>NC_134692.1:136011600-136687850 GCF_050947455.1 Rhinoderma darwinii | reverse complement strand
TAAGTGAAGATGGAAACAGAAACCACGATGCAGATGTGAACAGAGTCATAGGAGGAAACCAAGGCATGTAAAAATCCTGTTTACACAATGAGGCTGTAAAACAATTAGTATCTGAGCTATAGATTTATACAGCTCCCATTGAGCTCAATAATAAATGTCTTCAAAAGGCTCCTAAGCGCCCCCTAGTGTTGTCTGCAGGCAGCCAGATTTGCAATTTTTTATTTAAGTGTATGCAGGGGATTTGGAGATTTGACTGCATCCGTGTGCCACCGTATACTTCTAGGGGAGAATTCCTCCATAATAAGATGGAACATGCCACGACGATACATTGTGGGTCCATAGCTGTGTAGAGGAGCAGTATGACCGATTCATAATACGGTCGTGTGCTTGAGGCTTTAGAGGAGTAGTACAGGATTAGAAGAACATGTCTGCTTGCTTCCAAAAACAGCGCCACACTTGTCCATTGCTTGTGTCTGGTATTGCAACTCAGCTCCATTGAAGTGAATGGGGCTGAGCTGCAATACCATGCACAACCTGTGGACAGATGTGGTGCTGTTTTTGGAAAAAAGCAGCCATGTTTTTCTAATCCTGGACAACCCCTTTAAGATGTCTCTCATGAAAGAACTAAGTGTAAAAATACGACTGAATACATTTGTGCTCGGATACTTCGTAGCCTCAGCGCTGTCTTTGATTTGTTACAAGACGTCTCTCAGCGCCGTTTATGTCAAACGCTGCGAGGCAAGACAAATCAATCCCATATGCCTCAATATCTGCCTCAGAAAGAGCAGACATGATCCCAAGCCACGCCGACGGGGAAAACACTGGACGCTTTGAAGCTTCGAAGCGGATTAACCGGCCCGTGGAAAACTGTCGCATCGCATTATAAAACAGGACGTCCACGTGGACTTTAAAGGGTTATTCTAACCTCAACCTGACATGATGAATAAATGGACCGAGTCCGACCACCAACTTTCAGTAAACACAATCCCGTCACTCAAGGTGGCTGATAACAGAGGGGACAATAGCATCAACTATCCAGCAAATAAAAGATACATTTTAGGTTTACCGTCACTTTAAGAATTTATTTCAGCTACAATATAAGCATCTCAATTATTTATCGTTCCTGTCATTTTCGATATCTTGTCTCCTTCCTTAAGTTTTCCTTGAAGAGGCGTCGGCGCTGGTTTCCTGTTATAACATGGCTCCTGGCGCCGAGATAATGGCGCCCAATATCTAAAAATGTTACAATTTCTTTCAGATGGAAATAGACATAGGGTAAACGCTTCTTCAAACATTCATCTATAAACTGAATACAGTATTACAGTGTCAACAGCTGCACAGAGTATTTAAGCTCGGCCTACAATCTTCAGTCATTCAGGAAGATTTTAACAATTCAGTTTTGGATTGAGTTATCCTCGTTCTTCACCTGTTTCTTGGGGTCCAGGACTATATATTTTTTGGTCTTCACCCAGCTTTCCCCAATCTGGAAAAGATGGGTGGCAACAATATGATCATTATTACATTTCCCACAAGGATAGTCACCCAGCTTTACGAGACTCCTGATGCTGCTAAATTCCTGGCTAGATTAGTCATTCAGAACTCTAGTAAAGCTAAGTGACAACCAATAAGACCATCATTAGGGATTGTCACTCAGCTTTTCTAGAGTCCGGAGTGAAAAACTGAATTGCATTGGATGTATCAATGTATAATTTAGCAGATTTTCTATTAAGGAGTCTGGGAAAGCTGGGTGACAGCCAAACAGGGTCATTATTATAGTTCCCACAGAGATGCCACCCAGCTTTTTTAGTGTCCTGAATGGCAAAAATGAAGCGGCTATTGAGCTCATCTAGGGAGCTAGTTGATAATCCCTGTGGGATCTGTAATAAGGACCTTATTTGCTATCACTCAGCTTTCCCAGACTCCTAAATATGCTAAAATGCAAATCAATTTTTGCCATTCAGGACCGTAAAAAAGCTGGGTGGCATCCCCTATTGGCTGTCACCCAGCTTTCCCATACTCCTTCATGACAAATCTGCTAAATTATACAATGATATATCCAATGTCCATTTTGGTGGTTGCCTGTCCAAATATGTCATTCAGGACTCTAAAAAAGCTGTGTGATAACCCCTAATGGTGGCCATATGGAGTGTTACCCAGCTTTCCTAGATAAAGATGTAATAAATAGAATTTAATAGCTTGACGGAAGAGGAAGAAGACCTTATATACACCGGAGGCCTCCAGTTATTGTGGTGGGGGTTGCCCTTTAAATGTTTTTGTGCAATTTTTTGCCATATTGGGAGACGCACTGTGGTGTCGGTTGTCACCTTGCGCCATTCTCTTAAAGGGTGTTGCTGAACGTCGCAGGTGCGTGTGCTGTAACTCAAGCAGATCCTGTCAATTTTCCACATCAGTTTACAGAATGAAATGAAATGTCAGGCGGCCGTCCGGCTCGTTTACAGTTTACATCAACATCCCCAAATGTCTGCGCAAAAAATAAGAAGTTTAGCCTCAAGCTCAACCAAGCAGCAAACTCCGCAGGAAAATGTCACCTCAATTTAGACTTACAAATGTAGCAGGGCTGAGCGTGAGAAATGTAGTGCAGTTCAGTTCTCCAGATGTAGAAGAGCTGAGTTTGTCATAATGTAGCGGAGTTCACTTCTGCAGATGTAGTAGAGCGGAGTCTGTCATATGTAGTGGAATTCAGTTCTCCATATGCAGAAGTGCTGTGTTCTTCACTGGTAATAGTCCTCAGTTTGTCAGATGTAGCAGAGTTACGTTTTCCAGATGTAGCAAAGTGGAATCACTCAAATGAGGAATAACTAGTTGTTGTTTTATTTGAATAGCAGAGCTAAATTTGTCAGATGCAGTATACGGTATTCTTCAAATGTAGCAGAGTGGTATTAACCATATGGAGTAGTACTGAGTTTGTCAGATGTAGTGGAGTTCAGTTCTCCAGATTGTAGAAGAGCTCAGTGTGTCAGATATAGCAGAGCTAATTTTTTCAGATATAAAAGCGGAGTTCTTCAGACTCATTGTAGCAGAACTCATATTGTAGAGCTGATTTAGCCATACGTCTGCGGTTTTTATGAGGCAGCAGAGTTCAGTTCCCCAAATTTAAGAGTTTAGTTTTTCAGTGTAGTAGTGTTCAGTTTGCCAAGCAATTTTTTTTCCAGTGCAGTAGAGCTAAATTTGTCAGATGTAGTATAGTTGACTACTTTAGATGAGAGTTAAAATTTCAGATGTAGTCACGATAACAAGATGAACAAAGCCGAACCAAAAAGTCAACCAGTTCAGCTCTGCTACATCTGTATATAAAAATGGAGATGTGCCTCATAAGTGTTCCAACATTCCATATATCAAATCACTGATTACTAATAACATCTTAACAAGGCAAACAATGCAACACCAAAGAATTAACCAGTTCAGCTCTGCTACATCTGTATACAACAATGGACAAATATGGCATAAGTGTCCCCACATTCCATATTTAGAACACTGATTACAAATTTTCTTCTTGACAAGGCGAATAATGCAGCCCTAAAGAATACACCAGATCAGCTCTGCTTCATCTAACATAAAAGCTCTAGTATGTGCTGGGTCTGACAGTAGGTCATCAGATAGGCCGCCCGATGGCAGATCTTATCATATCCGCACATTTGGGAAGCCTGGCAGGATGTATGGAACACAACGGCGGTTTCTAATTAACACAGAAGTTGTAACCGGTATGGCGCTATTTCCCAGTGCCGCTTTAGTGCCCAGTAACCCCTCACGGCTGACTGGTCATATTTCCAAACAAGAACTGATACATCCAATGTCAAAGCCTCCTGACCGTCACCGCACAATTACCGAAAACAGATGGGAAGCAATGAAATTTGATAGGAATATAGCAGTGCTGCTCCAGCGCTCCCACTACCCATATGGTATCATTTATACTCATCCCTGGTGCTAACAAAACAGGATGCGGATCCCCTCTGCCCATCCACTTAAACCCTCAGTAAGACCCTGCCCGGGGGCTGGGGGGCTGACGTTCCTATGTTAACCATGATTTAAAGAGACAGGAAGATCAGACGATCGGAAAAGTGGAAGCAGCCATGACTGTTCATGACACGAATGACTCCATCACAACCAAAATAGAACAATTCACAGACTAAAATTGTTATAATTGCTTCTCCGGTGCAAGTGGCCCAAGCAGAGGCCTCATAAATAATCACTTATAATAAACCAAATATTTTATCCGGGGAATTACAGGGTATTTTTGTTTGTAGTTTAGGTCCTTTGTGTGTCCCAGTAGGCCCCACACTACCCCCTGCACTCATAGACATCATATTAGATTAGTCTCTGACTGGGAAGCAGCTTCTTGCAGCAGAAACCTCCCCACTGTGCTCTGTCTGCAGTAAGAGCTCAGGTTAGCTAAGCCCCTCCCCTCCAAATAAGCCCCACCCATGAGGGGATTTGGAGGGAGGAACCAACTGTTTTCCCGATTTTCAAGACCTTGTAGAAAGTCTGGCAGACGCATAACATGCGGCAGATAAACGTGATATACTCAATATTACTTTGTTAACTTGTGAGAATGAAAGTAAGAAAGAAAAGACTAGATAGATAGATAGATAGATAGATAGATAGATAGATAGATAGATAGATAGATAGATAGATAGATAGATAGATAGATAGATAGAAGATAGATAGATCGTTAGATAGATAGATAGATAGATAGATAGATAGATAGATAGATAGATAGATAGATAGATAGATAGATAGATAGATAGATAGATAGATAGATCGTTAGATAGATAGATAGATAGATAGATAGATAGATAGATAGATAGATAGATAGATAGATAGATAGATAGATAGATAGATAGATAGATAGATAGATAGATAGATAGATAATGAGATAGATAGATAGATAGATAGATAGATAGATAGATAGATAGATAGATAGATAGATAGATAGATAGATAGATAGATAGATAGATAATGAGATAGATAGATAGATAGATAGATAGATAGATAGATAGACAGACAGACAGACAGACAGACAGACAGACAGACAGACAGATAGATAGATAGATAGATAGATAGACAGACAGACAGACAGACAGACAGACAGACAGACAGACAGACAGACAGACAGACAGACAGACAGACAGATAGATAGATAGATAGATAGATAGAAGATAGATAGATCGTTAGATAGATAGATAGATAGATAGATAGATAGATAGATAGATAGATAGATAGATAGATAGATAGATAGATAGATAGATAGATAGATAGATAATGAGATAGATAATGAGATAGATAGATAGATAGATAGATAGATAGATAGATAGATAGATAGATAGATAGATAGATAGATATGAGATAGATAGATAGATAGATAGATAGATAGATAGATAGATAGATAGATAGATAGATAGATAGATAGATAGATATTAGATAGATAGATAGATAGATAGATAGATAGGTAGATAGATAGATAGATAGATAGATAGATAGATAGATAGATAGATAGATAGATAGATAGATAGATAGATAGATAGATATGAGATAGATAGATAGATAGATAGATAGATAGATAGATAGATAGATAGATAGATAGATAGATATGAGATAGATAGATAGATAGATAGATAGATAGATAGATAGATAGATAGATAGATAGATAGATAGATAGATAGATAGATAGATAGATATGAGATAGATAGATAGATAGATAGATAGATAGATAGATAGATAGATAGATAGATAGATAGATAGATAGATAGATAGATAGATAGATAGATAGATAGATAGATAGATAGGAGTGATAGAATATAATAGTTAATAATGTATGTTATCTCCGGTGGGACCAGGCAGTGCCCCTTGGTGTTCTCTCATAATAAGTGGAGGAGAATTATTGACAAGGCGTGGGGACGGCTGACAGTTATTCACTAGACGCTATCAGTGGTATTGACAGGTGCAGGCGATGACTGGCAGGAATGATAGGAGATCGCTGACGACCGTAATTAATCACAACAAAAAACACATCACCCTCCTCTCCCCCGCCCGGGCCTAGAGGGGCAGTGCAACTGGTCAATGACTGTATTACCCATCAATTGTCCCTCGAAAGGCTCCAAATTACCCACAATTCCTGAACACAGCAAAAGTTCTGCAGCTTTCTAATATACTATCTGTTTCAATAAATTTTTAATACCTCTGCTTGCTGTAAATAAAAGGATAAGTCAGGCCAGCCTGACCTAGTCCTCTTGATGCAGGGTTTGTTACAATGTATCAGTTTAGGTAAACATTGCAGCAGTGAAAGATTTCAAGCTGACACAGATGTGTGAGCAGGACAAGGTCAGGACAGATTTTCGGTGTCTGGTTGTAAACATGGCCGATACTATATAAAATCTAGTCTTAAAAATTCTATTCCATTTCTTAGTTTCATCTGTTTCTAGGAAAGTTGGGTTACAAACAATATGGCTGATAATACAGCTCGTGGGAAGACTGTCACCCAGCTTTCCTATGGCCCTGAAGGGCAAATCTGCCCATAAGATCAAGGAATGTGTAGCTACATAACAAGGCAGATTTGCCATTCAAAATTCAAAATAATTAAGCTAAAAACCCCTGGGGAAGCTCTAACAGCAGCGTCAAACTTTTCACCCAGCTTTCCCTTAGTCCTGAATGGCAAATCTACCCGAACATGCAGCGATATAAAAGCAAGGAATATATTACTGCACAGCAAGGCAGAATTGTCAATCAGGAATCTGGGAAATCTGAGTAACAACCCCTGTGGATGCTGTAATAGAGGCCTTACATTTTTTTTTACCCAGCTTTTCTGTAGTCCTGAATGGCAAACCTATGAGAATAGAATGTATTACTGCACAACAAGGCAGATTTGTCATTCAGGAGTCTGGGAAATATGAGTTTCCACCCCTGTGGGAGCTGTAAAAGCCGCTTTTATATTTTCACCCAGCATTTCTGTAGTCCTGAATGGCAAATCTGGCTGGATATGTATCGATATAAGAGCACAGAATGTATTACAGCACAACAAGGCAGATTTGCCATTCAGGACTATAAGACAGCGGGGTGACAACCTTTGTGGAAGCTGTAATGTCAGTCCTACTGATCGTCACCCAGCTTTCCCAGGTACAGATATGACTATATAGAATTTTTAACCGGAGAGGATGAAAATCTTACAACGTAGATGATCTGGTTCCCGCCGGTTCTCCACACGTCAATATTCTCTGCGGATTATCTGCAATGTAAACTCCTATTAAACTTTATGGATCGGATTTCAGCTCATGTCAGACAACCCTAAACATAATGTCACCGGGGGTCCTGGGGGGATTTACTGGGCGTATCGAGCTGCCACTAACACTGAAGTCCTGAGACAGACAGAGGCCTGGGAGTAGATATTGAGCAAGACGGGGGGCCTACAATACCTCGCGTCTCTCTCAGGAGCCTAATTCCATTCATAGACAGTTTGACAGTAAGAACATCAGAGCCCCCCTCCCCTCCCCCGCTTTCCGTGGTATATAATGACATAGACAACATTACACCAAGCGGCTAATCTCAGGATTAAAAGGGGGGGATCATGAACACGTAGCCTCTTAAACGCATTAGCAAATTTTCAAAGATAATGAAGACCAGACAGAAAATACAGATGTGTGGAGAAACGATCTGCACTCTACGATCTGACCCTGCCCATGTTACGGAGGAGCGGTCAGGTCCAAAAAGTTCCATTAACAAAAAAGTGACACCTACAATGTATCAATGACGATCAAAATCGTAAAAAAAAAATCTTCAACCGTTTTGGGTATACAGCTCCTATGCAGATCTATGGTTACAAACTATACAAAAATATACCTGCGGTGTTTGATATTGCAGTCCTGTGTTATTCTTGTTCCTCCTCCGCTTCTCCTACTACTCAGTAACCATGGAGACACATAGGTTTGCATAAGAGCTGTATGCACAAAACGTTAGATTTTTTTTTAAAGATTTTGATCAAGGCTACTTGCAAAGTTGCTTCAGTTTTTATTTTCAATTCATCGGAGCATTAAAAAAAATAATAATGAATATGTTGCAAAGGTATACAGACCATAAACTAGAGCATGAAATCAATGTGATTTTCAACCGTTTTGTGTATACAGCTCCTGTGCGGATTATGGTTACAGACTATAAACAAACCCTGTGTATTCTGATCCTGCAGTCCTGTGGTATTATTGCCCCTCTACCTCTTCTATTCTACTTCTATACTGTAACCGTGGAGACACATAGGTATGCATAGGGTCTGTATGCCCCAAACGGCAGAAGATTTTTTTAATCAAGGCTATTTGCAAAGTTACTTCATTTTTTATTTTCAATTCATTGGAGCAATCAAAATAAAAAAAGTATATGAATATGTTGCAATGGTATACACCCCCTGAACTAGAGCATGAAATCAATGCGATTTCCAACCGTTTTGTGTATACAGCTCCTATGTAGACCTATAGTTACAGACTACAAAGAAGCCCTGTGTAGTCAGATCCTGCAGTCCTGAGTTATTATTGTCACTCTGCCTCTTCTACTACTACTGTAGGATATATCATCTGTAACCATGGGGAGACATAGGTTTGTATAGTAGCTGTATACACAAAACGGTGACTTTTTATTTTTATTTTTTTTAAATCAAGGCTATTTGAAACTTGCTTTATTATTTCTTTTTAAATCATTGAAGCGATAAAAATATGTTGCAAAAGTATACACACCCTAAACCAGGACATGTATTCATTGTGATTGTATCCCTGAGCGGTAGATACTTTGTACTAGATGTTGACCTCTTATCAGGTTCTTCTGAACTCAAGTGGCTCCTTGGCTCGTTCTGTCAATTCCACTTATGAGTCACTTACAATTGCTCAAGGCCCTGACTAGTCTTCATCCAATCTACAGAGGCTATAGGAGTAGATTTACCATTCAGGAGCCTAAAAAAGCTGGGTGACCACAGATATTGTCTCCAGTACAGCTCCCACAGAGGTTGTCACCCAGATGTCCCAAACCTGAATGGTAAATCTGCCTACTTTTGCATGAATATGGGAATAATCCCTCTATAACTAGGCCAGTTTACCATTCTGGAGTCTGGGAAAGCTGGTTGATTACTCACGTATGAGCTCTAATGGTGGCTATCATAGTTGGCACCAAACTTTCCCAAAATTGGATACACGAAAAATAAATTTTAGCCACTTGAGGTTGACTAAAGGACTTATAGGAACTGTTGTTATAGGGGAAAGTGGCCATAAACAGCGGTCCCTATAAATGTCAGGACAGGAGTATTTAGGAGCTGCCATATCTCAGGTTACTTAGGTTATGACCTCCTTGTTAGGCCTAATAGGGGACTCTATCCAAAATAACAACTGCCCGGAGCAGAGGTCAGAGGTCATCCCACTCCTTACCTAATGATGTTCTAGTAAAGTCCCCTACTACAGGACTATGAAGTGTCAACACAAATAAACCTTCCTGTTGACTGATCCTATTAACCGGCAGACACTATATTAACCTCAGCTCTGCCCAGGACCAGCAGATTGTCCCTCTTTTACAGTATATATGGTAAAGAAGTGTGTCTCAAGACTTTCCCTTTTAGTGAGGACCTTATTTATCACCATCATAGTGAGGACCTTATTTATCACCATCATAGTGAGGACCTTATTTATCACCATCGTAGTGAGGACCTTATTTATCACCATCATAGTGAGGACCTTATTTATCACCATCGTAGTGAGGACCTTATTTATCACCATCGTAGTGAGGACCTTATTTATCACCATCGTAGTGAGGACCTTATTTATCACCATCGTAGTGAGGACCTTATTTATCACCATCGTAGTGAGTTCCTTATTTATCACCGTCGTAGTGAGGACCTTATTTATCACCATCGTAGTGAGGACCTTATTTATCACCATCGTAGTGAGGACCTTATTTATCACCATCATAGTGAGGACCTTATTTATCACCATCGTAGTGAGGACCTTATTTATCACCATCGTAGTGAGTTCCTTATTTATCACCGTCGTAGTGAGGACCTTATTTATCACCATCGTAGTGAGGACCTTATTTATCACCATCATAGTGAGGACCTTATTTATCACCATCATAGTGAGGACCTTATTTATCACCATCGTAGTGAGGACCTTATTTATCACCATCGTAGTGAGGACCTTATTTATCACCATCGTAGTGAGGACCTTATTTATCACCATCGTAGTGAGTTCCTTATTTATCACCGTCGTAGTGAGGACCTTATTTATCACCATCATAGTGAGGACCTTATTTATCACCATCATAGTGAGGACCTTATTTATCACCATCGTAGTGAGGACCTTATTTATCACCATCGTAGTGAGGACCTTATTTATCACCATCGTAGTGAGTTCCTTATTTATCACCGTCGTAGTGAGGACCTTATTTATCACCATCGTAGTGAGGACCTTATTTATCACCATCGTAGTGAGGACCTTATTTATCACCATCATAGTGAGGACCTTATTTATCACCATCGTAGTGAGGACCTTATTTATCACCATCGTAGTGAGTTCCTTATTTATCACCGTCGTAGTGAGGACCTTATTTATCACCATCGTAGTGAGGACCTTATTTATCACCATCATAGTGAGGACCTTATTTATCACCATCATAGTGAGGACCTTATTTATCACCATCGTAGTGAGGACCTTATTTATCACCATCGTAGTGAGGACCTTATTTATCACCATCGTAGTGAGGACCTTATTTATCACCATCGTAGTGAGTTCCTTATTTATCACCGTCGTAGTGAGGACCTTATTTATCACCATCGTAGTGAGGACCTTATTTATCACCATCGTAGTGAGGACCTTATTTATCACCGTCGTAGTGAGTTCCTTATTTATCACCATCGTAGTGAGTTCCTTATTTATCACCATCGTAGTGAGGACCTTATTTATCACCATCGTAGTGAGGACCTTATTTATCACCGTCGTAGTGAGGACCTTATTTATCACCGTCGTAGTGAGGACCTTATTTATCACCGTCATAGTGAGGACCTTATTTATCACCGTCGTAGTGAGGACCTTATTTATCACCGTCGTAGTGAGGACCTTATTTATCACCGTCGTAGTGAGGACCTTATTTATCACCATCGTAGTGAGGACCTTATTTATCACCGTCGTTCTGTAGTTACAAACAAATCTGCATCACAGATAACGGAGACGTGTAACATCCATCCATTACCAATTCATGATGGGGGCACTTATAAAATATATAGCAACATTCTTCAGTTTATTAGTGTCCCTATTGTTCCAGAGAGCAGACCACTGAGGTTCTGGGTGTGCCCGCTTCTGCTGCCCTATAAGTGCCTGCCACAGATTCCCCCCCTTGCAGCTACATATGCCCCAATAACAGTGTCCCAGCCACTCATGTAACCAGCATGCAGCAACCAAGGATGCCTGCCTAACAATATGTCAGCCACAGATGCCCCTATAACAGCGTGCACCCGTCACAAATGCCCCCATAACTGTCAGCCACAGATGTCCCATTAACATTATGCTAGTCATTGATGCCCCGAAAACAGAATGCCAGCCACAGATAGGGGGCAGTATTATAATAGTTATATTCTTGTATATAGGAGCAGTATTATAATAGTTATATTCTTGTATATAGTGGCAGTATTATAGTAGTTATATTCTTGTATATAGGAGGCAGTATTATAGTAGTTATATTCTTGTATATAGGGGGCAGTATTATAGTAGTTATATTCTTGTATATAGTGGCAGTATTATAGTAGTTATATTCTTGTATATAGGAGGCAGTATTATAGTAGTTATATTCTTGTATATAGGGACAGTATTATAGTAGGTATATTCTTGTATATAGGAGCAGTATTATAGTAGTTATATTCTTGTATATAGGGGGCAGTATTATAGTAGTTATATTCTTGTATATAGGGACAGTATTACAGTAGTTATATTCTTGTATATAGGGGGCAGTATTATAATAGTTATATCCTTGTATATAGGGGCAGTATTATAGTAGTTATATTCTTGTATATAGGGAGCAGTATTATAGTAGTTATATTCTTGTATATAGGGGCAGTATTATAGTAGTTATATTGCTGTATATAGGGGGCAGTATTATAGTAGTTATATTCTTGTATATAGGGGCAGTATTATAGTAGTTATATTCTTATATATAGGAACAGTATTATAGTAGTTATATTCTTATATATAGGGGGCAGTATTATAGTAGTTATATTGTTGTATATAGGGGGCAGTATTATAGTAGCTATATTCTTGTATATAGGGGGCAGTATTATAGTAGTTATATTATATTCTTGTATATAGGGGGCAGTATTACAGTAGTTGTATTCTTGTATATAGGGGGCAGTATTATAGTAGTTATATTCTTGTATATAGGGGGCAGTATTAGTAGTTATATTCTTGTATATAGGGGGCAGCATTATAGTAGTTATATTCTTGTATATAGGAGCAGTATTATAGTAGTTATATTCTTGTATATAGGGGCAGTATTATAGTAGTTATATTCTTGTATATAGGGGCAGTATTATAGTAGTTATATTCTTGTATATAGAGGGCAGTATTATATCAGTTATATTCTTGTATATATGGGGCAGTATTATAGTAATTATATTCTTGTATATAGGGGGCAGTATTATTGTAGTTATATTCTTGTATATAGGGGGCAGTATTATAGTAGTTGTATTCTAGTATATAGGAGGCAGTATTATAGTAGTTATATTCTTGTATGTAGGGGCAGTATTATAGTAATTATATTCTTGTATATAGGGGGCAGTATTATAGTAGTTACATTCTCATACATAGGGGCAGTATTATAGTAGTTATATTCTTGTATATAGAGGGCAGTATTATATCAGTTATATTCTTGTATATATGGGGCAGTATTATAGTAATTATATTCTTGTATATAGAGGGCAGTATTATTGTAGTTATATTCTTGTATATAGGGGGCAGTATTATAGTAGTTGTATTCTAGTATATAGGAGGCAGTATTATAGTAGTTATATTCTTGTATGTAGGGGCAGTATTATAGTAGTTATATTCTTGTATATAGGGAGCAGTATTATAGTAGTTATATTCTTGTATATAGGGGCAGTATTATAGTAGTTATATACTTGTATACAGGGGCAGTATTATAGTAGTTTTATTCTTGTACATAGGGAGCGGTATTATAGTAGTTATATTCTTGTATATAGGGAGCAGTATTATAGTAGTTATATTCTTCTACATAGGGGCAGTATTATAGTAGTTATATTCTTGTATATAGGGAGCAGTATTATAGTAGTTATATTCTTGTACATAGGGGCAGTATTATAGTAGTTATATTCTTGTACATAGGGGGCAGTATCATAGTAGTTATATTCTTGTACATAGGGGGCAGTATTATAGTAGTTATATTCTTGTATATAGGAGCAGTATTATAGTAGTTATATTCTTGTATATAGGGGACAGTATTATAGTAGTTATACTCTTGTACATAGGGGCAGTATTATAGTAGTTATACTCTTGTACATAGGGGGCAGTATTATAGTAGTTATATTCTTGTGTATATAGGGGCAGTATTATAGTAGGTATAGTCTTGTATACAAGAGCAGTATTATAGAAGTTATATTCTTGTATATAGGAGCAGTATTATATCAGTTATATTCTTGTGCATAGAGGGCAGTATTACAGTAGTTATATTCTTGTATACAGGGGGTCAGTATTATAGTAGTTATATTCTTCTATATAGGGGCAGTATTATAGTAGCTATATTCTTGTATATAGGAGCAGTATTATAGTAGTTATATTCTTTTATATAGGAGGCAGTATTATAGTAGTTATATTCTTGTATATAGGGGCAGTATTATAGTAGTTATATTCTTGTATATAGGGGGCAATATTATAGTAGTTATATTCTTGTATACAGGGGGCAGTATTATAGTAGTTATATTCTTGTATATAGGGGGCAGTATTATAGTAGTTATATTCTTGTATATAGGGGACAGTATTATAGTAGTTATATTCTTGTATACAGGGGGCGCTATCCTACACTGCTGGGTCACATCTCACCTCCCATACATGGGTAAGTGCATACTCTGGAAGTACATTTTGGCTCTCTGTGCCATCTGTCTTTAGGCAATAACTACTTACTTTCTAGTCACTATAGACTTTTTTCAGAGTTAGGCATATTGCCTTTTTTTACACAAATTCATACTTTGATACCATTTTCATGTTTATGCACCCCAGGTTGGAGTCATATTGAGTCATAGTAACTATGCATACCATCAGGGTTTTCTAATATATATGTATATATAGACTCAATATACATTTCTGTGATCCGTTTTAGGACTATTTTTGGATTCTCTGTCTATGTCATTTTATGTATTTTATTCTTGTTCTTCAATAAAGATAGTTAGTTTCATACATTGATATATATGGACTCTGTTTCTCCGGTTTGTTAGGAGCAGTATTATAGTAGATATATTCTTGTACACAGGGGGCAGTATTATAGTAGTTATATTCTTGTACATAGGGGCAGTATTATAGTAGTTACATTCTTGTATTTAGGGGCAGTATTATAGTAGTTATATTCTAGTATATATGAGCAGTATTATAGTAGTTATATTCTTGTATATAGGAGCAGTATTATAGTAGATATATTCTTGTATATAGGGGGCAGTATTATAGTAGTTATATTGTTGTATATAGGGGCAGTATTATAGTAGTTATATTCCTGTATATAGGGGCAGTATTATAGTAGTTATATTCTTGTATATAGGGGCAGTATTATAGTAGTTATATTCTTGTATATAGGGGCAGTATTATAGTAGCTATATTCTTGTATATAGGGGGCAGTATTATAGTAGTTATATTCTTGTACACAGGGGGCAGTATTATAGTAGTTATATTCTTGTATGTAGGGGCAGTATTATAGTAGTTATATTCTTGTATATAGGGAGCAGTATTATAGTAGTTATATTCTTGTATATAGGGGCAGTATTATAGTAGTTATATACTTGTATACAGGGGCAGTATTATAGTAGTTTTATTCTTGTACATAGGGAGCGGTATTATAGTAGTTATATTCTTGTATATATAGGGGTCAGTATTATAGTAGTTATATTCTTGTATATAGGAGGCAGTATTATAGTAGTTATATTCTTGTACATAAGGGGCAGTATTATAGTAGTTATATTCTTGTACATAGGGGCAGTATTATAGTAGTTATATTCTTGTACATAGGGGGCAGTATTATAGTAGTTATATTCTTGTATATAGGGGCAGTATTATAGTAGTTATATTCTTGTATATAGGGGGCAGTATTATAGTAGTTATATTCTTGTATATAGGGGGCAGTATTATAGTAGTTATATTCTTGTATATAGGAGCAGTATTATAGTAGTTACATTCTTGTATATAGGGGGCAGTATTATAGTAGTTATATTCTTGTATATAGAGGGCAGTATTATAGTAGTAGTTCTTTTACATAGGGGTGCACCCTACAGCACCCAGAAGCCAGGACACATGCCCCACCAGTTCTTTCCCCTTTCTTCACCCCTGAGAAATGCACCATGATTATATTATTTGATGTATTTATGGCAAAAAACATCCTTTTCAGATAAAAGTGGCTGATAACAGAGAACAGAGAAGGTTTAGTGCCCCTTTAATGTAAGCAGAGAAGCCCTTACCAACATAACACCCCTTGTCTATAAAGCACTTCTGGTTTAACCAACAACCATCTGAGATTCATGAACACCTATCCGGAACGTTCTGCAGATCCCATAAAACACTCTATGATTATCAAATGTTTGGCAAATGAAAAGTAGAAAATTGTGAAAATCCCACGTCTCAGGTTAGGAAAATAAAACCCAGCTTCCCTGCGTCAAGACCATATTAAAGTGCAGGATGAATTCGTCCTCTCGCCACCCGGACTATTGATTTTTATATCTGCTGTTTCTCCAAAAACTGTTTTATTTTCCGCTTTTTTAGCTTTATAAAGAAGTTTGGCCTGAACACAGAGAAGATCAAACAACAGTAATGACTACAAGACACGGGAAATGTCTGAAGCTGCAAACACTTTAATACTGAGGTTTCACTGTACAATCCATAACAGCTGCTGCAGAAAAGTTAAAACAGAGACTGGACTAGTCACAGAATATAGGATCTGTCACTTTAAAGTCTTAAAGGGAATGTCCATCTTTTAACTCCATCTTGCTTTTAGGACCTACATTCTGTGCTGATTAATTACCTAATATATCTTTATAGCGGTCAGAGCTCCACTTTTTTTATACAGAGCTTCAAATGCCCTGCATAGAAATAGTTATTGAATAAAATCTTGGCTACTTGCAGCCACCATGAGAGGGAGCTGATGAGTTTACTGTATACTGGTTTAGTACTGAAATTAATGTATGAACAGTATGCAGTAAGCTCCTAAGCTCCCTCTAGTGGTGGCTGCAGGTAGCCGGAATTGTATCTTTTAATTTTATGCCTATGCATGAAAATTGTAGCTCTGTATCAGAATAATCTGTAACAGGTTCCCCATCAATCATGTGGCAATTATAATATTGGCGTCCTCTGATTTGACAGAGGGGTTCCTTGAGCCGGTTGTGACTGCTACATCTATAACTACGCTCCACAGCTGTAGGATAATAGCTCTTACCTGCACAGATACATGGTAACAAACCCTAAGCATTACAATGTAAACAAGAATGTTCCCATTCAATGACAGCCTTCTGAGATCTTTCAAATGGTAAGGAATGAAAATACAAAGTTACAGAATGTTTCAATATACAATATATACATTTAAACAAGACTGGACAACCCCTTTAAGGAGGCAGTAGAGTCCAAATTCACAGCCCTCACTGATACCGTACTCTGTGATGTCACTTAGATGTCAGGAGATGAATTTTGGATGGACTTTCAAGATGAACAAACAATGCAGTTAAATGACAAATTGAGCTCTGCTACATTAACACAATAGATACATGTGATATAAAAAGGTCTTTGTGAGGATTTGGTCTTCCTGAGGATCCCGAGTCAGGCTTATATGAAAATCATTATCATTACATCTTTAGAATTGGGGCGCAGAGAGCGGGCACGACTAATAGGGGCGAGGGGATGTCAATACTCCATTTTTCAGTTTTGCCCAGAGTAAGGTTAAGATCACACTCGCGGGTTTTGGTGCCGTTTTTTTTAGCCAAACACAAGAGTGGACAGAAAAGAAAGATGTCTGAGTCTTTATAACTTTCCTTCCTTTTGATTCCACTTCTGGCCAAAAACTGCACCAAAAACTGCATCAAAACTCTGTGTGTGATCCTGTCCTTGAATTCAAGTTATGGGCTGTCGTTATAGCTGGCGCCAAATTTACAATTCCTTGCACGCTATTTTCTCCTACAAAAAGGTAGCGCTAGGAATTTATTTTTCCCTTCTTAAAATTACGTACATGTACAATATGGCGAATATGGCGAAAAGTTCCCACCAGCGAGTAAAGCCCCATGGACACGACTGTACAAAATCTCCGTAAGTGTGGACCGTAATACGGTCAGCAATTACAGACCCGTCCGGTTCTATTGGCTTGCGGACACCTTTCCATATCGCTACAGAAGGGTGTCCGTGCCGTAGAACTGTGCCGTGAATTATAGAGTATGTCCTACTTTTCGTTTTTTTACGGGCCGTGATCCCATACTTATTATTAACTTATTACTTGTCACGGTACAAACTAATATTCATTACCACAGTAACTTTCATTTACAGCACCTTCCCATAGACATCCCACACTCTAGTAGTCCCCAACCTGTAGCAGCACTACAGCACCCAGCAGGCTGCCAGGGCATGCTGAGAGTTGTAGTATTGCTACTGCTGGGGAGCCACAGGATGAGTCACTGCCATACACATCTGGTAACTTTACTCACCTGTACCACTCCAGACCCTTGTCATAGCACCTGTCAAAAAAGTGGGGTTCAGCCCCCAACGCCCTGACATCTGGGTGTATCCTCAGGAATTCCAGCAGAGCTCGGGTTCCCCCTTTTTTTACCCCCACAATGATTGCCTGGGGAAACTTTTTATTCCCCAAACTACTGTGCACTGAGATGGCACTGGGGTTGTGGGTCAATTTATAGTCTGATGATTTGTTGCTAGATAATGAGTCTACCAATGTCACTGTGCCAGTGTGAGCCCCATCCTTGGCATCAGGTAAGGATTGTTCAGTGCCAGGGCGCAAAGTGTCCAAAAGTGCAGTACCAGGGCGTGGAGTGTTCTCCTGGGCATCCCCAGAGCGCAGTGTGTTCTCCTGGGCATCCTCAGGGTGCAGTGTGTTGTCCTTGGCATCCTCAGAGCGCAGCAGCTCCCCGGCACCGCTGATCCAAGGCTCCATAGAGGCAGAGCGTCCGGGCGCAACCGGCTGCGCAATGCGCAAAGATCCAAAGCTCATCTGGGAGTCACAGCCGCTGAGGCAGTAGAAGAAGAAAGTGAACAAGAAGATCATAGTCAGCAGCAGGGAAACTTTGGGCTGAGTCCTCAGTGTCCCCAGATGCCCAGAAACAATCCGAGGCTTTAGGATGCCACATCCCATGAGTGGGACTGGGGACCAGGGAGGCAGATGGCACACATGGCACAGTGCTATGCCCACAGACCCAGATACTTTGACAGTGGAGTAATCCTGGGCAGGACACAGCCTGCTGCTGCTGACATTATAAAGTTCCACAGCAGGCAGTGCAATAAAAAAGCCACATCATTGGGATAATCCAAGCTGTCAGCAGACTGTCTGGTGCAAAGCTGGCGCTATTGTGAGATCCAGGTGAGTGCAACCACTGCTGCTGACAGGAGAGGACAAGCCTGCTCTGCACATGGACACGCAACACTAGTATTATCATATATGGGGAGGGGGGAGTGTCAGGAGCAGTGATCCTGTGTCTGAGCTCTGACAGCCCCTCCTAGTAGTTGCAGGAGAAAGCTGCACCCTCCACTTCTCCCCAGTCTATCATCATCCTCATCATCCTCAGGGTAGTGCTCCAGATCTGAGCCAGCAGCTACATTACAGAGCTACAGGAGTGCTGGAAATATGGAGCACAGTGACTGGTCTACAGCTCAGCTCAGGGGTTGTAGATGAGGAAATCACTGGAGGTTGTGTCATGGAAAGAAGAATCCGATGTATCTATTGTTGTATCTTCTGTTTTTATCATTCTATAATTTATTTCTATTAGTTTTAATAGTTTGTTAATAAAATGCACAATGGAATTCTGTATTATTATGATTTATCTATTATCTATTTCTATTTATGTATTTATTTTTCTCTGATCTATTTATTATGTTTATTTATGTGTTCACGTTTTTATTTGTCTATCTATCTATCTATCTATCTATCTATCTATCTATCTATCTATCTATCTATCTATCTATCTCATATCTATCTATCTATCTATCTATCATCTATCTATCTATCTATCTATCTATCTATCTATCTATCTATCTATCTATCTATCTATCTATCTATCTATCTATCTATCTATCTATCTATCTCATATCTATCATCTATCTATCTATCTCATATCTATCTATCTATCTATCTATCTATCTATCTATCTATCTATCTATCTATCTATCTATCTATCTATCTATCTATCTATCTATCTCCTATCTATCTATCTATCTATCTCATATCTATCTATCTATCAATCTATCTATCTATCTATCTATCTATCTATCTATCTATCTATCTATCTATCTATCTATCTATCTATCTATCTCATATCTATCTATCTATCTATCTATCTATCTATCTATCTATCTATCTATCTATCTATCTATCTATCTATCTATCTATCTATCTATTATCTATCATCTATCTACCTATCTATCTATCTATCTATTATCTATCATCTATCTACCTATCTATCCATCCATCTATCCCTCTCTCTCTCTCTCTCTCTCTTTCTCTCTCTCTCTCTTTCTCTCTCTCTCTTTCTCTCTCTCTCTCTTTCTCTTTCTCTCTCTCTCTCTTTCTTTCTCTCTCTCTCTCTCTCTCTTTCTCTCTCTCTCTCTCTCTCT
The DNA here is from genome assembly GCF_050947455.1 of Rhinoderma darwinii. NCBI lineage: Eukaryota > Metazoa > Chordata > Amphibia > Anura > Rhinodermatidae > Rhinoderma > Rhinoderma darwinii. Next base: position 136,667,793 of record NC_134692.1, on the reverse strand, counting down.
CTCTCTCTCTCTCTATCATCTATAAATGTTGGTAGTAAATAGATTATAACATAATTTGCTGGATTATTTATTTACCTTTGGAGTTTCCCATTGTCATTTCCATTAATAGGGAATCCACCAGACTTCCAAATTAATATTTTTCTATCCGCACCATTTGCTAAACACCATCCTGAATATGACTGACCTGCTGGTGACAGACGCTGGGCATGGGTGATGCATCCAGATTACCCGGCTCTTATAGATATATGTATACGGATATACGGATGTGCCGCTAGTATTGTCTGCATTAACATTTATCCACAGGATATGCCATAAGTGTCTGATAGGTAAGGGTGAGGAGAATGAGGGTCCTTTGACCCCCGTTCTACAAGGTAAGAAGGCCACCTCGGTTTGCAGAGCAGGCTCAGGAGATCCCTGTTCTCCATATGAACATGTAAGGTAGAAATCGCCTTTTAACCCGTGAATTTTCATTGTCTGTGGAACTACATGTCACAAAGAGCCCTAGAGAGTCATATATCACATATATCACAACAGGTCGTGTAATCGGGTGTATAGGCTCATCCATTCATAGGACACCCCACTGCATTGTCTGTCATGGAGGAGGGGGGGGTCAATGTTTCAGTGGTGACGCTGTCATTATAATTTATATCTATGTCCCCATAGAATCGTTTATAAGACATTGAGACTCCCCTGTCCTCGTCGCTCGCTCCTGATTTATATATTATCATGTATGTCAAACAATGGTGGTGGTTGTGATCCTCAAACATGATGCACTGAGTGAATGGCAAAACAGGGTTTTTCAAGTGCGTTGGAGGCAGTGACAGAGACAGAAAAATGACCCCTGAAGGTCTAGGGTGGTTAACACTTAATATAATATAATATTTGTGGTGGTTTAGGACGGTTTAATGGTGCTGGTCTATGGCAGATAAGTTTACCTATAATTTTATTTTATTTCCATAGGTCCAGAATTTTTTTAGGGATCCCCTTCTCCCCTCCACACAGCAATAGAGCTAAACTATAAAATTCTGTCTGCCTACAACCACCACTAGGGGGAGCTCATTGCTTAGTGATGTATACATCTCTTATTGAATTGACCTATAAATCAGTATGCAGTGGGCTCCCCCTAGTGGCAGAAGAAAGACTTTTATATTTTTGTCTTTTCTCCTGAATATTTTTAGGGGCATGCAATTCTTTCTAATTTACTTTGTGTTTAAATTCCCTGCCATTTTTAGGGCCTCTGCTTGCTATCACTGAAGTTATTCTTGTTTATACCGAGAGGCTTAAAACCTATACAGAGCCTATCTCACAGCAGAAGGTTTGTTTTAATTGTAATCAGTCTAGACAATCCTGTGAGCAAATCTTTCTCCTATCCTGATAGTTTGTTACAATGTATAGAAGGTGTACAAGTGAAACAACCAACAAATAAATTCACTGAAATCTGAAATGGAAGGCCTGGCCCCAAGAGCTTACGATCTAACCCTGTTCATTCATGCTATTATGTTTAACCAGCTGTGTACCTGTAGACAATGAAGACTGGGAGACCCTATACTTAGACTGTCTCACATTCCTCTCAAGTCCTTTCTCCTTCTCAGTGAGTTGGCATTTGCTGGGGTCTTCATGTCGCGCCTGGAAGGTCACTTCTTACTGGCGACAGTGTCAGAAACCTGAATTTGTGGGATCTGCACCTGTTGATGCTGGGACTGTGATAAGAATACTGACTTCATAATGGACTAATGCTGCCCGCAGCTCACAGCATGTCACACCACAACTGTTTACTACAGCCATGCCTGTGCTTTCCTGCAATGATGGGGGTTGTAGTGTATAGTAATGACAGTAGGGACAAGGTAGTGTCACCCCGCTTTTCTCAGAATCTGATATAACAGAATTCTGTTGGATTTGTTAATTTTTTGGGGGTATTTTCTCGAAAGATAGATGATAGATAGATAGATAGATAGATAGATAGATAGATAGATAGATAGATAGATAGATAGATAGATAGATAGATAGATAGATAGATAGATAGATAGATAGATAATGAGATGATAGATAGATAGATAGATAGATAGATAGATAGATAGATAGATAGATAGATAGATAGATAGATAGATAGATAGATAGATAGATAGATAGATAGATAATGAGACAGATAGATAGATAGATAGATAGATAGATAGATAGATAGATAGATAGATAGATAGATAGATAGATAGATAGATAGATAGATAGATAGATAGATAGATAGATAGATAGATAGATAGATAAGATAGATAGATAGATAGATAGATAGATAGATAGATAGATAGATAGATAGATAGATAGATAGATAGATAGATAGATAGATAGATAGATAGATAGATAATGAGATAGATAGATAGATAGATAGATAGATAGATAGATAGATAGATAGATAGATAGATAGATAGATAGATAGATAGATAGATAGATAGATAGATAGATAGATATGAGATAGATAGATAGATAGATAGATAGATAGATAGATAGATAGATAGATAGATAGATAGATAGATAGATAGATAGATAGATAGATAGATAGATAGACATTAAGAAACTGACCAGCACATAATTTTAGACATATTTAGATTTAAAAGTATGTTATTCAAAGATGAACATCCTCTTTAATCAGTGAATAATGAAAGATTCTACGTCTATCTAATACTTTATGTTTCTACTGTTTATCATGTTCAAAATCTCTGCTTGCTGTCAGGGAATATCATAATTTACATCAAGAGGTGAAAACCTGTACAGACCTAACACTTCTTACAGCTTGTTACAATTATATCCAGTCTAGACATTTCTATTGGTAAATAGTCTGGACTCCCGGCTGATACATTTTACCCGCACTGATACACTGTAACAAACTATCAGAATAGGAGTGAGATTTGTGCTGCTGATTACAGTGGGTTGTCTTGACTGTAAAAGCCAGAAAGAAAGAGCAGTTATGGTAAATGTTCTTGTTTCTGCATCCGTGTCTTTTTGTTGGCGCGCTCTCGTCTTAATGTACGTCCATATTTTGACCTGGATATTGCTGTCGTTTCTATTTCAGAGCCTCAGGAAATGACAATTAACGATCCCTGGTACAGAACATCACGTATCATATTCTACGTCAGGTAAATAGCATACAAGACCTAACAGAAATAGCAGATCGCAGCTATCCCCCGGCACAGACATCAGGAAAAGAATTGCAGGGGGAGTTGTAAAAGCAACGCACAACTCAGCTCTTTATATGCAGAGTGAAAAGACAGGACTTGCGGGGGTGCGATCTTTTTTCCGCAGACTTCTCGAGGTTGTTGCACTTAAAGGGGTATTCCAGCCGCAAACATATATTAATCTCCAGGGACCCCCACCGATTGCAAAATCAGGCGACCCCGGTCACCCTGAGGAGGAGTTTTAATGGAGCGGTGGTCAAACATACAAAAAAGCCTAGCGCTCAGTCTCCCAATGATCTGACATTTTATCACCTATCCAATGGATAGGTTGTAAATATTTTGGGCTGGAATACTCCTTTAAGGCTAGGGTACTTTGGCTACATTTGGTCGCCGCCATGGTAAAATCGTGACCACGGTAAAATTAGGACCATTATTATTACAAGTATAAATCTACATATTAGAAATATGTGTGACGTCTTTGGTCGCTACAGCTATTAGTGACTTTAATTGGCACCATGTAATTCTTGTTTTCACCTGTGGTGACACTGCAAGAGAAATTTACACTTCCTGCCAGGTTCCCTCATAGATTGCTGATCGCTGGGAGTTTCACGATCGGAAATCCCCTTGACCAGCTTATTTGGGGGTCCTGTCTAACCAAAAGAGATTGTCCAAATTGGAATACCCCTTTAAGGAAACAATTGCGGAATAATCTATATTCAAATAAAATACAATAAGACACCCAAATGTATAATGTGCCACTTTCCATCTCAGGGTCCCTGGTTAAAAAGATCAGCAGCCAATCAGAAGCGAGAACTTTTTGTATTCTGGATCAGTTACTGGTGCCAGTTGCCGGGGCTCATGCTGGCACTCTTGTTTATGCAACCACAGGCTCCATAGTGTAAACCTGTTCCCTGCTTTTCTGGGAAGACAGTTGTTTTCGGGTGGGGGTGTTATTTTTCATGTCTGCACACCATCCAGAGTGCCCCCATGAATAGTGCCAGCGGCAATGCATGCTCCCATGTGCTCCGGCACTTTAGTTTTGTCATATGGACATTGTATCGAGTCAAATCACCATTGAAATCAATGTCCACATCCGAACTAATGCTATTCAAGCCTTTTAGCATGTAGACATTGATGTGGATGGTGATTGGGATTGGCAGATTGCTGTACTGCCGGGAGAACAGGACAGGAAGTGTTGTCATGGGGACTGAGAAGTTATAGTCCAAATAAGTTTAATGTTACAGAGAGATTGTAAATAAAGTAAAATATTAAACTCCAGGGTCAAGTTGGGAGGATGGAAGGATTTCCGACCTCTATGGATGGACTTCTACATACAGAACAAGGTACCGTTAGTGTACGTTTACCTCTCTTCCGTCAGGGGAAGAGAGGATCGAAACATTAACCGGAAAGCAACGGTTCCATTTGCAATATGATTGATTTCAATGGTAATTCTTTTGTTTCAGTTGCTTTCCGTTTGTCGCCGTTCGCTAGGTTTCGGTTTTTTGGAAGAAAACAAAAGTTCTGCAGACTGCACTTTTGTTTCCGTTCAAAAAAACTGAAACCTGGCGAACGGAGAGAAACGGAAAGCAACTGAAACAAAAGAATTACAATTGAAATCAATGGTAATTCTAAGGGTATGTTCACACGGCCTATTTACGGACGTAATTCGGGCGTTTTTGCCCCGAATTACGTCCGAAAATAGCGCCTCAATAGCGCTGACAAACATCTGCCCATTGAAAGCAATGGGCAGACGTTTGTCTGTTCACACGAGGCGTATATTTACGCGCCGCTGTCAAATGACGGCGCGTAAATAGACGCCCGCGCCAAAGAAGTGACCTGTCACTTCTTTGGCCGTAATTGGAGCCGTTATTCATTGACTCCAATGAATAGCAGCGCCAATTACGCCCGTAATTGACGTGGCGTTCAAGCGCCTGCACATGCCGTTACGGCTGATCTTACGGGGATGTTTTCAGGCTGAAACATCCCCGTAATTTCAGCCGTTACGGACGCCCTCGTGTGAACATACCCTAACGGAACCGTTGCTTTCCGTTTAATGTCTCGATCCTCTCTGATGGAAGAGAGGTAAACGTATAGTAACGCTAGTGTGAATTCAGCCTTTAGGGTATGTTCACACGAGGGCGTCCGTAACGGCTGAAATTACGGGGATGTTTCAGCCTGAAAACATCCCCGTAATTTCAGCCGTAACGGCATGTGCAGGCGCTTGAACGCCGCGTCCATTACGGACGTAATTGGCGCTGCTATTCATTGGAGTCAATGAATAACGGCTCCAATTACGGCCAAAGAAGTGACAGGTCACTTCTTTGACGCGGGCGTCTATTTACGCGCCGTCATTTGACAGCGGCGCGTAAATTACGCCTCGTGTGAACAGACAAACGTCTGCCCATTGCTTTCAATGGGCAGATGTTTGTCAGCGCTATTGAGACGCTATTTTCGGACGTAATTCGGGGCAAAAACGTCCGAATTACGTCCGTAAATAGTGCGTGTGAACATACCCTAACCCTAAAGAAATTCCCACAGCTGTATTTAGAGGGGCCCCCTGAGATCAGATTTTAGGGGCCCAGTTTAACATTATTGAAAGCACAGAATCCCTGATGATAAATAGAAGGTAAAGCGTCCATTTGCGGTCACTTCAGGAGAGGTCATTCTGCGGGTGGAACTGTCCGGGCAGCTGCACTCTATCTGTAATCTGAGAGGATTGGGGAATAATCTGTACTTTTCTATACACAGTATTCTGGGTTATCATCTATTCTGGCTCACGTTCCCGCAGTAACTTGTGAAGGTGCGAAAGATGAGGACACACTGGGTCAGAGGACTTTATTGTATCACAGCTGAAGTCTCCGTAAAATGTGAGAGATAACAAACGTGTTCAGGGGGGGGGGATAACCATCTCACGTTCAGTCCTGGGGTCTCCTCATACAAACCTTTACACCGTCCTCGCCTGTATCCAATATCTATGAACAGTGAGCTGATGTATCTAAGCCTATCATGTGTGATACTGTCTTAGGCCAGATTCACAAGAAAGTGGGGAAACGCGAACGTGAAAAATGTGACGTTTTTGACAGCCGAGTTGCGCGCGTGCGGGTTCTGTTTTTACGGATCCCCATAGACTTGAGTCTATGGAGGGATCAGTGAAAACGTAATAAACGCGGTCCGTTGAAACAATGGCTGTGTGAACGGCCCCATTGAAATACATCCGTGTGACGGCCGTTGTTTTAACGGACGTATTCTACGTTCGTCTGAATTCGACCTTAGTGTATGTAAGTATCATGTGTGATGCTGTCTGCTAAACTGCTGTATCTAAGCCTATCATGTGTGATACTGTCTGCTGAGCTGCTGTATGTAAGCCTATCACTGTCTCAGTGTATGTAAACCTATGATGTGTGATGCTGTCTGCTAAGATGCTGTATCTAAGCCTATCATGTGTGATACTGTCTTAGTGTATCTAATCCTATGTATCAGTGTATCTAAGCCTATAATGTATGAAATAGTCTCAGTGTATTTAATCTTATCATGTGTGATACTGTCTCAGTGTATCTAAGCCTATGATATACTGTCTCAGAGTATCAAAGTTTATCATGTGATACCGCCTCAGTGAATCTAAGCCTATTATATGTAACACTGTCTCAGTGCATCTAGTCCTAACATGTGTGAAACCATTTCTGTGTATCTAAGCCCTTTTATATGTGATATCGTCTCAGTGTATCTAAGCCTATTATGTGTGATACGATCTCCGTGTATCTAAGCTCTTTTATGTGATATAGTCTCGGTGTATCTAAGCCTATCATAGGTGATACAGCCTCAGTATTGAAGTGTTTTTTATGTGTGATATTGTCTCATATAGAAAATATTTTTCCCTCAGCCGCTGCTATAATGGATACAGGCGTCTTTTACCTTTGCTAACAGCCACCCTGCCCAAGATGTTCTGCAGCAGCTTCCATCTCATCGCTAATCGAGCGACCGCCAGCAATAGAAGTGTTGTTTGAGGGTCTCCCTGGCCCTCCATGTAATATGATGTCTATTGTCCTGGGCCGGACTCATCTGCGTCTCTGGAGATAAATGAGGGGGTCTCATTAGGGCGGACGCTGCACACTCATCGCCTGTTGCTTTGATTTGCTGTTTGCAATATGAGGACCATTTACCTCCGTAGACTCCCCCTATACGAGTAAACTTTATGTGACCCCCATGTATCATACACGCCGAGGGGGGCACTGGGGCAGCTGCAAATATCAGGGCACAGTGACCAGATACTAATGGGTTAGGACTGTCATACTGCTTCGTGAATGGATGGAGACGCGCATTTCTTCTCAGCTCAGATTCGTCTCTAGAATTGTCCGAATAGACTGAAAACCTGTGCTTAGTCCTGCTCACACAGCTGCAGTTTGTTACAGTGGACCAGTGTAGATAAAGCTGCATTCACACTGCGTACGGGGGAACAAGGCAATGTTTCTTTTCTCTTTTGTTCTCGGGAGTCTTTCCTATTTTTGATAAGAAAATATAGACAGGAGAGCAGATTGTAGACTACTGGTAGTGGGAATGCAGTCTGGAGTCCAACGCAGGGGTGAAATGTGTGCTGCTGCTGTGTTTAGCTCACAGAGGATTGCCTAGGCTGATACATTGTAGCACAACCTCAGCTGCGTGGCAGGACAAGGCCAGGATGTAAAGAAGAATGTTTCTAATCACTGACAGCAAGCACTGGTACATTGTAGATGTGTCAGAACTAGGGGGGAGATTTGTCTTGTTGCTGTATTTAGCTCACAGAGGATTATCTAGACTGGAAACAATTGTAGCGAACCTTCAGCTGTGAAGAACAATGTTGAGAAATTGAAAAGTATAAAGTATATTTGTAATTAATTATATATTAGTGGTTAATCTCTTTAAATTAGGACATCTGCTGCCAATGAAACCACTGAACAACCCCATTATACTCTTGTTTTGGGAGGGGGAGCATGTCCTTTATGTCAAAACGAACAGGCCTTGTTGCCCATAGCAACCAATCAGAGCTCAGCTTCCATTTCTTATGCTGCTGTGGAAAAATGAAAGCTGCACTGTGATTGGTTGCTATGAACTACAAGGCCAGTTTTTCTCTTAGACAGTTTTGATAAATGAAGCCCTTTCTTTTGATTGGCTGTGAGGCATCACATGGCTGCATCCTTGGCGCCTAATCAATGTTATCCTCATTGGCATGGTTTTCAATTGGGGCATACAGTAGCTGCTATAAAGAGGACCGTCCCCATGGCGACCATAGCATTTAATTACCCTGGGGCCGAAGAATACAATAACAATATTAGCAATGGCGGCAAACCATGAGTAATAACTCCCATCATTTCAAATGTACGCTCCATTACTGCCAAGCAAGGGATCAGTCGTTAATCTCCCCATTGATGGCCACCTATAGATTAACCTTGTTGATATCCAAGCCTTGTCCCTTTTTTGGTGGTGTCATGGCTTGGCGGTGTTGGGGGGCAGCGGTGTCGTCATCAGAGAACAGGCCGAGCAGGTCTAAGCTTTGTACTTCCGTTGAATCCCACCCAGATAATGCAGTCTCATGGGTGACCTGGCAGCTGTCCGCCTTCCTCTGACCTTCTGCTCCTCTCTCCCAGCCATGTGATTAATCCTGTGTGCTGGACACCTGTCCTCTCCAAAGTTAGAGGTAGGGGACAATGTGGGACCAGATCCAAAGCCGCTGTGAGAAGGTTTTAGTGCAGCTTCCATCAACCCTGCGCCGGCCCTTTAACTGTATGTGAATACAATGGGAGCCATGTATAATACTGTATTTGTCTAGGTTTAGGAAAGTAAAAATAAAATCTATTCAGCTGCTACTTAGTCCTGTATGTATTAGGGAAAGCTGGGTGATAACTAATACGGAGACCATTAATGTCCATGGGCGCTTCTATTACTTCATAACTAAGCAGATTTGCCTTTCAGAAGTGTAGGAGACCTGGGTGACAACCCAGGATTTTTTTTTAATCATGTTCATAGAGGTTGTCACCCAGCTCTCCTAGACTTCTGAATGGCAAACCTACCTAGTTATACATCCGCCACTTCAGTATGACTGCATAAGGGCATGCCTCCTATCGGGGCATTATACTGTGTGTGGGGGGCACTATGGGGACATTATAGTGTGTAGGGGGCACTATGGGGACATTATACTGTAAGTAGAAGCACTATAAGTCCATTATACTGTGTGGGGGCACTATGGGGGCATTATACGGTGTCGGGGGCACTATGGGGACATTATAGTGTGTAGGGGGCACTATGGGGACATTATACTGTAAGTAGAAGCACTATAAGTCCATTATACTGTGTGGGGGCACTATGGGGGCATTATACGGTGTCGAGGGCACTATGGGGACATTATAGTGTGTAGGGGGCACTATGGGGACATTATACTGTAAGTAGAAGCACCATAAGTCCATTATACTCTGTGGGGGGCACTATGGGGGCATTATACTGTGTGGGGGGCACTATGGGGACATTATAGTGTGTGAGGGGCACTATGGGGACATTATAGTGTGTAGGGGGCACTATGGGGACATTATACTGTAAGTAGAAGCACTATAAGTCCATTATACTGTGTGGGGGCACTATGGGGGCATTATACGGTGTGGGGGGCACTATGGGGACATTATAGTGTGTAGGGGGCACTATGGGGACATTATAGTGTAAGTAGAAGCACCATAAGTCCATTATACTCTGTGGGGGGCACTATGGGGGCATTATACTGTGTGGGGGGCACTATGGGGACATTATAGTGTGTGAGGGGCACTATGGGGACATTATACTGTGTGGGGGCACTATGGGGACATTATAGTGTGTGGGGGGCACTATGGGGACATTATACTGTAAGTAGAAGCACCATAAGTCCATTATACTGTGTGGGGGCACTATGGGGGCATTATAGTGTGTGGGGGGCACTATGGGGACATTATAGTGTGTGGGGGCACTATGGGGACATTATACTGTAAGTAGAAGCACTATAAGTCCATTATACTGTGTGGGGGGCACTATGGGGGCATTATACTGTGTGGGGGGCACTATGGGGACATTATAGTGTGTGGGGGGCACTATGGGGACATTATACTGTAAGTAGAAGCACTATAAGTCCATTATACTATGTGGGGGGCACTATGGGGGCATTATACTGTGGGGGGGCACTATGGGGACATTATAGTGTGTAGGGGCACTATGGGGACATTATACTGTAAGTAGAAGCACTATAAGTCCATTATACTGTGTGGGGGGCACTATGGGGGCATTATACTGTGTGGGGGGCACTATGGGGACATTATAGTTTGTAGGGGGCACTATGGGGACATTATACTGTAAGTAGAAGCACCATAAGTCCATTATACTGTGTGGGGGGCACTATGGGGGCATTATACTGTGTGGGGGGCACTATGGGGACATTATAGTGTGTGGGGGGCACTATAGGGACATTATACTGTGTGTGGGGGGCACTATGGGGACATTATAGTGTGTGGGGGGCACTATGGGGACATTATACTGTAAGTAGAAGCACCATAAGTCCATTATACTGTGTGGGGGGCACTATGGGGGCATTATACTGTGTGGGGGGCACTATGGGGGCATTATAGTGTGTGGGGAGGCACTATGGGGACATTATAGTGTGTAGGGTCACTATGGGGACATTATACTGTAAGTAGAAGCACTATAAGTCCATTATACTGTATGGGGGGCACTATGGGGGCATTATACTGTGTGGGGGGCACTATGGGGACATTATAGTGTGTGGGGGCACTATGGGGACATTATACTGTAAGTAGAAGCACTATAAGTCCATTATACTGTGTGGCGGGCACTATGAGGACATTATAGTGTGTGGGGGGCACTATGGGGACATTATACTGTAAGTAGAAGCACTATAAGTCCATTATACTGTGTGGCGGGCACTATGAGGACATTATAGTGTGTGGGGGGCACTATGGGGACATTACACTGTAATTAGAAGCACTATAAGTCCATTATACTGTGTGGGGGGCACTATGGGGGCATTATACTGTGTGGGGGGCACTATGGGGACATTATAGTGTGTGGGGGGCACTATGGGGACATTATAGTGTGTGGGGGCACTATGGGGACATTATACTGTAAGTAGAAGCACTATAAGTCCATTATACTGTGTGGGGGGCACTATGGGGGCATTATACTGTGTGGGGGGCACTATGGGGACATTATAGTGTGTGGGGGGCACTATGGGGACATTATACTGTAAGTAGAAGCACTATAAGTCCATTATACTATGTGGGGGGCACTATGGGGGCATTATACTGTGGGGGGGGCACTATGGGGACATTATAGTGTGTAGGGGCACTATGGGGACATTATACTGTAAGTAGAAGCACTATAAGTCCATTATACTGTGTGGGGGGCACTATGGGGGCATTATACTGTGTGGGGGGCACTATGGGGACATTATAGTTTGTAGGGGGCACTATGGGGACATTATACTGTAAGTAGAAGCACCATAAGTCCATTATACTGTGTGGGGGGCACTATGGGGGCATTATACTGTGTGGGGGGCACTATGGGGACATTATAGTGTGTGGGGGGCACTATAGGGACATTATACTGTGTGTGGGGGGCACTATGGGGACATTATAGTGTGTGGGGGGCACTATGGGGACATTATACTGTAAGTAGAAGCACCATAAGTCCATTATACTGTGTGGGGGGCACTATGGGGGCATTATACTGTGTGGGGGGCACTATGGGGGCATTATAGTGTGTGGGGAGGCACTATGGGGACATTATAGTGTGTAGGGGGCACTATGGGGACATTATACTGTAAGTAGAAGCACTATAAGTCCATTATACTGTATGGGGGGCACTATGGGGGCATTATACTGTGTGGGGGGCACTATGGGGACATTATAGTGTGTGGGGGCACTATGGGGACATTATACTGTAAGTAGAAGCACTATAAGTCCATTATACTGTGTGGCGGGCACTATGAGGACATTATAGTGTGTGGGGGGCACTATGGGGACATTACACTGTAATTAGAAGCACTATAAGTCCATTATACTGTGTGGGGGGCACTATGGGGGCATTATACTGTGTGGGGGGCACTATGGGGACATTATAGTGTGTGGGGGGCACTATGGGGACATTATACTGTAAGTAGAAGCACTATAAGTCCATTATACTGTGTGGCGGGCACTATGAGGACATTATAGTGTGTGGGGGGCACTATGGGGACATTACACTGTAATTAGAAGCACTATAAGTCCATTATACTGTGTGGGGGGCACTATGGGGGCATGATACTGTGTGGGGGGCACTATGGGGACATTATAGTGTGTGGGGGGCACTATAGGGACATTATACTGTGTGTGGGGGGCACTATGGGGACATTATAGTGTGTGGGGGGCACTATGGGGACATTATACTGTAAGTAGAAGCACCATAAGTCCATTATACTGTGTGGGGGGCACTATGGGGGCATTATACTGTGTGGGGGGCACTATGGGGGCATTATAGTGTGTGGGGAGGCACTATGGGGACATTATAGTGTGTAGGGTCACTATGGGGACATTATACTGTAAGTAGAAGCACTATAAGTCCATTATACTGTATGGGGGGCACTATGGGGGCATTATACTGTGTGGGGGGCACTATGGGGACATTATAGTGTGTGGGGGCACTATGGGGACATTATACTGTAAGTAGAAGCACTATAAGTCCATTATACTGTGTGGCGGGCACTATGAGGACATTATAGTGTGTGGGGGGCACTATGGGGACATTATACTGTAAGTAGAAGCACTATAAGTCCATTATACTGTGTGGCGGGCACTATGAGGACATTATAGTGTGTGGGGGGCACTATGGGGACATTACACTGTAATTAGAAGCACTATAAGTCCATTATACTGTGTGGGGGGCACTATGGGGGCATTATACTGTGTGGGGGGCACTATGGGGACATTATAGTGTGTGGGGGACACTATGGGGACATTATAGTGTGTGGGGGCACTATGGGGACATTATACTGTAAGTAGAAGCACTATAAGTCCATTATACTGTGTGGGGGGCACTATGGGGGCATTATACTGTGTGGGGGGCACTATGGGGACATTATAGTGTGTGGGGGGCACTATGGGGACATTATACTGTAAGTAGAAGCACTATAAGTCCATTATACTATGTGGGGGGCACTATGGGGGCATTATACTGTGGGGGGGGGCACTATGGGGACATTATAGTGTGTAGGGGCACTATGGGGACATTATACTGTAAGTAGAAGCACTATAAGTCCATTATACTGTGTGGGGGGCACTATGGGGGCATTATACTGTGTGGGGGGCACTATGGGGACATTATAGTTTGTAGGGGGCACTATGGGGACATTATACTGTAAGTAGAAGCACCATAAGTCCATTATACTGTGTGGGGGGCACTATGGGGGCATTATACTGTGTGGGGGGCACTATGGGGACATTATAGTGTGTGGGGGGCACTATAGGGACATTATACTGTGTGTGGGGGGCACTATGGGGACATTATAGTGTGTGGGGGGCACTATGGGGACATTATACTGTAAGTAGAAGCACCATAAGTCCATTATACTGTGTGGGGGGCACTATGGGGGCATTATACTGTGTGGGGGGCACTATGGGGGCATTATAGTGTGTGGGGAGGCACTATGGGGACATTATAGTGTGTAGGGGGCACTATGGGGACATTATACTGTAAGTAGAAGCACTATAAGTCCATTATACTGTATGGGGGGCACTATGGGGGCATTATACTGTGTGGGGGGCACTATGGGGACATTATAGTGTGTGGGGGCACTATGGGGACATTATACTGTAAGTAGAAGCACTATAAGTCCATTATACTGTGTGGCGGGCACTATGAGGACATTATAGTGTGTGGGGGGCACTATGGGGACATTACACTGTAATTAGAAGCACTATAAGTCCATTATACTGTGTGGGGGGCACTATGGGGGCATTATACTGTGTGGGGGGCACTATGGGGACATTATAGTGTGTGGGGGGCACTATGGGGACATTATACTGTAAGTAGAAGCACTATAAGTCCATTATACTGTGTGGCGGGCACTATGAGGACATTATAGTGTGTGGGGGGCACTATGGGGACATTACACTGTAATTAGAAGCACTATAAGTCCATTATACTGTGTGGGGGGCACTATGGGGGCATTATACTGTGTGGGGGGCACTATGGGGACATTATAGTGTGTGGGGGGCACTATGGGGACATTATACTGTGAGTATAGGCACTATAAGTCCATTATACTGTGTGGGGGGCACTATGGGGGCATTATACTGCGTGGGCTGAACTGGGTGTATTTGGGGTGGGGCGGGGTTAGAGGCGTGACTTAATACTACATTTTTTTGCAGGTGTTGTCCCTCTTTGCAATCTAAGATAAAGGGGCATCGTTAGGTGGGGGGCGGCTGGTGGGGCATGTGCCATGTATGCCATTTTTCTTGGCCAGGGTTTTTACATACAGGGCTGGCCCAGTGAACTGAATGATGAACAAAAGCCCAGCTTTGACTCTTGCTGCAACTCTAGATATTTTTGCCATTCAGGATGCTAGGAAAGCTGGGTGACATTAAAGTGGCAGTTATAATGGCAGCGACGGCATATCTTAAAGCTCCTAGGCCCCTATGCAAAAGCTGTCTAACTGGTGTCTACTTATGTGGCAGAGGGGCCAAATGCACCAGGGCCCGTATGCAACTGCTGTCTTTGCACCCTCTCTAATATGACGGCCATATTGGGCATCACCCAGCTTTTCCAGATTCTGATATACATAAGGAATGTCTGATTTATTTTGTTGAGGATATAAAATGTAAGGAAGTATTAAGGGTTCAGCCTTGAATCCCAGCAGCCCCATGTCTCAGCATGGTGACGGGCCGAGTCTCCAGTAATATAATGTAACCAGGGTGACAGCGCATTATGTATTATGGGCAGAAGTCGTAGTATCGGCTCCCTGTCCGGTCTGGGTCGGTATAATATCTTAGCCGGGGAACGCTTGGCTCTGATATACAGATTTCATTAAAAAAAAACCAGCGCCAATGAATCCCAAGTGTTTGTGCTGAGGAATTATTGTGCAATAATCCCGGTTTGTTTTATGATGGCGGCCTGCGTTCCACTGCATGTGAGATACCACCGAGTCGATGACCCGGTGACATCGCCCTATATCTCACAGTATGGACCCCATTTACACACCGGCACTTTATCCACATTGTCACAGGTACATTTCACCCCGGGTGAGATATCATTAGGATATAAATACTCCCGTCCCCGCTTCTACTGATTTACTGGGGCTTTTTTAATCAATTCAAGGATAACAAAACGGAAACGGTGAGGCTGTCACCCAGCTTTCCAAAGACCCTGAAGGTCACATAAATATGCATTGTTATTTAGAGTTGCATATACAGCTGTGTTTTATGAAATATTATTCGGGATCTGAGGAAAGCTGGGTGATTGCATGTTGTGTTTTTGGGGGGCAAAAATGCAACAGAGGGTCGTTGTAGTGACACCATTGTTGCAGGTAATTACCCACAACTGTTGGATGCGGATACAACATGCAAATGGATATGTGGCCATGCTCCGTCAGTGGGAATTCAACCCCACAAAGCAACACGGGTCGATTACCCACCTTTGATTAACCTTTGCTATATAGTCAGAAAATGTAAAATCCACTTTTTTACTTTTACTCCATGGAATGTAGAATTTTAAAAAAAACTCCTGTTGCTACCTGGAAACCATCAGCAAGTAGGTTATCTGCTGTTGACGAGAATTACTATATTTTAATTCCAATTATAGTCTGTGTACGTGTACATATATAGAGGAGTGAGTACATAATAAAGATCAAAATGGTGCCCCCACCCAGTTTAGTCCAAACTGGGACAGGAAGTCCTAATTTTTGTTTGCCCCCCTCCTTCCTCCTTCCATGTTCCTTGGGTTGATTCCATTTATTGTAATGTGCTGTGCAGATTTTCATCCCTCACTAAGAAAAGGGCATTAGTTAAGATGTTAATGAGCCAATCAGCTCTCAGAGTGCTGCGTATTAGGACATATTAAAAATAAGAGATCCACCAACGGCAGCTTGCTGACAGTTTCCAGGTAAAAACATGTGGTTTTTTCTTACATTACATAAAAAATTAACTGACAAAAGCAGCAGAAAAAGTAATATAGACGCAAAGAACATGGGACGGGGCTTAATTTAAAGAAACCTTCCATTTAGATCACATGACCTGACGTATACCACCATGATTCGATTTATCCTGGCGACAGCTAACTCAATCTCTGGCATTTTGCAGCACTGGCGGATGGGAGGCAATGTGAACATTGTACATGGAGCGCTCATCCACTTCCGGGGGCTCAGATTATGTCTGTGATGGGCCAACAAGGGGCAAATTAACTTGATATGAACTCCATATATTCCATTCCCTATAGAGCCGTATGCAACTTACTTAAAGAATTCTTCCAGATTATTAGAAAACAAATCTTATTTTTCTGACCTTTGCCCATGAAACCTCCTCCTGCTGTGGAGAGTGAGAGGACGCTGGCATTATATTCTGTGTGTAAAGTGTTCTTAAAGGGACAGTAAACTAAAGTCTATTTTCTCTCCGTTTGTTGTGCAGTTGAATACAATCTATTGTTTCTCTTCTGTATGAGTATTAAATATGTGCCGTGTGAGTGCTGAGTGGATACTATTTTGGTTCTGTTTATGTGCTGAGAGTAATATATGTGTGTTGTGGGTCTACTGTTTGAGTAGTGTGTAGTGCTGTGTGGATACTATATTGACACTGTATACGCCGTGTGTACTGTATGTAGTGCTGTGTGTTCTGTATGTGTACTGTGTGGGTATTATATTGGCACTGTATATGCTGCTTGTACTGTATGAAGTGCTGTGTGGATACTATTTTGACACTGTATACGCCGCGTGTACTGTATGTAGTGCTGTGTGGATACTATATTGGCACTGTATATGCCATGTGTACTGTATGTTTGCTGTGTGGGTAATGTATTGTTACGGTATATGCTGCGTGCACTGTATGTATACTCTGTGGGTACTATATTGGCACTGTATATGCTGTGTGTTCTGTATGTATACTCTGTGGGTACTATATTGGCACTGTATATGCTGTGTGTTCTGTATGTGTACTGTGTGGGTACTATATTGGCACTGTATATGCTGTGTGTACTGTATGTATACTGTGTGGGTATTATATTGGCACTGTATATGCTGTTTGTACTGTATGTGTACTGTATGGGTACTATATTGGCACTGTATATGCTGTTTGTTCTGTATGTGTACTGTGTGGGTACTATATTGGCACTGTATATGCTGTGTGTACTGTATGTATACTGTGTGGGTACTATATTGGCACTGTATATGCTGTGTGTACTGTATGTATACTGTGTGGGTATTATATTGGCACTGTATATGCTGTTTGTTCTGTATGTGTACTGTGTGGGTACTATATTGGCACTGTATATGCTGTTTGTACTGTATGTGTACTGTGTGGGTATTATATTAGCACTGTATATGCTGTGTGTTCTGTATCTGTACTCTCTGTGTACTATATTGGCACTGTATATGCTGTGTGTTCTGTATGTATACTCTGTGGGTACTATATTGGCACTGTATATGCTGTGTGTACTGTATGTATACTGTGTGGGTATTATATTGGCACTGTATATGCTGTTTGTACTGTATGGGTACTATATTGGCACTGTATATGCTGTTTGTTCTGTATGTGTACTGTGTGGGTACTATATTGGCACTGTATATGCTGTGTGTACTGTATGTATACTGTGTGGGTACTATATTGGCACTGTATATGCTGTGTGTACTGTATGTATACTGTGTGGGTATTATATTGGCACTGTATATGCTGTTTGTTCTGTATGTGTACTGTGTGGGTACTATATTGGCACTGTATATGCTGTTTGTACTGTATGTGTACTGTGTGGGTACTATATTAGCACTGTATATGCTGTGTGTTCTGTATGTGTACTGTGTGGGTAATATATTGGCACTGTATATGCTGTTTGTACTGTATGTGTACTGTGTGGGTACTATATTAGCACTGTATATGCTCTGTGTACTGTATCTGTACTCTCTGTGTACTATATTAGCACTGTATATGCTGTGTGTACTGTATCTGTACTCTCTGTGTACTATATTGGCACTTTATATGCTGTGTGTACTGTATCTGTACTCTCTGTGTACTATATTGGCACTGTATATGCTGTGTGTACTGTATGGGTGCTGTATGGATACTACATTGTTACTGTGTATACTAGGTGTACTATATGAGTGCTGTGTGGCTATTATTAGCGTATGTGCACACACAAAATTAAAAACGTCTGAATATACAGAGCTGTTTTCAAGGGAAAACAGCCCCTGATTTTCAGACTTTTTTTTAGCAGCTCGCGTTTTTCGTGGCGTTCTTTACAGCCGTTTTTGGGCAATGAAATACGGCTCCAAAAATGGCTCAAGAAGTGACATGCAATTCTTTTTCGCTGGCGTTTTTTAACAGGGCCGCGTAAAAAACGCCCCGTCGGAACAGAATGACGTTTTTTTTTCATTGAAATCAATGGGCAGATGTTTGGTGGCGTTCTGCTTCCGATTTTCCAGACGTTTTTCATGTTATTTATGGCCCGAAAAACTGCTGAAAACACTACGTGTGCACATACCCTTAAACAATAATCAAGCTTTATATACATAACACCGGAAGACCCCTTTAATCATAAGGTAGTCTGAAAGAATATTGAAAAACCCATAGACATGACGGTGGTCAGTGAGTCATGAAACCATCCTGAAATCTCCAGTGTGGCCAACACCTCCATTACTCATGGAGTAGAAAACAATCATGTTCTTCACATATCCTGGAAATTGTAATTCTGCCATATTGGATCCTTCCGAACAGCAATGACGCTCATTATCTGCTAAGGCCGATCGTCATATTGTCCTCGGTGGTCAGAATAAACCGTTCGGACTATGACCCTATAACTGATATAATGGAGGAGAAAATGACATGTGATTATAGATAATGACTTATCATCCCGGTCTGACGACAACGCCTGCGGATGGAACAATTGATATAATCCTATAGAACTGTGGAGATGTCAGACGTATAGATAATAATGAGACCGAGCCATCGAAATAAGGACATTATCCCTTCAAGCTTCTACGTAAGTGAAGTCTAATCATTGTAGAATGTAATAAAAAGTTATAGAACTTTTCATGAAACAATAAAAAAAACCTTGAATGACTCCAGACCAGAAGTAACAAGCCGTGTCTGAGGACGCCCTGTTCTGCGCTGTGATGATACCGTAACATGTCAGTGATGGGACGCCCAGATTAGCGCAGCAGCTGCTGATCTCCTCAGCTCTTCATATCTCAATATCATGTGGGACAATCTTAACGGAACTTCGGTTGCACTTTAACAGAAAGTCGGGTCTTAGATTTGTTCTTATGTAAGTGGCAGGCGGACGGGCGACAAATGACTGGGCAGTTGCGATTAACTCCTTCTTTACTGTGGATGCAGCAAACAAACTTTAAATGGCTATGTTCACACAGGGCGGATACGCCGCCTAAAAGCACACAGCATATCCGCTGCAGGGGGATTTCGGTCGAAAAACCGCACCAAATTGTGGTAAATTTTTTCGCCCGGAATATCCGCTGCGGAATACTGCACAGGAAAAAAAAATACAATGGCGACGCGTCCCTCAGACGTCCTGACATCATGACGTTCTGCAGCCCTGGGATGACGTTTCATCTTATGTGAGCCTGTGATTGGCTGCGGCGGTCACATGGGATGAAACGTCATCCCAGAAGGCCAGCGTGGATGAAGAAACACGGAATTCTGGGTAAGTGCAAGCTTTTATTTTTTTCGGAGTTGCGATTCCACTGGAAAAATCACAACATCTATTATTTGTTGTGGGTTTTACCTCCCCATTGAATTCAACGGGAAAACCCGCAACCAATAAGCAGCGATTACACAAGTACAATTGACGTGCTGCGGATTTTAAAAAAAAGAACAACGCACCACAGGCCAATTTCTGAGCGTTTGTTCCGTTTCTCATTTACGCAGCGTGTGGATGAGATTTGTGCAAATCTCATCCACTCTGCTGCTACTGTACTATGTTGCGGATTTTCCGCAACTATATCCGTTGCGGAAAATCCGCAGTATTTACGCTACGTGAACTTGCCCTAAGGATATACACACTAAACAAAAAACGGCTGTGAAATGCGGAGCTGTGTTTAAGGGAAAACAGCCTCTGATTTTCAGCCGTTTTTTAAGCACCAGGCGTTTTTTGATTTGTTTTTTTACGGCTGTTTTTGGAGCTGTTTTTCTATTGACCCAATGAAAAACGGCTCCAAAAACGGCTCAAGAAGTGGCATGCACTTCTTTTTTACAGGTGTTCTTTTACGGGCCGTTTTTACAAACGGCGCGCAAGAAAAAACGCCCCGTGGGAACGAAACGCCGTTTTTTCAATTGAAATCATGGGCAGATGTTTGGAGGCGTTCAGCTTCCGTTTTTTCAGCCGTTTTTCGGGGAGGTTTACGGCCTGAAAAATGGCTGAAAATAAGCCGTGTGAACATACCCTAACAGTGCAGTAGCAACAGGTTGAATGACTATGAATATATATATACACGCAGTCAGTCTGTTACTCCGAACTCCGAGCGACAATGAGGACACTGCAATGCTTTTGGAATTCCCACCTTATATCAGAACAGTCTCTTTTCATTCAACGGAAGATAATATCAGAATAGTCCAAAGGGACAACTCAAGCCTCAGTATAAAGTCTGGGTGGCCGCTCCCTTTGTATTATGCTCTCCGGACACAGGTGATCTTTTCTGCATCGATGGCCGCTTCCTGTCCTTCTCCGATGCAGCCACAGTTTTGCTAAAGATTTAACTCTGCTGTTGACCCCAGCACAGATGCCCAGTGTCTGGCCGCCTTGTCTGCTGCTCAACTTCCACTCAGGTACTCACTGGCCTGCTCCTCTGCACAAAGCTTTTCTGCACGCAGCAGCTTATCTGTACACAACTCATACAGACCCCTTCTGGAGCAGATCTCCTTACACGTGCACTGACCGAAAACACCTCATGTACCCACTTCCTGTTCGGGCCAAATCTCCTTCCCTGGAAACAGCCTCTCCAACTAGTCACTTCTTCTATAGGTTACAGATTAACAGTTATTTTTCTCTCCCTTGGGGTGACTGAAAGGGCGTATGCATCATGAAAGCAGCCCAAGCAGCTGCTATGAGGCCCATGAAGAGAGGGGGCCCAGCTTGGATTGCCACTATTCCCCTTTCCAGTGGGAGATATCACCCCATGAAAGAAAGCTCCATTGTGATGTCATTATAGTTTCCTACCTTGTAGATTGTTATATAAAGGGTCATGAAGCTGTAGATGAGACGATCACTAGCCATATTGGACATATAGACAGTCAACTGATACATTGTATCTGCCTACAGCCACCACTAGGGGGAGTTTAATGCATACTGTATTATTATTGAGTTCTATATAAAAGCAGTATGCAGTAAGCTCCCCCTAGTGGTGGGTGAAGGCAAACAGAATTTTATCACGTGTTCAAGGGTGGACATTCACTTTACGGCACTTCTGATATCGGGACATACGTCAAACCTAAGTTCATTAAAAATAAACTCCAATCTGCTAGGAATCTGTAATTTCCAGATATGCAGATATTTACCCTCATCATGAGGTTCATTTTACAATGACGGTAACAGGAATTCTTTGTTGAAATTTCATTTTGGGACATCAAACTAGTTATTGTAATGGAATTAGGATGATAATTCTTCCCATGTTCAGAATTTCCCTTCACTGATGTTTCTCTAAACTAATAATGGTGAAATAAGTCTCTCAAACAAAGAACCTTGTATTTTTTTGATTTGACATTAATTTGTGTTCCTTTGGCCCGGGGCACATCTAGTCTGGGTCTGTAACGTAAAGGTCACTGGTTAAAAGTTCAGGATGTGATCTGCATCCATTGAGGGATCTGGCTGCTGTGCCCTCTAGTGGCAGGATCTGGAACTGCAGGTAATAATAGTAAAGTAATAACACAGTATAATATAAAGTGTAACATCCCCCTACTGCAATTTATAAGAATATTAGACGTCACCAAGGAGTTCCATGACCATATAAAAATACGAGGCCGCCGGCTTAGTGCTGTTAAACAGGCCACATGAACTCTGCGGTGACCTCTTATTATATAATTTATAGCAGAGGGCATATTATTCCATATAATTCACACAGTAGCAGCTGCAGAACCTCTTTGTGAAGACATATAGATAGCTCCTGAAAAAGCTCTGCAGCAGCTGAGGTTTGCATTAAACAGTATGTCCCAACTCCTACAGAAGAAGTGGCGCAGCAATTTTGTCTTGCGCTGTCACTTTGCACCAGTAGAAGTACCACCCACAATGTCCCCCATAGCAGTGCCATCCATAACATCCCCCATAGAAGTACCACCCACAACGTCCCCATAAAAGTACCATTACCAAAGTCCCCCATAGAAGTGCCATCCATAAAATCCCTCATAAAAGTGCCATACACAAGGTCCCCCGTAAAAGTGCTATCCAGAATGTCCCCGTAGAAGTACCATTTACAATATGCACCATAAAAGTGCCATCCAATGTGCACCATAGAAGTGCCATACACAACGTCCTACCGTAGAAGTGCCATCCATAATGTCCCTTACATAAGTACCACTTACAATGTCCCACATAAAAGTACCTTACACAACGTCCTCTCATAGAAGTGCCATCCACATTGTCCCCATAAAAGTGGCATATACAACGTTCTCCTTAAAAGTGCCATCCACACCTTCTCCCATAGAAGTGCCGTCCATAGTACAGCAACCGCTATTTACCTGGGTCACTTCACTAGAGTGGCTATTGTTCAGATGTTACTTTTACCTTCCATTTTGTATGTATTTCGGACTGTGATTGTCGCGGTGACCAACGCTTATTTTGCTAAATTGCAGAAAATTTTGTCAGACTTCATATGGGCAGGGCGGAAACCTAGAATTAGATTCAGGACCATGACCAGATCCTGGACCAAAGGCGGTATGGGAGTACCGGATTTGAAAAAATATTACTTGGCGGCTATTTTGGATCAAACAAAATTCTGGTGGAACAATTCGCACAAAAAAACGGTGGGTGAACATTTTGGGATCCCATTAAATGCGTTATTCTGTTTGTCATCATCGCCCCTTTACAAGGTTTCTAATAAATTGTCCAGTATTTCAGCTTCCATTTCTGCATAGAGATCGCTTTGTACATGTACCTCCGCATTAGATATGACTATTCTTGGAGATTTACCCATCCAATTCTTGAACACACGTATTCCTGAGCTGGACCTCCGTAATTGGACGGTAGCAGGTGTAAAGACAATTGGACTTTTATTCTCTGGAGATTCCCTACACACGTTTGAACATATCTCTCGTACTTAGGCGATGTTCACACGCAGTGACCAAAAACGTCTGAAAATACGGAGCCATGTTCAGACGAAAACAGCTCCTGATTTTCAGACATTTTTGTAGCAACTCGCGTTTTTCGCGGCGTATTTTATGGACGTTATTGGAGAAGTTTTACAATGGAGTCAATGAAAAACGGCCCAAGAAGTGACATACACTTCTTTTTCGCGGGCGTCTTTTTAGGCGCTGTATTTTCACAGCGACGTGTAAAATAAAGGCTTGTGGGAACAGAACACCGTAAAACCCATTGAAAGCAGTGGGCAGATGTTTGTAGGCGTATTAGGGGCGTTTTTTCAGGCATATTTCGAGGCGTAAAACGCCAGAATTACGTCTGAAAACACTGCGTGTGAACATACCCCTATTCTCTTCCTGCAAGAGATTTTTATAAATTCCTCCAAATCCGTCATGCATTACACAAAACTTCAATACACTCGCCAACATTCCCAGCGGTTATATATCAGTTCTTTGCATCTCTTAGGCCTGCTCTTTGAGGGATTTCATTGTTTTATAAATTGTTAGTGCAACCACAATTGATAAATGACCCCTCTTATATTCTTAAATGGGAACAAGATCTAAATGTTACTATAAATTTGGAAGAATGGTATACTGCCATCAAGGTTCTTAAAGAGGCTCTGTCACCCCATTATAAGTGCCCTGTCTCCTATATAAGGAGATCGGCGCTGTAATGTAGGTGACAGTAATGCTTTTTATTTAGAAAAACTATCTATTTTTACCACTTTATGAGCGATTTTTAGCTTTATGCTAATGAGTTGCTTAATGCCCAAGTGGGCGTGTTTTACTTTAGACCAAGTGGGCGTTGTACAGAGGAGTGTATGAAGCTGACCAATCAGCATCATGCACTCCTCTCCATTCATTTACACGGCATATAGTGATATAGCTATATCACTATGTGCAGCTACATAAACACACTAGAACATTACTGCAGTGTCCTGACAATGAATATACATTACCTCCAGCCAGGACGTGATGTGTATTCAGAATCCTGACACGTCTGAATCTTTTCTGTGAGATTTCCAGCAAGGCAAACGTAATCTCGTTTCAAATGACAGTTTACATCGTAATCTCGCGAGATTACGTTTGCCTTGCTGGAAATCTCACAGAGAAGCTACAGAAGTGTCAGGATTCTGAATACACATCATGTCCTGGCTGGAGGTAATGTATATTCATTGTCAGGACACTGTAGTAATGTTGTTATAGTGTGTTTATGTAGCTGCACATAGCGATATAACTATATCACTATATGCCGTGTAAATGAATGGGGAGAAGTGCATGACGCTGATTGGTCACTGATTGGTCAGCGTCATACACTCCTCTGTACAACGCCCACTTGGTCTAAAGTAAAACACGCCCACTTGGGCATTAAGAAACTCATTAGCATAAAGCTAAAAATCGCTCATAAAGTGGTAAAAATAGATCGTTTTTGTAAATAAAAAGCATTACTGTCACCTACATTATAGCGCTGATCTCCTTATGTAGGAGGCAGGGCATTTATAATGTGGTGACAGAGCCTCTTTAAAGAGGCTCTGTCACCAGATTTTGCAACCCCTATCTCCTATTGCAGCAGATCGGCGCTGCAATGTAGATAAGAGTAACTTTTTTTTTTTTTTTTTAAACGAGCATTTTTGGCCAAGTTATGACCATTTTTATATTTATGCAAATGAGGCTTTCTTAAGTACAACTGGGCGTGTTTAAAGTAAAAGTACAACTGGGCGTGTATTGTGTGCGTACATCTGGGCGTTTTTACTTCTTTTACTAGCTGGGCGTTGTGAATAGAAGTGTATGATGCTGACGAATCAGCATCATCCACTTCTCTTCACAACGCCCAGCTTCTGGCAGATCACGCTGTGACGTCACTTCCTGCCCCAGGTCCTGCATCGTGTCGGACGAGCGAGGACACATCGGCACCAGAGGCTACAGTTGATTCTGCAGCAGCATCAGCGTTTGCAGGGAAGTAGCTACATCGACTTACCTGCAAACGCCGATGCTGCTGCAGAATCAAATGTAGCCTCTGGTGCCGATGTGTCCTCGCTCGTCCGACACGATGCAGGACCTGGGGCAGGAAGTGACGTCACAGCGTGATCTCTCGAGAACACGCTGTGTGTCTGTGCACTGCGAGAAGCTGGGTGGTAACGAAGAGAAGTGGATGATGCTGATTCGTCAGCATCATACACTTCTATTCACAACGCCCAGCTAGTAAAAGAAGTAAACACGCCCCGATGTAACACACACAATACACGCCCACTTGTACTTTAACTTTAAACACGCCCAGTTGTACTTTTGCAAGCCTCATTTGCATAAATATAAAAATGGTCATAACTTGGCCAAAAATGCTCGTTTTTTAAAAATAAAAACGTTACTGTAATCTACATTGCAGCGCCTATCTGCTGCAATAGCAGATAGGGGTTGCAAAATCTGGTGACAGAGCCTCTTTAAGGGAATATCCAAGAGCACAAGTTATTGCGAGACGTCCTTTATCTTACTCCCGCGCACATTTCTAAAATGAACCCAACTTATCCACATTATTGCTGGAGAGGCTGCGGCTTGATAGGCACATACAGACACGTCTGGTGGGATTGCCCCCTAGTTTACTCGTTTTGGCTGGCAACGGCGGGTCTAATAAAGTCTGTTACTGGTCTCGGCGCTCACATACAACCGACATTAGCATTGTGTTTTATTGGCATGTCAGAATTTGATGTGGAGGTGCGAACAGTGATAGATCATATTATACTTGCGGCCAGATCCATGATCGCGAGAACTTGGAAATCCAATTCTCCTTTAACTGCCAAAGAATTACGTCAACATGTACAATCCGCACATAACATGGAAAGACTGTTGGTTAAATCGTCCCATTCTATTACTCAGTTTGATAAGAGATGGGATCCATGGGTTCCATATTACACGTCTCAGGTCCCTCATATAAGCAACTCTACTCCATCAAAAATTTGCAGGTGTCACATTCTTCAGATAGGGGATGTGGATTACCCTTTGGTCCGAGGGTCCTATTAGAGGTCTTTTTTTTTAGGATCGCGGTCATTAATATGCAAAGGTGTTGATATTTGTAGCGATGTATTGTATCTTCAGGGTGAATATGTGAGCAATGTTTTAAATGTTCTATGTGTTTTTCTCTGTTTTATTTTATGTTGTGCACGCACTGTTGTATATAAGTGATACATTGAGATTTATTGTTTGGGTTCCTGTGAGCACCCCATCTTTGCGGAATTGTATCATTTTCTGAAAGTTGCTATTTTATATGACTTTGGAAACTAATAAAAAATTAAAATTTAAAGACTGTCCCCATGGAAGTGCCATCCACACCTTCCCTCACAGCAGTACCATCTACAACATACCCATAGAAGTACCATCCACATTGTCCCCCATGGAAGTGCCATCCACACCTTCCCTCACAGCAGTACTATCTACAACATACCCATAGAAGTGCCATCCATATTGTCCCCCATGGAAGTGTCATCCACATTGTCCCCCATGGAAGTGCCATCCACGCCTTCCCTCACAGCATTACCATCTACAACATCCCCATAGAAGTATCATCCACATTGTCCCCCATGGAAGTGCCATCCATATTGTCCCCCATGGAAGTGGCATCCACACCTTCCCTCACAGCAGTACTATCTACAACATCCCCATAGAAGTGCCATACATATTGTCCCCCATGGAAGTGTCATCCACATTGTCCCCCATGGAAGTGCCATCCACGCCTTCCCTCACAGCATTACCATCTACAACATCCCCATAGAAGTATCATCCACATTGTCCCCCATGGAAGTGCCATCCATATTGTCCCCCATGGAAGTGGCATCCACGCCTTCCCTCACAGCATTACCATCTACAACATCCCCATAGAAGTATCATCCACATTGTCCCCCATGGAAGTGCCATCCATATTGTCCCCCATGGAAGTGCCATCCACATTGTCCCCCATGGAAGTGCCATCCACATTGTCCCCCATGGAAGTGCCATCCACATCGATCCTCATAGAGGTACCACCCACACCTTTCCTCACAGCAGTACCATCTACAACATCCCCATAGTAGTACCATCCACATTGTCCCCCATGGAAGTGCCATCCACATTGTCCCCCATGGAAGTGGCATCCACGCCTTCCCTCACAGCATTACCATCTACAACATCCCCATAGAAGTATCATCCACATTGTCCCCCATGGAAGTGCCATCCATATTGTCCCCCATGGAAGTGCCATCCACATTGTCCCCCATGGAAGTGCCATCCACATTGTCCCCCATGGAAGTGCCATCCACATCGATCCTCATAGAGGTACCACCCACACCTTCCCTCACAGCAGTACCATCTACAACATCCCCATAGTAGTACCATCCACATTGTCCCCCATGGAAGTGCCATCCACATTGTCCCCCATGGAAGTGGCATCCACGCCTTCCCTCACAGCATTACCATCTACAACATCCCCATAGAAGTATCATCCACATTGTCCCCCATGGAAGTGCCATCCATATTGTCCCCCATGGAAGTGCCATCCACATTGTCCCCCATGGAAGTGCCATCCACATCGATCCTCATAGAGGTACCACCCACGCCTTCCCTCATAGCAGTACCATCTACAACATCCCCATAGAAATGCCATCCACATTGTCCCCCATGGAAGTGCCATCCACACCTTCCCCTATAGAAGGCACAACTTAAACTGTTCCCCATTAAGAGAAAAATCCCAGTTGGTGAGTTTGCGGTAGTCACTAGGTCGCTTGGAATAATCTGACTGTAAGTTTACCACAATTCACACACGATCTATGTACACGGCCATATTATGTATCTGTGTTGAGTGGATCTGTCATATGACGTCCACCACCTGTATGGGCCAATACTGAACCTGTACCTTCCATTTTACATGTAAGCACATAGAGGTGTTGGCATATGCCAATGCATGCCGTCATGTGGGTATTCTTTCCTTTAAGTATTGTTCTTAGGGGACAGTATAGGAAGTAAGGCACCACATCCACAGATCTCACTGGGTGCATTAGAGAATGATCCCCCCATAGACCAGTCCGAATATCGTCCATACAGTCAGCGACTGGTACTATATCGGGCAGGTTATACCCCGGTGCCATCATCTCACATCATTATTATTTTTCTCTCAAGTCAGGAGCCTCATGAGGGAACCATCAAGGAATCAAGATAAATCGTTTTTCCACAAAGGCTGAAGATGGACGTCAAGTCTTTAATTTCCTCCAGACGTTGCGTGATTCCTCGCTGGCAGGTGCCGCGGTAATGACTCATTAATGAGTTGAGTGTTTCACCTTAATTAGGCTCCGATTTTCTGCCAGTCGTTTAGGCTGCCGTACAAACCACGCCGTTACCGCAGTATTGCAATTAAAACCATGTTTCACCAGTACCCGAAAAATAAAACTGAGTCGCAGAACGGCGGCAAAACTGCGTGTGATTTTGTGCCCTCGAACCTGTGGCTCTGAAGTGGTTGTGGAACTACATCTCCCAGCATTCCCTAAGAGCCTGGAGACTACTGCTGTAGAGGAGCTGGAGAATATGAATGTCTGCTATAGAGAACATAGATGTAATAGAGGGGGAGGCGGATCACCCTGTGATTATGCACATTGGTTTAGGACCAATCACATAGGTAGTGGTTCTCCAAACTGGACGAGCCCCTTTAAAAAAAACATATCCACCCCTAATGTATAGATTTTTTTAGTCCTGGGTTGTAAGTCTACCATTCTGTGCTGCTTCACTTCATAATATCGCCACAGCTCCAAATCCCCTGCATGGCTATATAGTGTTAAATAATACAATTCTTTCCACCACTAGGGGGAGCTCAAGGCATGTTTTATTATTTTGTAGAACTTTATTATGGGGATTTGGAGATGTATTAAGAAATTATTCAGACCAGAAATGTGGACATATATATATTTTTTCCCCCTTCAAAATCTATGCTTGCTGTCAGTGAATGAAAACCTCCAGACGTTTGGAAAAATTTGTACAGACCTAAAACTTCTCAAAGCTGAGAATTTGCTACAATCGCATCCATTCTAGTCAATCCACTGGGAGATAAACCATCTAGACTCCGGGCTGGTGCATTTTACCCGCACTGGTACATTGGAGCAAACTGTTAGGACCGGAGAGATTTGGACCGTTGATGTATTTAGGATGGTCTACACTGGATACAATTGTAACAAACCTTCAGCTGTGAGATGTATTAGGTTTGTACAGGTTGCGGACCACTGAGCTACACAATAGATGGGTCAGGGATACTCGGTGACATCTGAGGTAGACCCTGAAGAGCTTCATGAGAGAATAAATGAGGCATTTTTCACGGTATTGTCCTGCGCTTGTATAAAGGCAACGATGAGCATCGCAGCCCCTGAATATCATTGTGGAGAGGAGCGTCCCATCTGCTCAGCATTTCTCCAGGCAACAATAAATATCCCGTCCGGGGCTCAATGACCAAGCTGCCCTGTCAGCACCACTTCCCGACGTTAACAGAGGGACATTCAATCAGGCCCATTGTGAGGCCGTACACCTGATCCGCCATTATACCCGTACTTGATAGGAATGATAGATAAGGACCATTCAGAGTGAATTCTGGGAAAAAATGCTAAATAAATGGAGCTGGCGGACGGATACCATGAGAGGGGTGGAAATCTCACTGCGATCCTCTTCACTCACTGAATTGTGACCGCTAGTACTGCGATATAGATTGCTTTAGACCGCGGTAAACAAATCCGCCGCTATTAATCCAGTTAACACTATCTCACATGTGGAGAGGGGGCACATATATATATATTAATTTTTTTTGTATAGCAAAGCGGTTTAGACAACAGATACATAATGACACCGCTGTATATATTATCCCGATTACTCCCATCCCTATTGTCATAAACAGCTGCAATTTGTCGCAAATTCCACCACCCTGCAACTTTGTTCTCCATGCCAAACCCAGTTACCAGTAGTTAAATCGGCTGCACCAAGTTTTCACACTGGATTTTTAAAGGGGTTTTCCAAGCATGTTGGTGTCCATGGTGGATATGGCAAAAATTCCCTCCCCCCTTTATATGGACTGTCTAGGAAGTTACGGACTATCGGTAACCCTGGTAAATACCTAATGACGTCTAACTAGGGCTTTGGAATGGTGCAGGGGTTAATGGGGATAGTAAAGGCAGGTAAATGTACCTATAATTTAAATTTATTTAATCTTATTCCAAAATTCTTTCTAGGGGTCAGAGCTCTGCTCCCCTTCACACAGTCATAGTTTCATAATAAAATTCTGTTTCCCTGCAGCCACCACTAGGGGAGGGAGGGGGGGGGGGGGGCTCACTGCATACAGCTTTCATTGACCTATAGAAATCTATATGCAATGTGCGCCCCCTTGTGGCTGCAGCAAGAACTTTATCATTTAATTGATTTCCATGAATGGCTAAGCGCGCCCGAGGTTGGAAAAAAAACAAAAAATGTCAAATCGCACATTATACATATGGTGCAGGGGTGTGCGCCATTTTAAATACAAGCGAAAAGGCAGTACTCAAATTATCTTTAGGGTACATTTAGAGGTTACGGGTTTTTTCTAGTTGCAGCAGTCGTAATACAGATGCCCCTGCTGAACAGAGCCAGACAGCATCTACATTTTCCCAATTATTCCCCCACCCCGTTTATTCGGCCTCTGACAGGATATAAAGTTCACATTCTTGCAGCTCGTCCACCTGTGACTCCATATTAACCGTCTTGTCCTTGTGGCTAGGGAAGGGATAAGAACCGGGGTGTATAGCAACTGTATACTCCCAAGCGGCACATATCACTATAGATTGTAAAGTTCTATAACTTTCTAATATACTTTGTGTTTCAATTCATCACCATTTTCAAGATCTCCGCTGTCTGTCAGTGAATTAGGACATTCCGGTTTACATTCAAAAGCAGAAAACACATACAGACCTAATACTATTCACAGCTGGGGGTTTGCTGCAATGTATCCAGCCTCTGGGATCTAAGTACCAGCTCTTTCGAAGCCACTGTTCTCGTCTCACCCTCCATCATTTCGGAGAATAGGATCAGCAATGCAAGTGCACCATCTAGTGGACATTTCTGTGTACTACATCCTTCCTGGTGGGGGGGGGGGCACTTAGGTTTAGCTTTATCTTACCCACAAACAGAGTCCATTTTTCTCAAGAAAATAAAATATTTTAATTCATTTGTGCAAATTATTAAAATAAGAAATGTAAATGTTGCAGCATTAGATCTATTCCTTAAATTATTATTTTGTGCGCCATTTATTGCAGGAAAACGGTAGGGAAATTGGCACTTTTTTTTGTCACATGAATAAAGTCATAAAGCTCCATTCACTGACATGGCATAGCTAGCTGCGGTGCATAAAACCAACCTTTGGGCCCTTTCACATCACGTTGAGCGGCTTATTCATACGGCTGAATTTTTGTGGCGGATTCGGACGCAGAATTCCGCCTCCCATTCATTGAAATGGGAATTGGACATTTCTTTTTCCCGCTAGCGGATTATTTCAGCTAGCGGAAAAAAAGGAGCGTCCTGTCTGATCTTCGGGTTGATTCTGCCCAAATCTCACATTGAATTCAATGCGAGGAGGAATCTTTCTGTCAACAGCAGGAAGAATTTCACGCCAAATTTTGCGGTGGGACCCGCCCTGCAAAATCCGCCGTGTGAACTGACCCTAACTGTACAGGCGTCCTGTTTGACATCAGGTATTTTTAACATGTAAAAAAAATACAGGACATTTAAACAGGATGCTCAGTCATGATGTGAACGTCGCCTTACGGAGACATGAAGCCACGCCCCTCTTTACCTCCATAATAAAAGGACTGTATAAGGCTTCGTTCACATCTGGGTTGGAGGATTCGTTAGTGGTCTCCATCACAGACCTGGTCAAAAAAAAATGCCAGCGAAAATAGCGCAGCATGCTGCGCCATTTTGTCAGGTAAAAATTACAGGCACCATGGAGGAAACTCGACAGAACCCATTAAAGACGTCAAGTTCTGTCGGGCACCAATGGTGTCCACCAGGCAACGGATCCGGTGCTTCCGTTTTTTTCGTTGCTCTGCTCCTGTGACGGAGCAGAGAAACGGAAATACCAAACGCAGATGTGAACGAGGCCTTGTTTTTCTTTGCCCCACTCTTGTCGAGACCCCACCACTAAACAAAAGTGGCGCTGGCTATGGGACAACAGGAGACCCTTTACTTTTCTCGTACAAGCCTTTTAAATATGAAAAACGTCAACCAATCCAACAGGTCGGTATGAGCAGGCAACAGGGTGAAGGGATATTCCGATCTCAGACATCGCGGATATGCCATAAATGTCTGGTAGGTGCCGGCGCTGCTTGCGTAACTCCCATAGAACATAATTGAGAGAGGCGCGCGCATCCTCGGCCACCTGTCCATAGTCCCAGCAGGAACGGCGGTCGGGTGACCCCCGTTCTCAATGTAAGTGCGGGTCCCAGTGCTTGCACCCACATTTTTCAGTCACTTATGGCACACGTGGTTATGCCATAAATGTCCGAGATTGAAGTAACCCTTTAATTACACGATTTGGCTGCGGCACTTTGTGAGAAGACGAATCACAAGCACCGCGCCTCATGTTTACCGTCTTCACCAAAACCATCTTACAGCTACTATTAAAATACCGGCAGGCAATCACCAGTTACGTTTAACCCTTTGCTGCCATTCCTGGCATGATTGTCTGTATAAAATAACCAATGTGAGACCCTGGTCGCTGTGACCCGGGTGGGTGAGGTGGGTGAGATACTGTGCGTGCAGCTGAAAACATTGCAGGTACAATGCGGGCGGCTGTAGAAAGACGCTTCGAACCACATCCGACGCCATCACGTTATTTTCTTCAGGTGAGACGTCCAGCGGCGGCTTTACCTCATCCGATTCATCCGGTGATGGGCTTCGGGAAAGGTTCTGTGCGTCACGCTGATTTTTTTTTAGGCTTTAAGCTCGATTCGCTCCCCCATCGACTTTGTCTGTACAAGGAGAAAAAGGTGATTAACATTTAGTCTATTTTTAGGGAATGTAAAGTACCACAGTCTTCCTGTTGCGGAAAAAAAAAAAATATATCCGTCCTCAGCAGCTGCTAGTTCGCGCAGGAGGACGGATATATCCGTCCTGTGATGGCGCGGGTACTGAGACTGTACCCACGCGATCAGCGACAGGAGCACGGCTGTTATACACAGCCTGACTCCTGCTGCAACTGCCGGAATCGAAGCGCGCTCCGATTCCGGCAGTTTAACCCATTAAATGCCGCTGTCAATAGTGACAGCGGCATCTAATGTGTTTGACAGAGGGGGGAGCTCCCTCTGTCACCCCATCGGCGCCCCCGCAAACAAATCGCAGGTCGCCGTCGGGTTTCCATGGCAGCGGGGGGTCTAACAAAGACCCCCAGGTCTGCCTTCAGCATCTGCCTGTTAGGCGATGCCAGAGGCATGACCTAACAGGTTGCCTGTCAGTTTTACACTGACAGGCAATAATGCTTTGGTATACTAAGTATACCAAAGCATTATATATGCGATCGGCACATCGTATAGTGAAGTCCCCTGGTGGGACTAAAAAAAATGTCAATCAGTTAAATAAAGTTGGTGAAAAATAAAAAAATTATAATTACAGTGAAAATCAAATAAAACGACTTTTTTTGCCCAAAAAGTGGTTTTATTTAGTAAAAGTGTCAAAACAAATAACACAAACATATATGGTATCCCCGCGTTCGTAACAACTTGAACAATAAAATGAACACATTAATTAAACCGCCGGCGTCCAAAAAACAACGGCAAAATTCTCTCTTTTCTCCCATTCCCCCCATAAAAAAATTTAATAAAAATTCATCTATAAGTCCTATGTACCCCAAAATAGTACTAATGAAAACTACACATTGGCCCGCAAAAATCAAGCCCCAATACGACCACATCGACGGAAAAATAAAAAAGTTACGGCTCTTGGAATGCGGCGATGCAAAGACAAGTAATTTTTATCTAAAAGGCTTTTTATTGTGCAAACGGAGGAAAACATAAAACCTTTACATATTTGGTATCCCCGTAATCGTGCCGACCCATAGAATAAAGTTAACATGTTATTTACGCTGCATAGTAAACGGCGTAAATTTGTAATGTGAAAATCAATGCTGGAATAGCTGCTTATTTTCAATTCTCTCCTAAAATAAAGTTAATAAAAGTTAATCGATATATTATAAGCATCTAAAAATGGTGCAATTACCAAATACAACTCGTCCCGCAAAAAACAAGCCCTTATACGGCTATGTCGACGGAATACAAAAACAGTTACGACTCTTGGAATGCGACCGTGAAAAAACAAAAAATAATCCTTGGTCATTAACGTGCAAAATGGCCCAGTCATTAAGGGGTTAATGACCATCAGTGCCCAAACCCACTGCAACCAATCCTAGTTGAAGGGCAATTGCACCCAATATATAATATACATGGAAACTTCATCCATAAAGAAAGGGTCAGCGTTGTCCATAGCAACCAATTAGACTCCTACTTTCATTCTCCAAACTGTTCAGGAAAAATAAAAGCAGGAATCCGATTGGTTACTAGTGGCAACGATGACACTATCTTCAGCTGACTGTTTTCGCCACTAGGGGGCGATCTGTATACAATTGTATATGGCTCCTATTGACCTGAATAGGAGCTAAATACAGATCGCCCTCTAGTGGCAGCAGAAATTTTTACAAGCAGGTGTGTGGGGCAATGGTGCGTGTACTGAAGAAACAAAGCGCCGCAGCCTGACGAAGAATAGATGGAAAACGCTACAAATTTATTATAATTTGAGCATTATGGCAGGTGCACTTTACTATCAGTGCTTCGAGGTACAGATCCTATGTCTGTAGGTGTTGCACTCTTTTGTCCCCATGACAACACTTCCTGTCCTTGTGTAGATCCAGATCATCTTCCAAATGAATGCACATAACTACCATAATTAAAGCCAGTCAGGACGTGGACAGTGATGTGGACGGAGATCTGGATCCACAAACAGTCCCTGTGACGAGCATATAAACTATATATTGTTGGGGGGGCTTTTACCTTTAGGGACGAACTTAATCGAGTTGCTGAATATTCAGAAGCGGGACTGGCCTTTCTTCGGACCATCGTTTAAAAACTCATGGCCGAGTCCATTGCCGCACTTCCCACACGAGACCTGCGGGGAAAAAAAACGGCGCGTGAGATCACATATAGAAGTTTCAATAATAGCCAGTGATATAGACAGCGCCACCAGGAGGCCTGGCATAACCTCCCGTGACTACTGCAGCACCATTGTAATGTATAGAGACCACAGCGGTCTGCAACCTGTGGGTCTCCAGCTGCGGTAAGACGAGTGACCCGTCAGGGAATTCTGGGAGTTCTAGTTCCACCACAGCACAGGACCCACAGGTTGCAGATCACTGCCATACTAAAGGGGGTTTTACACTGGGCAGCGATCAGCAGATGAACGAGCAAACGCCCAATCATCGCTGATCGTATCGGTCTAAAAAAGTTAAATATTATCGTTGTCGGCAGCGAATGTGTGAACAGGGAGACGCGCTGCCGACATGATGATAATGTATAGGGACGAGCGATCGGAGTAACGACCGCTCGTCCCCCTCCATAGCTCCGTGTGACAGGAGCAAGCGAGCGCCGATCAACGAGGTCTCGATCGGCGCTCGCTGCCCCGGCTGATTATAAAGGGCCTGGAGTCTCTTATGTGTATCTGCCGCCCTAACCCCTTGTGCCCATCCCTTGTCTTACCTTAAGAGCATTGGGCCGTTCTACATACTTGGAGACGCTGTCCTTGTGAACGGTCTCTGAGAAAGCGGGCCAAGGGGAGGAATGCTCAAACTTGGTGCGGCTGGAGAACAGCTCATACCCGCACTTGGAACATACGTATACTCCTAAGGACAAAGTAAAAAAGAATAATTGCACATCATTATATAACGAAAAATGATACAACTTTCTAATATACTTTGTGTAGCAATTCCTCACCGTTTTCAAGCTCTCTGCATGCGGTCACTGAATAAAAACATTATCAAATATCCAGAGGCTGAAAACCCATCCTTCTCACAGCCGAGGGTTTGTTACAATTGTATCCAGGATAGACAATCCTCTTATCCAAGCACATCAACTCTCTCTTGTCTTGAGTTTGTCACAATGTATCAGTGAAGGTAAAATGTATCAGGCAGGATTGTCAGACTGGAGACCGATGTAATTTCACTTCAATGGGAGAAGGCTGCAATACTGTGAATCGTTGACACAGATGTAACGGCGATTCACAGTCAGCAAGTAGATATGAAGGGGAAGCAGCGCTCGTACGAGAGATGCACCCCCTTCAAAACAGCTGATCGGCGGTGGTCCTGGGAGTCAGACCCGACCCATCAGCTATTGATGGCCTATCCTGAGAATAGGCCATCAATTTTTAGGGACTGGAAAACCCCTTTAAGTATTAGGTCTGTACATGGTTTGGAGTCTGGATGTCAACAATTATATTCCCATTCACCGACAGCAAGAAGAGATCTTAACAATGGAGAAGAACTGAAATGTGAAGTCTATTAAAAAGGTGAACTTTTTATTATAGAATTATTAAACTTGGACACAAAAGCCCGTACCTGCAGTTCATAGACAGAATACAGGCTGCCATAAACAGCACCTCGTATTCTGCTGCAGGGGATCACTCCCTATTGCGTCAGGAGGAGATCAGGAAATTGCATAACTAGTAATTCCTTATGATAAAGAACCTTTGCTTTACATCCTCCCAGGCTTCACACTTCCCCTCAGTATATCCTGTGAACTCAACGCCTCTTGCATAAAATCCTATTGTGACAGCAACACAGGTGTATGACAGCAATCAGTGAGTGAATTCCGAGAAAATAACCTCAGTGAACCGTCTCCGCTGAACATCACTATAGGTAATGGGTAACTGCGACTGTAAGGATTAGGAACGATCTTCAGCGAGCTGCAATTTATTAACCCGACACAAAACCTCATGATTACTGAGAAAACTGATACACTGTGTAAAAGAAAACCTCTCACCTCTCCTGTCATGTGTTTGCCATGAAATAACAATTCTGGAGCATCTTTTCTTAAAACGTTGTGTTGTACAGTTCCTCTGTTATTCCTCCTGCAAATTTATGA
This sequence comes from Rhinoderma darwinii, assembly GCF_050947455.1. NCBI lineage: Eukaryota > Metazoa > Chordata > Amphibia > Anura > Rhinodermatidae > Rhinoderma > Rhinoderma darwinii. Next base: position 136,629,936 of record NC_134692.1, on the reverse strand, counting down.
CTAAATTGTCAAATGGGGTTACCAGTTTGGGGGGGGTGGGGTGTCCCTACATAGACTGACACTGTCTAATCAGTGCTGCCAGAGTGATACGGTGAAGGGACACACTCCCAAATGGTAGCACACAGTTGTCAATTTATTCATAAATTTGTAGGAAGAGTAGCAGAGGAACGGCACAACGCAGAATTCTAAGGAAAGATGCTACAGAAGTATTTACTAAAATAAAAATGTCAGGAGAGGTGACAGATTCTCTTTGGGGTTGTGTCTGATACTGAAGTGAATGTTGCTGAACTGCAATACCACACACAACCTTTGGGGCAGGTGTGGTGCTGTTTTTTGGAAGGAACATGCCCTATTTTTGTAATCACGGACAAGGTCTTAAAACCTAGTGCTGGACCTGAGTGGGAGGAGCATGACACAGGGATCCCCGCACTAGACATAACACAGTGGATCAGTTTTGCGCAGTTTTCTTAGATGTTTACGGGTCACGGCCTCCATTTTCTGATCGTACCATCTGAGCTGCATCTCATGGATATTAAATCGAAGGAGATATTGCCCAGAGGAAACGCAACGAACAATCTCCAGACTCCTCCATTCCGGAGGATCATATCCCTCGCTATACGTGCGGCAGTTACCGGAGAATCAGCCTTACTACACCGGTGATCTACTTACTTGTAGTTAATAATTATTTGGTCATTGCTGTAATAGAAATAAACTCTCTATACAAGGACTGAACTGAATAAGTGGAACTGCAGTGTAAAGCATGGGGGATGAACAATCCACAAATGCTAAAACAGACAATCAGTGTGAGTTTCTGATCATAGCTGTGCCCTAAGTGGGTGGAGCTTAAAAAAAAATAAAAAAGTCATTGAAGAATGTAAACTGGTGCAGCAACATTTTCTGGAAGGGAAAACAGACAAGCCATTGAACGGCAGCGCCGAGCGGTCACATATTGTAGAAGTGTAATATATATTTTAGCCTAAACTCCACAGGGACACCCATGATTCATGGTAAAATTGTGCCCTTACACAACTTGTGCATGGTTATGAAACTACAAGTCCCAGCATGCCTTGACTGGCGCTGAGTGTCATGGCATGCTGGGACTTGTAGTTTCCAAACAGCAGACGACTGCGATTTTAGACTTCAGTAAATAAAAAAAAAATTACAACATTCGCAACGCGTAACGACATAGCAATGCAACATATTCCATGTGGTCAAAAACGCAGCGCACTATATCCCATGACGATATGTAACATATTACACAACACTCAGTAACTTTCAGCGGCGCGAATGACAAGCAGATCGTCTCATCCAGAACTCCCCTTATCCCGATCTAAAGTGATCAATAAAGTCTCCATTACCATTCTCGAAGTGATCTTTATAAACCTCCCCACCAAAGAACGAGCAGAACGACATGGCGTTGTTTCACGGGACCTTCCAATATTGACCCTCGCCGGCCACCACCTTTCACTGCTGAAACAAACCAGCCGTCAGTATCTTGTATAAAGCGTTTGGAGGGGCGGGGCTTGGCATTGCGTCATCAACATGCGTGGTTGCGTCCTTTGCGTGTATCCGCATTTGGCGGCCATATTGGTTGTGGTAGAAAACATTGAGGAAGATGTTTTGATATGTTTAGGGTGCAGTTTAGTGTCTTGTGACTGGTTTACGTTTTGTTGTGTTAAGAAATTGTTGTTATTACCGTAATTGGAGGTGAAATCATCCCTCTCTCATGTGTAAGGTTTGTTATTTTTTATGCAAGAGGTTGCATCAGCTAGTTCCCTGTTTTGTAGTGTTGCAATGAATCAGGGAGCTGCAGATTGTGTTTTAAAATGCATGTAAATAAACCTTTAATAAATAAGACCTGATATGTGCGCTGTAACTAGACCATGATGCACCCCAATATACGTAAATAAAAAATAGATACAATACAACTGGCGGAATATTCATAATGTATATAATATGCGTACCGTAGAGAATTTTACATATGAGAGGGTACAAAGTTCCCACATAAGAGAGCAAGCTGCACATGCCCCCATAACTGCGTGCCAGACATAGAAAAACCTATAAGTGCCAGCCATACATAACCCCATAATACTGTGACAATGCCAACCACAGAAGCTCCTTTAAGTGCCAGCCACAGATGCCACATGACAATGTGCCAGCCATAGAATAACCTATAAGTGCCGGTCAGAGATGATGCCATAGCAATGTGCCAGCCACATGCCCCCCAAAACACTAACATTACCAGCTACAGATGCTCCTACAAGTCTCAACTACAGGTGCCCTATAACCATGTACCAGCCACGGATACCCCCATAACACTGCCAGCTACGTATGCTCCCACAAGTGCCAGCCAGAGATACCTCCATTAAAAATTGTACCAGCCACAAATGCCACATAACAATGTGCCAGTCACAGATGCCCCCATAACAATGTATTAGCCTCTGAAAAACCTGTCAGCCAGAGATTACCCCATAACAATGTCAGTCGCACTGCCAGCCACAGATGCCCCCATAACACTGTAATACTGCCAGCAGCAGAAGCTCCATCAAAAGTGTTCCAGCCACAAATCCCCATAACAATATGCCAGCCACCGAAGAATGTAAGTGCCAACCAGAGATGATCCCATAGTAACGTGCCGGCCACAGATGCCTCACATAACACAGATGCTCCATAACAATATGTCAGCCATAGAAGATCCTATATTGTGCCAGCCAGAAATTATCCCATAGTAATGTGTCAGCCACAGATGTCCCATAAAACTGTGAGTCACAAATAGTCCCACAAGTACCAGCCACAGATGTCCCATAACAATGTACCAGCCACAGATTTCGGATAACAATGTGCCAGCCACAGATGTCCCATAACAATGTATCAGCCACAGATGTCCCATAACAATGTACCAGCCACAGATGTCCCATAACAAAGTGCCAGCCACAGATGTCCCATAACAATGTACCAGCCACAGATGTCCCATAACAAAGTGCCAGCCACAGATGTCCCATAACAAAGTGCCAGCCACAGATGTCCCATAACAATGTGCCAGCCACAGATGTCCCATAACAATGTGCCAGCCACAGATGTCCCATAACAATGTATCAGCCACAGATGTCCCATAACAATGTGCCAGCCACAGATGTCCCATAACAATGTGCCAGCCACAGATGTCCCATAACAATGTGCCAGCCACAGATATCCCATAACAATGTGCCAGCCACAGATGTCCCATAACAATGTGCCAGCCACAGATGTCCCATAACAATGTATCAGCCACAGATGTCCCATAACAATGTGCCAGCCACAGATGTCCCATAACAATGTGCCAGCCACAGATGTCCCATAACAATGTGCCAGCCACAGATGTCCCATAACAATGTGCCAGCCACAGATGTCCCATAACAATGTGCCAGCCACAGATGTCCCATAACAATGTGCCAGCCACAGATGTCCCATAACAATGTATCAGCCACAGATGTCCCATAACAATGTGCCAGCCACAGATGTCCCATAACAATGTGCCAGCCACAGATGTCCCATAACAATGTGCCAGCCACAGATGTCCCATAACAATGTATCAGCCACAGATGTCCCATAACAATGTGCCAGCCACAGATGTCCCATAACAATGTGCCAGCCACAGATGTCCCATAACAATGTGCCAGCCACAGATGTCCCATAACAATGTGCCAACCACAGATGTCCCATAACAATGTGCCAGCCACAGATGTCCCATAACAATGTGCCAGCCACAGATGTCCCATAACAATGTGCCAGCCACAGATGTCCCATAACAATGTATCAGCCACAGATGTCCCATAACAATGTGCCAGTCACAGATGTCCCATAACAATGTGCCAGCCACAGATGTCCCATAACAATGTGCCAGCCACAGATGTCCCATAACAATGTATCAGCCACAGATGTCCCATAACAATGTGCCAGCCACAGATGTCCCATAACAATGTGCCAGCCACAGATGTCCCATAACAATGTACCAGCCACAGATGTCCCATAACCATGTGCCAGCCACAGATGTCCCATAACAATGTGCCAGCCACAGATGTCCCATAACAATGTGCCAGCCACAGATGTCCCATAACAATGTGCCAGCCACAGATGTCCCATAACAATGTGCCAGCCACAGATGTCCCATAACAATGTGCCAGCCACAGATGTCCCATAACAATGTATCAGCCACAGATGTCCCATAACAATGTGCCAGCCACAGATGTCCCATAACAATGTGCCAGCCACAGATGTCCCATAACAATGTGCCAGCCACAGATGTCCCATAACAATGTGCCAGCCACAGATGTCCCATAACAATGTATCAGCCACAGATGTCCCATAACAATGTGCCAGCCACAGATGTCCCATAACAATGTGCCAGCCACAGATGTCCCATAACAATGTGCCAGCCACAGATGTCCCATAACAATGTGCCAGCCACAGATGTCCCATAACAATGTGCCAACCACAGATGTCCCATAACAATGTGCCAGCCACAGATGTCCCATAACCATGTGCCAGCCACAGATGTCCCATAACAATGTGCCAGCCACAGATGTCCCATAACAATGTGCTAGCCACAGATGTCCCATAACAATGTGCCAGCCACAGATGTCCCATAACAATGTATCAGCCACAGATGTCCCATAACAATGTGCCAGCCACAGATGTCCCATAACAATGTGCCAGCCACAGATGTCCCATAACAATGTGCGAACCACAGATGTCCCATAACAATGTGCCAGCCACAGATGTCCCATAACCATGTGCCAGCCACAGATGTCCCATAACAATGTGCCAGCCACAGATGTCCCATAACAATGTGCCAGCCACAGATGTCCCATAACCATGTGCCAGCCACAGATGTGCCATAACAATGTGCCAGCCACAGATGTCCCATAACCATGTGCCAGCCACAGATGTCCCATAACAATGTGCCAGCCACAGATGTCCCATAACCATGTGCCAGCCACAGATGTCCCATAACAATGTGCCAGCCACAGATGTCCCATAACAGTGTATCAGCCACAGATGTCCCATAACAATGTGCCAGCCACAGATGTCCCATAACAATGTATCAGCCACAGATGTCCCATAACAATGTGCCAGCCACAGATGTCCCATAACAATGTGCCAGCCACAGTATGTAGCCATAACAATGTGCGAACCACAGATGTCCCATAACAATGTGCCAGCCACAGTATGTAGCCATAACAATGTGCGAACCACAGATGTCCCATAACAATGTGCCAGCCACAGATGTCCCATAACAATGTGCCAGCCACAGATGTCCCATAACCATGTGCCAGCCACAGATGTCCCATAACCATGTGCCAGAAACAGATGTCCCATAACAATGTGCCAGCCACAGATGTCCCATAACAATGTGCCAGCCACAGATGTCCCATAACAATGTGCCAGCCACAGATGTCCCATAACCATGTGCCAGCCACAGATGTCCCATAACCATGTGCCAGAAACAGATGTCCCATAACAATGTGCCAGCCACAGATGTCCCATAACAATGTGCCAGCCACAGATGTCCCATGACAATGTGCCAGCCACAGATGCCTTCATGGTCTTAAAACGCAAATATACAAATGTAAGGTCGAGCCCTGGTAAGGACCGCAGGGTTAGTCGTAAAGATGATACAGTAGGCCCCAGTGTCGCAAATGAAAAGTCATTTACTGACCGATGATATATAAAATTTGGCCGCAAGGGGAATAAACACAGCCTCTTAAACGTTCAGAAAATACAAAATGGCGGCTCACCAACTTCTCTTGGCTTCTAGTAAAGATATTTAAACTCCTCCCTGGTGCAGGGAGTAGATGAACATCCACTTTAAATCCTGTCTCTCAATCTCTACATCTGCTTTCTTTTGTCTCTTTCACAGCAATAATCTGCGGGGAGGATCCTGCACTCCACCGGCCGCAGCAATGGACCCACTCTGAATTCAGGGCTTATTTGCTCCTGCTGGCGCAACAGCTCTCCTGCTGCTCTATGGGCCGCGCACTGAACCCCGGTATGTGGGAACAATGACCTTTTATAATTTAGGCGCCTCCCCCAGCGCGAGGCACCCAGCGTTACAACACTGTGCGTCCTCACTGTTATGGAGCTGTAAATTATATTCACCGATGGCGTCCGGGCTGTTTCTCCTGACACCCACGATAGACAGGGTAAGCCACCATTCTGTAGTAAACAGCTTTTCTGGTTTTGGGACCTGCCAGCTATCAAAACATGTGACCACAGGTCCTATGCACATAGCAACACAATGCATAGTAATGCAGCCTGGCCACTAGGTGGCAGCATAGCAATGGAATTACATACGTAATAAACTTGTAGGAAATGTTAACAAAAACATAAATTTGCACATTTCAAGAAACAGTTGCATTTTTTTTCGGAAGGGGCTGCTGCACATCCTTACATCCCCTGCATGCCGCTCCTTTCCACCCCTTTTACACCTATAACTAGATATATTTTTAGCTATTAATCTGGAATGTCACTTTAAGGTGACTCCAGGGTGCAGGTTCATGTTAAAGCTGTGATCATTCTAATTGTATCCCACAATCCTATCGGAATTTTTTTTTAATTTTTTTAAAGTGGTTACTGTGCCTTTAAGACGTTACAAGTAAAATCTTAGATTTTGCTGAGTTCTGCGCTTCGTGTCGAATCTCGTCAGTAATCTCCGTGACAACTTGGACTTTGTCTTTAAATTCCTCTGATCAGCAGCTGAGAGGAATTAATGCAGTAATGGAAGGATACCCTAATGAATTTAGCCGCTCAATCCCCTTTCAGTCAGTAAATCAGGCTTAGGGAGGGCGCAGTTTATATTTAATGTGTCTGATGCTTTGGGATCAACATCCTGGACAGAATTACTACACAAGCTTCCCGACAGAGATCTCTGTTTTTAAAAATGAGAACCATTTTGTTATGATGAGAGAAAAATACCCAGCTTTCCTCAATTCCAGAACGACCAATCTGCCCGTTTATAGGTGATACACTGGCAGGGGGTGTATCACCACAAAAAAAAGCATAATTGTCATTCAGGATACAAGGAAAGTTGGATGCCAACCTCTATAGGCATTGTAATGTCGTCCATATTAGATGTCACCCAGCTTACCCAGACAGATTTACCCTTCATGACTCAAGGAGAGCTGGGTGCCAGCCTGTATAGGAGCTGTAAAGGTGTCCCTATTAGATGTCCCAGGTAAATTTCCATGTATGACTCAAGGAAAGCTGGGTGCCAACCTCTATGATACTGCAATGGCGTCCATATTGGATGTCACCCAGGCAGATTTAGCCTTCATGGCTCAAGGAAAGCTGGGTGCCAACCTTTATAGAAATTGTAATGGCATACATATTAGATGTCCTAGGTAAATTTGACATTCATGACTCAAGGAAAGCTGGGTGCCAACCTTTATGTCACTGTAATGGCGTCTAAATTAGATGTCACTGAGCTTTCCTGGTCAGGTTTGCCATTCATGATTTTAGGAAAGCTGGGTGCCAAACCGTATGGGAGCTGTAATGGCATCGTCATCCAGCTTTCCCAGGTAGACTTGCCATTGATGATTTAAGAAAAGTTGTGTGCCAACCAATTGTTGGGAGCTGTAATGGAGTCCATATTAGATGTCTACCACCTTTTCCAGAACATGCCCCACAAATGTTGCCACCCAGCTTTTCCCAGGTCCTGAATGACAAATCTGTCTAATTATAGGCGATACAGGGTCTCGGGATGTATCACAGTCAGATTTGCCATTCATGACTCAAGGTAAGTTAGGTGCCCCTGGTTTCTGATGGTGTCCATATTAGGAGATACAATTTTATGGGGGATTTTTTTTAAAGGGGAAAAAATCCTTACAGTTGTGGTCCCTGTCACCTCCACCCCAGGTTTTGGCCCCCGGGGCCCGCTCTCCTGCTGCTGCCTGGTGCTTGTATTCCTGCATACGCCGGACTTGGATCTTTTACAGGGCTAATAAAAGCACCGAGCTGTAAATCTTGTCAATCTCCAGGCGTGTTCTTACAGTGCATTAAGAATTGATGAATAAATAGAGCTTGTGTTCAGACGCGGCCGCTGCTGAGCGTAGCAGAAGCTTCCTCATCCTCCGGAAAGTTGAACCCTATGAAACCAAATCACCAAATCTTAGCTGCCGCGAGTCAATAGGGCAGAGTTGGGGAATAGGCCGCTCCATAGCAGAGGCAAATCCTAGAGAACCTGTCCCAAGATCGACAATTCTCAATAAATGTCTGATCGCTGGCTGCCCCACCACTGGGACCCCCACAGATCACTCGAACGAGGGTCCCAAGCCCCCTGTTCCTCAATGTACGATCGCAGTGAGCAGACGTTTGGGTGCTGTCGCTTCATTCAAAGCCTATGGAGCTAACGGAGATCTCCGTCAGTCCCATAGACTTTGAATGGAGTGGTAACGCGCATACTCGACCTCCGATCTCAGGACCTTCATTCTAGTGATTGGTGGTTGTCCTACTGATCAAACATTGATCACCGATCCTGTTGATTTTGGCACAGGCCCTTTAAATAGTGCTGACTCCCTCCAGACTTCAGACCTTCCCTCCAGACTGCAGACCTTCCCTCCAGACTGTAGAGCTTCCCTCCAGACTGCAGACCTTCCCTCCAGACTGCAGAGCTTCCCTCCAAACTCCAGACCTTCCTGTTAGGCCGTGTAGCCGGCACAGATAACCTGCTATAAATGTCCGCCTGTCTGTGTGATCGGTTTGTATTTGTATATTCTATCACTGATCTTCTTTATGTTTGGAGAGATCCGCCTCTTATAGCAGCGAGTGACAGTATGTGGGTCAATTGCTCAAAGTGCAATTCCATAATATTTGAGAACGGGACAGCACCGTCATAGGAATGAAATATTTAAAAATCCATAATCTGCTAATCCTAATCTGGACATTATGAGGTGTCTATAGAATTTACATTTCCATAACTGTTGAAAAAATACAAATTCTCTGTTCCTGCTGTAAACCTTGAGGGCTCGTAGCTGTTCATGGTACTGGACTGTCAGTGACGTAGATCCAGGCCAAGGACAGGTCAGTGCTGTGTCCCTGAAATGAAGGCCGGTATATGACAGATAGAATATATTTTCAAGAGCTTCTTCTTTAAATGACATCCCTCCTACATGTCACCTAACAGCTGTACTTACTCCTGCTATTACAGCGCCCGTTCAGGTTGTCACCCAGCTTTCCACAGACCGTGAATAGCATATAAATCTGCATTGTTCTAAGTGTATATCTAAACTCCCAGCTTCTTACTGTTATGCCCATGTGTCAGTCTTTACTGTTGTTCTTGCATTCTATTCTTGAACTAGGTAGCTCAGCTGGTACAGTGCTCTAGATAGCGTTATATTGTTATAATAAGCCGGGTCTTCTCTCCTTTACTTTAATTGCTATAAAAGCCATACTCGTGTGCGAGAAATGAGCCAATATTAGCAATGAAGACAATGGCAGCAGCATCAGCATACCCCCATTAATAGTGCCATCATAGACAGCAGAGTGGCCTCCATGAACAGTGCCAACTGAGTGCCCCCTATGTACAAAACTGGCAACAGAGTACCCCCATAAACAATAATGCCAGCAGAGTGCCCCATATATACAGTGCTAGTTACGTACCCCAGTACACAGTAGTAATAGAGTATAGAAATGGTGGTCTTTGCCATTTAAGTGGTTAATGTATACATCCATGGTGGTTTAGGTTAGTGAAGTTGTCCATGATTATTACTATAATATATCTTTATGGGGGTCAGCACTCAAAATCACATTGTTTTTCAATGATAAGATTCTTGCTTCTTACAGCCACCACTAGAGGGAGCTCACTCATTAAAGTTAATGGAAGCTGTCTAAATTCATGTGTTCAGCTCCCCCTAGTGGCGGCTGACGGAATAAACACTGTACAAGCGCCTACACCTCTTGGACAAATAGTTCAGAATATCTGATAAACCGGCGTCTATCAGGTCCCATAATGCTGGATTAAAGGAATTTTTCTGTATATTTTGTCACCTTTGTGTGTATACTGCGTCTTGTGATTGTCAAGTGCTGCATTATATGCTCCATGAAGTATATTAGTATCATCATCATTATTATTATTATCTCCAGGTCCAAGCCGGACTCCTGCTAATCCCTCAAAGTGCCCCCCCCACGACTGTTCGCGCTAGTGAAGCGCAGCAGCCCCTGTGGATTGATATCCAGTCCAGTGCAATGCAGCATTTATCAATGGCAGGAGGAAGATCATCTCCCGGGATGCTCCGGATTCAGCTGCAGGCGTCCCCCACAATGTGCTGATCTGAGAAGAAGAGAAGGAAGGAATCTTGGAATAAACTAGGATAGAAGGCTGTGATATAGTAACACATAGCGGATACTGTAACGCCACAGCCAATAGAGGCAGGCACAGGCTGCGAGCAGGGGACGCACAATCCATCTGCAGAGCTATTAGTGCAGCTTTTATCCGCTCAGCATCCAATGGCATTGAGCTCCTCTCTTCTCCAGCAGCACATTTCACCCCTGAAGGAGTTGGAGGCTTTATTTTGGAGTCAGTCCTCCAGCAGCACCCCCTGTGTGTGTGTCAGAGGGGGGCTGGCTGCTCCAGTCACCGCACACATCTCTGCATTGCCCAGGCTGCCCGTCTGCTGGAGAAAAGACGCAGAGATGCTGATCCTTCCTGATCAGAGCACTCACCTGAGTCCAGACCGTAGCCGACGAGACGCCAGCTGTCTCTTGGGGTGAAGCCCAGACTCCCCCCCCAAATCACGATCCGGGGGCATTCCCAGCAGGTAAGTCATTAGTACATATTGCACTTCTCCTCAACAACCATTTTGGGTATATTCTACCAAGTGGCGAGGGCATCGGTTTCTACATATATGAGAAGTAACCCATTCTGTGCCCCCTGGCAAGCTGCTGGCACCGCACTTTTTTTTACCGCTTAGATACCAATTAGTGGAATACGTCGCAGTCATGCCAGGCAGGTGCCCATAACCGCGCACATATCACTGCAGCTGTTGCACCCATTGCCTACTCAACCAGTAACTGGCACGACACACAGCTGGTATCTTACCGCCTATTCTGGCTGGTACTGGTGAGATGGAGAAGCGGCCTTTAAAGCAGAGCCAGGGGGGGCACAGATTGGATCCAAGTCTATGGTCATTTTCCAGTACGTAGGAAGGAGCGATGATTCTGTAATAAGACCGTCTGATCCTTAAATCGTGTTACTATGTTCAAGTGTAGCAGAGCAGAGTTTGTCAGATGTAGCAGAGCAGAGTTTGTCAGATGTAGCAGAGCAAAGTTTCTCATTTGGCACAATGCCTCTGTTGTCGGTGGGTTTCCATAGAACTACAGGTGAGGATACTGTATTATCTCAGAGCAGTAGAAATGTAGTCAAATTACTTATTCAGCTCTGCTACATCTAGGCAAGGTTTAATATACGTCTATTAGATAAAACGCTGAGTTGTGGGCATCCACTCTGCTTCATTGCAGCTACGGTGTAGGTGACAGGTGCATAACCCGGGGGATGGTATCCCATTGGGAATCTCATAATCTGTTTCTTGAGGCCTCACTGGCAAAATGATTTATTTCCGAGTCCCAGATTGAGAAAATATTGATTGGTGCGGTCACTGAGCAATGTCACGGCGTCCTGAGGTCAAACGGACACTAACCCTAAAGTCGGCAGCTTATAATAGTGCAGCAGCGTTATAAGGGGAGATCTGTGACATAAGTAGCAATCACGGGGCAGGGACTTTTATACACTTCATGTCTCTCCCCAGGCTGAAATGGCTGATAACAGCGGACAATAGATTATATCCAACTCGGCAGCACAGAGGAATAAGTTTAAGCTCCTGGTAATACTGATGTCTTGTTATTTGGGCCCCTCTGACACCAGGGCCCGGTGCCCCTAACCTTAACCCCTGGTGCAGGTAATGGAGATAAGAGAGTTTCTGATTTGGATTAGCTAATTGGTCAAATGTCAACATTTATATCACCCCAAACAAAGCGCAGCACCCCATGAAGGAATATTAGGGGCTACAATGGCTAATTAAGGGCCCCTACCAGGAGGTGTTGTTTTGCAACAAGGCCCTGAAAGTATCATCAGTAGAATACAGGCGCTGTTAATGGCAGCCTGTATTCTGTTAGATAGTCTGCCATCAGTGCACTGAGAATATAGAAGCTGCTGTACACAATGCCCAAGTTTTGATGTTCCTGACTGTGACGTATTAAGGACCTGAAATGAATGCAATTCCCTGATATGATCATTACCCTAAGTGACCCCAAATGTTTTGCTTCTCAGATAGATAGATAGATAGATAGATAGATAGATAGATAGATAGATAGATAGATAGATAGATAGATAGATAGATAGATAGATATGAGATAGATATGAGATAGATATGAGATAGATATGAGATAGATATGAGATAGATATGAGATAGATATGAGATAGATAGATAGATATGAGATAGATATGAGATAGATAGATAGATAGATAGATAGATAGATAGATAGATAGATAGATAGATAGATAGATAGATAGATAGATAGATAGATAGATAGATAGATAGATGGATAGATGGATAGATGGATAGATGGATAGATGGATAGATGGATAGATAGATAGATAGATAGATAGATAGATAGATATGAGATAGATATGAGATAGATATGAGATAGATATGAGATAGATATGAGATAGATATGAGATAGATATGAGATAGATATGAGATAGATATGAGATAGATAGATAGATATGAGATAGATATGAGATAGATAGATAGATATGAGATAGATAGATAGATAGATAGATAGATAGATAGATAGATAGATAGATAGATAGATAGATAGATAGATAGATAGATAGATAGATAGATAGATAGATAGATATGAGATAGATAGATAGATAGATAGATAGATAGATAGATAGATAGATAGATAGATAGATAGATAGATAGATAGATAGATAGATAGATAGATAGATATGAGATAGATATGAGATAGATATGAGATAGATATGAGATAGATATGAGATAGATATGAGATAGATATGAGATAGATAGATAGATATGAGATAGATAGATAGATAGATAGATAGATAGATAGATAGATAGATAGATAGATAGATAGATAGATAGATAGATAGATAGATAGATGGATAGATGGATAGATGGATAGATGGATAGATAGATAGATAGATATGAGATAGATAGATAGATATGAGATAGATAGATAGATAGATAGATAGATAGATAGATAGATAGATAGATAGATAGATAGATATGAGATAGATAGATAGATAGATAGATAGATAGATAGATAGATAGATAGATAGATATGAGATAGATAGATAGATAGATAGATAGATAGATAGATAGATAGATAGATAGATATGAGATAGATAGATATGAGATAGATAGATAGATAGATAGATAGATAGATAGATAGATAGATAGATAGATAGATAGATAGATAGATAGATAGATAGATAGATATGAGATAGATAGATAGATAGATAGATAGATAGATAGATAGATAGATAGATAGATAGATAGATAGATAGATGATAGATAGATAGATAGATAGATAGATAGATAGATAGATAGATGATAGATAGATAGATAGATAGATAGATAGATAGATAGATATGAGATAGATAGATAGATAGATAGATAGATAGATAGATAGATAGATAGATATGAGATAGATAGATAGATATGAGATAGATAGATAGATAGATAGATAGATAGATAGATAGATAGATAGATAGATAGATAGATAGATAGATAGATAGATAGATAGATAGATAGATATGAGATAGATAGATAGATAGATAGATAGATAGATAGATAGATAGATAGATAGATAGATAGATAGATAGATAGATAGATAGATAGATAGATAGATAGATAGACTGTATGTCTAATGGATGAGTGAGATGAAAATTGCTTTTGTGGATCACATATCCATTCTTAGATGGGAGAGCTTAATGATCTGCCAGATGTTTGTTTTTCCTTAATCCGGGCTTATTATTCTGTCTGAACCCCCTGGCTGGAAGAAGCTTTTTCCTGCTCCCCCAGATCCTGTCACTATAAATTAGGTCATTCATATATCTGCAAATCCATGGAACACTATAGCTTCTAACTCGACGGAGAGACTAACATGAAATATAGCGGCAATTCAGCGTATCTATGTATTTCACTACCCTGTAGTAATATAGACATTGTGTGCAACTTCTCAATCATTCTGACCCTCACATACAAGAAGATCACAAAAATATAATTATACTGCAGTTTCTAAGGCTGTCCTACCAAACATAAAGGGGATGGCAGTATAGTAGTTATTGTCCTTGTACATAGGGGGCAGTATTATAGTAGTTATATTCTTGTATATAGGGGGCAGTATTATAGTAGTTATATTCTTGTATATAGGAGCAGTATTATAGTAGTTCTATTCTTGTATATAGGAGCAGTATTATAGTAGTTATATTCTTGTATATAGGAGGCAGTATTATAGTAGTTATATTCTTGTATATAGGGGGCAGTATTATAGTAGTTATATTCTTGTATATAGGGGCAGTATTATAGTAGTTATATACTTGTATATGGGGGGCAGTATTATAGTAGTTATATTCTTGTATATAGGGGCAGTATTATAGTAGTTATATTCTTGTATATAGGGAGCAGTATTATAGTAGTTATATTCTTGTATATAGGGGGCAGTATTATAGTAGTTATATTCTTGTATATAGGAGCAGTATTATAGTAGTTCTATTCTTGTATATAGGAGCAGTATTATAGTAGTTATATTCTTGTATATAGGAGGCAGTATTATAGTAGTTATATTCTTGTATATAGGGGGCAGTATTATAGTAGTTATATTCTTGTATATAGGGGCAGTATTATAGTAGTTATATACTTGTATATGGGGGGCAGTATTATAGTAGTTATATTCTTGTATATAGGAGGCAGTATTATAGTAGTTATATTCTTGTATATAGGGGGCAGTATTATAGTAGTTATATTCTTGTATATAGGGGCAGTATTATAGTAGTTATATACTTGTATATGGGGGGCAGTATTATAGTAGTTATATTCTTGTATATAGGGGCAGTATTATAGTAGTTATATTCTTGTATATAGGGGGCAGTATTATAGTAGTTATATACTTGTATATGGGGGGCAGTATTATAGTAGTTATATTCTTGTATATAGGGGCAGTATTATAGTAGTTATATTCTTGTATATAGGGGCAGTATTACAGTAGTTATATTCTTGTATATAGGAGGCAGTATTATAGTAGTTATATTCTTGTATATAGGGGGCAGTATTATAGTAGTTATATTCTTGTATATAGGGACAGTATTATAGTAGTTATATTCTTGTATATAGGAGCAGTATTATAGTAGTTATATTCTTGTATATAGGAGCAGTATTATAGTAGTTATATTCTTGTATATAGGGGGCAGTATTATAGTAGTTATATTCTTGTATATAGGAGCAGTATTATAGTAGTTCTATTCTTGTATATAGGGGCAGTATTACAGTAGTTATATTCTTGTATATAGGAGGCAGTATTATAGTAGTTATATTCTTGTATATAGGGAGCAGTATTATAGTAGTTATATTCTTGTATATAGGGGCAGTATTATAGTAGTTATATTCTTGTATATAAGGGCAGTATTATAGTAGTAATATTCTTGTATATAGGGGGCAGTATTATAGTAGTTATATTCTTGTATATAGGAGCAGTATTATAGTAGTTATATTCTTTTATATAGGAGGCAGTATTATAGTAGTTATATTCTTGTATATAGGAGCAGTATTATAGTAATTATATTCTTGTATATAGGGGCAGTATTATAGTAGTTATATTCTTGTATATAGGGTGCAGTATTATAGTAGTTCTATTCTTGTATATAGGGGCGGTATTATAGTAGTTCTATTCTTGTATATAGGGGCAGTATTATAGTAGTTATATTCTTGTATATAGGGGGCAGTATTATAGTAGTTATATTCTTGTATATAGGGGGCAGTATTATAGTAGTTATATTCTTGTATATAGGGAGCAGTATTATAGTAGTTATATTCTTGTATATAGGAGCAGTATTATAGTAGTTATATTCTTGTATATAGGGAGCAGTATTATAGTAGTTATATTCTTATATATAGGGGGCAGTATTATAGTAGTTATATTCTTGTATATAGGAGCAGTATTATAGTAGTTATATTCTTGTATATAGGGGGCAGTATTATAGTAGTTATAGTCTTGTACATAGGGGGCAGTATTATAGTAGTTATATTCTTGTATATAGGAGCAGTATTATAGTAGTTATATTCTTGTATATAGGGGGCAGTATTATAGTAGTTATATTCTTGTATATAGGGGCAGTATTATAGTAGTTATATTCTTGTATATAGGGTGCAGTATTATAGTAGTTCTATTCTTGTATATAGGGGCGGTATTATAGTAGTTCTATTCTTGTATATAGGGGCAGTATTATAGTAGTTATATTCTTGTATATAGGAGGCAGTATTATAGTAGTTATATTCTTGTATATAAGGGCAGTATTATAGTAGTTCTATTCTTGTATATAGGGGCAGTATTACAGTAGTTATATTCTTGTATATAGGAGGCAGTATTATAGTAGTTATATTCTTGTATATAAGGGCAGTATTATAGTAGTTATATTCTTGTATATAGGAGGCAGTATTATAGTAGTTATATTCTTGTATATAAGGGCAGTATTATAGTAGTTATATTCTTATATATAGGGGCAGTATTATAGTAGTTATATTCTTGTATATAGGAGCAGTATTATAGTAGTTATATTCTTGTATATAGGGGGCAGTATTATAGTAGTTATAGTCTTGTACATAGGGGGCAGTATTATAGTAGTTATATTCTTGTATATAGGGGGCAGTATTATAGTAGTTATATTCTTGTATATAGGGGCAGTATTATAGTAGTTATTCTCCTTGTACATAGGGGGCAGTATTATAGTAGTTATAGTCTTGTATATAGGGGCAGTATTATAGTAGTTATATTCTTGTATATAGGGGGCAGTATTATAGTAGTTATATTCTTGTATATAGGGGCAGTATTATAGTAGTTATATTCTTGTATATAAGAGCAGTAATATAGTAGTTATATTCTTGTATATAGGGGCAGTATTATAGTAGTTATATTCTTGTATATAGGGGGCAGTATTATAGTAGTTATATTCCTGTATATAGGGGGCAGTATTATAGTAGTTATATTCTTGTATATAGGGGCAGTGTTATAGTAGTTATATTCTTGTATATAGGGTCAGTATTATAGTAGCTATATTCTTGTATATAGGAGCAGTATTATAGTAGTTACAGTGTATATACTTGTATATAGGGGGCAGTATTTTAGTTATATTCTTGTACATAGTGGGCAGTATTATAGTAGTTATATTCTTGTACATAGGGTGCAGTATTATAGTAGTTATATTCTTGTACATAGGGGCAGTATTATAGTAGTTATATTCTTGTATATAGAGGCAGTATTATAGTAGTTATATTCTTGTATATAGGGGCAGTATTATAGTAGTTATATTCTTGTATATAGGGGCAGTATTATAGTAGTTATATTCTTATATATAGGAGGCAGTATTATAGTAGTTATATTCTTGTATATAGGGGCAGTATTATAGTAGTTATATTCTTGTATATAGGAGCAGTATTATAGTAGTTATATTCTTGTATATAGGGGCAGTATTATAGTAGTTATATTCTTGTATATAGGGGGCAGTATTATAGTAGTTATATTCTTGTATATAGGGGGCAGTATTATAGTAGTTATATTCTTGTATACAGGGGCAGTATTATAGTAGTTATATTCTTGTATATAGGAGCAGTATTATAGTAGTTAATTCTTATATATAGGCGCAGTATTATATTAGTTATATTCTTGTGCATAGGGGCAGTATTATAGTAGTTATATTCTTGTATATAGGGGCAGTATTATAGCAGTTATATTCTTGTATATAGGCACAGTATTATAGTAGTTATATTCTTGTATATAGGAGCAGTATTATAGTAGTTATATTCTTGTATATAGGGGCAGTATTATAGTAGTTATATTCTTGTATATAGGGGCAGTATTATAGTAGTTATATTCTTGTACGTAGGGGGCAGTATTATAGTAGTTATATTCTTGTATATAATGGGCAGTATTATAGTAGTTATATTCTTGTATATAGGGGGCAGTATTATAGTAGTTATATTCTTGTATATAGGGGCAGTATTATAGTAGTTATTTTCTTGTATATAGGGGGCAGTATTAGGGCATGACCACACGTGGCGGATTTCCTCCGCAACTGTCCGCATCAATGCCGCACAGAATCTGCGTTGCAGATTCTGCTGCGGATCTGCACAAAATGTGCAGTAAATTGATGCGGACTAGCTGCTGCGGACTGCGGGAAAAGTGCTTCCCTTCTCCCTATTCAGTGCAGGATAGAGAGAAGGGACAGCACTTTCCCTAGTGAAAGTAAACGAATTTCATACTTACCGGCCGTTGTCTTGGTGACGCGTCCCTCTTTCGGCATCCAGCCCGACCTCCCTGGATGACGCGCCAGTCCATGTGACCGCTGCAGCCTGTGCTTGGCCTGTGATTGGCTGCAGCCGTCACTTAGACTGAAGCGTCATCCTGGGAGGCCGGACTGGAGACAGAAGCAGGGAGTTCTCGGTAAGTATGAACTTATATTTTTTGACAGGTTGCTGTATATTGGGATCGGTAGTCACTGTCCAGGGTGCAGAAACAGTTACTGCCGATCGCTTAACTCTTTCAGCACCCTGGACAGTGACTATTTACAGACGTCTCCTAGCAACGCTCCCGTCATTACGGGAGCCCCATTGACTTCCTCAGTCTGGCTGTAGACCTAGAAATACATAGGTCCAGCCAGAATGAAGAAATGTCATGGCAAAAAAGCAAGACGTATCCGCAGCACACATAACATGTGCATGACAGCTGCGGACTTCATTGCGGAATTTAGAATCTCCATTGAAGTCAATGGAGAAATTCCGCCATGAGTCCGCCACTGCTCCGCAACAGACAGAGCATGCTGCGGACACCAAATTCCGCTCCGCAGCCTATGCTCCGCAGCGGAATGTTACGCATCGTCTAAACGAACACTTCTAAATAGAAGTGGAAGTCAATGCAGAAACGGCTCCGCTGCGGATTAACGCTGCGGAGTGTCCGCAGCGGAATTTAAGTGAAATTCCGCCACGTGTGAACCCAGCCTTATAGTAGTTATATTCTTGTATATAGGGGCAGTATTATAGTAGTTATATTCTTGTATATAGGGTGCAGTATTATAGTAGTTATATTCTTGTATATAGGGGGCAGTATTATAGTAGTTATATTCTTGTATATAGGGGGCAGTATTATAGTAGTTATATTCTTGTATATAGGGGGCAGTATTATAGTAGTTATATTCTTGTATATAGGGGGCAGTATTATAGTAGTTATATTCCTGTATATAGGGGGCAGTATTATAGTAGTTATTTTCTTGTATATAGGGGCAGTATTATAGTAGTTATATTCTTGTATATAGGGGCAGTATTGTAGTAGTTATATTCTTGTATATAGGGGGCAGTATTATAGTAGTTATATTCTTGTATATAGGGGGCAGTATTGTAGTAGTTATATTCTTGTATATAGGGGGCAGTATTATAGTAGTTATATTCTTGTATATAGGGGCAGTATTATAGTAGTTATATTCTTGTACATAGGAGCAGTATTATAGTAGTTATATTCTTGTACATAGGGGGCAGTATTATGGTAGTTATATTCTTGTACATAGGGGGCAGTATTATAGTAGTTATATTCTTGTATATAGGGGCAGTATTATAGTAGTTATATTCTTGTATAGAGGGGCAGTATTATAGTAGTTACATTCTTGTATATAGGAGGCAGTATTATAGTAGTTATATTCTTGTATATAGGGAGCAGTATTGTAGTAGTTATATTCTTGTATATAGGAGCAGTATTATAGTAGTTATATTCTTGTATATAGGGGGCAGTATTATAGTAGTTATATTCTTGTATATAGGAGGCAGTATTATAGTAGTTATATTCTTGCACATAGGGGGCAGTATTATAGTAGTTATATTCTTGTATATAGGGGGCAGTATTATAGTAGTTTTATTCTTGTATATAGGAGGCAGTATTATATTAGTTATTTTCTTGTATATAGGGGCAGTATTATAGTAGTTATATTCATGTATATAGGGGCAGTATTGTAGTAGTTATATTCTTGTATATAGGGGGCAGTATTATAGTAGTTATATTCTTGTATATAGGGGCAGTATTATAGTAGTTATATTCTTGTACATAGGAGCAGTATTATAGTAGTTATATTCTTGTACATAGGGGGCAGTATTATGGTAGTTATATTCTTGTACATAGGGGGCAGTATTATAGTAGTTATATTCTTGTATATAGGGGCAGTATTATAGTAGTTATATTCTTGTATAGAGGGGCAGTATTATAGTAGTTACATTCTTGTATATAGGAGGCAGTATTATAGTAGTTATATTCTTGTGTATAGGGAGCAGTATTGTAGTAATTATATTCTTGTATATAGGGGGCAGTATTGTAGTAGATATATTCTTGTATATAGGGGCAGTATTATAGTAGTTATATTCTTGTATACAGGAGCAGTATTATAGTAGTTATATTCTTGTATATAGGAGGCAGTATTATAGTAGTTATATTCTTGTATATAGGAGGCAGTATTATAGTAGATATATTCTTGTATATAGGGGCAGTATTATAGTAGTTATATACTTGTATATAGGGGGCAGTATTATAGTAGTTATATTCTTGTATATAGGGGAAGTATTATAGTAGTTATATTCTTGTATATAGGAGCAGTATTATAGTAGTTCTATTGTATATAGGGGGCAGTATTATAGTAGTTATATTCTTGTATATAGGAGCAGTATTATAGTAGTTATATTCTTGCACATAGGGGGCAGTATTATAGTAGTTATATTCTTGTGTATAGGGGCAGTATTATAGTAGCTATATTCTTGTATATAGGGGCAGTATTATAGTAGTTATATTATTGTATATAGGGGCAGTATTATAGTAGTTATATTCTTGTATATAGGGGCAGTATTATAGTAGTTATATTCTTGTATGTAGGGGCAGTATTATAGTAGTTATATTCTTGTATGTAGGGGCAGTATTATAGTAGTTATATACTTGTGTATAGGGGGCAGTATTATAGTAGTTATATTCTTGTATGTAGGGGCAGTATTATAGTAGTTATATTCTTGTATGTAGGGGCAGTATTATAGTAGTTATATTCTTGTGTATAGGGAAGGCAGGTAACATCTTAGCTCTAGAGGGGGCCATTAAATGCTGAAAAGTCACGTTCCAAGCATTTCCAGTAACATGAATAAAGGCTCCGTGTGAACTTGACAGGGGGTCCCAGACTCAAGTTCTGACACCAATCTAAATTGTGAGCGTGACACTTACTGCAATCTGCTGTCTAACAGATCAGAGGAAAATAACTTAAAAGTGAATAAGAAATGTGGCTAGGAGTTCGGAGAAACCAGCAGGATGCTGTGTTGTGTGAAAATATGTCAGCAGAAAGAGAAATACATTATCCAGCTTTATTGTTCATTATTTCAATGGTTGTGATCCCCTATATATGCTATAGGCAGCCATCTTGTAGGATGAACCAATAACAACACTACTTATTGGTTCAATATAAAGTGCATGTATCCAGTAGACCATTTCAAGGTGTTCTTCAGAATATAGTAAAATATAGTAGACAACAAAAACGTGTGCGTGCGCGTGTGTGTGTGTGTGTGTGTGTGTGTGTGTGTGTGTGTGTGTGTGTGTGTGTGTGTGCGATAAATATGTGCTGATGGCTGAGCACCGTGATCTCCCAAAACAGAGCTGTGAGTACAGAACTGTCAATCACATAGAGTGCCACCTACATTCAGCTGCCGAGCACAGTAAACACTGGTGGTAACACAGCAGTGGATAGTAAAAGCATTCTCAAGCTCTCATATGTGTGTACATGAGGAATTACATTATTTCTGGCCATTATATGACTTGTATTCTGCATTATTTAGCCATTTTCTCATCTGCAGACTCTCTCTCTAATTCTCAGTTGTCCATGGGCTAGTGGGCGAAGCCTAACGGCTATCAGGTCTTCTATACACTGCACACATAGAAGAGGAGAATCCTGCTCTCCTATCTATCACGTATATAGAAGCTGCAGCAGCAGCATGGAGGAGATTATACAGCAGTAATAAGCAGTGTAGCTGAGAATCCAGCACTGGGGTGACATAGAAATCTTACCAGCAGCATGTGTCTTTCACTCTGCTCCTACATCCCCTGCTCACCCCTCTCCATAGACTTGTATGCAGCATATATTCTCTCTCTCTCTCTGCTCCCTCCTCCTGCTCTCCCCTCCCCTCTTCATAGACTTGTGTGCAGCGTGTCTGTTGGTGTCTCACTCTCTCTCTGCTCCCTCCTCCTGCTCACACCTCCCCTCTCCATAGACTTACTTGCAGCATCTGTGTCTGTGTGACACTCTCTCTCTCTCTGCTCCCTTCTCCTGGTCTCCCCTCCCCTCTTTATAGACATGTATGCAGCGTGCCTGTTGGTGTCTCACACTCTCTCTCTGCTCCCTCCTCCTGCTCACTCCTCCCTCTCCAAAGACTTACATTCAGCATCTGTGGCTGTGTGACTCACTCTCTCTCTCTATCTCTCTCTCTCTCTTTCTCTCTGCTCCCTCCTCCTGGTCTCCCCTCTCTATAGACTTGTATGCAGTGTGTCTGCTGCTGTCTCACTCTCATTCTGCTCCCTCCGACTGCTGCCCCTCCCCTCTCTATAAACTTGTATGGACAGGCAGTAAAGTGGCACAACCCCACCGTCTGCTGCCCAGTCTGGTCTATAACCAGGGACAGACTTTGCTTGGCAAAAGGAGTGGACAGCAGATAACAGGAAGGGAGACACCTAGAGGCAGTAATTTCACACAGAATTTGCATGGATAAAAAAACTAAATTTTAACAGTAAGTAAATTACAAAGTTAATCTATATCAGGTATAATATTAGATTAGCATAGTTGTTTGAAAAGTTAGTGTCCATATAAAGTTGTGCTTAAATAAAGAGGTAGGCAGAATGCCAAAAAGGCTGACATAAAGAGAGTAACAGATTAGTAATAGTTTGGGTTTGGGTTGGACTGGCCAACAAGGGATTCTTTAGGGGGCCGAAGTTCTGACACACAAAAATGGTCTCCAAAGGTCCAACAGAAGACAGTGCCAATCACTTGCCACTAAGGTCTATAACCTATTAGGCCTTTTTTGATTATATAAATAAATGGAGGATGGGCACTCAGAATCATCTTCTTTGGTGGGCCGAAAAAACCTCAGTCCGACTGGTTTAGGTAGAGTTACATCTCAGTTCTTTTATTTATTTGACCCATGTTTCCTGCTCTATTCCAGATAGAATAGCCATGCTGTGAAGAATGTCTAACTCCGCCAAAGATAGTCCTGTGCCTGGTTCCCCTGCACTCAACCATTCTTTGCCAGGTCCCAAAGATGGACCAGTTACTCAACAGACCCCACAAAGAATAACAATCCAGTTAACAAAAGTCCACAGTGAAGACAACTGGGAGGACTTAGATGAAAGTGAACTCATCTTTACTTTGGACCAGGATGAAGAAGAAGCAGCGGCCTCCACTTTAGCATGTAGAACTGCTACTCCGCTGTACGGACCGTCAAGAGAACAAGATGGGACTGTTCTTAATGAGCTGGCACTGGCTGCTTATGAGTGTGCCGGTGATGTTTTGCTGTCCAATGAGACGCAAAAACATGGTTGTTCCCTCTTGCCAAGTTCACCCACATCCAAACCGCTCCTCAACTTGGTGAAGTCTGCCTCTTCAGAAATTGATGTCAAAGACCCCTCTCTTCATAAACCTCATCCCTTCGTCAATTTAGTCAAGTCCATTTCCACGGAGATCTCCAGACTGGAGCCAGAAGTAACACAATCCAAGTCAGACTCTAAACTCAATGTTCATCTTTGGAGACAGATAACACAACCCAAGAACAAAAATGGAGACTCTCGGACCGCTCCATCCTCCCCTAGCACATCACCTTCCGAAAGCAAAGGAATGTTCTTCAATGTTCAAGATGTAGAAGCTAAGTTAGAAGACACCAAAAGACGATTGTCAGAAGCTATGCAAGAACCGTTCAGTATGCTCAGTAAAATTATAGGCGAGGAGACGACTAGCCCGAACCCCAAATACAGAACTATGTCCCCGTTGTTCTTAAACCAGGAATCCCCATCGGGTCATTTAAAAGATCAAGGTATTTTTGAATCAAAGAACTCGTGTACGAACTATGGAAGAGTAGAAGAAGGAGACATCATGGACTATGCAGATACCCCTAAAGCTATCCACAGGGAGGCACCAAAAAACCATTGCAAATATAAGATCTGCTCTTATGGGGACATGATCCAGGTAGTAGAACTAAGCAGCGAGGGTGTAGAAGATCAAGGCTTGCCTTCACCCATGGACAACGACCAATCTCCATCCCACAACAATGACGTGCCATGCAGTGCCCTGGTCTGCGTAGCAATCCTGGCATATAACTTTTTCATCTGGCCCCTTCCTGCCTACATCTCTGGGCTTTTCATGGGCATTGCTAGTGGATTTATTTTAGGATTTTTTCTGGTCTTATTGTTGGTGCCCAAGCGTTCCCATTCCAGGAGACACAAGCGTTACCTGCAGGAATGTTCAACGTTTCCTCTAACCATTCATAACCTCCAGGAGCCAAATGTGCTGCAGGTAAGACTTCTTTTACGTACAGTGATATTGGCATTTTGTAGGTTTTGTTGCCTTGGCTTTATTGGTTGAACTCCTTAGCATCTCAGGGTCGATTGGCACTGTGTTATTACTTGGATCGCAGCCACATGTAGGAGAGGTGGCCACACATGGATAGTCCTTCTCACTTAATGGCCATCAGGGAATCCCCTTTTTCCTGAGTAGTGGGGATCCTAAAGTTGAGCAGTTTGTATACTACTCGTATAAATAGTGACTGCCCGGGGTGTAACTCGAAAATGTTTGGCCTCATAGCACCATAGGTGCACTCTAGTTGTTATTATGGGGGCACTGTGACTGACAGTGTTGTGTTGGGCACTGTGACTGTCACTGTAATAGGAGCAGTATTACTGTCATTATAGGGGCACTGTGGCTGGCATTATTATGTTGGCTCTGTCTATATTTATAGGGACATCGTGGCTGTCACTGTTATAGGTGCACTTCAGTTGTTATTATGGGGGCATTGTGGCTAGCACTGTTAAGATGGCTCTATGTCTGTCTTTATGGGGGCACTGTGGCTGTCACTGTTATGTTGGCTCTATCGCTGTCATTATGGGGGCACTGTGGCTGTCACTGTTATGTTGGCTCTATCACTGTCATTATGGTGGCACTGTGGCTAGCACTGTTAAATGTTTGTCATTATTGGGGCACTGGAGCAAAAATTATGTGAAAATTGTCAGAATATTTGAGGAACTGGCTTAAATATGAATAATTGTGCCCCTCATCCATGAAGCCATGTCCTCCAGCTGTCACTTTGCAGGTTAGACTTTGTATTGTACATGAGGTGCATTGTTCTCTTTGCGGGTCCCTCCAGCATTGTCCTGGCAGCAGCTCATCCGGGCCTCTCGCTACATGAAGGATTCTCTGGCATGGGGTAATTCTAGGGATGACTGCACACTTTCAATCACTTCACACTTTTCCTCCGAAATGTAATTTCGCAATGACTACAAAGGGTATATAAGAAGCGTCTTGAGCAGCTGCAGGAGCCGGGGGCTGTCATTATGGGCACTGCAGATCACACTTGATGAGTGACATCCTCAGCGGGCAGCACATTTTGCCAATACAGATTCTAAAATGTTGTCGCAAAATTTCATAGACAATTATTCTGCAAGTTTTAACAAACCCACAAGTAAAACTGCAATGTAAAACAACAAGGCCCGGAACAGAGGCAGCTGTGAACAAAAACACTCATGAGCACATATAAGTTGTTGTTTTTTAAATGGTTTTCTGATTTTATATAACGTTCAAGATTTCTGCTTGCTGTCAGTGAATTAAAACATTATTGTTTACATTCAGAGGATGAAAGCCTGTCCTTATCATGTCGTGTAAACACAGGTGCAGGGCTCATTACATCTGAGAGAGTCCTAATAAACGGTAATGCCTCATGCCCAGGGCATAGCCGTGTGCACAGTGACAGTCGGAGTCCTTAAGGGTCTGTACTATGGAGCCATAGAGACTCGGTGTATAGGGCTTCCATGCAGCACCATATTCTCCTCTTAAAACTATCCTTCCGGGGTAGAATAACTCTGTGATATGGCCTCCGATGGAACATGGCACCATTTTTTTTCTCACGGACTTGATATGAAATTGAAGGCATATGGAGCTATAGTATGGGCCTATAGATTTCTAAGAGGTCTGTATAATACTATTTCATAATACCGTTGTTCATGCATCGGTGTGAACAGGAATAGTTCATTAACAACCCTAACAATGCTGGCCCTTAACCATGGTGCCCTAGGCAGGGGCCAAGTTTGCCTACATATGGCTGTGTTAACCATAGGGGCACAGGGTGATGTCGTAATCATGGCAACAAAACGAAAGTGTAATATAAGCATAGAAAAAAAATCACTGTTTTTTCCTTTTAGGGCTGGATGAATGAGATGTTTTCTTACGACCCTGAGACCTATCACCCGGCTCTCACCCATTCTGTGTTTGTGACACTAGAAGGTACAACCTTGAAACGCAGTTATCCAAAAAGCAGCCTGCCCCGGAGGTCTATCTATGGGGAGGAGATTCCAGAGAATGTGTTTGTCGGTGACGAAACCAACCACTTGTCCAACGCCCAGGTAAAGGGGTCAAATGCCCACCAAAAATTAAATTAGTGACCAGAGGCGACAAGTTCTCCATAGTAGTCATTCATTGAGGTCCTTCAGATTCCCTGATGAATAATTTTGAAGGAGTTTGGCCAGCTGCTTATCAACAGGCACCACCACCAGATGTGACCACGTTGGGTCTTCACCGGCTTCTATACGACTGAAGCTTTCCAGCTCTCATTTTTGTAATGGGGCCATGATGAGTTGCTGGACTCCCCTATAGCAGTTCATGGTCCATACCTTGTAGTTTTCTAAAGTGGGGTGAACATAGTCAATCATGGTCTCCAGAAATAATTTATGGACCCAAACCCTATACTGATCCTATTGACCCAAGTAGAGACCCATATATAATATTCTACACCATCATGACTGGTGATCATCTATAGCTTTTGGAATTTGTATGCAGGAGGTTATGATGATGGTGATTGTTTCAGGTATTCCTGTATCCAGACGGACTGGCAAACAAGAGACTTTGGAATAAAAAATATCCAATCTGCATCCAGTTATGTGATCTTGAGGATCCAGAGGTCCAGAATGTAGAACCCGTGGAACAAGAAACTGAGAGCGGAGAATCTCCAAAAACGGATCCAGATGACTGTCAGAAGTCAAGTGGGGAGTGCAAGGCAGGGACATTATATCTGTTTGGACGGACGGGGAGGGACAAGGAAGAATGGTATCAACACTTGGTGAGGGCCTCTCGAGGGTCTATGGACGGAAAGCAAGATGCCAACAGAAGTGACGGCAAAACAGGTTAGTGGTGGTTGATTAATAAGTGCCTTCAAATGTCTTGGGTTCTGATGGCCACCCTCTGACTCAGACTCCTTCTTCATCTCATTTAGGGTCACTACCAAACCCCCTTTCCAGTCCATGCAGTTGGGGAGGCACAAGTAACAGTAGTGTGGAGAGCACAGAAGACACTTCACAGATGTTTAAACCAAAAGACTTGGCCGGGAACGTCAAACAGAAAATCCTCTTGGACTATGCCACATACATGTCCAGGTTCATCTCAACAGACCAAACCAGCCCAGCCCAGAGCCCTCGTCAGAGCGCTGCCAACAGCCCCACCCCTCCAAAAAAGGTGGCATTTTATCCTGCTTTACTTGGTTGTAATAATGTAAGAAAAATTGTATAGAGATGAGATAATATGTTCTTGACTAAAGCTTCTCCACCCACCATTCATAGACTTTTGTCATATCTGTCTCTGGTTAAATTACAAGCCTAATTCTGTGTTTTTACCCTAAACCAGCACCCTATAGAACCATTGCTCTCCAGTAACCTCCATGTGTGCTGGGTCAATGTCTTCATTGGACGTATTTTCTGGGACTTCTTGAGGGAGAAGTATTGGGAAGATGTAGTGGCCAATAAAATCCAGAAAAAGTTGACCAAAATCAAGGTAATATTGTGAGTAGACATTGACAGATTAAACTAGATGGATACCCATCCTACACGATGAGATGCTGAACACCACACAATACCACATCCCATAGGAATAACTTGACTCAACACAATGGGTGCAAAGTGGCCACCACAGAGCCTGGCATAAGGGCGATATTGTTGTTGTGACCTGGCCAGTTTCCCCCCCCCCCCCCCCATAAAAGTCAATGGAACTCTCTTATAACTGGGATGGTCACTCATGGTTTCCCAAAAAGTTGGTGGGAAAAAAAGTAACTAGAAAAAAGTTATGTCATGGTGTTCAAGTCACATGGTACTTTTTTGTGGGCATCTCGTGGCACAAGTAGCCATGGAATTATGTCCTATAGGGTATACAATAAGTCTGTGGCAAAGTTTATACACCCTATAATATTCTCTGTACATTTTTTTCACCCAGCTGCCAAATTTTATGGATGAACTGACACTAACAGGCTTGGACATGGGGACATCACTACCCCAGATTCTCACCATCTCCACCCCAAGCGTGAATGACAGAGGTGAGTGTTTTCCTCATACCCAAGGGCATTGTACCATAGAGCAAGACCCTACACAATAGTGCCCATGGAGATAGGGTCCAACTCATAGGCGGGCGGATGTGGAAAGAGAGTAAATGCCAGGATGAGATGTAGTGGTGGTGAGAACCACCACCGGAAAAGGAGTCTTTTTGACTATTTACGCTGGGCATTGCTCGTTGTAGACTTTTTTACATCCCTTTGGCCCTACTGCTACTTAGTAGGCATGGGCCATATCCCATAGAGATACCCATTAATAGGCCGCTGACTTCCGAGGCACAAAAAGAAGATCAGAACATCTATTTATAATATACGCAGCTACAGCTTGAGCACATTACATTCGCATTAGACTCCTCATCACAGAGATGTAATACAGAACAATGGAAGAGGATACACATTTTATGCATTATTAAATTCTGTTCTCTGAAGTCATTCCTGGAAAATGAAGATTCAGAAAAATTTGAGAAACAAACCAAGAGAGAAAACTTAAAAAAAAATGTAAACTACAATATACATATATAGTAAAAATCCTTGCTGGATTATCAAATATTACGGATTATTGGATGTTGATAGAAAAGTATCTAAAGCCCACTTGTAAAACCAAAATCTATCAAAAGCTATTAATTTAATTATTAATCAGATAGACTTCCTAATTGATTTTTTTGCATTTGGCCAATTGAAATTCTGCATTATAGTGCAGCTCTGCACAGGAAATAAATGCCAGATTATCTGATTTTACAGATTATCAGATATAAAGGGATTTAGAAATCATAGCTGCCTTCTTCTAAAAACAGTGCCACACCTGTCCATGGATTGTGTCTAGTATTGCAGCTCAGCTCCACACACACAACCTAATCCCGCCGGGCACGCCATTCTATTTGAAGTTTCAGGCTATCGAGATAGTTGGAATTTTATCATATATTGTGGATAGCTCTATATGAATATATTGTTTTTATACTTTCACCTACAATCTAGAGCTGTCCCGGTCTTGGTTCTGTACAAGATCCGACTTGTATGGACATGTAATATGGCACACATAGAAGTCCAAGGTGCCCTACTGAATCACTGTATGCCTTTGATTTCATATGACAGCATACAGTCGGACACATATGATGTTCCATCGTATTCCGTATTATGGAAGTATTACAACCTAAAAGTATTGCCTATAACGGAGAATGGAGGCACTATATGGCGGTACATGGAGTGCCTATGGCTCTGGAATATTGGAGTGTTATTCACATTGGTCTATGGGTATACCAGGAGAAGAATTTAGCTCCGTTCTTGCTTTTGTAATGAGGATGAGCATGATTTTTTAATCTTTCCTGCTTACTGCCAAGTTGCTGTCACCCCACCCCCACACTCATGTTCCCGGGTAGTGTCGTATAATCAAAAAACATGTTCTCTGCCTTGGACTATGATGATATATAAAGTCCAATCTATTGAGTGACATTACAGTTCAGATGCCAGAGATGTTTTCCTTGTGCCATTTCAGGGCTTAGTCAGGAGCAGCTGTTGCCGCTGGCAAGGGACAGTGCAATGTACTCAATATTAGCCACAGCAATTAAACTCCATTATGAGACAACAAGTCATTTTAAGGAGACTGTAAATTACAGGCTGAAGACTAAGCTCAGGATTATGAACATCTACTGTGAAGTACTGTTAACCCCTGATCAGCTTCATTTGCTATAAGATTACATGGGATGGAAAACCATGGTACTTGTGTCAGGCAGGAGCTAGAAAGGTAGCAAGGATTTTGGTTGTTTTTTAGTTAATAGTATAGAAATTAAAATTTGTATATTTGACATTTATGTTGTTCATTGTATTACACAGCCTTCTCATTCCATATCCTGAGATTTATTTTCCTAAGGCCTTGTTCACACTCCGTTTTTTTGATGCATTTTTGCCGCGTTTCACGTCAAAAACACGTCAAAAATGCATGCTTTAGGCCTCCCATTGACATCAATAGGAAAACGCGTTGTTGTGGATACGACGCGCTTTTTTTTTACGCACGTGTGTTTAAAAAAACGTGTAGTGTAAAAAAAGGTCTAATCATGTCAATTCTTGGCACATAAAATGCTCCGAAAACGTGCCTAATTCCCATACTCAATAGAAGTCCTAATTACACGCCAAATAACGCGACAAAATTGCATAAAGAAACACGACAAAAAAACGCATTAAAAACGCCTGTACTTTAAAAAGCGCTTTGCAAAACAGCTAGCGTTTTTGATGCATTTACACTTAGTTTTTTTTAGCGCCCTATGAATAAGGCCTTAAAGGGGAATTCCACCAAAAATACTGCATCTATCACTTTTTTTTTCTTTGGCCATTTAAATAGGTCCATAATTAAAAGTTGATTCATTTTATAAGGGCTTTAAACTCTGTTTCTTTGATAAAGAGCTCCAAATCACCAGTTTTTCTTCACATGCTTCAAATTATAAAATTTTGTCTGCATGCAGCCACCACTAGGGAGAGTTCTAATCAAAAGGGCTCATAGCACTCTGTGAAGCACCAAAGCGTATTTGGCAGTGCTCAGAGATGTGCATTACTCTGACCCCCAGATTTTAATCTTCTGGCTTGCCATAATGACATTTAAAAAAAAGTTCTTAAAATCTATTACCATACATCAGGAATAAATGCAGTACCAATTTTGACCAGCAGGGAGAGACGTAGACTTATCTAGTTCTTCTATACTTCAAAATAGTGAGCATTTATCATCTATTCTACGATTATACGCCTATAAGTATGCACCATATGTTTGTTTTTTCCCTCAGGGTTATGGATGGATATGGATGTGACTTACAGCGGATCTTTACAAGTAACATTAGAGACAAAGATGAATCTATCCAGGCTGAGAAAGGAGACGACAGTGAATGAGGGTAAATCATTTGACAACAGGAGACATCGGTGAGTTCTCAAACCATCACTTTATTGCATTCAGTAAGTATTTGAACAATAATGCAATGTAAGAATAAAGGAAGTTCCTCAGCACATCCATAAAATATAAAAAGAGCTTTATTTGGTCATCTTAAAAAAATCCAAGGAGGACACAGGTAAGGCATGTTACAGCTTACGCGTTTCGAACATGAATGTTCTTGCTCATAGCCAATGGAACTCATAGACATACATTTGAACAATAATACTGGTCCCTATGTACAAAAATATAACTACTATAATACTGCCCCCTATGTACAAGAATATAACAACTATAATGCTGCCCCCTATATACAAGAATATAACTACTATAATAATACCCCCTATGTACAAGAATATAACTACTATAATACTGCACCCCCTGTATACAAGAATATAACTACTATAATACTGCCTCCTATATACAAGAATATAAGTACTATAATACTGCTCCTATATACAAGAATATAAGTACTATAATACTGCCTCCTATATACAAGAATATAACTACTATAATACTGCACCCCCTGTATACAAGAATATAACTACTATAATACTGCCCCCTATATACAAGAATATAACTACTATAATACTGCTCCTATGTAGAAGAATATAACTACTATAATACTGCCCCCTATATACAAGAACATATCTACTATAATACTGCCTCCTATATACAAGAAAATAACTACTATAATACTGCTCCTATATACAAGAATATAACTACTATAATACTGCCTCTATATACAAGAATATAACTACTATAATACTGCTCCTATATACAAGAATATAACTACTATAATACTGCCCCTATATACAAGAATATAACTACTATAATACTGCTCCTATATACAAGAATATAACTACTATAATACTGCTCCCTATATACAAGAATATAACTACTATAATACTGCTCCCTATATACAAGAATATAACTACTATAATACTGCCCCTATATACAAGAATATAACTACTATAATACTGCTCCTATATACAAGAATATAACTACTATAATACTGCCCCCTATATACAAGAATATAACTACTATAATACTGCCCCCTATATACAAGAATATAACTACTATAATACTGCCCTCTATATACAAGAATATAACTACTATAATACTACCCCTATATACAAGAATATAACTACTATAATACTACCCCTATATACAAGAATATAACAACTATAATACTGCCCCCTATAAAGAAGAATATAACTACTATAATACTTCTCCTATATACAAGAATATAACTACTATAATACTGCCCCCTATATACAAAAATATAACTACTATAATACTGCCCCCTATATACAAGACTATAACTACTATAATACTGCCCCTATATACAAGAATATAACTACTATAATACTGCCCCTATATACAAGAATATAACTACTATAATACTGCTCCTATATACAAGAATATAACTACTATAATACTGCCTCTATATACAAGAATATAACTACTATAATACTGCTCCTATATACAAGAATATAACTACTATAATACTGCCTCTATATACAAGAATATAACTACTATAATACTGCGCACTATATACAAGAATATAACGACTATAATACTGCCCCCTATGTACAAGAATATAACTACTATAATACTGCCCCTATATACAAGAATATAACTACTATAATACTGCCCCCTATATACAAGAATATAACTACTATAATACTGCCCCTATATACAAGAATATAACTACTATAATACTGCCCCCTATACACAAGAATATAACTACTGTAATACTATAACACTTTGGTCAGAAGGGTTTGCTGGCAATAAGACGATCACAGGCTGTTCCCCTGCAGGGTAACCAGCGATTGGCTGTAATCTGTGCAGGAGCCGTCAGCAAGTGTTAAATTCCCCTGTAGCGCCACCACAGGAGAAATGGAGAATTACATAGTGCCAATTGAAAGCAGTGGACTGTCGGTGTAATGCACGGATGTACGGGGTCCTCCAGAGAGAGATACTCCAGGTGGCTGCTCTCCTCTCCGGCTAAATAAAGATTACGAGTGAAGACCCCCCCCCCCCCCCCTCTATCAACTCACCATTCGCTAATATGGGGTATGAAAATGGCTCTTCATAAGCAGACAGCCCCTCAACTGATCTATTCTCTATGGCGGGGGGTCTGCAGTGTTTCTATCATGTCCTGCCCCTCCCCCGTGTCGTTACGTAATCTCTTCACAAAGTTAATAAGACCTGTCACTGCGGTTTTTGCTCACACAGACACTTTAAACACTGGATTGTAGAAGGTTTAATTTTCTGGAATTAATTAGATGGTGCTCGTCGGCTTAATTAGACCTTCTGCTCCATCTCATTTTAATTAGGGCATACGAAGTTCACAGATGTGCGGATCGTCCTGCAGTTAACCCTTGTCACGCTGAGTACATAGTTCAGATGTCCAGTGATTGGTCAATATAATAGTTATTTCACTCATGTGAGACAGACTCTTATAGGTCTCATGCACATTGTACGCAGCATCCGAGGGATCTTCCTACTAAGCTTGGATTTAATACCATCGTCCCCAAATAACTCAGTTAAAGCGAAAATAGTACTGTGACAGTCTAAGCTACATTATAGAGCTGAGCTTATATACAAATCTAGTTCTACAGTCTTATCTACATGATAGAGCTGAGCTTATATACAAATCTAGTTCTACAGTCTGATCTACATGATAGAGCTGAGCTTATATACAAATCTAGTTCTACAGTCTGATCTACATGATAGAGCTGAGCTTATATACAAATCTAATTCTACAGTCTAATCTACATTATAGAGCTGAGCTTATATACAAATCTAGTTCTACAGTCTAATCTACATTATAGAGCTGAGCTTATATACAAATCTAGTTCTACAGTCTGATCTACATTATAGAGCTGAGCTTATATACAAATCTAGTTCTACAGTCTAATCTACATGATAGAGCTGACCTTATATACAAATCTAGTTCTACAGTCTAATCTACATGATAGAGCTGAGCTTATATACAAATCTAATTCTACAGTCTAATCTACATTATAGAGCTGAGCTTATATACAAATCTAGTTCTACAGTCTAATCTACATGATAGAGCTGACCTTATATACAAAT
This sequence comes from Rhinoderma darwinii, assembly GCF_050947455.1. NCBI lineage: Eukaryota > Metazoa > Chordata > Amphibia > Anura > Rhinodermatidae > Rhinoderma > Rhinoderma darwinii. Next base: position 136,595,013 of record NC_134692.1, on the reverse strand, counting down.
CTAGTTCTACAGTCTAATCTACATTATAGAGCTGACCTTATATACAAATCTAGTTCTACAGTCTAATCTACATGATAGAGCTGACCTTATATACAAATCTAGTTCTACAGTCTAATCTACTTTATAGAGCTGAGCTTATATACAAATCTAGTTCTATAGTCTAATCTACATGATAGAGCTGACCTTATATACAAATCTAGTTCTACAGTCTAATCTACATGATAGAGCTGACCTTATATACAAATCTAGTTCTACAGTCTAATCTACATTATAGAGCTGACCTTATATACAAATCTAGTTCTACAGTCTAATCTACATGATAGAGCTGAGTTTATATACAAATCTAGTTCTACAGTCTAATCTACATGATAGAGCTGACCTTATATACAAATCTAGTTCTACAGTCTAATCTACATTATAGAGCTGAGCTTATATACAAATCTAGTTCTACAGTCTAATCTACATGATAGAGCTGACCTTATATACAAATCTAGTTCTACAGTCTAATCTACATTATAGAGCTGACCTTATATACAAATCTAGTTCTACAGTCTAATCTACATGATAGAGCTGAGCTTATATACAAATCTAGTTCTACAGTCTAATCTACATGATAGAGCTGACCTTATATACAAATCTAGTTCTACAGTCTAATATTATAGAGCTGAGCTTATATACAAATCTAGTTCTACAGTCTATTCTACATTATAGAGCTGAGCTTATATACAAATCTAGTTCTACAGTCTAATCTACATTATAGAGCTGACCTTATATACAAATCTAGTTCTACAGTCTGATCTACATTATAGAGCTGAGCTTATATACAAATCTAGTTCTACAGTCTAATCTACATGATAGAGCTGACCTTACATACAAATCTAGTTCTACAGTCTAATCTACATTATAGAGCTGAGCTTATATACAAATCTAGTTCTACAGTCTGATCTACATTATAGAGCTGAGCTTATATACATATCTAGTTCTACAGTCTAATCTACATTATAGAGCTGAGTTTATATACAAATCTAGTTCTACAGTCTAATCTACATTATAGAGCTGACCTTATATACAAATCTAGTTCTACAGTCTGATCTACATGATAGAGCTGAGCTTATATACAAATCTAGTTCTACAGTCTAATCTACATTATAGAACTGAGCTTATATACAAATCTAGGTCTACAGTCTAATCTACATTATAGAGCTGAGTTTATAAACAAATCTATCTCTACAGTCTGACTGATGCGTAACTCTACAATTCAACGTGTGCACTGCTCCACAATATGATGAGTCAACAGCAATACAGTCCCACTTATACACAGTCCCACTGGTGCACCACAGTCCCACTTATACACAGTCCAACTGGTGCACAGCTCCACAGTCCCACTTATACACAGTCCCACTGGTGCACAGCTCCACAGTCCCACTTATACACAGTCCCACTGGTGCACAGCTTTAGGGTATGTTCACACGACAGCGTCCGTAACGGCTGAAATTACGGGGATGTTTCCGCCTGAAAACATCCCCGTAATTTCAGCCGTAACGGCATGTGCAGGCGCTTGAACGCCGCGTCCATTACGGAAGGTATTTGGCGCTGCTATTCATTGGAGTCAATGAATAACGGCTCCAAATACGGCCAAAGAAGTGACAGGTCACTTCTTTGATGCGGGCGTCTATTTACGCGCCGTCATTTGACAGTGGCGCGTAAATATACGCCTCGTGTGAACAGACAAACGTCTGCCCATTGCTTTCAATGGGCAGATGTTTGTGAACGCTATTGAGGCGCTATTTTTGGACGTAATTCGGGGCAAAAACTCCCGAATTACGTCCGTAATTAGTGCGTGTGAACATACCCTTACAGTCCAACTGATGCACAGTCCTACTACTGCACAGCTCCACAGTCCTACTGGTACACAGCCCTACTAGTGCACAGCTCCACAGTTCCACTGATACACAGTTCCACTGGTGCACAGCTCCACAGTCCCACTGATACACAGTCCCACTGGTGCACAGCTCAACAGTTCTACTGGTACACAGCCCTACTAGTGCACAGCTCCACAGTTCCACTGATACACAGTCCCACTGGTGCACAGCTCAACAGTCCCACTGATGCACAGCTCCACAAAACCACAAATGCACACTCTCTTTCTCTCAGGATCAGTGAGTCCGAGTGGCAGGGCTCTCTGGATACTTCTGATTGGCATGTCACAAAAGTGCATCAGTGGAAAACTCCTGTCAATTCCTAGAAAGCTGAACTGCTCAAGACCCTAAAAATACGTCAGCCAATCATTGATCGATCCTGACAGTGTCAAATTGGTCAGATCATTAACAAATAAATTCTGTCACTTTAATAGTTAAAGGAGCATCCTAGCAATGAATTCTGCGCCCTGGTGCAGGCGGCAGCTGTTGACTATGGCAGGCGTGGGTAATGTCACTCGTGTTCTTAGCTTTTTGTCGAGAGAATGTAAATTGGGAAGTGTAAAGAGACTGTGAAGAGGCTGGAAGTAGCGCCTTGTCAGGTCGAGAACAATGCAGAGCTGAGGAACCGCCTGATTCAGCAGGAAAAGGGATAATTAAGAGTAGTGCTGGAATAGGCTTTACCCCGTGACCCCCAAACACAGGGGGGGGCGACCGCACCTGTCACATGAGGTCGCCCAATATAGCAACATGTGCAGAAGACACAGCAAAAACACTCCTTGTGAAACGTCTTCAGATGTAGTAGAGCTGGATTTGCCATTTAACACTTTAGGCTGCTTTTTATACCTTTTATACCTAAAGGGCATTTCCACCTTAAATCAAAAACTCCTCAGTAATATATATAATATAATAGACCCTTCTTGTTGTTGTTGTTGTTGTTGTTGTTGTTCTTGTTCTTGTTGTTGTTCTCTTCCTTCATGTTTTATAAAGTTCTCTTCAGCCGTTTCTTAGGTGTTTTTAGAATAAATCATGTGTTGCAAAGAATTGCATGATTTGCAATGTGAAAAACAACACCAAAAAAGTACAAAGGCAGGTACTAAAACAGCCAGAAAAAGCGCAACCAAAAAAAATGTGTAAAGGAAGCCGCAGCAACATAGGGGCAGGCAAAGTATCAAAGTATAACCCGCAGATTTATCTCTCCGAGTGTTGAAGAGGTAGGGAAGAATTTTTGGGAGACTCCCGGAAAAAAAGAGGAGACCTCTAGGGTTTGTTCACACTGAGTTTTTTGCAGGCAGAAAATTCTGCCTGGAAAAGCAGCTCCGTTTTTTTAAGTGGTTTTGCACCACATGCGTTTTTTGACGCAATTTTTGACGCGGGTTTTGCCGTGTTTTTAAAGGCGGTTTTCTTTACCTATGTCTTCAACAGACAAAGGGAGAAACCACGAGCGTTTTTTGCCAAAAAACGCGTCAAATAACGCGGCAAAAATCGCGGCAAAAAAACAAGTTTATTTCCATCTCCCATTGATTTCATTGGGGTTTTGAATGCGGAAAACGCCTCAAGATAGGGCATGTCGCTTATTTTTCCCACGAGCGTTTTTTTTGCTCGCGGAAAAAAAACACCTCCACCAATTTCGCCCGTTTTTTGCCGCGTTTTTTGCTGCGGTTTCCGCTGCACAAAACTCAATGTGAACAGGGCCTTAGACTCCCAAAAGAGCAGATGGATCCCCCTGGTGCCCTACGTTCTGACAAAAACCTCATCTCTCCCCGTTCCTCCTTCACTCCTGGGCGTCACTGTAGACAACCTCCTGACAGCAGGGTCGGCATCGGGACGTTGAGGTACGCAGGAACAGGGAGAGCTGAGTATCAGCTGGTCTGAGGTCTGTATTACTTTACAGGAGTTTGAGGTTTGTATTTAAGGGGGTCTGGGGTCTGTATTTTAGGGGTTGGGTCTGGGGTCTGTATCCGTTTAGGAGGTCTGGGGTCTGTATTAGTTTAGGGGGTTTGGTCTGGGGTCAGTATTAGGTTAGTGTCTTGGTCTGGAGCCTTGATCAGTTTAGGGGGACTGGTGTGGGGTCTGTATTAGATTAGGGGGTCTGGTCTGGGGGTCTGTATTAGTTTAGGGGGTCTGATCTAGGGTCTGTATTAGTTTAGGGGGTCTGATCTAGGGTCTGTATTACTTTAGGGGCAGGACCTTTGGGGGGGAACTGTATCAGTTTAGGGAGACTGGTTTGGGATCTATATTAGTTTAGGGGTCTGGTATGGGGTCTGTATCAGTTTAGGGGGTCTGGTCTGGGGTCTGTATTAGTTTAGGGGGTTTGGTCTTGGGTTCTGTATTAGTTTAGGGGGTTTGGTCTTGGGTTCTGTATTAGTTTAGGGGGTTTGGTCTTGGGTTCTGTATTAGTTTAGGGGGTTTGGTCTTGGGTTCTGTATTAGTTTAGGGGGTTTGGTCTGGGGTCTGTATTAGTTTAGGGGGTTTGGTCTTGGGTTCTGTATTAGTTTAGGGGGTTTGGTCTGGGGTCTGTATTACTTTACGAGGTCTGGCCTAGTGTCTATATTTATGGGGTCTGGTCTGGTGTCTGTATTACTTTAGGAGCAGGACCTTTAGGGGGTCTGTATTAGTTTAGGGGTTTAGTCTGGGGTCTGTATTAGTTTAGGGGTCTGGTCTGGGGTCTGTATTAGTTTAGGGGAAGGTCTGGAGGTCTGTATTAGTTTAGGGGTCTGGTCTGGGGTCTGTATTAGTTTAGGGGTCTGGTCTGGGGTCTGTATTAGTTTAGGGGTCTGGTCTGGAGGTCTGTATTAGTTTAGGGGTCTGGTCTGGGATCTGTATTAGTTTAGGGGAAGGTCTGGAGTCTGCATTAGATTAGGGGTCTGGTCTGGGGTCTGTATTAGTTTAGGGGTCTGGTCTGGGGTCTGTATTAGTTTAGGGGAAGGTCTGGAGTCTGTATTAGTTTAGGGGTCTGTTCTTGGGCCTGTATTAGTTTAGGTGGTCTAGCCTGAAGTCTATATTTAGGGGGTCAGTTCTCGGTTTTGTAATTGTTTAGGGGTCTGGGTCTATATTCATTCAAAGGTGCGATGTAGGGGGTCATATACTATTTGTGATATACATACCGTAGTTTGGTGTGTGTCCTATATAAAGGGGGAGGCATTAGGGGAAAAATTTAGAACTGTGCACTAAGCAGTTGGTGAGCATGAGAAACCAAATGACAGGGGAGAATTTTAAAAAACTTGAGTGGGGAGAACATCTCATGGGCTTCTGTTTATTGGTGATTTTTATTTTAGGTGGAAATGCTATTTTAGGGGGTCATGTGATTTGGAAATCCCCTTTTCATATTACAGGTCCCTCTATTACATAAAAATGTCTTAAAGGGCAACAGACAGTTCTTTTAACATAATACATGAGTTTTATTCGCAGTCCTATGTAAAAACACAGCTAGCACATCATGATATTACTTCGATCTATGGCAGATGACAAACTCAGCTCTGCTACATCTGAAGTGCAGTATTGCTTCTGTCGGCTGTCTGTGTAGGTATATCATCTTATTGCTAAGTAAGGAGGCAGCATTCAGTTAGATAATGAAGAGAAATTGCTTTGCCTCTGTACCCTGTGCATTTTGAAGAACGGGCCCTATCATTAAAAATGATCAGTATCCGATCCGGTCTAACGTCATGTCATTGATGGCGTTCCTTTGCTGCTACAAATAACACGTTAGCAAGAAAACGTAGCATTTTTTTATTTGATTATTATTATTTCTTTTTTACTTTTTGTATTTTTCTATAGTTTTTGTATTGCATGTAATACCCTCTCCTAGCCTCTAGGTGGCAGTGATAATGAACAAATTATCACATTTTCCTTTGGGCATTTTTCAGGGCAAAGATGCCAAGAGCCAAGATCTTCACAGACAGTGATGAGGAGTCTTCAAGTGCCGGCTCATCAGAAGATGAAGAGATTACCATCACAGAGACACCAGGAATCTCGGTCGACAGAGCCAACCCCAATAATGCTGAAAGGTGCCGTCAATTATAAACCACCTTCATATCCCATCATGCCGCACTCTGTCACGGCATGATGGGAGTTTTAGTTTTGCAACACCTGAAGAGCCACAGGTTGGAGAACACTGCATTAAAAATTGTATCCCACAAAAAAAACAGCATAGGCTCTTAATTCGTCCTCTTCTGTTTCTGGAAAAGCTGGGTGGCAACTCATATGTCCGCTGTTTGATTTGCTAGGGGGTCGTGAATGGCAAATCTACTTAGATATGAAGTGATACATGAACTGCTCACCACATAGCTAGATAAACGTGCCATTCAGGAGCCTTGGAAAGCTGAATGTTGACCGTATTGGTTATCACACAGCTTTACCAGAGACAGATATGTAATTTTTGAGCAATTTGACTTGAGGGTTTGTAGCTATTTGGATGAAGGCTTTGAAATCCTTGAATATTTTTCTACAGTTTTACAGGAGGAAACAGCACCAGTCGCCGGATCTTGCGATTTGTAGATAAAATCGCCAAGTCTCGATATTTTCAGAGAGCCACAGAGAACGAGTACATCAAGAGGAAGATAGAAGAGGTGTCCAACACCCGCCTGCTGCTGACTGTGGAGGTGCAGGAGCTGGAGGGGACGCTGACGGTGAACATCCCCCCACCACCTACTGACCGCATATGGTAACTGCTTCAATACGTTATAAAAATCGTCATCCCAGAAGTCCGCAAGTCGCCTCTTCTGACAAGTTCTTAAAAATTCTATTCAATTGTTTCTTACTTATATCCTTTCCTGGGAAAGCTGGGTGGCAACCAAAATGGCCGCCATTACAAGTCCAGTATACGCTGCCACTCAGCTTTCCCAGATTCCTGTTATGTCATCATTCGCTGCTCCATGTTTTAGGTACAGCTTCCGGGCGCCACCACGCGTGGAGATGAAGGTTCGTCCGAAGCTGGGGGAGAGGGAAGTGACATTTATACACGTGACGGAGTGGATCGAGAAGAAGCTGCAAGATGAGTTCCAGGTACTTGTAATGCCCCAAAGGAGATCATTTCACTTAAACTAGGAGTACCCACAATCCACCATGGTAATGGTAATTTACGCCCCTCCCTACCCGGCCCGATTCTTGCCCATATAACAAGTAAGCGGCATATGGCGAGCAAATTACTATTGACCGTTTTTTCTATCTAAATAAATCTAAAACTCTGCACTGATTAATTTCTTAATATCATTTTATAGCGGCGAGAGAGTTTTCTGTTTTTTAATAAAGAGCTCCAAATACCCTTTATAGCGTTAAATGATAAAATTCTGGCTTCCTGCAGTCACCACTAGGGGTAGCTTACTGCATACAGTATAATTATTGAGATCAATAATGCAGTAAGCTCCTAAGCACCCCCTAGTGGTGGCCTAAGGCAGCAGGAATTTTATAATTTGAGTCTTAGCAGGGATTTGGAGATCTTTATCAGAAAATGGAGCTCCGACTATTAAAATTTTAATTAGCACAGAATATTTGACCTAGCAATTAGTTTGGTCAAATGTGAACATTCCCTTTAAGAAATTATTTCCTGCTTTGTTAATCACAATACCACTTAAATACTTTTAGAATCTGAAAATACAGTCAAAAATTATTTTCAGTATCTCCCACACCCAGCTTTCCCTCATTCCTGAAAAGCTAAACTGCTCTCAGTACATTTGTCATTCAGAACTGAAACAGGAAATTGCTGACAATCCCTATGGGAGTGGCCATATTGTTTGTCACCCAACTTTCCCGGAATCAGATGTAATGGTTAAATAGAAGGAACTTTTATATTGATGAATGATATTTCCCATTGTTCATTGATATCAATTTATGTATTTTTTTTATTTTCGCAGAAAATTTTAGTGATGCCAAACATGGACGACTTATTATTTCCGATCATGCAGTCAGGTCTGGATCCGTCCAGGCAGCCACAGACTGACCAGTCAATACCAGTACCATTGTGAATAAATACAAGACCCTGCATGGTCCTACAGTCAAATACTAATATCTGGACAGAACCGAAATGCATGATCTACTGTAGGCCCCGCGCGAGGATCTCAAACCGTACATGGGATCAAGTAGATAGAGATGATCAGAGGAAGATCCTTCCATGGAAGCCTATCCCCCAATAGATGACCTGCAGATAAGATGGACCGTAGACTCTCTGTCTTTTATAGGTACCGCTACGGTACTGGATTGGACATCGCGCGACCACGACAGCGGTGGCAGCCATTTTTTGTTCAGATTCCTTTGGAGGGACATAGACAACCCCTCTCTCCATTGTTAAGCTGATCGCCGGAGACCAAGGTGGTAAATGCTCCTTTCCCCCACAGCGTTGGAGTCACATGACACGGTTCCCGTTAAAATCAATGAGCACCCATTGGTTTTAATGGATGACCCCAGTCTTCTAGATAGAAAGGGGGTCCGAATAGGGGACTCCCAGGGCCGTAGCTATAGGAGGTGCAATGGTCGCAGTCGCACACAGCCCCAGGGGTCCAAAAGCCCCTCAGCCGCATAAGAAGACACAAGTATTATAAATGATATATGGGTGGTTGGGGCCCAGTTATAGATTTTGCATCGGGGCCCCAGAGATTGAAGTTACGCCTCTGGGGACTCCCCTCTGTTACCTCAAAAGGCCCCGTTTGGGTTATGAGGGTGTCTATCCCTATAGGGCAGCATTCTATAGAGCATGACCCGTCGGCAGTGTTCTTAGATTTTTTGGGGGCTCTTTCTAGAATCTTGTGTCAGGTCCTTCTAATATTGGGCAATGTTGCTGAGGAGCAACTGCGGCTCTATGAAATATTCACACAGGAACCTGTGTGCTTAGAATTAGTGTCAATGATGTCCGTGTTTGTTTTTTCTCCATCCCATAAAATGGCTACCTCCTTTGTATGTAATGGAAAAACTTCAAGATTAGTTTGATTTTGGAACTTTGAATAATAGGGAGCTCAAGCAATAAAATATCATTTTGTCCAATAAAACAAATCTCGTCGTGTTATGTGTTCCTCCATCTCGGTGCAGTCCTTTCGTCGCTAGTAGCAGCGTACCGTCATTACACTCTTCATATTGAAATCAATGGACCAACCAGGTCTTCCAGAGGGTGATCCCTTTTTATAGCGAATAGGGGGGACCCTATGAGGGGCTTTGGATCGGGTTGTCCAAACTGGACAATCCCTTTAACCTGTGATTTACCTATGTAGTACATATTCGGCAACTTGGAGACTGTAGGGTAGAAAGAGATCTTCCTTGCTATGGCGCTTGGGATCATGGCTACCTTGGGATCCTTATTTAGTCCCTGGTGTCCGGACTGGTCTTTAACCCCTTACCGACATTTGACGTAACTGTACGTCATAGTCAGTATGGGGTAGTATGGAGCGGGCTCAGCCGCGGATGCTATGGCTGACACCTGGCCCTAACGGCCGGATCGAAGATAAATCCAATCCTGGACGTTTAAGTGCTCAGATATCGTAGTCAATAGCAACCGAAGCATCTAAGCCGTTAAAGATAGGGAGAGCTCCCCCTGTCACTCCATAACCTCTCCCGGCGACGTGTTCACAGGGGGGCTAATGGTTGTCATGGCAGCCTGGGGGCCTAATGAAGGCACCCAGGTCTGCCATCTTGGTGCTCCTATTAAGTCCTGCCAGAGACAGAGCTTAATAGGAGTCGGTAAAAAAATCACAATATACTGCAATACTTAGTGTACTGTACCAGCAATCTGACAACCTCTGGGTTGGACTGAAACAAAATGGTCTTAGTATTATACAAAAAAAAAAAAAAAAAATGTAAAAAAAAAAACTCCTTGTCAAATTTTTTTCTAAAGTAAAGTAAAAAAAAACAGAAAAAAACATAATTGATATCGCCGCATTCATAAAAGTTTAAACTCTTAGGGTATGTTCACACGAGGGCGTCCGTTACGGCTGAAATTACGGGGATGTTTCAGCCTGAAAACATCCCCGTAATTTCAGCCGTAACGGCATGTGCAGGCGCTTGAACGCCGCGTCCATTTTGGGGGCGTAATTAGCGCTGCTATTCATTGGAGTCAATGCATAACGGCTCCATTTACGGCCAAAGAAGTGACAGGTCACTTCTTTGACGCGGGCGTCTATTTACGGGCCGTCTTTTGACAGCGGCGCGTAAATTACGCCTCGTGTGAACAGACAAACGTCTGCCCATTGCATTCAATGGGCAGATGTTTGTCAACGCTATTGAGGCGCTATTTTCAGACGTAATTCGGGGCAAAAACGCCCGAATTACGTCCGTAAATAGGCCGTGTGAACATACCCTTACAATATAAAATAATTTATCTCGTAGGGTGAACACCGTAAAAACAACAAGAAAACGGCAGAATTGCTGGTTTTTGGTCACCTTAACTCCCCAAAAAAATCATCTCGGAATGCAAAAAAAAAAAAAATACAAGCCCTCACACCGCTCCATCGATGGAAAAATAAAAAAACGTATGGCTCTCAGAATATGGCGACGCAAAACAAATACATCCGTTACAATAACGGGAACGGGAGTCCGCTGCATCAAAAGGTACATCAATGGTTGCTAAGGGTTAAATCAAAATGGTTTCCTCTCTGGTGGTGTTTGATGCCGCCACACACTTACATTTCCGGGACAAGGTCATGAATTTGTTGCCTCTTCCCATTTTTTATCTATCCCTCGGGGCAGGTACAAAATATTGGATGTTGATGAACAGAACGATATGAAGGAGACGACACCGAGATCATAGGGTCATTTTTATTGCCATTTCTTGACCAAGAAAACAGAAAGGCACAAAGCCTACAGCTCTTCTGCTGGCTCCTGTTTGTCTTCTATCAGATGCTTCTTCAGGGGTCCCTGTAGGGGGCGACACAAATGTAATATTTGAAATGGTGATATTTTCATTATGAATCTGCTCAATACAACCAAGTTTATATTAAAGTGTTTTTTTTTCAATCTCTTATTGACTGTAATGGAGAGTGACTGTTCCCGTTCTCAGGATCGGTCTTCAGACTCCCACCAATCAGACTTTTTTGGCATATTTAGTCAAAGGGCCATAAGAATCTTTTGCAAGACAAACCCTACAAACCTACCATGAAAGCTCGCTTCTCCTGGTCTGTCTGGAAGCATCCATGGCCAAATTTAGATGTAGTGTCAATGAATTTCAGTTCGATGGACTCCAAGGCACGACGACTTGTGTGGACCAATAGAGACTATGGAGAAAGATATGGATTATGCGGCTGAAAAAGTGACATCCCATTAAAGGAAGTGATGGAGTGATTCTTCTATGGTTCTGATCTCTCTCATTAGTGGGCCAGTGGACGTTCTTCTTGACTAAGGGTCAGTGAAGTCCCACCATGGCCGACTTTATAGGCCATGTGTGGGTCTGATGTCAGGACCTCTTGACTGTAGGACAGATTTAATAATGACAAATCATGCTCCAATGAACTACAGAATCATTGGGTCTCAATAACTATATTTACCAAGGCCTTTACCCAGGCCAGTCTGGCATTGAGAATATTGTTATGTATTATAACAGGAAAGTGGTTCAGTTTTCCATGGCAACCAGTAGCTGCGTTCATTTCAAAACCTGCCTAAAGTGGGCGATATACATAAAGATTTGGCCCGATTTTCCTTACCGGGACGCTGGTCATCAAAGGAGCATACATTGAATGATATCGCATGTGGAAAATACTTGTTCCGACCAATGGATTAAATTTCTATCAGTTGGAAATGATTGTTATTACCACAGACATCATGATCATCATTAACGAAATTCGTATATGGTCTGATCGTCAATGATTATTTATGGCCACCTCGGATTGGTCGCTATGGGCAACACCGCTGTTTTAGTTGCACTCGTTTCTATCATCTTCTTCTAGTGGATGTGTTTCTAGCACACTTGCTTACCTTCCTGAGGGTGAGGACCCGCTTCTTGGTTCCTACAACACATCCCTTAACCATGATATAGTCGTTGTTTACTGAGCCATAATGTGGGAAACCTCCCTGGGGAACAAGTGAACAAAAAATGGTGAACATTAAAGTGGACCTCTCCAGGGGATAGGGGGCCATCATGAGTTGCTCTCGAAAATGATTGTTTTGTTCCTCGCTCCGGCATTGTTAGGCACTTTTGACGTTTAGTAGTCTGAGAAATATTGGGTGACAACGAGTGGGGTAATTGTAGGGTGCAGAGTTTGCATGAACACCCAGGTTCTAGCGTCTCAGGGGCCCAAAAAGACTACACAACAGGCCACGTGACTTTTCGGGGGGCCAGGTACAAATTTTACATTGGTGCCTAGATCTTCAAGTTACACCTCTGGTGGAGCTATAACTGTGGCCATATTGGTTGTCCCTTGACTCAAGGACATGGGGGATTTTTTTTATTTTAGGGGGAAATGCATTTTGATGTTGGGATGTCCCTCTTACTGGCTTACTTACCAGTGGTGTTATGGACTTGTCTGTGACGTCATACTGTGTTGATGCATTGTTCTTCACAACCTTACCATCCTGAAGATGGATACCTCTGCCGATACGATAAATCTGTGGGAAAAACAAAAACATCAATTGACTGTAAAAAGAAGAACATGGCGTGAGCCTCAAAAAGCAACACAGAAGACTTAGATGAGTGATACCCAACCTTTTTACCTAGAGGGAACCCCTTAAATAGTTTCTCCCAGCTGGGGAACTCCTATAACTTTCCCAACCCTACTATAAAAGTGTCATTTCTTGCTATTGCTGTCTTCCAGGGAGCCCAAGCTCAATAATCATCTGATTATAGATCCAAAAACATTTGATGTACCTTCTTGTTGATCTCTGTACGATGTTGGTATCCCTTCTGCCCAGCTCGGGCTATAGTATAGGCAACACGAGCAGGGTGCCAGGCTCCAATGCAAGCTACCTTACGTAAACCCTTGTGTGTTTTACGGGGTAACTTCTTGGTGTGCCAACGCGAGGTTACACCTAATACAAAATGAATAGTAAATACATATTTCTCTGCTATCATCATCTATATTACCTCCGTGAAATTTTTCTTGCCATTCAATTCCCTCTGTATCTTGGTAACCAAAATTGACCAAATATCTCTAGCCTTGCTACACTGGCTCCGGCTGATTAACTAGACCTAGCAAGGGGGTATATTTTTGGGGTAGTCAGTGGATAAATCCTGTTTAGTCACCTTTCATTCCCTTTCCTTTGGTGACACCGATTACATCAATCATCTCATCTTGGCCGAAGACGGTGCTCACTGGGATTTGCTTTTCTAGTTTCTCATGAGCCCAGTCCACCTTCTCAGAGATGGTCCCACCATTAAGCTGGATCTCCATGACGTGGGCCTTCTTTTGCCGCAAAGGAAGAAGTTTCATCTGCAGAGAAGAAGATCAATGACTTTAACGAGCCAAAATATTGAAATAGAAATGAGACTTGGATTTTCTTCATGTTTTTGGTCAACTAGGTGGCGCAGCAGAAGGTAGCACCTTCTTCTTTGTCAATGAGCAGTGCTCAGTGGGCTCAATGTGCCGTCGAGAGGAAGGTGCTTCATCTAATTTCTCCTCCTACTTGACCAAAAACTTGAGGTAGGAACTAGGAAGTACTAGGAGTCTATTCTTCTTCATCCATGATTCCTTACCTGTTGCTTACCTGAGTATGCGCTATAACCCGGATAACCTTGCAGTACTTCTTCATGGCAGCGAAGTCTCTTTCAAGCTGTTTTTTGCCTTGTTCATCCTGCCATTTCTTACAATACTTTGTAAAGGCCTTTTTCTTGCTCTTATACCTAAAAAAAAACAAGGATTCTTGTCAAAGAGTCCAAATAGGCCTGCAGTTCCATCCCTGGAACACTTACCAATTCCTGTAGAAACGTCTCTTGCACTCATCACTGATGTGCTCAGCAAATATGGTCTTCAAACCCCTAAAGCCTCGAGGAGTCTCCACATATCCCACTATCCCCACCACAATCAGTGGAGGAGTTTCTATGATGGTCACTGCTTCCACTTCCTCACGCTTAGACATCTCTACATTAATAAAAAGTTGAACTTATGTATTTACTTAATAAACATCAGAGATCATTTGTTTTTATATCTAGAAATGCCCAATGATTGAATTAGATAAGCAATTCATGACTTTATTTGAGGACACTTTGCTGCATCCTCTTCATTGACTGACCACATTATGTCTTATCTATAGTTGGACGTTGGTCAACAATACACAGTGACAGTGTCTCCAACCTGTGGCTACCCAGCTGTTAGAAAACTACAACTCACAGCATGCCCCATCAGCTGCTGAAGAGCCACAGGTTTGAGACCACTACTCATGGATAAGACTATACTCCTACTCCAGAATAAGACTCAATTCTACTGTATAATAAGACTAATTTATCATCTTGGATGCGGATTAGTTCTACTTTTGGATAAGGCTCTTCCCTGCTCTCGTATTGGGCTCAGACCTAGTATTGGGTAAGGCTCTTCCCTACTCTTTGATAAGACTTAGTTCTTCTTTTGGATAACGTTCTTCCCTACTCTTGGATAAGACTTAGTTCTTCTTTTGGATAACGTTCTTCCCTACTCTTGGATAAGGCTTAATCTTACTTTTGAATAAGACTCTTCCCTACCCTAAGATAAAGCTCAGTTTTACATCTTAAGGCTAATCCACACTCTTGGATAAGGCTCAGACCTATTATTAGATAAAGCTCTTCCCTACTTTTGGATAAGAGTCAGACCTACTATTGGATAAGGCTCTTTCTGACTCTAGGTTAAAGGTCTGTCCTACTTCTGGATAAGGCTCTTCCCTACTCTTGGGTAAGATTCAACCCTACTTTTGAATAAGGCTCTTCCCCACTGTTGGAGAAGGCTGCCCTACTTTTATATAAGGTTCTTCCCTACTCTCGGATAAAGCTCAGTTATACTATTGACTAAAACGCTTCCTTACCCTAGGTTAAAGCCTAGTCCTACTTTTGGATAAGGCTCTTCCCTACTCTTGGATAAGGCTCAGCCCTACTTTTGGATAAGATTCTTCGCTACTCTTGGATAAAGCTCAGTTCTATTTCTGGATAAAGCTGTTCCCTACTCTTGGATAACGTTCACCCCTATTTTTAGATAAGGCTCATCCCTACTCTTGGATGAGGCTCAGTTCTACTTTTGGATAAGGCTCTTCCTTTCTGTGGAATATGGATCAGCCCTACTTTGTATAATGTTCTTCCCTATACTTGGATTCAGCTCCGTCTTTCTTTACTCTTCTGGATAAGGCTGTTAGTTTAGGATAAAGCTCAGCCCTACTTTTGGATAAGGATCTTCCCAACTCTTGAAAAGGACATGCAATAGGTGTGCACCACCTCTCACCAAGTCCTCTTGGCTCAACAAAAGCACTAAAAGGGGCTAAAGTTTCTTTACATCCCTGTCGGGTAGATTTGTTCAAAGCAAAAATTCAGCCTTCTGTACACTACAGACTGGACAAGAGGGCTCCGTGAGAGTTGGCACATTGGGAGGGGAAAGGGTTAGTGGGTCAATTTACTATAGATCTATTAGGGCATCCTGTACATCCTATCATTTAAAGGGGCAAATATTCTTTAATAGAAGGAGGGTGTTACATAATGTTCCACATACTGAGTGCTGATCGGTGGACCTCTCGCAGAGTGTGGGTCATCCCAGCCTTGTAGCCGAGAAAGGCAGTAAGGTGAACTGGTTTGCTAGGATCATCTTTTGGCCAAGTCTTCACTTTACCACGGTGTCGTTTGCTACGCTTATGGGGAAGGAACCCAAGATGCCCATGACGGGGGGCTGAGAACTTACGATGAGACTGTAAGGGAAATACAAGCACATTTAGAAGAGGTCTTTTTGACCCATTAACCAAATCAAATTCAAGATTTCTATATTTTCTTGTGTTTTTCTTCTTGGCTTTTAAGAGATGAGATAATTTACTCAAGTTTTACTATTCTTTTGACTAAATTCAACCAGTTTTCAATAGAAGGAATAGAGTCTGATAGCCGAATCCTAGCAATAATGAGACATGCCAAAAATGAGCATTTTATAATAGAAGCATGAGATTCTCTGGGGACTGAAATTTGCGAGACATCTCCAAAAATTCGAGCTGTAGAAGTGCAGTATAATTTATGAACTATGTCGTTTTTACCACAGGGTGAACGCCGTAAAAACAAAACCCAAAAAACAATGGAGCAATTGCTGTTTTTTTTTCCATTGCACCACAAAAAATCATTTGTAAAAGTTTCTCAGTACATTATATGGTAAATTTAAACATTTTAAATGGCTGCGGCGGCAACGGGTTCATGACCCAAAGCCGAAAAACCATGAACGATAGAAATACAATCAACATCAAGTGACTGTCCCATAAACAATCTTCCTTCGGGTTCAGGTTTGCCCGAAGGTACTGAATGATTTAAAGAAGTACTCTTCAGTTCACACCATGTTTTTGCATTCTGCTGAAAGGTCCTGCTTTATTTTTGGTCAAATTTACCTTTAAAACTGGATGTAACTGATCACAAAAATTATGCCGGAGGATGCGCGTAATTTATTAAAAAGGCATGCACGTTTTAATAAATTAGGTGCATTTTACTCTAACTTTTTTGACTGACGTATAAAACGCAAGTTAAAATAGAAAAAACAGCAACTAAAAAATGACTAATACCAGGCTGCAGCATTTTTTTCTACCAAAAATTGCCAACGATTAAACGCTTGTGCCCTTTATTAAAGCGCCTGCTGGTCTTTGCTCGCAGATCCTTACTGGTGGTGATATTCAGAAACATCTCTATGACATGTCAGAAAATAGGCGAAGGTGGAAGACTCCTTTAAGACTCACCTTACAATCCACCCCCCCCCCCCCCCCCCGAAGAATAACATCATTGGAGAATAGGAAGAGCCTCTTTAAAAAAACATTCATAGCTGCTACACGGAGCAGAGGTGTAAAATGATCCATCTGTCCCTGTGAGATCATCCCTGTAAATATAACATCTGACTGCACATACACCGTGTAGGACCATGTGGTCAATAACACCAGGAAGATATTCTCACATATTCTATGGCTGGGACACGGGATATATAATTGTATAGAATCATTCAAACAAATATTAGCAATTTGCAACTTTTTTGACAAGTATTGGATCTCTCCTCCCTCCTCCACTCTATTGGTCTCCCCTTCCCTCCAGTTCTTTTCTCCCTTTTCCTCTCTCCCCTCATCGCCTTCACCCACTTTCTCTTCTACCCATCACCGTCCCTCACACCTTTCTCCTTTACCCTTCCCTGTTCTGCCCTTCCCATCCCTTTTCCCCGTCCTCCCTCTCTACACATTCTCTTCCCTTTTCCTCTAATCTCCCTTCCCTCCCCTTTTCTCCTTTACCCTCCCCTTTTTCCCGCCTCTTCTCTCCTCTACAGTCCCCTCTTCTCCAGTTTTTTTTTCTTTCCCTCTTCTAGCCTTCCTCACCTCTTCCGTTCACTCTTCTGCCCTTCCCATTCCTTTTCACCTGTCCTTCCCCTACTCCTTCTCTCCTCTCTTCTTTCCTTCTTACCACTCTTTCCCTTCCCTCTTTTTCGTTACTCTCCACTCTTTTTTTCCTCCTCTTTTCTGCTCAACCCTTTCCTCTTCTCCCCTCCTCACCCTCTTCCTTCCACTCTTCTTCCCTTCCCATCCTACTTTTCTTCCCTCCCCCCCCCCTCACCGCCCATACCCTGCGGTCCATTTCCTGTACCCACCTCTCTTGTCCCTTTTTCTTCTCCCCAATCCCCTCACATCCTCTTCCATTCTCCTCTACCCTCCCTTCTTCTCCTGGTCTTTTTTTTTCCTCCTCTCCCATTCTTTACCTCTTCTCCCCATTATTTTTCCCTTCTCACCTCCCCTACCCTGCAGCCCATTTCCTGTACTCTCCTCTCTAGTCCCTTCCTCTTCTCTACTCTCCCCTCACATCCCCAAATTTTCCCAAATTGAATGAAAAAATATACATAGAAAATTCACCATTGCCCCCTTTTTCTCCTCCTGTGACTGGCTGTAAAACAACTGGCTGCAGCAGGATCCACCTCTTCTGCCCTGTCTGCAGTACGACACACAAATCGTTAACCCCCCCCCCCCCCCCCCTCAGCCATTCACCAGCAGAAAATGGAAAAGAACAGCAGGAAATTAACCCCTGTGTTTTCTGCAGGATTTTTACAGGACTGTTCGATTCAGGAACCTGCAGACTGGGAGAAAGTTTAAATCCATTTTACTTTTATTATTCATGCTTAGGTTTGGTATTCCTTTAATAATATTCCCAAATCAGCCAGCATCTGAACACAGAATCCCAGAAGTGATCGGTAACATTAGGTCATTGGCAAGAAAATCCTGGAGGAGCTGAGATGACTAATGAGTGGGCACAGGACGTTTTCTGCAATTTGGCTGGAAATGTAAAGCATCCTATGAACATGAAAATCGAATTATTTTTTTGGACTAATTTTTGCTAATTAAAATCTATACAATTTTTTTTTCTATTTTTTTTTACTGCAAATGTTTTACTTTATTTTCAGCAGTTCCAGAGATTTCAAGAATGTGTTTTAAAGTACGTTGATTTAAACTTTTTTTTTTTTACGGTAGGTTCCCCTATAATTCTGACATGAAGCGACTGTCACTTTATATTTCACTAGTGTAAGTAAGCCCCTGATATGGGTGGCAAATTCTCACAAGAGATATAGTGGAATTTACTTACTTTTAAAACTTGTTGCTATATACTTCGGTGTTTCATTTATTTTTTTGTTGACCTCTACAGGAGCCCTAAACATTTGTATATGGTGCTGTTCCCCAAGTAGTGACCTGGGGGAACGGAGCACTACCCCTGACTAAAAACGTAGCAAGATCAAATAAATTGCTCTTTTTGTAAAAACAGCAATAGCATTTTATAAAAAGTTTTCTAATTGGACGTCCCTCACAACGCCTGGTAATAACCCACTGACTATGCATTACTCGTATCTTCAATTTCAGACCATATAACACATTTGTGCACTGCTGATATAATAGGCCCCAAATTCCCCAAAAAACAGTCATGCAACCTGATCCTCTGTCTACCTATCGACCACTTCATTCGCAATCAGTATATAAGTACAACGTTTCTCAACTCCATTTTGTCACCGACTAGGTGCCCCTTCACGCCCAAACTAATGGATATTGGGGAAATGAGATCCCGAGAAATTGTGACTGTGATAGTGAATTTACCCCTCAAAAAGTTGCATCTTCCCATGTAGTATATCCACCCGTTTATGGTGGTCCTGTTAGATAAGAAGAAGGTCACTGATGGGCACAAAATGATTGTCCCACCCGGAGTTAACCCCACTTATTACGGCTACGGCTATCAGGAGTGCGATAGAGACATACAGACCATAGGACTTGTCCCGGAGATGGTTGCAGGAGGTAAGAGGCCTGTGCCAAGTGCTGATCCAAACGTGATACTTAAGAAGTTGGAGGCACAAATTTAGCTTCGGGCGTCTATATTCATCTCAGAGACAAGGGGGATGCTGGGAACCCTTGATATTAATCAGGAGCGTCCTACGGGGGAAGGTCAGTTGTCAGAGAAGTGAACTCCCAGGGGAGCGTTAACCTAGAAAGGTGGCACCATTTACACAGAGCTTGTTATTGTCAGGGCTTCGTTGGCATCTTACCGCCTGCTACTTTATGAATGAAGCGGGGCATGAGCTTTCTTCTCTTCCCGAATAACATTAATGTCTTTTTTAGACAAAAGTTCTATCTATCTATTCCAACTTTTAGTTGTATCTGTTTCTAAGAAAGATAATTGACGGCCAACATGGCCGCCGGTATGGTTGACACCCAGCTTTCTCAGAATCCTGAATCTTTTGAGTTCTGCCATGATACATCCCTTTCTTTACTTTTTTGGAGCATTAAGGCCCTTTTACCAGGCCAATTACCGCGCAAACCAGCGTTCATAGAACGCTCGTTCACGATAATTGCGCTGTGTAAACAGGGCAGCGATCAGCAGATGAACGAGCAAACGCCCAATCATCTGCTGATCGTATCGTTTTAAAAGTGCAAAATATTCTGGTTGTCGGCTGCGCGTGTGTGAACAGGGAGACGCGCTGCCGACATGATAATAATGTATTGGGACGAGGGATCGGAGTAACGAGCGCTCGTCCCCATCCATAGCTCCGTGTGACAGGAGCAAGCGAGCGCTAATTAACGAGCTGTCTCGTTGATCGGCGCTCATTTACTGGGCCGTGTACGAGGACCTTTAGTCTGAAATCCACCTGCTATAATCATAGTCTCTGGCTGCTGCTCTGTTCCCCCCCATGATTGACACTGCAGCTTGTCTCCATCACATCGTCTGCAGTGTATGAGTAAAAGCTCACTAGGAAGTCGGTGCATTCAATTCAATTACATGAAGGGCAGAATTTAGGGGTTAAAAAAAGATTATCAGGTAAATAGTGCACATATAGTGGGGAGATGAGCCTCAATAAGGGGGAGAAGCCTGGAAATTCGCTATAAATGTTCGCAGTTCACATTAGCATCAAGGCTTCTGTTTCTAATGTGCAGTTGATTTTGCTATGCAGCAAAAAACATTAAATTCACACGGTGCGAGAATCGCAATTCAACGGCAACGGGTGCGTAGATAATGTCATGTGAGGGTCTATTCATTTGGTGAAGTCAAATTGCGATTTGTGAATAAACCCTAAGGCTCCATGCACACGTCCGTGCCGGTAATTATGACCCATGATTATGGGCATGGACCGCCGCGGACAGCAGGCCATATTTACGTATTTATAAAGTATGGGAGCACGGTCCGTAAAATAAAAAAATAAGACATGTCCTATATTTTTTTCGGCAAGTTTCTACAGCACGGACACCTTCCCGTAAATATACAAGAAAGTGTCAGTCGGCCATAGAAACGAATGGGTCCGTATTTATTACGGGTGATTTTACGGTTGTGTGCATGGAGCCTTAGTGAACAAGTTCAGTCGTTGCCTAGCAACATGTGCTGCAGCCAGTGTGTGACTACTCTGGATCTCCATGAGCTGCATAGTCGTCCATGATAAGACAGATCTGCTGAAGTCTCCATGAGCTGCATAGTCACCCATGATAAGACAGATCTGCTGAAGAACGTCTTTCGTGTCGTTTTTAAACATTGTGCTTCAACAGACAGGGAGGATTAAACTGCAAAATAATTTGGGGCAGACTTGTCAAAACTAGTGCAAAAGAGTGAAAGTGCTACCCATCAACCAATCACGTCGCTGCTTTCATTTTCAGAAGGTCCTCAGCAAACTGAGATCTGGATTCTGATTGGTTGCTATGAGCAACTCTAGAGATTTCTGCACTGGTCTTGATAAATCTCTGTCAATGGCTGCAATGTGGCATTTTCGCTGACTGGACTTAGAGCTCCCCCTGCCGGTAAACAAATAATACAACCACATAGTCCTACATGCGAGAGAAAACCGAAATCGAGGCTTGAAACGCAAACCAAGTAGTGGTTGGTTGTAAGGTACCACGTGAAGGAAGCAGCTGCCCCCCGGCGCCTGTTCTATAATGGTCACATTATATCTTTACATATGACAGATTGTAGAAAGTCACACGTGGTAGAATTACCTCATGAGAGATTAAAAATAAAATAAATTAAAATGATGCCACCATTGGCTTGTAATGTGTATGTATTATCTTACAGGGCGGCAGTAATGGGGTCCTGCATCCGCCATATTCCTTGTGACCTGGGTCGGGGTGACCTGAGAGATGCCGGATTCTGTGGATAAGGATGTGTACACGGAGCCTCCTCGCCAAACCCCGGTACCGACCCGACAGTCCACCCTACCCGACCCGATCCCCCTAGTGGTCGGTCTATTCAGTTATGCCGTAGATAAGCCGGTCACAGCCTTCCATGGTGAGAAGGGGACGCTGGGCTGATGACAGCAGAGATAATAGCTGCAGAATGACGTCTAATGCTGGCACTTGTGGTCCTACGAACCTCTTATGCTTTGCATTGCTTGCTTTTGCAACTTTCAGCTATACTTTTTCATTTCTTTGCCGTTTTTAGGATCTCTGCTTGCTGTCAGTGAATGGGAAACATTCACCGTTCACATTTTGAGGCTAACAGACCTTTGCTACAATTGTATCCAGGCTGGACAATACTCTCATTAATCGTTCTGTCTTGATAGTTTGCTACAATGTATCAGTGCAGGTAAAATGTATTAGCCTTGAGTCGGGCTGTAATCGTTCATAGAGGATTGATCAGACTAGATACAACTGTACAGGTTTTCAGCTCCTGGATGATAAGAATGAACTTCCCCATTCCCTGACAGCAAGCAGAGACTGAAAATGGTGAGCAATGCAGCACAAAGTATATAAGAAAGTTTCAGAACTTTTCAATATATAAATATCATTTTATTTCTATAAAAGTAGAAATTCTGGTGTAAATCTTCAAGAAAGGTCAAAAGGGTTTGGACAGTGTCACCCCTTTTATTTTGGGAATCGTGGGGGTCCGGTTCGGACCACCACTAATATTGCCCCTGACGTATCCATATATAAGTGGAAACCTGTATTCTCATTAGATGACATTGTTATGTTACTAGTTGGCATCCATTCACTTCTGTTAGTAACTCTGCTAATGAGCAGGATGTTTGTATGTGGTTTTCTGCGGAGAGGGGGGGGGGGGCTGGGGACCGCTGCATTATGGGAGTGGTCTGCGTATTGTTCAGGAACTCACGACTGTATATAATCTATTCCGCAGATTGGATGGAAAGTCAGCGAGCGAATAGGAGGCTTCACTATTATCACCGGGAGTTCAGACGTATCCCGGACCTGTCCCAGTGCCTGGAGGACGACTTCGTGTGTCACTATGAGGCGAACAAGCAGTGGAAGAGGGACTAGTGAGTGCAGAAAACATCCAGTGTAGAGTAAAGGTAGTCCCACTAGTCCAGCGAGGGACCGAGAAGTGCCGGACCAGCAGGAATGGACTATTGGATGTGACTACCTGGGATTTTAGGGCTTTTCCCATCTTGGACATTTATATCATATCCACAGGATGGGCTATAAATGTTCTGACGGACGCTGGTCCCACATCCGGGACCCGCACCTGTCTCTAGAACGGAACCCCCTTACCTCGTCCTACCTTTGTCTGTCGAGGTGGTCGAAGGAAAACCGCTTAGTACAGCGGTCTCGGCTCGGCTGTCTTTGTACTCTGGACCACCCTGTCCGTCAGTGAGCGAGAGGCAGCGGAAACCGGGCAAGGTAGGACGGGGTCAGTGGGCCCCATTCTAGAGACCGGTTTAGGACCCGCAAATCCTGT
This sequence comes from Rhinoderma darwinii, assembly GCF_050947455.1. Classification (NCBI taxonomy): domain Eukaryota; kingdom Metazoa; phylum Chordata; class Amphibia; order Anura; family Rhinodermatidae; genus Rhinoderma; species Rhinoderma darwinii. The sequence goes on along the minus strand of NC_134692.1, from coordinate 136,571,865 downwards.
GGCTACTCCATAAATGTCCAAGATGGGAAAACCCCTTTAAAAGCGTTTCCAAGACTTTGATATTGATACCGGCTCGATGGGGGTCCGATTGCTGGCACCCCTCAATAATCAGCTTATTAAAGGCGCTCCAGTGAGTGTTGCGTCCTCTTCATTGTTTACCAGGCACCGCTCCGGTAGTGGTACTGCAGTTTACTGCTGCTCAGTCCCATACAAGTGAATAGGACTGCGTTGCAATACCAGGCACAGCCACTACGGAATGTACGGCGCTGTGCCTGGTCAGCAATATAGAGGATGTGATACTTGCTGGAGAGCTGCAGCCCCTTCAATCAGCTGATTGGTGGCAGTGCCAGTTGTTGGATCTTCACCGATCTGATTTGGATGGTCAATATCAAAGTCTCAGAAAACCCCTTTAAAGGGTTTGTGTGTGAGACGGTTCTCTAGTTCACCGTGCGTTCTCTGACCTCCGCAGTCACTGACCAGTGTTGACTTTCTTCCCTATCTATCTTCCAGCCTTGTGGACCAGGAGATCGTGAAGATCATACGTGGACGGGTTGCAGCGTGCAGGTCAAGAGAAGGAGACAGCGCTGACCAGAATTGCGCACAACTGCTGAAAGAGTACGCCGACGTCTGCAAGGCATATAAATCCAGATGTAAGGAGTCTGCGCTCTGCGACTAACGTTCCGTCGCTTCTATAAATTACCTTCATTTGGTTTTATGTGTTGGTCGGATGAGGTCAAGCTGATCCCAGTGTCCAGGCGGACAATCCCGTATATAAAACATGGCCGATAATATTACCTGGCAAGTGTAGGTTGTGATCAGCGTCGCTTTGTAGGTACCAGGAATCTTTGCCTTAATTACTTTTTATTAAAGATTATTTTTGAGATACAGCTGCTTTGTATCCTGTATATAGAGCAGCTGTATCTCAAAAAGTAAAAATAATCTTTAATAGAAAGTTTCACAAAACACCCTGATAGATTTTTTTGTTTTTTTTTATTAAAAATGTCTATTTCCAAGGTCTACATAGCCTTTAAGATGTGGCTGATTTTGACCAACTGATTGTCCCGACTCTCCCCAAACAGGTTCAAGGGGAGGGGGGGAGGGGAGGAGGGGGGGGAGGGAGAAGGAATTCGGCAGGTTGGATTTCAACAGCCTCGTGTTCCCCCTGTCTATGTATCACTGCCCTCTCACAGCACTAGAGCTCACGCGTTTTCTCTTCCTTCACAGATGAGGACCTTGGAGCGTATGGCGGAGCTAGGAAATGCCTCATGAAGCAGAAAGAAAGGATGATGGAGGAGAGGAAAGCAGCCGCTCAGGGCGAGGCCGGCCTGGAATAAAGACCTGTACATTTCGTGTTTCTTGTCTTGTGTCTCAGAATGGAACGATTAAAACCAAACAGAATAAAGATATTGTGCTGAATATCACTATGTTAAATGTGGCGCGTAGCTATTTAACCCCTTCCTGCACCCTGCCATACATTTACAGCGCTGGCGGGCGGTACTTCCCATACGGCGCTTGTATGGTGCAGGTCCGTGCCATCAGCTGTAATAGCCAGGATCAGCGCTAGCTGTCATCCCAGCCGTTTAACTCTACTCTGTGATCAGTAGGGACCGTGGCATCTGAGTTTGATAGAGGGAGGGGGCTCACTCTGCAGCCTGTCGGTGCGATCTCCTTTCAGCCAATTAGTAGAATACGGACCGCCATAATACACTGCACTAGGGATACTTCAATATGGTTTCGATACTGTTATTTCATGTATTTCGATCTTTAAGTATAGTAACATATGAATGTATGAGAGCGGGGCTGCGGCTGTGTGATACATTCATTGCCCCGCTCCTGACAAGTGCGTGCCGTCAGGATGATACGATGCGGCCAGCGCTGCACTAATGATTGCCGACACTGCCTACAGCAGGGCAGGCGCACTACAAAACACCCCCCTGTTCTGTCTTCAGTGCCTGAACCGCCGCTCATTAGTGCAGCTCTGGCCGCATTACCTCATGTTGACCGCGCGCACTTGTCAGGAGCAGGCAATGGCTGTATTACACAGCCCCGCTCTATAATGGCGGAGATCAGAGAAACCTCATCTCTGCCATTATTCCCCTGAATGGTGCGATCAAAGCTGACTGCAGCATTCAAGAGGAAGTGAGATGCCCCTTGCATCACGTCACGCGATTGATGGACATACCATATATGGGCAGACAGCCCAGGGTCCATTGAAGGCCCCCAGGGCTGTCCTACCATATTTATTGTTGTTAGGGCATACTTAGGTCTGTCCTAACAACTGCCTGTCTACTATCCGTACACAGGCTAATGTACTGGGATATAGATATATGCCTGTGTACTATCAGTATATAGATATATGCCAGTACATTAAAGTTTAAAAATAAATTAAAAACAAAGTAATGTTAAATTTTAAAAAAACTACACATACACATTTTTAACAAACATTAAAATAAGTCTCAATACATAAAATATACACATTTGTTATTGGCGCGGCCGTAATAACCTGCACAACAATTTTTTGGCGCCATTTATGATTTGTGCGTGATTTGTGGGGCACGAGGTGCGATGATGAATCTAACCTCCATGTGCCTCACATTAATAGTAATTAACCCCATCATGTACCTCACACATTAACCTAGTTACAAGGTTCGGATAGCACTAGGTAATGGTGTGGGTGCATGAGTAGGGACCCAACCCGATCCAGTAGAGAAAAGAAGTACTATGCACACCAATATGGAATTATTGATCAAAGTAAATTATTTATTTGTAGCCAGTGACAGTGCGTGCGACGTTTTGGTCAAAACCTTGACCTTCCTCAGGCACTTTAGTCAATGCTGGTCCTGCGTGGCTGGCGCTGTAAGATTGGTGGGTAACAGCAGTTACCCGCCAATCTTACAGCGCCAGCCACGCAGGACCAGCATTGACTAAAGTGCCTGAGGAAGGTCAAGGTTTTGACCGAAACGTCGCACGCACTTTCACTGGCTACAAATAAATACATTATTTACTTGGATCAATAATTCCATATTGGTGTGCATAGTACTTCTTTTCTCACACATTAACCTGTTATGGCTGAGAAACATGATGGGGTTAATTACTATTGGACCTTATTTACACGAGCGTGGCGCATCCATGCTCTGCGCTGCGGGACGCAATGTCTCGCATCCCCCATAGAGGAGTCTATGGAGGGATGAGTGACACGTGAAAAGATAGGACATGTCCATTTTTCTCACTGACCCTTCACGGTCTGTTGAAATAAACCACTAATATACTGCCCAGGGCTTCTGCAAACTTGCTAGAGTCCTGCAGGGTTTTATGGGCAATCCGAAATTTCATAACCCCAGTTATTTTGGTTTTAACCACCAGATTTCCTGGCTTGGAACATGCGATCAACACTATAGCTTCTCAATCAGCGCTCGTTTCACCCTTTACATGGAGCAATGGACAAAATGCATGGAAACGCATCAGGTTTACACACAGACCGGTTTTTTTTCCGACCCAAAAAAATAAATAACCATTTTCAACAAGCGTTTACTCCATCAGCTGATCACTGGCCACGAGCAGGAATGAGCATTTGTACAACTCAGTGGCCTGTGTAAAACGGCTCAGGCCTCACACACACACAACAGTATGATCATCTATCCCGAAATACTGTCCGCAAATACAGATCAGTAGGCATCCGTATATACAGAAGGGTGTCCGTAAATACGGTCCGTATTGCATTCGTATATACGGATCTGTACAAAAAGAGGGAGGTTGCAAAAGCCATCAACATGTTGCCTAGCAACGCTTCCATAAATAGACAGTACACAGATGCACATCAGTAGCCGTCCGTATTTACGGAAGCTCCCATAGAATTCTTGGTAGTCCTTGCTGTAATTACGGACAGGAATAGGACGGGTTCTTTAAATTTTTTCAGTACGGACACCCAGCAGTAAAAATATGGCCAATAGAAATGAATGGGTCCGTAATTACTGATGAAAAATACAGTTGTGTGCATGTGGCCTTAAGGCTGGGTCGTGGCGTTCGGGATTAAAATAAAAAAAAACTGAATTGTAACTGCGATGTGTGAACCCACCCAATAAGCTGTGTACTCCTCGGTGGTCATTTTTTTTATTGAAATCAATTTATTCAGTGATTAGAACCATTTTTGTAATGTACTTCTATAAAAAAAAAAAAAAAAGCTTAGTTTCACTTCTGCAGCTTCTATGTATCACAGGACGTAGAAGCTGCAGAAATCCGTTCTGAGCTGAATCAGTCAGCGAGCTGCAGTGAGTGTTCGGCCGACGGCTGCTCCTAAACTTTTTCTAAGCATTAGTCTTCGTGAAGCCATTTACTCGTAGAACTTGGTAACTTACACTCACGAGACAGCCAGGCCTCTCTTGAACTCTCCGTAGATTCCCTGTGAAAACCTCCTCTAGCCGACAGTGCCATTGTCTGACTGCTCTTACAGTAAAGAATCCCCTTCAATGTTGGTGTAGAAACCTTCTTTCCTATAGTGGTTGCCTCCTAGTGGTGTTGAGTTCACACAAAAAGTCAGCTGCGGAAAACGGCAGCACTTTGCTGGCCGGCCTCCTGGGATCACATTTCATCCCATGTGACTGCCCCTACAGCTTGTGACTGGCTGCAGTGGTCACATGGGATGAAACACCATGCCAGGAGGCTATGCTGGAAGGAGGAACACAGACTTCTGGGTATGAGGTTTTTTTTGCGACAGAAGCGCTGTGAACCCGTCGCAAAAAAACGCAACTGCTGCTATTTGTTGCGGGATTTACCTTCCCATTGAATTCAATGGGGAAAACCTGCAGCAAATAAGCAGCGTTTACACAAATACAATTGACAAGCTGCGGAATAAAATTCTGCACTGCAGGTTCTGAGTGGTTTTTCCGCACAGTATTTACTGTATTTGTTTGATCTCATCCACTTTACTGCTGCTGTGATTTGCTGTGGATTTTCCATAACGAATCCCGTTGTGGAGAATCCGCAGTATTTACGCTACGTGTGAACTGACCCTTACAGTCCTGGGTATAAATAGATCATGAGATCTCCGTACAGACATTTGTATTTATACATAGTTTAGAAAAGATGGTTGACAGAAGTAATTTTGCTAATTATTCTGGGTACTGTAGTCCACCCATTCCATGACTTTTTTTGCCTGCCTTTTAACCTGCTCCAGCTCTACGTCTTTCTTGTGCACTGGCGCTCAGTGCTGTACATAATATTCCATGTGCGGTCCGACTAGAGATTTATAAAGTGGTAGAACTAGGTTCTCATCGATGCTCCTTTTGATGCACCCCAAGGTCTTATTTGCCTTGGCAGCAGCTGCCTGACACCAATTGCTAGTTAAAGGGTAACTGAACTTTCCAAAAACTTTTGACATGTCAGCACTAACACCCCCAGTGATCGCTAATACAATGCAGCAGAAGCGCTCTAGGTGTCACTTTGTTTCCGATCTGACGAAGATCACAGTGCGTGATCGAAACGCGTTGCAGCACAAACTTTTTTTATTGTTTTTTCTGTAATCCAAATAAAACTTTTTTGCTTCACAACTGAAGATTTCTTGGAGGAAATAACCTATTCACACTTGAGCGCCCGTACATAGGAGCATTTTTTTCTTTAAAGCTTGCTTTGTTTCCAATCGGCTTTCCTCAAAGCTGAGTGAGTGGTGTACGGACTCCATACACCGCCCCAAAGAAACGAAGTGGCACATTGCTTGTGCCGCTTTTTTTTTAGCAGTTAGTGTGGAGGGGAGGGGGGGGGGGAGCGGCGGGGCACCTCAGTGCTCAAACCCCCGCCGATCAAAACTTCTGTCTTATGAAAAGCTGTTTTGTTACCCAAGTTTACAGTTTATTTCCATGTCCGTGTTCCCCTGAATTTTCCTATTTAGTATGTAACGTGACCTGTATTTTCCCTTCTCTTATATTAATCAGTATTAAACCTCATTTCTGCCTATGCCTCCAAATTCTCCAGATCCATTTGTACCAAAATATTTTGTTAATAACTTTACAGAATTTAGTATCTGCAAAAATAGCTCTACAAGGACATCAATAAGGACAGGTGTAGACCCCCCCCCCCCCCACCCCGCTGTAGACACAAGTCTTGATATAGTCTAACACTGGTTTATGCCACTTTGGTGTATCACGATAGAGCCAAGGTGACACGTCGGCTGCATAAAGTGACAAGCCACAGCACCGGCCGTACGTTACATGTGAGCGAACGGGAAGACGACACTTCAGTTTGAAAATCATGAACTTTATTTTTGTTCATGGAACACATTTAGGAGGTGGCAGGAACAGCGGCGGCCTGGGTCCTCTGCATGGACACCCGGGTGTGAGTCTTTGCCAGATGGTCCGTATACTCCTGGAGGAGAAGATTGACACGTCAATACATAATACACAACCAGCCCGGTCCTGGATGTCCGTTATGCAATGAAAGATCCATTTACCTGATATGGAGACTTGGTGAAGATGGTTTCCTTCCAGAGGTCAGGAGTCAGGTAGCTGTAGGTCTTCGAGATGGCGTCGAAAGTGGCTTTAGCTGCAGAAAACAGAAAGGAGTCACGAATGGGCTTGACATGGCGGCATTATAGAGGCCGTGGCTATAGAGCTTCATACAGGGACAAAGCCGCCATAATGGTGGCCGCCCTGCCGTGCACACGGGGTCCAGATTATTTCCTCTCTCAGAACGACAGGAACACCAAACACAAGTGTAACTGCAGCGCAGAGAGGAGGGAACCAGTAACTGGTCACTGTATACTGTTCTGACATTCATATATACACGTCCATATTGTCCAGTCAAGTCAGGCCATCACATTCTATATACAGGCCTATGGATGTCAGGGGGATCCCCAACTCCGGACAAGCCACTGCAAGTAGACTTGGGCCAGCCATGTAATACTACATTTCCCCTGTAGGGGCGGCTGCAGTACCTAGAAACTTAGACCCTGTTCACATCACGTCTATGTACATTTAGCCACTAAAGCTCCAGACGTACACGTTAAACGTGTCAATAGGGCTACATTAGCCCAAAGGGGGCTAGAACTCCGTTTCGCCTGTGAGGCCAGTACACCGCAAAAAAGATATCGGATAGTATAGTAAACACTGATCCATCCACATCCCATTTAAAAAAAAAAAACTGTATGCGTTTTTTTGTTTTTTTTTTACATGGAAGTCTAAGGCCTAATTCACACCAGTGTGTTTGGTCCGTGATATACAGTCCGCATGTCAGCAGTGTTTCCCGGACCTAAGAGTGCAGGGAGGAACGCTCCTAGCATCATAGTTATGTACAATAAACTCTGCGGTAAAACTGTTCCGTATACGTTAAACGGAGGCCGTAAACCGAGCCTTACCCAAGACCAGCTGTTTATCGGGGGTCTCTGGAGCCAAACCCATGGCTATTATCCAACTGCCACTGTGGCTTGGATATTAAAGGGGTTGACCGGAGAGACCACCCGTTACCCACTCTACATAATGAAACAAGTGCCGGGCAGAACGGATGTACTAGGATTTCATGCCTTCGAATACGTGTGTGGTGCCCTGAGAACTCACCATTGATGCCACCTATGCCAAGACCCCCCCCCCCCCCCCACACTGCACAGAATTGTCAGGAGCTCATACAAGACCGTGCACCCGATACTGAAGAGCGTTCCAGCCTCCTGGCGCTATTCTATACCATGAGAAATTCCCTTCTCCATTACCTCATGAGTCACTTCTTACAGGGCCCTGTAGTTTTATATTACTTCCAGTCAGTCATGTGACAGGCGGTGTCTGTATTTTCCAAAAGTAATAGCCAATTGTTCCAATATTCGCCAGCCCATAAAGTTTAGGTGTCAACTCACCAAAGTTACCCAAGGTAGCAGTGCAGCCCCTGGCCGAGGTGTAGCAGTCGTCGATACCAGCCATCATCAGCAGCTTCTTGGGGACGGGAGCGGACACGATGCCAGTACCCCTGGGGGCAGGGATGAGACGCACCAGTACAGAGCCGCAACGTCCGGTTACCTGAAACAAACAGTCACACCAGAGTCACCTCAATTCTAGATGCAAGACACCGGCCCTGCCGCCAACCTACACAGCGCCAGCCCTACAGGTAGAGACGCCAACCATACTACAGAGCTTAACGGGAGGGCCAGAATTTTGGGATCTTTCCTCTTTAGATTCCAGCGGTCACACATTTCGTTGTTTGGTCATCTTCGCTGTATAGGACTTTCTATTAAGACCGTAAACCGCTCCGAGGATACCAGATCAGAAACTAAGCAGCACAGCGATCGATGGGGGGGGGGGGGGGTGTCCGTGCTCGGGCCCCCACTGAACAAAACTTCTGTCATGTCACCATGGAATGTCAAAAGTTTTTTTTTTTTTAAAGTTTAGTTCCACTATAACATATTGCCATTGCTATATTCCAGTACTTTAGCCTGCGAGCCGATTGTACACAGGCGGTTATCAGGTCATACCCAAGTACACCCTGGCAAAAAATATGGTCAGACAGCCCTGGGGGTCTTTCAATAGACCCTGGACTGTCAGACCATACAAGGTATGGGCCTCATTCATCACAGGGGCACCCTATGACATGATTAAAGGGGGTTCCCCTCAGCCTCACCGTTTGAATGCCTCGATCATGTTAAACCACAGATCAGAGGTACTTCATCTCAATGTCACAGGCACAATTTTATACCCGTGATTGAGCAGAGCGGAGAACCAACAAGATTGTGGCGTAGCCGGAGCGAGAAGAGACGCTCAGCTTTAAGGTTAAGAAAATGAGGGGAATTGCTAAAATATTAGCGTAAAGTGCCATTGTTTGCCTTCTACTCCATGCCAAGCACTCCAGCCCAGACTTCGCCATCCAGGATCTCTTACCTTGCAGGGCACGGTGTGGGGTTTGCCGATCTTGTTACCCCAGTAGCCTCTACGCACGGGTACAATGGACAGCTTGGCCAGGATGATGGCACCACGGATGGCTGTGGCGACTTCTTTGGAGCATTTCACACCAAGACCAACGTGGCCGTTAAAGTCTCCAATTGCCACAAAAGCCTAAAAATTAAGTAACGAGAGAGAAAATGTTGACATTGGACATTGTGTGGGAATAATCAGCGAGATCAGGAAGAGCGGGGGAAGGGAACCCACCTTGAACCTTGTGCGCTGTCCGGCGCGGGTCTGCTTCTGCACGGGCATGATCTTCAGGACCTCGTCTTTCAAAGAGGAAGCCAGGAAGAAGTCAATGATCTCGGACTCCTAAAAACAGATGTGAGGGGTTAACCAGTGGGGGGAAAAAAAAAAAAATCTACAGTAAGGGCGGGGTTCCTGGTGACAACCACTGAGCACTATTTTACAGCAGAGACGTTGTCACTTGTCCTCAAAGCAAGTTTATCAAGTCTACCTGAGGGCAGTGAGGGGGACGGGATATATCTGAAATTGTTTGACTTTGCTCCTTACTTTACACTGCAGCACATCTCCAAAAAGGGACTTAATAGAAACTGTAGACATCACGTACCTTGATTGGCAGGGAGAACAGATAGATTTCCTCCAAAGACTTGATCTTCATGTCTTTGACCAGACGGCCAAGCTTGGTTACTGGAATCCACTGTAAAAAATTATCTATTAATGGAAACCCAAAACCATCGCCCTCCCCCCAAAGCGCAGAGAGTGGGGAAGGGGGAGCCTTGTGCGGTAAAACAGCCCCCTGCACACAAATAGATTCTGTAGTGACCGCGGTTACCTGCGGATTACTCTGCCCTTATCCCAGGTTATGTACGGCGTGAACCGTCCCTTTAAATCCGCAGAACATACTCACTTCTTTGTCATCGGCTTTGCCTCCACGGGCCCCGCGACCTCTTCCGCGGCCCCTGCCTCTTCCACGACCACGGCCCCGACCCCCACTGCCGAAGCCTCCGCGGAAACCTCCCCTGTTTGCACCGGCGTCATCCGCCATTTGCTGTAAGGAAAAGCAATACAATTAGATACGTGGAGAATCGCGGTTCTGGTCTTGTACATGGCGGCCACGACATCCTCCGATGCGCAGCACAAAAACCTAAACCACTGACACGTGGGCCCCAGTAGTGGCCACAAAGCAGATCCTAATGCCCGCCAGTGACCACCTCGTATATAGCGGGCATATGTGAAGTGTGGCAAGACAACATTTAAAGGGGTACACCACATAACAGGGGAACCCGCGTAGTCTGATCATGAAGGCCCCTTTCAGCCAATCAGAACCAGCATTTCTCAAATACTTCGGGAGGTAAATGGTCCGCATTTTCAGGCCGTTTTCCCATACAAAGTATGGGAGCACGGCCCGTAAAAAACGAAAAAGAGGACATGCTCCATAATTTCCGGCGCAGTTCTAAGGCACGGACACCTGTCCGTAGCGATGCGGAAAGTTGTCCGCAGCCAATAGAATTGCGGAGATTTTTTTCTGGTCGTGTGCACGAGGCCTTTAATGGGTTTATGTAAATAAATTCATAGAACAAAAAGACCTGCATCTTTCCAATAAACCAATTCAGCCCCATTTTCAATATATCTGCTTGCTGTCAGTTAAGGACAACACTCCTATCCACATCCATAGGCTGAATCCCTTGAAAAATCTTACACATTACTTTAGTCGCTCAGAATTTCAGCTTTCTACTAGGTCAGTGAATGGGGAAACAGTTTGTACTTCACAGCTGAGGGTTCGTTACAACTGTACAAAAAACGTGACAATCTAGGCGGATAATACCTGCACTTGCCGTAACCAACCCTAGGTTTATACAGGGTTTCCGTTACCAGAATGGTAAGTGGCACATTCACTAGGAGACATGGGTAATAAGACAGGAGGTAGGCAGCATACAAGCAGGCCGCGCAATTCACCATCGAGAACCTTCACATCTCCCCTCTAAATATCACCATGGTTACAGCACCCCACTTCCGCCCTCTCACGTAAACCCATCAGAAGTGGCTACAACCGTGGGATGCCCCCGATGCGCGCGGATTCCCTACCGGCCGCTCTCCCACCAGCCGCCATTACTTACGTGATTTCAATGGACTAGAAGGCCGGAACCCGATGGACGTAGAATCTTATACCAGCGAAATCTCGCGAGAGCTGGAGCCCGGGAACGAGCATGAGCAAATAGAAGGTTACCGCATTCTCACTACGTCCTTATGCTCCATGCTGGTTACAGGGTGATGTCCTTATAAGGGATTGTATATAAGGAGCCGCCCCGGACAGGAGCGGCCTCTTCTTACTCACGCTGCATGGAGGATGGTGAGAACCTGGGTGAGGGATGATGCGGGTTATTGTTAGTAATGGGATAATAGACTGGTTAGTTTTGCTGTGTTAAGAATCGCATGGGCTTGTAGGTAGAACAGTGGCGTCGTGGTTAAACATTTTAAGGGGTCCGTCTCTGAAGCCTCGTTATATCTGGGGGGGGGTCTTTCCTTGATACACATGGGGACAATGGTGTGTATATAGAGCAGTGCTGCAGGCTGGACACGTGTTATATATGCATGGTGGTTGTAGTCCAGGCTGGGCTTGTTATATAGGCATAGTGTAGAGCTGCAGGCTGGCCACGTGTTATATAGGCATGATGTATATAGTGCAGAGCTGCAGGCTGGGCTTGTTATATAGGCATGGTGTATATAGTGTAGAGCTGCAGGCTGGGCTTGTTATATAGGCATGGTGTATATAGTGTAGAGCTGCAGGCTGGGCTTGTTATATAGGCATGGTGTATATAGTGCAGAGCTGCAGGCTGGGCTTGTTATATAGGCATGGTGTATATAGTGCAGAGCTGCAGGCTGGGCTTGTTATATAGGCATGGTGTATATAGTGCAGAGCTGCAGGCTGGGCTTGTTATATAGGCATGGTGTATATAGTGCAGAGCTGCAGGCTGGGCTTGTTATATAGGCATGGTGTGTGTATATAGTGTAGAGCTGCAGGCTGGCCACGTGTTATATAGGCATGGTGTATATAGTGCAGAGCTGCAGGCTGGGCTTGTTATATAGGCATGGTGTATATAGTGCAGAGCTGCAGGCTGGGCTTGTTATATAGGCATGTTGTGTATATAGTGTAGAGCTGCAGGTTGGGCATGTTATATAGGCATGGTGTATATAGTGCAGAGCTGCAGGCTGGGCTTGTTATATAGGCATGGTGTATATAGTGCAGAGCTGCAGGCTGGGCTTGTTATATAGGCATGTTGTGTATATAGTGTAGAGCTGCAGGTTGGGCATGTTATATAGGCATGGTGTGTGTATATAGTGTAGAGCTGCAGGCTGGCCACGTGTTATATAGGCATGGTGTATATAGTGCAGAGCTGCAGGCTGGGCTTGTTATATAGGCATGTTGTGTATATAGTGTAGAGCTGCAGGTTGGGCATGTTATATAGGCATGGTGTATATAGTGTAGAGCTGCAGGCTGGGCTTGTTATATAGGCATGGTGTATATAGTGTAGTATAGGCATGGTGTATATAGTGTAGAGCTGCAGGCTGGGCTTGTTATATAGGCATAGTGTAGAGCTGCAGGCTGGGCTTGTTATATAGGCATGGTGTATATAGTGTAGAGCTGCAGGCTGGGCTTGTTATATAGGCATGATGTATATAGTGCAGAGCTGCAGGCTGGGCTTGTTATATAGGCATGGTGTATATAGTGCAGAGCTGCAGGCTGGGCTTGTTATATAGGCATGATGTATATAGTGCAGAGCTGCAGGCTGGGCTTGTTATATAGGCATGATGTATATAGTGCAGAGCTGCAGGCTGGGCTTGTTATATAGGCATGGTGTATATAGTGCGGAGCTGCAGGCTGGGCTTGTTATATAGGCATGGTGTATATAGTGCGGAGCTGCAGGCTGGCCACGTGTTATATAGGCATGGTGTATATAGTGCAGGCTGGGCTTGTTATATAGGCATGGTGTATATAGTGTAGAGCTGCAGGCTGGGCTTGTTATATAGGCATGGTGTATATAGTGTAGAGCTGCAGGCTGGGCTTGTTATATAGGCATGATGTATATAGTGCAGAGCTGCAGGCTGGGCATGTGTTATATAGGCATGATGTATATAGTGCAGAGCTGCAGGCTGGGCTTGTTATATAGGCATGTTGTGTATATAGTGTAGAGCTGCAGGTTGGGCATGTTATATAGGCATGGTGTGTGTATATAGTGTAGAGCTGCAGGTTGGGCATGTTATATAGGCATGGTGTATATAGTGTAGAGCTGCAGGCTGGGCACATGTTATATAGGCATGGTGTATATAGTGTAGAGCTGCAGGCTGGGCACGTGTTATATAGGTGTGGTGTATATAGTGTAGTATAGGCATGGTGTATATAGTGTAGAGCTGCAGGCTGGGCACATGTTATATAGGTGTGGTGTATATAGTGTAGAGCTGCAGGCTGGGCACGTGTTATATAGGTGTGGTGTATATAGTGTAGTATAGGCATGGTGTATATAGTGTAGAGCTGCAGGCTGGGCACGTGTTATATAGGTGTGTATATAGTGCAGTAGGCTGGCCTCACTATTGTTTGCATGCGCTCGGTGAGATCCCAGCATATAAAGGGGTCACGGTAGGAGTTATTGGAGTTTTATTCTAGGTCTAATATTATTGGGATGCGCTGAGCTTATGAATTGGGCGTCTTGGCTTTGGCACATACTGAAAATTACTTCTGGCCTCCTCGGTAGCCTTTAGTAAGATCTCTGTGCCTACATGAATTAGGAACATTAAGCTCATTACCCATTCTTTATATGCATGTAATGAGACCCGTGCTCCGACATTTATCTTTATTGTAGAGTAAGCCGTCAGCGGGTACTTGTGCCATGTATGACTGCAGCTGGGGGTATATGGGGCGCTCTGGATGAACTTAACTAAACTTTGTTTTCTTATTTCAGGCCTTCTGTGGTGACAGATTTATTCTGGCTGAACTTCAAGAATGACTGGTGTGAATCTTGTGAAGTAAAATATTGTAGGCGTTTTCTGAAGGGTTTTGTGGCAGGGCTTTGGTTGTCGATGCTCTTAAGGTGCCCGTATACCTTCAGTAGCTGTTGGTTGGGCACTCGTTTGGCTGATGGCTGTTCCCAACCTCCCCATACACATACAGGCTTGGCCGAGTGTTTGTGTTTACATTGGGAGAGGGAAAAAGCCATTGCCAGAGGAGTCCAGTAATGGTTTGGGGCCTGTTCACATCTGCGTTGGTGGCTCCCGTTGCCTCCGCCACAGATCTGGCCCAAAACGCTGTGGAAATGATAGCAGTTCATGCTACGCTATTTTACTCGTACAGTGGCAGACGCCATGACTGAGACCCAACAAAACAAGTCATTCTGCTATTATGTACTTGCTTCTGACCGAGCAGAGTAACGGAAACGCCTAACTCAAATGTGAACAGGCCCTTATCCCATTTAGTAACAAAGCATCAGTGTTAAAATCCAATATGCCTGATCCCTCCTGACCGCTGCTGTTGGGGGATAGTGAAGAATCTGCTCCATAAACATTAAGTCGTTGACCGATTTGGCTGGCTATTCTGTCATTTGTATGGGCACCGTTTTAGTGATCTATGGTCTGACGCCACGGTCTTATGGCTGGTGGCGCTTATTGCTTACCTTTTTACACTGCGCACATTCATTGATAAAGTACATCATAGGCTCAGACTGCTGGGAGTTGAACTCTGTTCACATTTGCATTGGAAGCTGCGTCGCAAAATCCATTAGACTTGATGGAATCCACTATGGTGGGTTGTATAGGCAATAGCGGTTTTGTGTCTGTAACGTAACCTCCCGCAGCACCTACAGGGTGATTTGATCACGTGACATCATGAAAACGCAGTCGCTGTGACCTAGTTGGCACACCAGAGGGGGGGGGGCAGGAACACAAAAATTGACAAAGTGTCTTAGAAATTCTGGTGTTCTCCCTTTTACAGGTAGCGACCTTGTAGACTGTCCTTTTAATAATCCATATTTCCAATTGGTTGCATCACTGGGGGAGGGGAATCTATACTGTAATAACATATTATATATAATGTATAGATTTGTGAATTGATCTCAACTTGGTTTCCTGTTCCATAAAAATAATTTATTAATAAAATTGAATTTTGTCTGAAGAACGGTGTGGTTTTCTGCATTCTCGTACCATGTTTGTATTTCACAATTTTCCTCCTCTGTGCAGTACAATGGGCGTCCATTGACCCCTCGGCTGCCATGTCCAGCGCTGGGGCTGATGACAATAGTAAACTATGTGCTCATTGATCTGTGGAGCCAATGGCCGTCCTTCCCCAGTGTTTGGAATAGCTGCTGACGGCTGGAAGAGTGTGGAGTGGGGGATGTGATGGGGTTTGCAGTCTCCCGGAGCGCCGGCTGCACATGATTTGTGTAATGAATGGGACATGGCTCTAGAAAGAGCGGCACGGTGGACGGCTGCGCTCGGACCTGTATTGTGACTCTCCCTGAGGCATTGGAGTATACGGATATGGTATGTAGAGGACTAAAGTGTGGGGTCTGCTTCCAGGAAGAGGGTCTTGTATGTACTTGGGGGTTAGTGGGTGCCCAGCAGACTTCTGAGGTCCTGATGTTCTGTGCTATGTGCTCGGGGTTCCCCATACAACACCAGAGCAGTCACAGTAGGATGTGTTGTCTGGTCCCACCCCAAGCTTTTGGGTTGGGGTACCCGAAGAATCCCGCTCCATGGGCTTGCACAAGACATTTAGCTGACCTAGGAAATAACCCTTAATTTGCTGGATACTAAACCTTGAAGGGGCTGCTCACTATAAACGTGTCATAAATGTCTGATACATGTGGAGACCTGCACCGCCCAGAAACGGAGGTCCCTTGTAACCACCTGGCATGGGGGCAATTGGTCGCTGCATCTGTGTGGGGAAGGTGATAGATTCTGGAAGTAAATGAGTTGAGGAACAAGCGTATCGCCACGGCTTCCAGAACCCCAAACACCTTCACTGCCTGGGTCTGGTGGCCAGTAGCTGCCCCACTGGGGATGGGGGCTTCTAGAGATAGGTGTGGTGGGTTCTTCCTCTGGGACCTATATTTGTGGCATCTCCACAGCCATGAACTTTTCATGAGAAATGTGAGCTGACTGTCACAAGTTTCTGCATCAAAATCTGCTCCAAAAAACGCAGTGTAAACAGGGCCTTAAGGCGTATACACACGTGGTCAATTTGGCAAAAACTGCAGTATGATCGAAACTATTGCAGACTCCCTTAGGCCGCGTGCACCGGGCTGTATTATGTCCCCATTACGTATGGCGCTGTAATAGCGTCCTAGAGGACTGAGGTCTCTTCTGTACTCTAGGACTAGGTTTTAATTCTCCGGGTGTAGCAGTTGCCCATAACAACCAGGGTCAAGCTTGTTTTAAGTATTGAAAATGAAAGTAGCAACCTGATTGGTTGCCATGGGCAACTGTCCCACATTTGCACTAATTTTGATAAATCTCACAATGTCTGCTATACATTTTAAATGCCATCTATTTCTCCATGTTATCAGCCGTCTTAGGCTATGAAGTCTGAATAGTGTTTATCGGGGTGCATAGTAACAGTATATACCATGTGTCCCCCGGTTTTCTGTACTTTCACCGGTTATAGGACACAGCGCTGTTCATCCTGGTTCTGATATAGACCGCAATGATATTGTGTGTATGAAGTTTACATGTGTTTCCAGGGAGGCGGATACGATCTAGATCTTTTTACGGAAGATCCAGACTATGATCTCCTATGTGCCATCTGCCATGGTGTCCTGAGGTGCCCGGTCATGATCTCCTGTGGGCACATCTTCTGCAGAAAATGCATTTTACAGTGGCTGAAAAGGTGAGATCTTATCATGACCATTACCAGGGAGAGGTTATTAAATGTTAGTTCAGCGTTGTGTATGTCCGGTATATTATCATGGGGGGCTCTTCTGGGTACAGTGCTCCTTAGCTTTAGACCAACCATCTAATATTTGTGCTGCCATAGGAATAAATGCAGATGTAATGTCTAATTGTATATAATGTGCATATCAGAAAAGATCAGTCAACAGCAGCTTGTATGACGTGGGACCCATCGCCTGCTCAAATCAATGGATTCCAAGCAACTAACGTGCTCCTATGGCCTTTTTTTTTTTTTTTTTTAATTTGAGGGTGTTGCCCTAGGGCTGTGTGCACATGTTGCTTATTTTATTGCAGAATATATGCATCAAAATAGCAGCGGGGGGGGGGAAAAAAACGTGTTTTTTACATTTTGATGCGTAAATCGGTGCGTTTTCATTCTGCAGGTTTTGGGGTGTTTTTCTTTAGAAATAGACAGACATACAATTTGCAAGTGGCAACGCAGGTGAATTACGTGCAGAAAAAAATAATTCAGCGTATACGTGACTTATTGAAACCTCACTTGCTTTGCTGGTACTGTGTTACTCTGCAGGCAAAACCGCACGTAATACGCATCGTGTGAATTGAGCCTTAATGCTGATACTTGCGTGGGTATCTGCGTATTAAAGAGGTCGTCTTCTGGTTTAGGGTAAGGCCCCACAGAGCGGCGTTCGCCGAACTGTGAAATTGCTTGTTAAAGGCCGTGTGATGTTGCAGGTAAAACTGCTGGTTATCTGCAAAGTCATGCGATTCTATTCGTTAATGTGGCCGGGTCAATGGCGCACTGTTATGTTCTAGTGGATGAAATCCTGCCCACATGCGGTGGCCAAAGGCTGCACGGTTTTGCAGCCAATACCAGTGTTACTAGCGAAATCGGGAGGCCATTGGCCACCGCAGGTACGCGTGGTTTTGCCTGCATGTATCCGCCGACGTGTGGGAGTGCACCCTTAGAAAACACACTTTGGGGTAGATGGAGAGCAGTTACAAGGAGTGTCTCTTGTGCTGGAGGACCCAGGCCCTTCCTATTGATGTCAATGAGAACTGTAATGCTTCATTTCCCCTGTGGTGGTGCTGCAGGGGAGTTGAATACTTGCTGCTGTGTTCCCCCACAGGTAATCGCTGGGGGTCCTAACCGCAACGTATACTACGATCAGTTTATTATCAGGGGACCCTTCTAACAAAAAGGTCTAAGAACCTGTCTTAAGTGTCAAGACAAGGGGTAGGAGTATATTATGGTGTGTATATAACGTAATCAGACTTGGGGCTTATTCAGACATTTTAAGCCATGCCCCCTAACCACACCCAATATCCTGCATAAACATATCAAATGATGAATTAAAATTTGTTGCCACACACAGCACTCTAGGTAATGCCACCCAGCCCCCCTGGTAGGTAATGCCACCCAGCCCCCTGTAGGTTGCACCCATCCCCCCCTTCCAGGAGAAGTCACTGACTTCAATGTCCATATATGGACAGTGTAGTCACTGACTTCTCCTGGAGAGGAGTCCCCGGCCACAGGGTCGGGGATTCCGCTTCAGAAGTGAGTGACGTCGCTGTGTCCATATATGGACTGTGTAGTCACTCACTTCTCCTGTAGCGGATTCCTCAGCCGGGGATTGGGGATTCCGACTCCTACAGGGAACAAAAAAAGACCCTCACATTAACTCTGCACTGTGAGGAGGAGTGAGAGTGCGAGCGACGGAAGACACGGCTGGCACTCGGGACACATCCGGTGATGGCCGTGTATTACCCGGCCCCATAGACTTCTATGGGGGCAGGGTAAACGGCCGAAAATAGGGCATGTCCCATTTTTTGCCGGCCAGGTTTACCGGGCTGTCAAAAAATCGGTCGTGTGAATAGCCCCATCACTCACTGTCAGAAGGAGGCAGGAGTCTTGCAGCGGCGTTCTCACTGGTGTCGATGCCGGCCCAGGAGTGAACCAGTCCAGTCACCTGACCGGTGACCAGTCAGCAGGAATCAGCTGTTTTGATGCAGCGCCCAGCGGGACATTTTGAAGACTGGCCGGGAGAGCGGTGAGAAACCGGGACTGGCCCACCGGAATCGGGACAGTTGGGAGGTATGCGTATAATACGTCCGTGCACGGACCTATGTTAGTCAATGGGGCCGTTGAGAGTGATTTTCACGCGCCTCGCACGGACTTGTTAGTGAATGGGGTCGTGCAGACTGTCAGTGAAACTGCGTAAAACTCACGACATGTCCTATATTTCTGAGTTTCTCGCGCATCACGCACCCATTGAAGTCAATGGGTGCGTGAAAATCACATGCACCACACGGAAGCACTTCCGGGTGCGGCGTGCGATTCGCACAACAGCAGTAAAAACTATGAATGAAAACAGAAAAGCACCACGTGCTTTTCTGTTTACAAACAACCAAACAGAGTGTCATAATGATGGCGGCTGCGCGAAAATCACACAGCCACGCATCATACGCTGCTGACACACGGAGCTTTTGCTGACCTTTGGCGCGAGCAAAACGCACACGCTCGTGTGAATCCGGCCTTAGACTATTTACAGCAGGACATTATTATGGACTCAAAAGTGTTCATTAGATGCTCCGTCAACAGCAGCTTGTCAGTGGTTTCCATAAATTTATATTAAAAATATTTCTGGAGTTTACATTTGCTAACCGTAAAGTGATTACGCATCTGCGCCATTTTCACAAAAGATTGAACTTGCAAGTCCGCAGCACGTATAGTATAGATTTTTTTTATGCTGCGAGTGAATCGGGTTTCTCACGCTGTAATCTACTTCGATGTGGAATTTCAGTGTGGATTTCACAACCAAAAATTGTGCGACAAATACGCAATAGGCGATGTGTGAACCTGGCCTTAAAATCAGTTGTGCTTTACTTTCTCAGGCAGCAGACCTGTCCGTGTTGTAGAACAGAAGTGAGGGGTAAACTCTATGTACAGATGCACAAACTGAAGAGGAAAATTAACCGTCTGCAAGTCAAGGTAAAGGAGATGCGGCGTCATTAGACGGGAATAGACGCAGCCCCCTCCCCCACCGTTCCCAAAATTGCAATGAGACTTAATGGCGGAAACAGTGGTATACCTGGATATCATTGGAAATTTCAGTGCATCAGGTATCATTTCTCCCAATAAGTTGCTCACCTATTGGTGAATATGTAACCGGGAATAACTCCATAGGAACCGATCGTTTTGGGTTTTAATCAAATGCAAATTATGGATGGTTGCCATGGGTTCTTGAAAAAAAAGTTTGGATTTATATAAATGAGGCTTAAATCATTGTATAACAATAAGTTCAGCAACTTTCCAATATAGTTAGCTGTTTAATACAGATTTCAAGATCTCTGCCTGCTGTCAGTGAATAGAAATGTTCATTGTTTAGCTGTAAAGCCTGTTACGAGATCTGCGATGCATTTGAAGGGATTTTGATATAAGGAAAAGGAAACCGCACCACTGCTGTCAATAAGGTCAAAGCGAACAATTGAACGGAGCTGAGCTGCAATACCACAGACTGCCATATAGACAAGAGTGGTGCTGTTTCTGGAAAATAAGACCTACCTGTGCCAGTAGATTGGGATTTCAGCCTCTGGGTGTAAACCAGGATGATTCAAATTACAGCAAGCAGAGGTCTTTAAAATGGTGGGAAACAGAAACCTAAAGCATAAAAAGAAAGTTGGTAAAGTTGGCATTACAAAATTAGTTTTAGGGTCGTAATTGATCATTTGTGAAGGCCGATGACCTCATACGCATGTATCTGTTTTTGATTGTCAGTGTCCTAATGCGCAGAATGGCTGTCCAGCTCTGTTCCCTCTGCTGAGGAGCGAGGAGCACGCCGACACGTGCGCTTTTGGGTTAGTGGCCTGCTCCAATGAAGGATGTCCTGCCCAGGTCATGAGGAAAGACGTAGGTGACCACAACCACAGCTGCGAGTATTGGAGCGAGATGTGTCACATGGGATGCGGAGCGCTGCTGACCCCCGAGAGCCGAGATGAACACAACTGCTACATGGAACTGAAAGAGACCTACAACAAACAGCTGCACAAGCTGCGGCAGAAGGCGCGGAGGATAGAGAGTCTCTCCTCACAGATGAGCAGGCAGATACAGCTGCTTAGTGAGGGTCTGGAGGGCGTCCAGGCCTCGGCCAGCACAGAGGAGGCCGAATAAACTGCGCGCAAGCAATGCGGTTCACTGTCATGGCGTCATAACGCTTTAAAGGAACACAGGGCAAAACTGTAACACTATTATATCAAGTGATGAGTCTGAGGGGGCGGGGCTTGACAACGGTTCTTTATATAGTGTCCTTTTAATCCTTGTGTCATGCTCCGCCCTTCAGGCTCTGTGCAGTGTACAGGTTTTGCCTGGAGATTTCCTTTAAATAGACTTCTATTAGCCGACTCCTTGTAGAGAGTTGGGGAGCGGTCCCACGTAGCGGCGTCCGCGAACCAAGGCCTCGTGCGGTGGGCAGAGGTTTCATACAAATTGTTATTGACTGCAGGATTTTGCAGGTAAACTGCAGATTTACCTGTAAAAACGATGTGCCCATTAAAGGGGTCCTCCCACTAATCACACTCATCACCTATCCACGTAATAGGTGATTAATGTATGATCGCTGCACTCGGTTGTCTCCGTCCGCCCAATAGATGTTGAATGGAGCGCTCGTGTGCGACTGCTGTCCCATTCAAAATTATCCTCACAGCGATCGTACATTGAAGAGGAACCGGGATCGTGGGGGCCCCCAGCGATCATACATTTTTTACCAATCTTGTGGATATCTCATAAGTGGGGGAAAAAAACCTTAATGTCCACACGGTTTTAGAGATAAAACTGTTTTTTTTCGGCAAAATCGTGCGACCAATACGAATCTATTATGTGGCAATGGTGTGCGGACGCCGCTACGTGGGACTACATTCAAATTATTTGGGACCGCCATCGATTGCAAGAACGGGTACTCTATCCTTCCTCACCAGGATGGACACAGGTGGCCCAGCAGCTTGCCCGGCTGTTT
The DNA here is from genome assembly GCF_050947455.1 of Rhinoderma darwinii. Classification (NCBI taxonomy): domain Eukaryota; kingdom Metazoa; phylum Chordata; class Amphibia; order Anura; family Rhinodermatidae; genus Rhinoderma; species Rhinoderma darwinii. Next base: position 136,550,081 of record NC_134692.1, on the reverse strand, counting down.
CTCCTCATAGAGTTGTATGGCGCAGTAACGGGCCAATCCACACAACTCATTGTGGCCGTCCTGGTGGGGAGGGACAAGGGGTTCCCCGTTATAGCAATCAATGATGGTCCATGTGGCTGGTCCCCCCCCATCTACTAAAATGGTCTTACAATTAGCTATTTTTAGATGGGGAAGGGGCATAAAATATATATACATATCCTGATGGACTTTTACTTTGAATTTTTTTTGTCTTTTTTAAAAGGGGCTTTACGTAAATCTTTTTTTGTACATTAAAAAGTTCTGCAACTTTGTAACATACTTTGTGTTAACATTTTTCACCATTTCCAAGATCTCTGTTTGCGATCAGTAAATGGAAGCCTTGTTTACATTTGTCAACGCAGGCGCAGGTCCTGTTACAATGTATGAAGGACTCTGTTGGAACGAAACATGCAGCTGTGTGGATTGGCTCAGAACACTTTTCATCCTCTTGATGTTCCCACTCACAGAGCAAGCAGGGATATTGAAAATGGTTACGTTATAGAATGGTCAAACTTTATTCACATAAAACCGTAAAACCCCTTTAATAAAACGGAAAATATACTTGGAAATGCTGTGATTTGGAGCTTTCATATATTATATGAATGTTTTCAGTGCACTTGATCTTGTGAACATTTGTAATAAATACGCAGAATTTTACAATTCTCATTGTATGTTTTTGGTTTTTTTTTAACTGATTTTTGTCACAATTCATGTTTTTGGTCAATGGTTGCAGCCTTTTGCGTTTTTCTCACCCAGACTTCCTACAGGTCTTAGGGTATGTTCACACGAGGTCATTACGTCCGTAATTGACGGACGTATTTCGGCCGCAAGTACCGGACCGAACACAGTGCAGGGAGCCGGGCATAGTTATGTACGACGCTAGGAGTCCCTGCCTCCCTGCGGGACAACTGTCCCATACAGTAATCATGTTTACAGTGCCCTATAATACAGCAATATTTCCTCTATCAGCAACGCACATATGTGCAGCCAATCAGCAGCCACTTGGATGTAGGCATCACCTGTGCCAGTCACTACAATCAGAGATTGGGGGAAGTGATCTACGACAGTTCTGTTGTCTGAGGGCCTGGACTATGGGACGGCGTTAATGAATCCCGGACAGCGGGTCATAGGGAGGCGTAGCTAGGGGTTTAGCACAGGGGGAGGGTGAAACAACCCATTGGGCCCTCCACAGTACAATGCCCTATAGCTGCCCCCATACAGTAATGCTCCAAAGCGGCCCCCCATGCCCTGTGTAGTGCCCCCATATTGCCTAATAATAAAAAAAAATATTCACCTATCCCTGTTCCCACGACGAGTGGAGGAGATCCCGCTGCTCCTCTAGTCTGTGTAGTGTCTGCCTTGGCAGAGACAGGCGCAATGACGTTACTACTTCGCGGATGTCTGCGCAGAGCTGCTCACGACCGGCAGTACATAGTGAATGCTGGAGCAAGGAGCTGTCAGCTCCCCGATTCCAGCATTGGATTGAACTGTATCTGCATCTTGGGGCTCCAACTTCACCCCGCTTCTCTGAACCAGCTGTAATTTTAACAACCGGGGCAAACCAGCCGGATCCCACCCCTGGGTACGGGGGACTAGACCACCCTGTTCTATGGATTAGTGGGGGCTCCAGTAGTTGTTCCCTCACCATTCAGACATTTATTATACCTGTTGATTTCCCCTCTATTTAACCATGCTCAAGTCTCTGTGTTGTACCTAGAGGTTTAGCACAGGGGAGCGATCCACATCTGAGTTGGCCTCAACCCAATAGGTGCCCACACAACATAATGTCCCCATAGATGCCCCCATACAGTACAATGCCCCCATAGATGCCTCCACACAGTATAATACCCACAGTATAATGCCCCCAGCTGGCGTCTTGAGGACGCAGATAGTTGAATCCGGTACATGCCACCGCTGGGAATCGCCCATGGCCTCTACCATCGCAGTGCCACCCCCCACCCTTAGCTACGCCTCCGCTCAGAAGACACCCAAAATAGGTCAATGAGCCGGACTATGGGGGTTATATTTGGTATGGATATATGCCGGGTATCTTTAAGATTGCCAGAACAAAGAGCTGCAACTTGCTAGAAGCTGCTCATTTTGACAGCGCATGCTGGGAGTTGTAGTTTTGCAAAAGCTGGAGACCACAGGTTCAAGAACACTATAGTAAGATATTGGAAAATTATTACATGATTATTATTTTTTTGTCAGTACCGTGGTGAGGGTGGTGCTATAAGGACAGTACATTATAATAAACTATGGTCTTACACACCAGCTATACTGAGGTATCCATGGGGGGAAATGGCTGCTATGGATTTGATGTTGAACAGTCTATAAAATTACAGAACTGCCCTTTACTGGACCGATTCAACCATCTCACCCTAACGAACACATTCACATCATGCAGCAACGTTATTTTAGGAGCAGCAAGATGGCGACCACGGTACTTCCTGCGCCTTGGATGACGTAGAATGATGGCGCCGGAAGTGTACTGTACGGAACGCATGTGATGTTGCTGTCCGCGTGTGTGTGGAGTGGATGGTTCTGATCAGCGGGAGGACCGGATAGAAGAACATGGCGTCCTCCGGTGTACAATTCAAGACCAAGTAAGAGAGAGGAGGGAAAGTTGTCTTCTTTTTATTAAATCCTGAAATATGTCTGTACATCATGTGTGTAGTACTACAAGTCCCAGCTATACCATGACAGTTAAGAGGGCCCATGCTGCAGTCTGCATTCTCTACACATATGTAACATTAAAGGGGTTTTATGTAAATCATTGTAAAATTAAAAAGTTTACAACTTTCTCATATACTTTGTGCATCTATCCCTCCCTCACCAATTGTCAAGGTCTCTACTTGCTTTCACAGAATAGAAACATTCATTAGTTATATGCAGAGGCTGAACATCCATCCTAATGAGATGCTCACGTAGGTGCAGGGCTCCTTACAGTGTATTGGAGCTCCTGGTAATCCCTACAGCTGTGTGAGCAGGACATTATCAGGATGTGTTTTTAGCTCCTGGATGTAAGCAATGAAAGGGGCTCTGTCTCTTTCTAAATAGGTCACCCCCGATGATCAGCTGATTCCACTCCATTCAAAGTTCTCAGCTCTGCAGTTTTGCAGTGAGTGAGAACGGGGGCGGGGTTTGGACCCCGTTCTAATGATCGGTGGGTCCTCCATCTCCTGTTAGATGCATGTACGGCCACATCCCTCTGATGTAATGTATGAACACAGTGACTCCACCAGCAGAATAGCGAGTGCAGCTCTGGAGTATAATACAGGATATAACTCAGGATCAGTACAGGATAAGTAATGTAATGTATGTACACAGTGACTCCACCAGCAGAATAGTGATTGCAGCTCTGGAGTATAATACAGGATGTAACTCAGGATCAGTACAGGATAAGTAATGTATGTACACAGTGACTCCACCAGCAGAATAGCGAGTGCAGCTCTGGAGTATAATACAGGATGTAACTCAGGATCAGTACAGGATAAGTAATGTAATGTATGTACACAGTGACTCCACCAGCAGAATAGTGAGTGCAGCTCTGGAGTATAATACAGGATATAACTCAGGATCAGTACAGATATGTAATGTATGTACACAGTGACTCCACCAGCAGAATAGCGAGTGCAGCTCTGGAGTATAATACAGGATGTAACTCAGGATCAGTACAGGATAAGTAATGTAATGTATGTACACAGTGACTCCACCAGCAGAATAGTGAGTGCAGCTCTGGAGTATAATACAGGATATAACTCAGGATCAGTACAGATATGTAATGTATGTACACAGTGACTCCACCAGCAGAATAGTGAGTGCAGCTCTGGAGTATAATACAGGATATAACTCAGGATCAGTACAGGATAAGTAATGTAATGTATGTACACAGTGACTCCACCAGCAGAATAGTGAGTGCAGCTCTGGTGTATAATACAGGATATAACTCAGGATCAGTACAGGATAAGTAATGTAATGTATGTACACAGTGACTCCACCAGCAGAATAGTGATTGCAGCTCTGGAGTATAATACAGGATGTAACTCAGGATCAGTACAGGATAAGTAATGTAATGTATGTACACAGTGACTCCACCAGCAGAATAGTGAGTGCAGCTCTGGAGTATAATACAGGATATAACTCAGGATCAGTACAGGATAAGTAATGTAATGTATGTACACAGTGACTCCACCAGCAGAATAGTGAGTGCAGCTCTGGAGTATAATACAGGATGTAACTCAGGATCAGTACAGGATAAGTAATGTATGTGTACAGTGACTCCACCAGCAGAATAGTGAGTGCAGCTCTGGAGTACACTACAGGATGTAATTTAGGATCAGAATAAGATAAGTAACGTATGTACAAATTGCCCCAATTCTTGGTATTAGTGGGGGTCCTGGTGACGACTGGTGGGGGTCCTGATATGCCAGAAGTCTATGATAGGAACCCTTTTGATGATGATTTTGCAGGATTTTTTTATCCATTGTTTGTATTTTCTAGTTACGCTGTGGAGAAAAAAATTGATCCGTTCTATAAAGGAGGAAAAGTTCAGGTATTCATCAGATTTTTAAGTATGTAACCTTTGATGATATTGGGACCTGATGATGATGTTTTTTTTTCTCCCCGACAGATCAATAAGGATGGGACACATCTAATATGTATATGTGGTAATAAGCTGAATATCCTAGAGATCGCCACCGGCGCCATAACTCGGACCATAGAACAGGTAAGGATATAAAAGGGACATGCACGGTCCTAAAAACGCTGTCATGTAATTGTAATGGGGATGGGTTACAGCTTTCTGATTTACACCCCTTCGTAATTCTGCCTTTCTGTGCTAACTGGGGCCTCCAAGGGGCAATAAGGCTGCTGTTCAAGAGCACGTCCAGGAGGGGGAGCTCTCTCATGTTATATAATGGACCTTTCTTTACCTCCTGGTCATGCCCGTGCCTGACTATCGTCTGGAGTGCTATTTTATTAAGCTTTACAACCCCTATAGAAACAATGGCCTCTGTAAATACTGAACTCTTATCATTTTCTTCTAGGATGATCAGGAGGTCATCACGTGTTTCGTACTCAGCCCCGATGACGAGGTAAATATATAATATCCAGGAGCCTCTTCTATGATCTAAACCTCCAGTTTCTATCAGAGATGAATTTTTTTTTATTTTTTTTATTGCTTCAATGCATTTACAATTAAAAAAAAATGAAGCAACTTTTCAAATAGTCTTGATGAAGCTTCTCCTACCGTCTTGTGTATACAGCTTCTGTGCAGACCTATGTGTCTCCATGGTTACTGACTACATACCAACTCTCTGTAGTCTGGTCCTGCAGTCGTACTTTCAGGAGGTTAGCAAGAAGTATTGGACATATGGATGTGACTGCAGGATCAGACTACACAGAGTTTGTTTGTAGTCTGTTACCATGGAGACACCTCGGTTTGCATATGAACTGTAGACACAACGGTAGGAGATTTGTAACCCAAATTGCTTCTTTTTTTTTTTTTTTTTTTGAGGCAATAAAATAAAAAAAATATTGCAAAGGTGGACGTACCCTTTAAGTCATTATATTGTAATGTTTTCCCTGCAGATTCTAGTAACGAGCAGCCGCGCTCTGCTACTTAAACAATGGCAGTGGCAGGAGGGCACGTGCACTCGGACATGGAAGGCCATCCACACTGCGCCAGTCTCCAGCATGACCTTCGACTCTACCTCCACCTTGCTGGCTACAGGTGAGCCCCGTATTTACATAGATGTTTATAATTTTACGTTGATTTAAACTGGGAAGTCTTTTATGTTGTGTTCCTTTTAACTTTTGGTTTTGTGTGTATTATTCTCACTACATATTTATGACGGCTGAGCTGGTGGCCTATTGACTCTGTGTAACTATATCTTGAAAGATAACTGTACTGTGGTTCTCTACCTATAGGTGGCTGTGACAGCACGATCAAGATCTGGGATGTGGTCAAACAGTACTGTACCCATAACCTGAAGGGGTCCTCTGGCGTGGTCCAGTAAGTTTTAAGGGGCCAGTTTGGGCACACTGCTGTTAAAGGGATTGTCCAATTCCGAAAAATCCCATTTCCATACACCCTAATAGGGAATTCTGAGTTAATAGAGGGGGGTCCTCTGTTCAGGACCCTCATCTCTTGAACAGAGTTGAGAACGGCTGCAAAGAGCATCTCTGGGGGACCTGTCCTGTATTACACAGGCAACACGTTGATATGAATGGACACTGTGTAATGCTTAATTTCTCCTGTGGTGGCGCTGCAGGGAAACAGAACGCTTACTGCCAGGATTCCTCACAGATTACAGCTGATCGCTTCAGGTCCCAGGTGGGGGACACTTTGTCATCAGCTTATTGTCAAGGAATCCTTCTAACAAGTAGGGATTGTCCGAAGCGGAGAACCCCTTTAAGTATTTTGTTGTCCCATGTGCGCCATCTTGAACAAGCATCGCTATAGCGGCAGCAAAATAGTTCTGCTTGTGGTTTAGATCATGCAGTTCTAAACGGAGTTGTCAGATTTCAGCGCCACTCCTTGGCTGTGTTTGGTATTGCGTCTCCGCCCCATTCAAGTGCATATGCAATGAATAGTGAGATAACGTGACATAGACGTGTCGTACAATAGCGGCAAGACAGAGTGACAGGGATGCCACCTCCATAGACGTTGAAGGAAAAAGTTGCTCGTTTTATGTCTTGTGTGGTCCCCTCCCCCACCCCTCCGTTTCTTACCGTCCCTCTTCTCTCTTTCTAGTCTAGTGCATTTCCATCCTGACATGTCCCGGCTGCAGCTCTTCTCCTCCTCGATGGATTATTCAATCCGTATCTGGGATCTGACATCCAGCAAGTGTCTTTGTATCTTGGAGACTCACTATAGCGCCATCACCTCCCTGTGCTTCTCCCCCGATGGAGACACCATGATCAGGTGAGTGATCTCAATGAAGAAATATACCAGGATTTCATAGGTTCTTATTAAAACTAGTATAGCAAAAAAGATGGCGCATGTACCGCTGATAATCCGGCACCTGTCGTTATGAATGTCAGATTAATGGACTCGTGATGTAGTAATGTGCTCTCTGGTTTACAGCTCGGGGCGGGATAAGATCTGCACCGTGTGGGATCTGGTGACCATGACTCCTAAGAAGACGGTTCCAATATACGAGGTGAGTGATCCTCCGGCGCTGACTGTGACCGTGGACGTTACATCTATTAGATATATGTTGTCTTTTTTTATTTTTCTGACAGTGTGTGGAAGTTGTGCTGCTTCTCCCCAATTTACCCAATCTGATCGGCAGAGATCAGGACACAGATTCTGTACTCTTCATAACAGCCGGCAGTAAAGGTGAGACTATGCTCTATAACTAAACATGGCCATGGACTTAAAGGGATTGTCTGGTTTAGAAAACCCATAGTCAGTTGCTTTATTAGGGCATTCGGGGGAAACGGAATGTGGTCCGCCATTATGGGCCCCAGATATCGTTCTGATCTTCAGTTTCAGCCTGTATTATACTCCAGAGCTGTATTCACAATTCTCCAGGCTTCAAAGCAGAGATCTCTTTGCATTCCCTGCTTGTTTAGTCTATGTACCGTTTACTCTGGTGACTTGTTTTCTGGGAAGTGTCGTCTTCACACATTTTATGTAGGAGAAGCTAACTGAATTATAGGAACTTCGCTAAGCTGCTAGGGGTGTGCCTGACGACAAGTTTGCTGACTCTTTCCAATAATTACCAGCAGAATAGTGAGTGCAGCTCTGGAGTATAATACAGGTTGTAACTCAGGATCAGTACAGGATAAGTAATGTATGTACACAGTGACTCCACCAGCAGAATAGTGAGTGCAGCTCTGGAGTATAATACAGGATAAGTAATGTAATGTATGTACACCGTGACTTCACCAGCAGAATAGTGAGTGCAGCTCTGGCGTATAATACAGGATGTAACTCAGGATAAGTAATGTATGTACACAGTGACTCCACCAGCAGAAGAGTGAGTGCAGCTCTGGAGTATAATACAGGATGTAACTCAGGATCAGTACAGGATAAGTAATGTAATGTATGTACACAGTGACTCCACCAGTAGAATAGTGAGTGCAGCTCTGGAGTATAATACAGGATGTAACTCAGGATAAGTAATGTATGTACACAGTGACTCCACCAGCAGGAGAGTGAGTGCAGCTCTGGAGTATAATACAGGATGTAACTCAGGATCAGTACAGGATAAGTAATGTAATGTATGTACACAGTGACTCCATCAGCAGAATAGTGAGTGCAGCTCTGGAGTATTTTAATAATTGTCCTATTGACATCTTTGAATCTAACTAATAACCAACTGTATGTAGCGCTCTGTAGCTGTGGTACTTAACCCTTTCTAGACAGAGCTCTCACGTCTGGCACTGTGCTAATTGCTGTCAGAAATGGACATTAACTTTTAAATTTCATGTAGTCTGGCCTTGTTGCAAATCGAATAAAGACTTTTTTATTTTTACTCTTTAAATAATAGTTGGAAAACAGGGCTCTTCTCTGCCGGCAGGCAGCCTTTTTTTGAATTTAACTGTTTCACGCCCACCAACTATTTAGGTCCGCTCCATTGTATTTATTGTAATACAGGATGTAACTCAGGATCAGTACAGGATAAGTAATGTAATATATGTACACAGTGACTCCACCAGCAGAATTGTGAGTGCAGCTCTGGAGTATAATACAGGATGTAACTCAGGATCAGTACAGGATAAGTAATGTAATGTATGTACACAGTGACACCACCAGCAGAATTGTGAGTGCAGCTCTGGAGTATAATACTGGATGTAACTCAGGATCACTATAGGATAAGTAATGTAATGTATGTACACAGTGACTCCACCAGCAGTATAGTGAGTGCAGCTCTGGAGTATAATACAGGATATAACTCAGGATCAGTACAGGATAAGTAATGTAATGTATGTACACAGTGACTCCACCAGCAGAATAGTGATTACAGCTCTGGAGTATAATACAGGATATAACTCAGGATCAGTACAGGATAAGTAATGTAATGTATGTACACAGTGACTCCACCAGCAGAATAGTGATTACAGCTCTGGAGTATAATACAGGATATAACTCAGGATCAGTACAGGATAAGTAATGTAATGTATGTACACAGTGACTCCACCAGCAGAATAGTGATTACAGCTCTGGAGTATAATACAGGATATAACTCAGGATCAGTACAGGATATGTAATGTAATGTATGTACACAGTGACTCCACCAGCAGAATAGTGAGTACAGCTCTGGAGTATAATACAGGATGTAACTCAGGATCAGTACAGGATAAGTAATGTAATGTATGTACACAGTGACTCCACCAGCAAAATAGTGAGTGCAGCTCTGGAGTATAATACAGAATGTAACTCCGGATCAGTACAGGATAAGTAATGTGTGTACACAGTTATGATTGGTTCCAGCAGATGTAAGTCTATTCACACTGCCATCGTAGATTCAGTGTTTTCTTGTCCTCAGGCATACTGCGGGTATGGGACGCAGCCACCTCAAGGTGTTTATATACGCAATCATTGCCCCATACCAGTCAGCAAGCCTCGGAAGAAGAGCGGGATGAGCACCGTCTGACCCACTGCCTGCTTCTTCCTAACCAGGAGGAGATTGTCACGGTGAACGCAGAACACAGCATTATCATGTATGATCTCCACAATTTGGAGCTGAAGAAACAGGTGAGTCCATACGTTCCATTCCAGCTCCTGAATTCCCACAGTCCTCGGCCTCCTCGTAACACTCACCTCCTCAGTTTGCAGGATATAACGATGAGATTCTGGATGTGAAATTCTTGGGTCCGTCCGACTCTCATATTGTCGTAGCTACAAACAGTCCACAGCTGAAAGTCTTTGAGCTGGCGACGTCTAATTGTCAGATCCTGTACGGCCACACAGGTAAAGTGGTGCCCAATGTGTTCTGTCTGGCAAAGGACAATGCAGGAAAGAAATTTGCGTGGTCACCCATGGCAACCACTTGCGTTTAGTTACGTTCTCTTAGACAGTGGGAATCCGGTTGCCATAGGCAACAGCAACGTTTGCACGGTTATACTTCTTAATTCTGCAGTGTCCCGCACCAACGCTCCTTTTTGTTAGCCAGCTGTCTGTGATGATGGTGGTGACTCATGATCATGGCGGCCACTCGAGGCCTGCAACTGAGATTGTTTGGCCTTGCGTATGTCGCGCCGTACGGAAGCGATTGACTGCCACAAATGAGTGATGTCACGTTATCGCATACAGCTGGCAAACATACTCGCCTGTTGGATTTGCGCTTTTAACGGGTATGTACACTTTTGCAATTTATTTTTTATTGCTCCAGTGTATCTAAAATAAAAAAAGAAATAAATGAAATTTGTTAAAAGTCTTGCATAGAAAATATCCCTCTGTTTGGAGTATACAGCTCCTATGCAGACCTATGTGTCGACATGGTTACAGACTACAAACCGACCCTGTGTAGTCTGATGCTGTAGTCATCTGTCACTACTCCCTATACGCTCTATTCTTACTAACCTACAGAGAGGGGGGTAGATGGAAGGGAGTAACCTTAGGACACATAGGTCTTCATAGGAGCTGTATACGTAAAATGTTAGACATTTCATCTAGACTATTTGCAAAGTTGCTTCATTTTTGTACTTCATATGCAGTGGAGCAATAAAAACCTGGTTGCAAAAAAATACAAATGTAAATTATTCTTTAAAATTCCTTGAGCAATACTGATGTTCGCCACAAGGGGCAGTATTTCAGTGTGTTTCTCTGTATGTGTGCACCACTCTCAGCATGCTCAGCGATCCCCATTTATGATCTCTCACGTTTCAGAGACTGTTCTTGCCCTGGACGTCTTTAAGAAAGGCCTCGCGTTTGCCAGCTGTGCCAAGGTATAGAACGAAGATGCAAAAATGTGTGTATAATAGTTATCTCTCTGTTTTGCTAACGTTTTTTTGTTTTCTGCGCTTTCTATAGGATCGAACGGTCAGAATATGGAAGATGGATAAAAACACAGGAAAGGTGGCTTGTGCAGCCATGGGCGGAGGTCACACCAATGGTGTTGGGGCGATAGCATGTTCAAGGTATATAAAAATTAGCTATGTGTGTGTGTGTGTGTGTGTGTGTGTGTGTGTGTGTGTATGTATATATATACACACACACACACACACACACACACACACACACACACACACACACACTCTTTTAGGTGATCATTGACATATGAAAACTGTCTTTTGAATCCTTCATACATCTACACGTCCAGCTCTGCAAGTTTATTTCAATAAGAATTATGAATAAGTGGCTCCCAGACACTTCTGACGCCGCTTATCTCTAGGGAGACAAAGACTTGGTCTGGGTAAAGTGTAACCTTTCCAATCATTCTTTCACCGTCTAGCAGACAGGGGGTTCATGAGATGGATATACAGGCGGCGTCTCCATCTTTTGTCTTATTTCTTTCAGATTGAAGGGTTCCTTTGTTGTGAGCGGCAGCCAAGATTTAACCTTAAAGATCTGGACACTTCCCGAGTCCATCTCCAAAGCATCCAAAGACCAGACTTCCAAACTAGAGAGTTTATACGCTAGCGTGACCGAGCAGGGACATGATAAGGTAAGAGTGTGGACCATCAGTGGGTGCGGATTATACGGCTATTACAGGTCTCTCCGTCCACATGAAGGCGTTGGGAGAGTTCTCTGTAGGTATTCGGTGTCCGTGATCTTCACCACGTTCTCTGTACACAGGATATTAACAGTGTGGCTGTATCTCCCAATGACAAACTGATCGTGTCCGGGTCTCAGGACAGAACAGCCAAGCTGTGGTCATCGGACGACCTCTCCCTGGTCGGCGTCTTACGAGGACACAAGCGAGGAGTGTGGTGTGTGCAGTTCTCACCCGTAGACCAAGTTGTAGCCACTTCATCTGCAGATGGAACCCTCAAACTCTGGGGTCTTCGAGACTTTAGCTGCTTGAAGGTAATTTTGTTATTTCTGGACATGACCATAATACAATTCTACGATAGAACACTACAACCCCCAACACAACCCGAACACTGGACATGATGATAATAAAATTCCATTATACTCTATACATAGAACACTACAACCCCCAACAATGGCCGATCGCTGTACATGACCAGAATTGGTATCTTATAACCTATACATAGAGCACTACACCTCCCAACATGAACCAACCAGTGGACGTGCCCAATATACAATACTATTATACTATAAATAAAGCACTACAACTCCCAACAGGACCGGAGCACAGTACATAACCCAGTTCTATACACGGAGCTCTACGTGAATGTCCTGCTTGTTACATTTTCTCTTCTTTCGCTCCTGCAGACATTTGAGGGTCACGACGCCTCTGTACTGAAGGTTATATTTGTGAGTCGTGGCACCCAGCTACTGACCAGGTACCTCCTGACCCGTCTCATCCCGATCACGCTGCGCCGTCCGTATTTCCTTACCTCCTCTTTAACCCTTTGCTGTTCTTATCGTGTTCAGTGGTTCTGACGGCCTGCTGAAGCTTTGGACCATTAAAACCAATGAGTGCATCAAGACACTGGACAATCACGAGGACAAAGTCTGGGGGCTCCATAGCAACAAACTGGACAGCGCCGTGGTTACCGGATCGGCAGATTCCAGCATTGTTCTGTGGAAGGTAAGAAGAGGCTCCTCCGTATTTGCCAATATTTAAAGGGGTGTTTGGCTAATGACCTGTTTATGCTCCTTTTAATTGTAAAGATAGATTTACTTAGGTAGAGATGGCCGCTCCGGCAGTCAGAAGCGCCGTTTCGCCCCATTATCAGCGCCCGTCATGTGATTACATCAGCTCTGCCTCTTCATAGGTAGTCGGTGGTATCGACCCCGTCCTCCACATCTCTGTCCTAAACACGCCTTCAATGATTGGTGCAACACCCTATGATCGCAATAATCCCGCCTATTTGAATGCCCTCTGAAAGAAAGGCGCGCCATGACTACATGACTGGCACGGGGCCAAATGGTGCATCTGAGCGCCATCTTTGTGCAAGTAACTCTCTTTACATTTAAAGGAGCATAGACCTGTTGTTATCTGGAAAACCCCTTTAACTACCAAATCACGGGACAATTTAAGCCCCGCCCTGTTCTGCTGGGAACATCCCCCAAATGCACCAGAAATGTCTCTTTTCATGCAAATAACCATAAACTCCGCCCCTGTTTGGGTGCCATTTGCAGGACAGGATTGGTCCTTTACTATCTGGTTTTCATTGGTTGGGAGGCCATTGCTTGGTCACAGGCTATTGGCGCACGCACTGGTTGCTGAATATATTTTCTTGTATATGGCCGTTTCTGTATTTTGTGTACGGAGATCCCTGGTGGTCACCGATGTTTGATCTCTGCAGGATGTCACAGAGGTGGAGTTGGCAGAGGAGCAGGCAAAGCAGGAGAATGGAATCTTGCAGTGAGTATTAGAATGTTATCAGTTCAATATATTTAGGTCTATTAAAGAGGTTTTCCAGTCGCTAAAAATTGATGGCCTTTCCTCAGGATATTCCATCAATAGCTGATCGGTCAAGGTCCAACTCCCAGGACCCCCACCGATCAGCTGTTTTGAAGGGGGTTTCATCGACACGGATGTAGCGGCGATTCACGGTATTCCAGCCTCCCCCCCCCCCCCCCCCCTTCTCCTCAATGGAAGAAGACGACTGCAATACCTGTGAATCGCCGCTACATCCGTGTCAACGATTCACAGTGAGCGAGAAGAAATGAAGGGGAAGCAGCGCTCCTAAAACAGCTGATCGGCAGGGGTCGGACCCGACCGATCCGTTATTGATCGCCTAGCCTGAGGATAGGTCATCAGTTTTTAGCGATTGGATAACCCCTTTAATGGCTCTGTTCCGGCTTAGACCCTAATATAATTTTTGTATCTTTTGCTCCTCTAAGACAACAAGAACTGTCAAATCTTCTGCACGAGAAGAGGTTCCTCAAGGCTTTGGGCCTAGCAATCTCCTTAGACCAGCCCCATACTGTGCTCCGAGTCATTAAAGGTTGGTGGCTAAGTGACATTTTGAACCCCCCCAAGTCCCATTGAAAACCTGCACCGAGATGAAGGGGCACTTAACCTGCAATTTTCTTGCCCCCAAACTCTGTGGTTAAATGCAATCTATTGTTTGCTGTTATCAGCAATTTCATGCTGCTGACAGACTGACTATAGTCTTCTTCAATGGGTTGAGTAGACCAGAAGTCTGAAAACAAATCGTGTGCCCCATGATCACTCATATGAACAAAAAGAAGAAAAAAACGCGGGCACCGCTATGAAAATAGTGGTGCAAAGCACCGAAAAGAGACGGTATATACAGTTGGTTGGGGTCCGACTTCTGGGACCCCCTACTTGTCAGCAAAAGAAAGGGGCCACGGTTTATCCAGTTGCAGATGGTCCTGCAACTCAGTCCCAATACGAGTGGCCCATTCGTTCTGCTGATTGTGGGGGTCCCTGGGGTCAGACCCCCCCACTAGTCACAGACCCACACCTATCAGACATTCCTGGTTAAAAAAAAAAAATATGGCTACTTTCTGATAAAAGCAGCGCCACACTTGTCCACAGGTTGTGGATGGTATTGCAACTCAGCCGTATTCACTTCAATGGAGCTGAGCTGCAATACCAGACGCGACCCATGGACAGGTGTGGCGCTGTTTCTGGATGAAAACAGCCATGTTTTTCTAATCCTGGACAATCCCTTATAACTTTATTGGTTTGCTGCATATACCTTTCTTTTTTTTTTTTTCGTTCTTGATCTTAAATCTCCCTCCAGATACATTTACTCTATTGTTGGGGTTGATATACGCCGCTCCTCTTATAACGCTGATGACTTTAGATGTACCGGCCCTTTAAGTATATGTTTTCTACTAAGATGTAATAATAATTAGGTGTTTAGTCCTGGTAAATCCTCATATGTTCTGTTCCAGCGATCCTGAATGAGCCACAAGGGAAAGATGACCTGGAGAAGAATATTCTGAGATTACGACAAGACCAAAAAGGTATCCATGTCTGAGGGGCCTGCCTGTTACTAGAAAACGATGGTAAAGTAGTTCTCTGGCCTAATATCCTCAACCTCCGTGAATCTGGTTGTCTTTCCAATCTGGACAACCCATATCCATACACCCAGTTAGGAAATTAATTTCATAGAGGGCGGCCGTCGTCTGGTATGACACTATATTAGCCAGGGTATAGAGCGACCCCTGCTGGTGCATTTAAGGGCCACATATTATGTGGGTGCCCATTCATTTAAATAGGTGCCATGTAATTTTACATTTCCCCTGCAGCGAACACTGACCGCCAGGAGAGTTTTCTTTTGAGGAGGGTGGGACAAAAGCTGGCCATAGAAATGATCAAAGATGGCGATGCATGAGAGCAACCGACCCCCCCCCCCCCCCCCCCGTCCGATGCTAAACTTGAATATTAATAGCAATGATCAGCTGTCAGACTTGTGCTGTTCCTTTTAAGAATAGGGGGATGGGTAATAACTGGAAATCGATCAAATATCCCCCCTCCATACTTAGACCAGACCCTAATGGTCCATATAGAGACATCATATTATTTGCAGATCTTCCTATGAGAGGAAGTAGAGCTGGTGTGTGCGTGACTATATCATCCGGTAGTGATCCCATTGTGAACGGTCTGTCGCTTGCTGTCACCAGAGTTCATCTTAAGATACTGCAGCATCTGGAACACCAACTCGCGCAACTGTCACGAAGCCCAGAGCGTATTGAACATCCTGCTGATGCACGAGGCGCCTGAGAGTTTGCTGCAGTACAGCGGCATCAGGGGCAACGTTGAGGCGCTCATACCCTACACAGGTGAGAAAGCGGACAACCCGCAGACCGCGCACACCAGCAGAGAATGCCTCTCACTCGCTCTCGTGACGTCCTGTTTTCTTCCATTCCTCCAGAGCGACACATGCAGAGGATGGGGAGGTTGCTGCAGGCCTCCATGATTGTGGACTTCATGTGGCAGCAAATGCGACTGAGCGATCTACCGATGGAGAAGAATACTATGCCCGTCCCTATTCCCAGGCTTACTCGGTCCTTAGAAGAGAATGGCAAGGCTTGAGGACGTGATCGGGCATTCAGAGACTAGTCATTCGTGGGTGGGTCACCCGGAGGGTTCTTCTCATCTGTCTTGCATGGATCCTGGACCAGTTATCCGGATGCTTGATGCTCCAGTTTTTAACCCTTGGATCTCTTGGTAACGAGGAGCAGGAGCCACTCGCTGCCTCTTACAGACATTTTACCGTGAACGTTTATGGGACAGACAGATGATGTATTTTGGGTATATACAGAGTATATAATAAAGACGTTTTCCAGTCTCGCCATCTCTTGGCCACATAGTCAGCAAAACAGATTACCAATTTATTACTGGGAACAATATAGGGGCAGGTTTAAGAAGCCGGTCATATTTGGTACATTGTCAGCATTTATAGATCTGCGGGCGCCATATCTACCAGCGGGTGATGGGTAATGTACTGCACGCTACTGAGCAACAGCCAAGAGGCAGAAAACTTTAAAGTAAATGTCCACCCTTTTTATCAAAACCGATCCCAAATCCTCTGCTGATTAATTTTATACTATATCTTTATAGTTCTCAAAATGCTTTTCTAATAGAGAGCTCCTTAGCTCCCCCTGGTGGTGGCTGCAGCCAGTCAGAATTTTGTCTTATCTTTCCTATGCAGAGGATTTGGAGCTCTGTATCAGAAAATCTGAGCTCCAATTGTTATAAAGGTATATTAAAAAAATGAATCGGCACAGAATGTTTAATCTAAAAGCAATATGGTGTTGAAAATTGCACGTTTACTTACAAAGAGGACCCGTTGCCATGATATACAGCACAATGTGACACATGTAAAGATAATAAAGCCCTTTCAAAAGATCTTCGTAATTCCAAAATTCGGTTTTGAAAGTTTGTCGCTACATGTTCTGCATGTTCATGAGTAATTTAGAGGAGTGGTAGCATCCTATTTTATGCATTTTACCGGTATGCTTTCTCCGGTGGATTTGCTGATTTCAGGGGTAGGTGGCTTTATTTTAATGTTTTATTTAAAACAAAAAACACAAAAAAAAACTGTTTTTGCCCGAATCAGATCTAGTATCGGTGGGGGCGCTGTTGCATTGGTGTCTATAGGAAAATATTTGGTGCCAGCAGTGGTGAAGAGTGGTACTGCAAGTGGTGAAAGTAACCAAATTTTAATAAGATTTAAAAGGAAACCTCAGAGGCAGACTGGAAGAGATAAGAAGTCCTACATCCTTCTCTGATAATACATATTGGAAAGACTTGCCACGTATTCAAAATTGTATTTATTTCTCATTGATACAATGTAACATAGTTAATACTGATTGTCAGACAAAAGATCATTATGATTGATGTGCGGTAAAAATATAGTTCTAGTTTCAAGGAAATGAATGGGGATGAGCTGCAATACTAGACCCAGCCCATGGGTGTCACTGTCTCTGAGGAAAAACATTCTTCCTCCAGGGTATCCGTTACCGTACCACAATGATAAACGATGACATAATAAATAAATCTACTGAATAAATAGTTCAAATAAAATAGATATAAAAGGAAATATCCCAATAAACGGTTTAGCCGTACATGAGAGCGCCCTCTCTCTTCTTCATGGCTGTCTTCGTTGTAGACGTACACTTGTTAAGAATTTCATGTTGTTCGGGCCGTTGAGGAACCCGAGGGGTGACGTCGGGGACAAGATGAGAGTTGGTGGGTCCACTAGTTACTGTAGGTCTACCTGGACTGCTTCCCGTGGCCAGTGCTTCTACAGTTATCTTCCTCGGATGTGGTATGGGCGGCAGGTCTTGTTGCTTGGAGGAAAGAGGTCGACCTCTGATGGCGTCTTTCTTCCGCAGCATAGGCTTCATCTCGGCTTCACGGTTTGGAACCACCGCTCTGGCTTTTTCCCTTGGTGGCATCTCTGTTGGAGAGTGTTGGAATCCATATTGTGTATTTAGTGGTAAACCACTTAACGACCTGGATTTTTTTCTGTCCAGCTTAATATGTGCATTATTAAGGGCTGAATGGTCGTCATCACTCCAGGACTCTTCTGGCTGGCTCAACTCTAAGGTGCTGGAGGCTTTGAAGAGATTTAGCATAGAGGAGAACATTCCTTGGTTCGTCTTGGCTTCAAGCTGGTGACAGTTTCGGTAGGGTTTCAAGTACATCGCTGGGACAAATCCAGTTTTTCCATTATACCTGGTGATGAAAATAAAGTTAGGAGTGATGTTGGAGGCAGTATTATACCAGATACATTCTTGTCCATAGGGGGCAGTATTATAGTATTTATATTCTTGTATATAGGAGGGAGTATTATAGTAGTTATATTCTTGTATATAGGGGCAGTATTATAGTAGTTATATTCTTGTATATAGGGGGCAGTATTATAGTATTTATATTCTTGCGTATATATAGGAGCAGTCTTATAGTAGTTATATTCTTGTATATAGGGGCAGTATTATAGTAGTTATATTCTTGTATATAGGGACAGTATTATAGTAGTTATATTCTTGTATATAGGAGCAGTATTATATTAGTTATATTCTTGTATATAGGGGGCAGTATTATAGTAGTTATATTCTTGTACATAGGGGGCAGTATTATAGTAGTTATATTCTTGTATATAGGAGCAGTATTATAGTAGTTATATTCTTGTATATAGGGAGCAGTATTATAGTAGTTATATTCTTGTATATAGAGGGCAGTATTATAGTAGTTATATTCTTGTATATAGGGGGCAGAATTATAGTAGTTATATTCTTGTATATAGAGGCAGTATTATAGTAGTTATATTCTTGTATATAGGAGTCAGTATTATAGTAGTTATATTCTTGTATATAGGAGCAGTATTATAGTAGTTATATTCTTGTATATAGGGGGCAGTATTATAGTAGTTATATTCTTGTATATAGTGGCAGTATTATAGTAGTTATATTATTGTACATAGGGGGCAGTATTATAGTATTTATATTCTTGCAGATAGGGGGCAGTATTATAGTAGTTATATTCTTGTATATAGGGACAGTATTATAGTAGTTATATTCTTGTACATAGGGGGCAGTATTATAGTAGTTATATTCTTGTATATAGGGGGCAGTATTATAGTAGTTATATTCTTGTATATAGGAGGCAGTATTATAGTAGTTATATTCTTGTATATAGGGGGCAGTATTATAGTAGTTATATTCCTGTATATAGGGGACAGTATTATAGTAGTTACATTCTTGTATATAGGGAGCAGTATTATAGTAGTTATATTCTTGTACATAGGAGGCAGTATTATAGTAGTTATATTCTTGTATATAGAGGGCAGTATTATAGTAGTTATATTCTTGTATATAGGGGACAGTATTATAGTAGTTATATTCTTGTATATAGGGAGCAGTATTATAGTAGTTATATTCTTGTACATAGGAGGCAGTATTATAGTAGTTATATTCTTGTATATAGGAGCAGTATTATAGTAGTTATATTCTTGTATATAGGGGACAGTATTATAGTAGTTATATTCTTGTTTATAGGGGACAGTATTATAGTAGTTATATTCTTGTTTATAGGGGGCAGTATTTATAGTAGTTATTTTTGGACATAAATTAGATGTTGATTCTATTAACACTATAAACCAATTTAAGTTGTTGTTTTTTTCACCTGATCAGCCACCATCCATTGTTTGACTTCTCAATGACCTCTACTAGGACCCCTCTGGAGATGGACATTTCATCGCAGCTCATGGCTTCATAAGATGTTGTTGCATAGTAACGGACTCCTAAGTAAAGAGAGTAGCGCACATTGTATTTGTATGGGATCAGTGATAACGTCTTGATATTTTACATTAAAACTGATAATTCATTTTCACTTCATTGTCTGACCACATGGTGTGCTGTTAAGGGAAATCATGTCTATAAGCACCACAGAACACAAAACTCTTCATCAGTGCATCATAATACTAACGTGCCACCTAGGGGTGAGCAGTATAATACTAAAGTGGCACCTAGTGGTGGAAACCTCTTATGTAGAAATTTGTGTCTATGAGGTTCACAATGCTTGTTTTGTTAGATAACACTATTTAAGCCTCATCCACCTGTATATTATATTATACGTGGTGCATAGCTTACCCTCATCATCTGATTCTGTCCCCGAATCCATGTCCTCTTTCTCCCCTAAAGTCCTGAGGAAAGGAGCTGGAAACCAAGCCACTCGTTTCTCCTCGTTCTCCACCAGCCACCACCCTAAAATGTAATTGGGGTTAATACAACCTCCTTAAATTGTATACAGCCCTGCATCTAATTGTAATCGGTAGGTGACCTCTTACCTGAGCCTTCCTTCATCAACACCCCCAGCTGCTCATTGCACTTGACTTTGAAGGGCCTGTTCTTGGTGTCCTTGGTCTCGTAGTCCTCAATACACAGGTACATTTGTGATACAATAGGTTCAGAGGCTGGTGGTTGTGGTAGTTGTCTTTTCTGCAGGTTTTTTACTTCGGATGGCATGATCACTATGCTGTAACCAGACAGCCAAGTTATATTTCATTTATTAGTCTTAGAACATACTGTATCTTATGTCTTAGCACTTTATACTCTTCCTTAAAGAGGTTGTCTCATATGGATAATTATTA
The DNA here is from genome assembly GCF_050947455.1 of Rhinoderma darwinii. Taxonomy (NCBI): domain Eukaryota; kingdom Metazoa; phylum Chordata; class Amphibia; order Anura; family Rhinodermatidae; genus Rhinoderma; species Rhinoderma darwinii. The sequence continues at coordinate 136,529,396 of NC_134692.1, read as the reverse complement.
TTTTTTTTATTAGAAAACTACCTAGATGAACTGGGACCCCAGCGATCAGCTGTATTCTGTAGGGAACCCAGCACCAAGTGTTACGTTCTCCTGCAGCGCCCCCACAGGGGAAAAGAAGCATTACATAGTTACCATTGTAATCAATGGTCGCATTGGGTCCTCCACAGCAAGAGACACTTTTTGTTACCACTCTGTTCTCCAGTAAATAGGCGAGGCTCTTGAATCGGAGACACCTGACTATTAATTCACTAATAGGTTATTTGAAAATGGGGTTTTTAAACCAGATCACCCCTTTCAAGTAAATTAGACAACATGTCCCCTACTGCAGTGGGTGCAGTGTTGTCACAGAGACCGTGTATGGAACACCAAATACAACAATGTCTACATCCTACCTTGCTAGAATAGAGGCAGTTGTGGGAGACATACCTGTTTTCGGGGAAGGCTGCGTTCAGGTCACTGTTGGCGGGTGTAAAAAACGTCATCACGACGTCGCATTGTGAGATTTTGTTGTCGGTTTTCAGAAGCTCCTGGGAAAATGTCTCCAGTAACCGCAGCCTCTCTATAAAGCGACTGCTGCGCCTGTTTTTCCTGAAAATTGGCACATCTATAGGGAGGGAGAGGAAATTAAACATGTGAGTTATATGTATGGCTGTCAAGGGAATTTCCCTATTGGTTATTTATAGTAGTAAGAAACTGGTCTGTCACCTTGTGAGGAAACACATTGCGACACCGAATATTATTATACCCCATGTGACATACCCATTAAATGGACCAAAAATAAACAATAACAGGGCGGTTAAATGGTTGTCATTGGTTAATATTAAAATATACCATAGAATGGAGCCCATGTGGCAACTCTGGGGCCCTTGGAGAGAAGGGGCCCAGCAATGGTTGGTTCTATCACTTTTGTTGCTAGGTGGTGAGACACTATGCAGGACTCCCCTCTACAGAGGAAGTGCATTATTAGCAAATACGAGGGTCGGGAATTAACCTAAGGCTAGATTTACACGAGAGTGGGGAAACTCGGACGTGAAAAACGTGACCAACGGCCACATTAAAAACATGAGTCCGTATGAAGGCCGGTGTTTCAACGCTCGTCGCATGGATGTATTCAACGCTCGTGTAAATGAGGCCTAAGGATTATGGAAAGGAGGTAGAGGGGTTAAAAAAACAAAACACCAGACCCTTCTGCCCTGGGTGGCAAAACCTGGCACCATATTGGGACCGACAGTTTGACCTTTGCTATAGGGCCCCCCTCTCTTCTATGTACACCATTGGTTGGAACCCTAAAGTGATAAATGGGATCTGTTAATGGATGTCCGATACAATGGAGTGGGTTATTACCTCTTAGTTTGGGGATCACGTTCTCTGATTTTCGGAGTAGCCCGGATTCCAGAGGGAATTTTTCTCTTAGTTCTCGCTATGAACAAATAATAGAATTAGTATTGGTTTTTGTTTATCTTATAATTGGTAAACCAAGTTGATAAAAATGGCGCATGCATCACAAGAAATTTGCCGCAACTTGCCAGACATGTTAGACACTTTGATACTTATCGTACATGTTCTCCAATATTTTGTGCAAAAAATATTGCACGGTTTAATACATTTGGAGCATATTATGACTTTTTTAGCCATCCCCATTTTTTCTAGACACTGGTAGATGCAAAAAAAAAGTCTACTAAATTTGGCGCCATGACCTCTATTTTTATTTTTTTTTGTGTGCAATTTGCGACAGAATTCTGGCTTATTAAATCTCCCCGTTACATATTATATTATTTCGTAATCACTATATTTTATCGGGTTTGTGATTACGCCACCTCATGGCCATAGTACATGCACGCCAATATTTTTCACTATAGTAAATTTGGTGTAACTTTTCATCCTGCACAATTTATTCCTAATGTTCTCAGTCTGTCATCGCCAATAGACAATTTTTTACTCTTAAACCACACTTACATGCATCTTTTTGAAATCGTTAAACGTTCGGTAGATGACAATGTCGTTGTGGTCAGACCACAAAATTGAAAATATATTGACCTGCCAAAGTAAAAAAAAAAATATTATTAATTCACTTGGTCAATCACACTCTTTGGCTATAAATCCCAGTATGAACTGGGGCAAGAAATTCAACCCACTAGGATCTGACTAGTCAAGGCTGATATATATTTTAAAGGGGTATTTTGGGATTCAGGAACAAATGGAAAGAAACAAAAAACTTGTAAACCCTCCATTGCTTGCCCTGTCCTACGGCTGCTTCTACGGGGGACCTTCAGGAGCACGTGTTTACTTGCTCAAAGCCAGGGCCATGGTGGCCAAATGGATACGGGTGTAGAGGTAGCAGTCGCACCTGTGCCCTGGTGCATTAGGGGGCCCAAGGGACCCTCTGCCACAGTATTATAAATGGCACTGGTAGGTGCTGGGCCCTGTTACAGATTTTGCATTGGGTACCAGGAGCTTTACGTAACGCCTCTAACATTAGGACTTCTGCCTGAATTTATTTCTTGAAAACTCGGAAACACATATGCGGATATATATCCCCCCAAAACATACTGGAATATAACATATGCCGGGTGGGACAGTCGGAAAGACATTTATGAAAACTGATTTTGTTGCTCGTAGCAACCAATTACAGCACTGCTTTTGTTTTGCTAGACAATTTGAAGAAATTAAACCTGAGCTGTGATTGGTTGCTATGGGCAACCAGCCCAGTTTTCATGTTCGACAGTTTTCCTAAATCTATAGGCCTCATTTAACAAGACTGTTTAATAGAAAAACTGGACTTGTTGCCCAGAGCAACCAATCACAGCACAGCTTTCATTTTACCAGAGCAGTTTAAGGAATGAAAGCTGAGCTCCGATTGGTTGCTAGGGGCAACAAGCCCAGTTTTCATAAAACTCCATTGTCATATATCCAGTAGGCATTTGGCAACCTCAAGGAGAATCAAGGAGGTCAACGGTTACAGAATAATCATAAACTGGGTCGTAATTACCATGTTAATAAGGCTAAAAAATACACAATTCATAAAGATCATCCTATTATTTCCATTCTATGTTCATTCAGAAGACGTCAAAAACAAAAAAACTCGCAAGTGGTCACCCCATGGGTCCTCGTGTAAAGTGGAAAGAATCCTTCCTGACTCCAAATATCTCAATCAGTAGTCCAGGAATTCATTCTAACGATAATTAAAACACCGACAAAAATATACAAAACCTTTATACCCAAATATAAAAAGATTCCCAAAAGATAAGTTCATGAGTCATACTCCATATTCTATTTCCAAGTGTGCCATTACAGTACAAAGAAGGAGTGGAAGGGCATATGCCAGGAGCTGCCAACAAGCCACGATGCCTTGGTCAGAGTATTAAGATTCAGGGCTTAATCTTTGCCCTGGGTAAAGGAAAGCCCAGCTAAGACAAGGGTATGCCACCTGGCTCTCCACTGACCCTAAATGGTTTGGGTCTCCATTATTATATATAGGAATATATAATTGTGGTACGCTACCTTCCGTTTCCCATTCTGAAGAACGCCAACAGCTTTGACTTCCAATGGATAGCGCCCAATCTTGGTTTGCTGAGGCATCTTGCAAACCAACTTGTCCGTATAGACAGTGACAGCAGCTTTTTATAATAGTCTAGAAGTACCGGTTAATAATTGCTCCTCCCATCAAAAGTCAATGACTCAAAAGATAACTTCACGCCTTGCAGGAAGTAAAGGACTCAACGTTCAGGCACTCGGGTAATTCCTATTCTTTAACATCATGTGATTTCCACAAGAGCACAAATTACTGCAAAACCTGTCATCGTGATTTGATGCCACATTGTATGAATGTTAAAGGAGTTGCGGGTTTAGAAAACCCATTGCCAAATACCCTATTAGGGGATTCTGAATTAATGAGGGAGGGGGGTATTCAGGGCCTCCATTATTAGCCCAAGAGTGACTACAACGGGTGTCTTGCTCTGGAGGACCTGGCATGTCCACGCATTACACAGACAGCACACCAATTTCCATGAGGACCGTGTAATGCTTCATTTCTACTGTGGTGGCGCTGCAGGGAAATTGAACACTTGCTGCCAGGTTCCTCCCCAGGTTACAGTTGATCTCTGGGGGTCTTAGCAGCAGGACATGTTTATCAGCTTATCTTTGAGGAACCCTTCTAACAAAAGGGAAATGTCCAATGCGGACAATTCCTTTAGTTTTGATAATATATCTGGCATATACCAAAAATCACAAACCTTTGGTCATTAAAAGGTTTGTCTGAGGAAGGAAACCCCTGTCCAATAACCCTATTAGGCCATATGGAAGTCATAGAGGGGTTCTCCCACTCGAGATCCCTATCAGTCATGATGGAGAGCCACTCTATCGGAATCCAGCCGTCAATGTATTATATTCATCTGACTGGCCGCCATATAAAACTACATTTCGCTGTAGGGGTATTGTCTGGCAAGGCAAGGTTTCTCCCAGCAAAATCAGCGGGCTGCCGAGAGCCGGACAATGGGGGTTAAATTTAAAATGGGTTGCCTGAAATTTCCACAGATCCCACTATCAGCGCCAACCTGTGAAACAAATAGCAAGATAAAAAATAAGTGTAATATACACCCATTGGGCCTATGTATACACCAGACCACAGAAACGCACAGTCCATGGTATAGTAATGTCACATGGCTGTGTGGTTTAATACCTCACGATGAACGGTAAAGCCTAGAATCTACACAAGCCCAACAGGGACCAAAGGAGAAGCTTTATGGTATGTTGTTTTGTTGTTGTTTTTTTTAAAGCCAGAACCAGAATTGAATCCCGGCGATGACACTTTAAGGCATTCCTTTACATATTTCTTCTGGTTTTGGCTTATAATAAAATGTATATAAAATCTGCATCAAATTTGCACTGTGTGAACAAGTCCTTAAACTGAAAATGTCTGCTTATAAAACTGCAGCAAAATAAGACAGCACGTCATTCACCAGCTGATATCATTCACAATAGATTTGTTTCAGCTACACAACAATTGGAAAGGGCACATACTTTTTCGGGTGTGATGTGGATCCATTCTTTTCTTGAGGATGCCATGTCCCGGGATTGCTCATTATATATTTGTGTATCTATAACATGTGTATATATGGATGGATAGATGAATAGCTGGAAAGATACACACACATTCTATATATGTATATATATATGTGTAAGGTAAGGGTGCAATATTCTCGTTGGGGCACGTGACCAGTGTCCCTAGAAATTGATCCAATCCTCCAAAACACGGGACAGCACTCCTTGAGAAAGGCCCCATGAAGTAGGGCTGAAACGTCGCATGTGGTGAATAAACCTCTATTTTTCACTAAACTAAGGAGTGCTGTCCAGTGTTTAGGAGGATTGTATATTATAATATATTTATATTGGATGGATGGCTGGATATACATACACATACACATGACTGGTGCTGGTGCCATTATGATGTCATCAGGCTGTGACCTTTGTGATGTCATCTATAGAACCTGTATCCACCACTTGCTGCAGTTACTTTTTAGTTTCTTTCAGGGAAACAGCATTTATCGGAATTGCAGATTTTTGTTGTTGTTTTAAAGTTTGTTTGTTTGTTTGCCCATGTAGTACCCCCTCTACTGTGGGTAGGAAGAAGGAGCCATGCCAGTGCGTGGCATCCTCAAGACGGGTGAGCCAACTTCACACCCTAAAAATCATGTCCACTGCAAACCAGAAGCCAACTTGAAGGGCTGTGGAAAATAATTCAGTGGAAATGATAAAGGGCTGAGAAAGAAGTCTCTTCTCAGCACCAGGACCGAGACAAAAAACGGGCGTCATCACCAGCAAATGATGCCATGGGACAAGAGGGAGCAAAGTTTGTCTGATGACTGTGCCAGGAGGACAGCGACTCCTCTACCTCGAGAGAGTCACAAATACAGATTAGAAGGAGAACGCTGTGAGGTAAGACAAGGGCTCTTGTTCTATCCTGGAACTCTGTATCCAGAGAGTGAAAGAAAATTGGCACCAAAAGACAGTCATACATGCCCCTTAGCTGTACAGGGTCATACCATCCCTGTCAGGCAGAGAACTGACGTTACTGCTAAGAAGAGCACGAGACGGGATCTGCCAGAACACCAAAAGAGGCAAGAAAACATCTCCAGGAAGAAAGAAGGAGCAAAGACACATAAAAGTATCCTCAAGAAAGCCAAGACTGATGGGTCAAAGTCACACGCGAAGAAACAAGTGTCCTTCAACCCATACGCCAAGATTAAAGAATATGCTAGAGAAGAGGATAGCGGTATGAGCCAGGAGCGGCTGTGCCTTCCTGTGATACAGACGCCACTTCCCGGTGTACATACATGCCACTTAGCTGTGGAGGGTAATCGTATCTTTTCTCAAGGCTAAATAGGTTTAGTTCTTTTAATCTTTCCTCATAACTTAGATTCTCCATGCCCCTTATTAGCTTCGTTGCTCTTCTTTGTATTTTTCATCCTTTCTATGAACTGGAGCCCAGAACTGAACTGCATATTCTAGATGAGGCTTCACTAATGCTTTGTAAAGTGGTAATATTACATCCCTGTCCCGCGAGTCCATGCCTCTTTTGATACACGACAATATTTTGCTGGCCTTTGAAGCAGCTGATTGACATTGCATGCTGTTATTTAGTTTATGATTTACAAGTACACCCAGATCCTTCTCAACAAGTGAATCCGCCAGTGTAGCTCCCCCTAGGACATATGATGCATGCAGATTGTTCGTACCCAGGTGCATAACTTTACATTTATCTACATTAAACTTCATTTGCCAAGTGGACGCCCAAACACTTAGTTTGTTTAAATCTGCCTGTAATTCATGAACATCTTCCATAGTCTGAACTATATTACATAGCTTGATGTCATCTGCAAAAATAGAAATAGTGCTATTAATCCCATCCTCTATATCATTAATAAATAAGTTGAATAATAGTGGTCCCAGCACCGAACCCTGGGGTACACCACTTATAACCGGGGACCATTCAGAGAAGGAATCATTGACCACAACTCTCTGGATACGGTCCTTGAGCCAATTCTCAATCCAATTACAAACTATACTTTCTAAACCTATAGTCCTTAATTTACCCATTAGATGTCTATGAGGGACAGTGTCAAATGCCTTTGCAAAGTCTAAAAACACTATATCCACAGCGGCCCCTCTGTCTAGGCTTCTGCTTACCTCTTCATAAAAACAAATCAGGTTGGTTTGACAACTTCTGTCCTTTGTAAAACCATGCTGGCTGTCACTTGTAATACTATTTATTGTCACATAATTCTGTATATAGTCCCTCAATAGCCCCTCAAACATTTTCCCCACAATTGATGTTAAGCTTACTGGTCTATAATTACCCGGCGAAGACCTAGAGCCCTTTTTGAAAATAGGCACCACATTTGCCCTGCGCCAGTCCCTTGGCACTATACCAGTCATGAGAGACTCTCTAAATATTATGAAGAGGGGGACAGAAATAACTGAACTAAGCTCCTTAAGAACTCTAGGGTGTAACCCATCTGGTCCCGGGGCCTTGTGTACATTTATTTTATTTAATTTAGCTTGCACCATATCTACATTCATCCAATTCAGTATATGAACTGATATATTAACAGCACCGGCAGCGGCTACATCAGCTGCTCTTTCTTCTGTTGTATATACAGAGCGGAAGAACCCATTTAGTAACTCTGCCTTCTCTTGATCGCCTGTGACCAACTCCCCATTACGTTGTGCCCGGCTATCACAAAAGTTTATTATAAAGAGATTCCAGATGCCCAGCAACAGATTCATGATACACAAAATTAACCCCGTATAGAAAGTATCAAGGAGAAAGTTTTTTTTATATAAACCAGAGACCTGGTCAGCAGCCCCAAGACCGCCATCAGAAATATTTGGGTCCCATTCAATCAGAGCGTGGCCCCCCCATTATCGGGGGGGAGGGGGTGGCAACGCAAAGTGGTGGCAGCGGGACTGAGGTGGGACGCAAAGTGGCAGTGGCTCTGTGGAGGGGTACGGCGTAGACAAAAGGTGGGCAGGAGCTCTGTCAGGGGACAAGGGGAGAGTCTAGGTGGAAGAGCTCTGTGGGGGGGGGGGGGGCTGTATTACATTACCTGGCCCAGCGAACGTCCACCAATGTGGTTTCTTGCTAAACACCTTCTGCTTCCTCATGAGTTAATTTGGGGTCCCCTTATCGGAAGAGAAAACAGAGGGCCCGTTTACTTCGCTGTCCTTTTTGAGCATTGAACTGGACACGACCCTGATGGTTTTTCAATTGCCTGCGGATAAGCTGTAAAAAATGTGCGACTTCGTTGACGGTTTTTGTTCGGTTAAAAAGGTTACCCTCCGACAAATGCAATCACTGCTTGGTTTGCTGGTCTTTGCCTGCCGCGTCATGCCCATGGGCTGTGTTTTTTCTCGATGCCCCTCTTTGGCCTCCCAGCCGGTGAGATGCCCTTGGCACAGGATCTGTATAACCAATGCATTACGTTTGGATTTACTGGTATGGAAACAAGTTTTGTCCCAATATAATGGTTACATGTTGTTAAGATGTGAAAGTATCACATGAGGACATAAATTTGTACACTGATGCTGCAGGATCCACAAGTTTTGGTGCTATCCTGGGATGTCATTGGTGCGCCCACCCTTGGCCACCGGTTTGGGAGGCCAGTGGTCTGTGCAAGAACCTCACTTTGCTTAAAGCTCTTCCCCATTGTAGTAGCAGTTGAGTTGTGGGGATCGCAGCTAGCTAATAAAAGGGTAGTCTTCTGGACGGATAATCTGAGTGTGATTTTCTGTCTTAATCATATATCTTCTTCATCCTTCGCAGTTTTGAGCCTACTTCGTAATTTGGTCTTTCGTTTCTTGGACTTTAATATCTGGTTTAGAGCCCGTCATGTGCCTGGTGTTCGGAATACTGTCACTGATGCCTTGTCTCGCTTTCAATTTCAGGTGTTTCGAGAATTCTTACCGGGAGCGGACAGGAGGGCTATCTTTGCCCGGATCGGCTATGGGAGCTGGTAACGGGGGACTAATGCCACCTGTATCCAGAGAGTAAAAGAGAATTGGCACCAAAAGACACTCATACATGCCCCTTAGCTGTACAGGGTCATACCATCCCTGTCAGGCAGAGAACTGACGTTACTGCTAAGAAGAGCATGAGACGGGATCTGCCAGAACACCAAAAGAGGCAAGAAAACACCTCCAGGAAGAAAGAAGGCGCAAAGACACATAAAAGTATCCTCAAGAAATCTAAGACTGATGGGTCAAAGTCACACGCGAAGAAACAAGTGTCCTTCAACCCATACGCCAAGATTAAAGAATATGCTAGAGAAGAGGATAGCGGTATGAGCCAGGAGCGGCTGTGCCTTCCGGTGATACAGACGCCACTTCCCGGCGTACATACATGCCACTTAGCTGTGGAGGGTAATCGTATCCTTTCCAGGCAGAGAACAAAAGCAGACGGTACTGCTAAGAAGGCCAACATGTCTATTGCCCAAAAACCCAGCATGAGAAAAGATCTGCTACAATGCCATGGGAGGGAAGACACCGCCTACAAAATAAAAAGTAGATTTCCTATGCTGGATAGAAGATAAAGCCCCTCCACCCTGAAATATCCCATGCCATGGTATCCTGAAGACCAAGACGGATCACCAGCAAACATCATTAATGGTGGAGAAGATGGAGCCTGGTGTCCGTGATGACTATGCCAGGGGAATATTGAGTACTCCACCCACAGAGACCAACACCTGGGATGTGACAGGAGACAACTATGAGGTTCACCCCAAGAAAAGAACAACTGTTTATCTATAGAAGACTGGCGGACACCAAATAAAGTTACCTATTCCACGACAAAGAAAGTCCAGTATTCCAGGGGGAGACCTAGTGTTGTGTCTGAATTCCAGCAAGATGCATGTAGAAGACCAGCCCATGCCACCCAGACACACAGAAACATAATCTCTACCAAGGTCATAGTGTCCGGTGTAACCCTGGAGCCAGTAGTCACATCATTATTACTGCACTGTTACCGGAAATAAAAATTGGGAATATTATTTGTTCTATTCTTCCAGTTCTGCTTGTTTTTGGTTACATCTCTTCAGAATATTCTTCTTTTCACGGTTTTATGTCTTTCTTCTGATATCACAGTTTTTTGTCTTTCCTCCGGTAGCACGTTGTGCCCGGCTATCACAGAAGTCTATTATAAAGAGATTCCAGATGCCCAGCAACAGATTCATGATACACAAAATTAACCCCGTATAGAAAGTATCAAGGAGAAAGGTTTTTTTTTATAAACCAGAGACCTGGTCAGCAGCCCCAAGACCGCCATCAGAAATATTTGGGCCCCATTCAATCAAAGCATGGACGCCCCATTATCGGGGGGGGGCAACGCAAAGTGGTAGAAGCAGGACTGAGGTGGGACTCAAACTGGCAGTGCCTCTGTGGAGGGGTACGGCGTAGATAAAAGGTGGGCAGGAGCTCTGTCAGGGGACAAGGGGAGAGTCTAGGTGGAAGTGCTCTGTGGGGGGGGGGGGGCTGTATTACATTACCTGGACGATTTCTTATTTGTGGGCCCAGCGAACGACCCCAATGTGCTTTCTTGGTAAACACATTCTGCTTCCTCATGAGTTGATTTGGGGTCACCTTATCGGAAGAGAAAACAGAGGGCACGCTTACTTCGCGGTCCTTCTTGACCATTGAACTGGACACGACCCTGATGGTTTTTCGATTGTCTGCGGATAAGCTGTAAAAATGTTTAACTTCGTGGATGGTTTTTGTTCGGTTAAAAAGGTTACCCTCCGACAAATGCAATCACTGCTTGGTTTGCTGGTCTTTGCCTGCCGCGTCATGCCCATGGGTCGTGTTTTTTCTCGATGCCCCTCTTTGGCCTCCCAGCCGGTGAGATGCCCTGGGCACAGGATCCGTATAACCAATGCATTACGTTTGGATTTGCTGGTATGGAAACAAGTTTGGTCCCAATATAATGGTCATACATGTTGTCAGGATGTGAAAGGATCACATGAGGACATAAATTTGTACACTGATGCTGCAGGATCCACAGGTTTTGGTGCTATCCTGGGATGTCATTGGTGCGCCCACCCTTGGCCACCGGTTTGGGAGGCCAGTGGTCTGTGACAACCTCACTTTGCTTAAAGCTCTTCCCCATTGTAGTAGCAGTTGAGTTGTGGGGATCGCAGCTAGCTAATTAAAGGGTAGTCTTCTGGACGGATAATCTGAGTGTGGTTTTCTGTATTAATCATATATCTTCTTCATCCTTTCCAGTTTTGAGCCTACTTCGTAATTTGGTCCTTCGTTTCTTGGACTTTAATATCTGGTTTAGAGCCCGTCATGTGCCTGGTGTTCGGAATACTGTCACTGATGCCTTGTCTCGCTTTAAATTTCAGGTGTTTCGAGAATTCTTACCGGGAGCGGACAGGAGGGCTATCCTTGCCCGGATCGGTTATGGGAGCTGGTCACGGGGGACTAATGCCGTTTGTAAAAAATTCGGTAGTCCCTTCTACTTGGACTTCGTATGGTAAGGCATGGGGAGAGTGGTTGGCCTGTGTGGGCTCGCAGGACATCTATGGTCCTCATGACAGTCGCCTACAGATGACTGACGATTATTTGCAACGCTTGCTCGACTTGGGTGTGTCGGCAGCGGTTGCGCGGCGTTGTTTGCTCGGCAGCCTGCCTTCCTTGTGTTCTTCCCCGTTCAAAGTGGCCTTGTTTGGGGCGGCGTTTGGTTTGGCATTTTTTGTAGCTCTTCGTGTTGGTGAATTAGTGTGTCCTTCCAAGTCCAAACTGGGCGGTTTGGGTCTGGGAGACGTAGTGGTGGGGGTTAGTTTTATCCGCCTGCGTATTGCCCGTTCTAAGATGGACCAGTTGGGTAAGGGAACTTGAATATTGCTAAACTCTGTGGTCAGTGGCCCTTGCCTGGTTGGTTTGGTCACCTCGTTTTCCGCTATGCATGGGGGGGGTCTTAATTTCTGTCTCATGCGGATGGTATCTCCCTTACCAGATTCCAGTTTTCGGCAATGCTGAAGAAATGTCTAACGGCTGCTGGTGCCCTCCGGATGATTACGGGACCCATGCTTTCCGTATAGGTGCGGCCACAGAAGCGGCTAGGGCCGGTCTTTCTAAAGGCGAGGTTATGCGCATTGGTCGGTGGTGCTCGCAATGTTATACTGGTTACGTTCACCCTGAATTGTTAAACTGTTAATGTTTTTCTTTCCTATTTTAGGTTGACCAACTGTGTGGATAGTTGGTCACTCCTACGTCTTTTGGGCTGGCCAAAGAGCAGAATATCGGCCTGGAAGGCGAAGTTTGGGCTTCCAGTCTGCTGACGTACATTGGAGGGGTGTTTGGGGCCCATGATGGTCCCAAGTTTTGTCTGAAATTGTTTCCATTAGTAGGGATGTTCGGGTTCTTGTTGTATTGGTGTTGCATGTAGGGGGGAATGATTTGTGTTTCGTAAGAATGGCTGAATTGTTGAGAGCCGGACAAGGCGGGGTTCAATTTAAAAGGAGTTTCCTGACAATTGCACAGATCCCACTATCAGCGCCAACCTGTAAATAAATAGCAAGATAAAAAATAAGTGTAGTATACACCCATTGGGCCTATGTATACACCAGACCACAGAAACGCACTGTCCATGGTATAGTAATGACATATGGCTGTGTGGTTTGATACCTCATGATGAAAGGTCCCTAGAGGCTAAAATATACACGAGCCCAACAGGGACCAGAGGAGAAGCTTTATGGTAAGTGCATTCAAATTATTTAAAAATAAATAAATAAAAATGCTTCCTAAATCTTGTTTATACAGTGCAGATTTTTTATGATTTTTTTTAACCCAAAACCATAATTGAATCGAGGTGGAGACACTTTAAGGCCTTCCTTTACATATTTCTTTTGTTTATGTTCTGTTACTGGTTTAGGCTTAAAAAAAAAAAAAAAATGCATGCAAAATCTGCATCAAATTTGCACTGTCTGAACAAGTCCTTAACTTGAAAATGTCTGCTTATAAAACTGCAGCATAATAAGACGAACTGCTGATTTCATTTAAACAAATGATTCTTGAAATGACTGAAGCAATAGATTTGTTTCAGCTACACAACAATTGGAGGGGGCACATGCTTTTTGGGTTGTGATGTGGACCCATTCATTTCTTGAGGATGCCATGTCCCGGGATTGCTCATTATATATCTGTGTATCTATAATATGTGTATATATGGATGGATTGATGGATAGATGAATAGATAGAAAGATACACACACATAATATATATATATTTAGATTGGATGGATGGATGGATGGATGGATGGATGGATGGATGCTGGATATACACACACATACACATGACTGGTGCTGGTGCCATTATGATGTCATCAGGCTGTGACCTTTGTGATGTCATCTATAGAACCTGTATCCACCACTTGCTGCAGTTACTTTTTAGTTTCTCTCAGGGAAACAGCGTTTATCAGAATTGCGGATTTTTGTTGTTGTTTTGTTTGTTTGTTTGCCGATGTAGTACCCCCTCTACTGTGGGTAGGAAGAAGGAGCCATGCCAGTGCGTGGCATCCTCAAGACGGGTGAGCCAACTTCACACCCTAAAAAACATGTCCACTGCCAACCAGAAGCCAATATGAAGGGCTATGGAAAAGAATTCAGTGGAAATGATAAAGGGCTGAGAAAGAAGTCTCTTCTCAGCACCAGGACAGAGACAAAAACCGGGCGTCATCACCTGCAAATGATGCCATGGGACAAGAGGGAGCAAAGTTTGTCTGATGACTGTGCCAGGAGGACAGCGACTCCTCTACCTCGAGAGAGTCACAAATACACATTAGAAGGAGAACGCTGTGAGGTAGGACAAGGGCTCTTGTTCTATCGTGGAACTCTGTATCCAGAAAGTAAAAGAGCATTGGCACCAAAAGACAGTCATGCATGCCCCTTAGCTGTACAGGGTCATACCATCCCCGTCAGGCAGAGAACTGACTTTACTGCTAAGAAGAGCACGAGACGTGATCTGCCAGAACACCAAAAGAGGCAAGAAAACACCTCCAGGAAGAAAGAAGGCGCAAAGACACATAAAAGTATCCTCAAGAAAGCCAAGACTGATGGGTCAAAGTCACACGCGAAGAAACAAGTGTCCTTCAACCCATTCGCCAAGATTAAAGAATATGCTAGACAAGAGGATAGCGGTATGAGCCAGGAGCGGCTGTGCCTTCCTGTGATACAGACGGCACTTCCCGGTGTACATACATGCCACTTAGCTGTGGAGGGTAATCGTATCCTTTCCAGGCAGAGAACAAAAGCAGACGGTACTGCTAAGAAGGCCAACATGTCTATTGCCCAAAAACCCAGCATGAGAAAAGATCTGCTACAATGCCATGGGAGGGAAGACACTGCCTACAAAATAAAAAGTAGATTTCCTATGCTGGATAGAAGATAAAGCCCCTCCACCCTGAAATATCCCATGCCATGGTATCCTGAAGACCAAGACGGATCACCAGCAAACATCATTAATGGTGGAGAAGATGGAGCCTTGTGTCCGTGATGACTATGCCAGGGGAACATTGACTACTCCACCCCCAAAGACCAACACCTGGGATGTCACAGGAGACAACTATGAGGTTCGCCCCAAAAAAAGACCAACTGTTTATCTATAGAAGACTGGCGGACACCAAATAAAATTATCTATTCCACGACAAAGAAAGTCCAGTATTCCAGGGGGAGACCTAGTGTTGTGTCTGAATTCCAGCAAGATGCATGTAGAAGACCAGCCCATGCCACCCAGACACACAGAAACATCATCTCTACCAAGGTCATAGTGTCCGGTGTAACCCTGGAGCCAGTAGTCACATCATTATTACCGGAAATAAAAATTGAGAATATTATTAGTTCTATTCTTCCAGTTCTGCTTGTTTTTGGTTACATCTCTTCAGAATTTTCTTCTTTTCACGGTTTTATGTCTTTCTTCTGATATCACTGTTTTTTGTCTTTCCTCCGGTAGCACGTTGTGCCCGGCTATCACAGAAGTCTATTATAAAGAGATTCCAGATGCCCAGCAACAGATTCATGATACACAAAATTAACCCCGTATAGAAAGTATCAAGGAGAAAGTTTTTTTATATATAAACCAGAGACTTGGTCAGCAGCCCCAAGACCGCCATCAGAAATATTTGGGCCCCATTCAATCAAAGCATGGACCCCCATTATTTGGGGGGGGTATTGGCAACGCAAAGTGGTGGCAGCGGGACTGAGGTGGGACGCAAACTGGCATTGGCTCTGTGGAGGGGTATGGCGTAGACAAAAGGTGGGCAGGAGCTCTGTCAGGGGACAAGGGGAGAGTCTAGGTGGAAGAGCTCTGTGGGGGGGGGGGGGCTGTATTACATTACCTGGACGATTTCTTATTTTTGGGCCCAGCGAACGGCCCCCAATGTGGTTTCTTGCTAAACACCTTCTGCTTCCTCATGAGTTGATTTGGGGTCCCCATATCGGAAGAGAAAATAGTGGGCCCGTTTACTTCACTGTCCTTCTTGAGCATTGAACTGGACACGACCCTGATGGTTTTTCGATTGCCTGCGGATAAGCTGTAAAAAATGTGCGACTTCGTGGACGGTTTTTGTACGGTTAAAAAGGTTACCCTCCGACAAATGCAATCACTGCTTGGTTTGCTGTTCTTTGCCTGCCGCGTAATGCCCATGGGCTGTGTTTTTTCTCGATGACCCTCTTTGGCCTCCCAAGGGGTGAGATGCCCTGGGCACAGGATCCGTAAAACCAATGCATTACGTTTGAATTTGCTGGTATGGAAACAAGTTTTGTCCCAATATAATGGTTACATGTTGTCAGGATGTGAAAGGATCACATGAGGACATCAATTTGTACACTGATGCTGCAGGATCCACAGGTTTTGGTTCTATCCTGGGATGTCATTGGTGCGCCCACCCTTGGCCACCGGTTTGGGAGGCCAGTGGTCTGTGTAAGAACCTCATTTTGCTTAAAAGCTCTTCCCCATTGTAGTAGCAGTTGAGTTGCGGGGATCACAGCTAGCTAATAAAAGGGTAGTATTCTGGACGGATAATCTGAGTGTGGTTTTCTGTATTAATCATATATCTTCTTCATCCTTTCCAGTTTTGAGCCTACTTCGTAATTTGGTCCTTCGTTTCTTGGACTTTAATATCTGGTTTAGAGCCCGTCATGTGCCTGGTGTTCGGAATACTGTCACTGATGCCTTGTCTCGCTTTCAATTTCAGGTGTTTCGAGAATTCTTACCGGGAGCGGACATGGAGGGCTATCCTTGCCCGGATCGGCTATGGGAGCTGGTAACAGGGGACTAATGCCGTTTGTAAGGAATTCGGTAGTCCCTTCTACTTGGACTTCGTATGGTAAGGCATGGGTAGAGTGGTTGGCCTGTGTGGGCTCGCAGGACATCTATGGTCCTCATGACAGTCGCCTACAGATGACTGACGATTATTTGCAACGCTTGCGCGACTTGGGTGTGTCGGCAGCGGTTGCACTTCGTTGTTTGCTCGGCAGCCTGCCTTCCTTGTGTTCTTCCCCGTTCACAGTGGCCTTGTATGGGGCGGCGTTTGGTTTGGCATTTTTTGTAGCTCTTCGTGTTGGTGAATTAGTGTCTCCTTCCAGGTCCAAACCGGGCGGTTTGGGTCTGGGAGATGTAGTGGTGGGGGTTAGTTTTATCCGCCTGCGTATTGCCCGTTCTAAGATGGACCAGTTGGGTTAGGGAACTTGAATATTGCTAAACTCTGTGGTCAGTGGCCCTTGCCCGGTTGGTTTGGTCACCTTGTTTTCCGCTATGCATGTTAGTGGGGTCTTAATTTCTGTCTCATACGGATGGTATCTCCCTTACCAGATTCCAGTTTTCGGCAATGCTGTCCGGAGGGCACCAGCAGTCTAACGGCTGCTGGTGCCCTCCGGATGATTATGGGACCCATTCGTTCCGTATAGGTGCGGCCACAGAAGCGGCTAGGGCCGGTCTTTCTAAAGGGGAGGTTATGCGCATTGATCGTTGGTGCTTGCAATGTTATACTGGTTACGTTCACCCTGAATTGTTAAACTGTTAATGTTTTTCTTTCCTATTTTAGGTCGACCAACCGTGTGGATAGTTGGTCACTCCTACGTCTTTTGGGCTGGCCAAAGAGCTGAATATCGGCCTGGATGGCGAAGTTTGGGCTTCCAGTCTGCTGACGTACATTGGAGGGGCATTTGGGGCGTATGATGGTCCCAAGTTTTTTCTGAAATTGTTTCCATTAGTAGGGATGTTCGGGTTCCTGTTGTATTGGTGTTGCATGTTAGGGGGGAATGATTTGTGTTTCGTGAGAATGGCTAAATTGTTGAGAGCCGGACAAGGCGTGCTTCAATTTAAAAGGGGTTGCCTGACAATTGCACAGATCCCACTATCAGCGCCAACCTGTAAAAAAATAGCAAGATAAAAAATAAGTGTAGTATACACCCATTGGGCCTATGTATACACCAAACCACAGAAACGCACTGTCCATGGTATAGTAATGTCACATGGCTGTGTGGTTTGATACCTCATGATGAACGGTCACTAAAGGCTAAAATATACACGACCCCGACAGGGACCAGAGGAGAAGCTTTATGGTAAGTGCATTCAAATCATTTAAAAATAAATAAATAAATAAAAACGCTTCCTGAATCTTGTTTACACAGTGCAGATTTGATGCAGGTTTTTTATGATTTTTTTTTAACCTAATACAATAATTGAATCCAGTTGGAGACACTTTAAGGCCTTTCTTTACATATTTCTTCTGTTTATGTTCCGTTACTGGTTTTGGCTTAAAAAAAAAAAAATGCATGCAAAATCTGCATCATATTTGCACTGTGTGAACAAGTCCATAACCTGAAAATGTCTGCTTATAAAACTGCAGCATAAAAAGACGAACTGCTGATTTCATTCTAACAAATGATTCTTGAAATGACTGAAGCAATAGATTTGTTTCAGCTACACAACAATTGGAGGGGGCACATGCTTTTTGGGCTGTGATGTGGACCCATTCATTTCTTGAGGATGCCATGTCCCGGGATTGCTCATTACATATCTGTGTATCTATAATATGTGTATATATGGATGGATTGATGGATAGATGAATAGATAGAAAGATACACACACATAATATATATATATATATATATATATATATATATATATATATATATATATATATTTATATTTAGATTGGATGGATGGATGGCTGGATATACATACACATACACATGACTGGTGCTGGTGCCATTATGATGTCATCAGGCTGTGACCTTTGTGATGTCATCTATAGAACCTGTATCCACCACTTGCTGCAGTTACCTTTTAGTTTCTCTCAGGGAAACAGCGTTTATCAGAATTGCAGATTTTTGTTGTTGTTTTAAAGTTTGTTTGTTTGCGATGTAGTACCCCCTCTACTGTGGGTAGGAAGAAGGAGCCATGCTAGTGCGTGGCATCCTCAAGACGGGTGAGTCAACTTCACACCCTAAAAATCATGTCCACTGCAAACTAGAAGCCAATATGAAGGGCTATGGAAAAGAATTCAGTGGAAATGATAAAGGGCTGAGAAAGAAGTCTCTTCTCAGCACCAGGACAGAGACAAAAACCGGGCGTCATCACCCGCAAATGATGCCATGGGACAAGAGGGAGCAAAGTTTGTCTGATGACTGTGCCAGGAGGACAGCGACTCCTCTACCTCGAGAGAGTCACAAATACAGATTAGAAGGCGAACGCTGTGAGGTAGGACAAGGGCTCTTGTTCTATCCTGGAATTCTGTATCCAGAGAGTAAAAGAGAATTGGCACCAAAAGACAGTCATACATGTCCCTTAGCTGTACAGGGTCATACCATCCCCGTCAGGCAGAGAACTGACGTTACTGCTAAGAAGAGCACGAGACGGGATCTGCCAGAACACCAAAAGAGGCAAGAAAACACCTCCAGGAAGAAAGAAGGCGCAAAGACACATAAAAGTATCCTCAAGAAAGCCAAGACTGATGGGTCAAAGTCACACGTGAAGAAACAAGTGTCCTTCAACCCATTCGCCAAGATTAAAGAATATGCTAGAGAAGAGGATAGCGGTATGAGCCAGGAGCGGCTGTGCCTTCCGGTGATACAGACGCCACTTCCCGGCATACATACATGCCACTTAGCTGTGGAGGGTAATCGTATCCTTTCCAGGCAGAGAACAAAAGCAGACGGTACTGCTAAGAAGGCCAACATGTCTATTGCCCAAAAACCCAGCATGAGAAAAGATCTGCTACAATGCCATGGGAGGGAAGACACCGCCTACAAAATAAAAAGTAGATTTCCTATGCTGGATAGAAGATAAAGCCCCTCCACCCTGAAATATCCCATGCCATGGTATCCTGAAGACCAAGACGGATCACCAGCAAACATCCATTAATGGTGGAGAAGATGAAGCCTTTTGTCAGTGATGACTATGCCAGGGGAATATTGACTACTCCACCCCCAGAGACCAACACCTGGGATGTGACAGGAGACAACTATGAGGTTCACCCCAAGAAAAGCACAACTGTTTATCTATAGAAGACTGGCGGACACCAAATAAAATATCTATTCCACGACAAAGAAAGTCCAGTATTCCAGGGGGAGACCTAGTGTTGTGTCTGAATTCCAGCAAGATGCATGTAGAAGACCAGCCCATGCCACCCAGACACACAAAAACATCATCTCTACCAAGGTCATAGTGTCCGGTGTAACCCTGGAGCCAGTAGTCACATCATTATTACTGCACTGTTACCGCAAATAAAAATTGAGAATATTATTTGTTCTATTCTTCCAGTTCTGCTTGTTTTTGGTTACATCTCTTCAGAATATTCTTCTTTTCACGGTTTTATGTCTTTCTTCTGATATCACAGTTTTTTGTCTTTCCTCCGGTAGCACGTTTTGCCCGGCTATCACAGAAGTCTATTATAAAGAGATTCCAGATGCCCAGCAACAGATTCATGATACACAAAATTAACCCCGTATAGAAAGTATCATGGAGAACGTTTTATTTATATAAACCAGAGACCTGGTCAGCAGCCCCAAGACCGCCATCAGAAATATTTAGGCCCCATTCAGTCAAAGCGTAGCCCCTCCATTACCGGGGGGGGGGGGGTGGCAATGGAAAGTGGTGTCAGCGGGACTGAGGTGGGACGCAAACTGGCACTGACTCTGTGGAGGGGTATGGCGTAGACAAAAGGTGGGCAGGAGCTCTGTCAGGGGACAAGGGGAGAGTCTAGGTGGAAGAGCTCTGTGGGGGGGGGGGGCTGTATTACATTACCTGGATGATTACTTATTTGTGGGCCCAGCGAATGGCCCCCAATGTGGTTTCTTGCTAAACACCTTCTGCTTCCTCATGAGTTGATTTGGGGTCCCCTTATCGGAAGAGAAAACAGAGGGCCCGTTTACTTCGCTGTCCTTTTTGAGCATTGAACTGGACACGACCCTGATGGTTTTTCGATTGCCTGCGGATAAGCTGTAAAAAATGTGTGACTTCATGGACAGTTTTTGTACGGTTAAAAAGGTTAAACTCCGACAAATACAATCACTGCTTGGTTTGCTGGTCTTTGCCTGCCGCGTCATGCCCATGGGCCGTGTTTTTTCTCGATGCCCCTCTTTGGCCTCCCAGACGGTGAGATGCCCTGGGCACAGGATCCGTATAACCAATGCATTATGGTTGGATTTGCTGGTATGGAAACAAGTTTTGTCCCAATATAATGGTCATACATGTTGTCAGGATGTGAAAGGATCACATGAGGACATCAATTTGTACACTGATGCTGCAGGATCCACAGGTTTTGGTTCTATCCTGGGATGTCATTGGTGCGCCCACCCTTGTCCACCGGTTTGGGAGGCCAGTGGTCTGTGACAACCTCACTTTGCTTAAGAGAGGCTCTGTCACCAGATTTTGCAACCCCTATCTGCTATTGCAGCAGATCGGCGCTGCAATGTAGATTACAGTAACGTTTTTATTTTTAAAAAACGAGCATTTTTGGCCAAGTTATGACCATTTTTGTAGTTATGCAAATGAGGCTTGCAAAAGTCCAAGTGGGTGTGTTTAAAAGTAAAAGTCCAAGTGGGCGTGTATTATGTGCGTACATCGGGGCGTTTTTAATACTTTTACTAGCTGGGCGCTCTGAAGAGAAGTATCATCCACTTCTCTTCAGAACGCCCAGCTTCTGACAGTGCAGATCTGTGACGTCACTCACAGGTCCTGCATCGTGACGGCCACATCGGCACCAGAGGCTACTGTTGATTCTGCAGCAGCATCAGCGTTTGCAGGTAAGTCGATCTTACACGCCCACTTGGACTTTTGCAAGCCTCATTTGTATAACTACAAAAATGGTCATAACTTGGCCAAAAATGCTCGTTTTTTAAAAATAAAAACGTTACTGTAATCTACATTGCAGCGCCGATCTGCTGCAATAGCAGATAGGGGCTGCAAAATCTGGTGACAGAGCCTCTTTAAAGCTCTTCCCCATTGTAGTAGCAGTTGAGTTGTGGGGATCGCAGCTAGCTAATAAAAGGGTAGTCTTCTGGACGGATAATCTGAGTGTGGTTTTCTGTATTAATCATATATCTTCTTCATCCTTTCCAGTTTTGAGCCTACTTCGTAATTTGGTCCTTCGTTTCTTGGACTATAATATCTGGTTTAGAGCCCATCATGTGACTGGTGTTCGGAATACTGTCACTGATGCCTTGTCTCGCTTTCAATTTCAGGTGTTTCGAGAATTCTTACCGGGAGCGGACAGGAGGGCTATCCTTGCCCGGATCGGCTATGGGAGCTGGTCACGGGGGACTAATGCCGCTTGTAAGGAATTTGGTAGTCCCTTCTACTTGGACTTCGTATGGTAAGGCATGGGGAGAGTGGTTGGCCTGTGTGGGCTCGCAGTACATCTACGGTCCTCATGACAGTCGCCTACAGATGACTGAGGATTATTTGCAACGCTTGCGCGACTTGGGTGTGTCAGCAGCGGTTGCACTGCGTTGTTTGCTCGGCAGCCTGCCTTCCTTGTGTTCTTCCCCGTTCAAAGTGGCCTTGTTTGGGGCGGCGTTTGGTTTGCCATTTTTTGTAGCTCTTCGTGTTGGTGAATTAGTGTCTCCTTCCAAGTCCAAACCGGGCGGTTTGGGTCTGGGAGACGTAGTGGTGGGGGTTAGTTTTATCCTGCCTGCGTATTGCCCGTTCTAAGATGGACCAGTTGGTTTAGGGAACTTGAATATTGTTAAACTATGTGGTCAGTGGCCCTTGCCCGCTTGGTTTGGTCACCTCTTTTTCCGCTAGGCATGAGGGTGGGGTCTTAATTTCTGTCTCATGCGGATGGTATCTCCCTTACCAGATTCCAGTTTTCGGCAATGCTGAAGAAATGTCTAACGGCTGCTGGTGCCCTCCGGATGATTACGGGACCTATTCTTTCCGTATAGGTGCGGCCACAGAAGCGGCTAGGGCCGGTCTTTCTAAAGGGGAGGTTATGCGCATTGGTCGGTGGTGCTCGCAGTGTTATACTGGTTACGTTCACCCTGAATCGTTAAACTGTTAATGTTTTTCTTTCCTATTTTAGGTCGACCAACCGTGTGGATAGTTGGTCACTCCTACGTCTTTTGGGCTGGCCAAAGAGCTGAATATCGGCCTGGAGGGCGAAGTTTGGGCTTCCAGTCTGGTGACATACATTGGAGGGTCGTTTTGGGCCTATGATGGTCCCAAGTTTTGTCTGAAATTGTTTCCATTAGTAGGGATGTTCGGGTTCCTGTTGTAATGGTGTTGCATGTAGGGGGGAATGATTTGTGTTTCGAAGAATGGCTGAATTGTTGAGAGCCGGACAAGGCGGGGTTCAATTTAAAAGGAGTTTCCTGACAATTGCAGAGATCCCACTAACCTTCAAAAAAATAGCAAAATAAAAAATAAGTGTAATATAGATAGAAAGGTACACACACATTCTTATATATATATATATTTAGATTGGATGGATGGATGGCTGGATATACATACACATACACATGACTGGTGCTGGTGCCATTATGATGTCATCAGGCTGTGAGCTTTGTGATGTCATCTATAGAACCTGTATCCACCACTTGCTGCAGTTACTTTTTAGTTTCTCTCAGGGAAACAGCATTTATCGGAATTTCAGATTTTTGTTGTTTGTTTTGTTTGTTTGCCGATGTAGTACCCCCTCTACTGTGGGTAGGAAGAAGGAGCCATGCCAGTGCGTGGCATCCTCAAGACGGGTGAACCAACTTCACACCCTAAAAAACATGTCCACTGCCAACCAGAAGCCAACTTGAAGGGCTATGGAAAAGAATTCAGTGGAAATGATAAAGGGCTGAGAAAGAAGTCTCTTCTCAGCACCAGGACAGAGACAAAAACCGGGCATCAGCACCTGCAAATGATGCCATGGGTCAAGAGGGAGCAATGTTTGTCTGATGACTGTGCCAGGAGGACAGCGACTCCTCTACCTCGAGAGAGTCACAAATACAGATTAGAAGGAGAACGCTGTGAGGTAGGACAAGGGCTCTTGTTCTATCCTGGAACTCTGTATCCAGAGAGTAAAAGAGCATTGGCACCAAAAGACAGTCATGCATGCCCCTTAGCTGTACAGGGTCATACCATCCCCGTCAGGCAGAGAACTGACTTTACTGCTAAGAAGAGCATGAGACGTGATCTGCCAGAACACCAAAAGAGACAAGAAAACACCTCCAGGAAGAAAGAAGAAGCAAAGACACATAAAAGTATCCTCAAGAAATCCAAGACTGATGGGTCAAAGTCACACGCGAAGAAACAAGTGTCCTTCAACCCATACGCCAAGATTAAAGAATATGCTAGAGAAGAGGATAGCGGTATGAGCCAGGAGCGGCTGTGCCTTCCTGTGATACAGACGCCACTTCCTGGCGTACATACATGCCACTTAGCTGTGGAGGGTAATCGTATCCTTTCCAGGCAGAGAACAAAAGCAGACGGTACTGCTAAGAAGGCCAACATGTATATTGCCCAAAAACCGAGCATGAGAAAAGATCTGCTACAATGCCATGGGAGGGAAGACACTGCCTACAAAATAAAAAGTAGATTTCCTATGCTGGATAGAAGATAAAGCCCCTCCACCCTGAAATATCCCATGCCATGGTATCCTGAAGACCAAGACGGATCACCAGCAAACATCATTAATGGTGGAGAAGATGGAGCCTTTTGTCAGTGATGACTATGCCAGGGGAACATTGACTACTCCACCCACAGAGACCAACACCTGGGATGTCACAGGAGACAACTATGAGGTTCACCCCAAGAAAAGACCAACTGTTTATCTATAGAAGACTGGCGGACACCAAATAAAATGATCTATTCCATGACAAAGAAAGTCCAGTATTCCAGGGGGAGACCTAGTGTTGTGTCTGAATTCCAGCAAGATGCATGTAGAAGACCAGCCCATGCCACCCAGACACACAGAAACATCATCTCTACCAAGGTCATAGTGTCCGGTGTAACCCTGGAGCCAGTAGTCACATCATTATTACCGGAAATAAAAATTGAGAATATTATTTGTTCTATTCTTCCAGTTCTGCTTGTTTTTGGTTACATCTCTTCAGAATATTCTTCTTTTCACGGTTTTATGTCTTTCTTCTGATATCACTGTTTTTTGTCTTTCCTCCGGTAGCACGTTTTGCCCGGCTATCACAGAAGTCTATTATAAAGAGATTCCAGATGCCCAGCAACAGATTCATGATACACAAAATTAACCCCGTATAGAAAGTATCATGGAGAACGTTTTTTTTATATAAACCAGAGACCTGGTCAGCAGCCCCAAGACTGCCATCAGAAATATTTGGGTCCCATTCAATCAAAGCGTGGCCCCCCCATTATCGGGGGGGGGGGAGGGGGTGGCAACGCAAAGTGGTGGCAGCGGGACTGAGGTGGGACGCAAACTGGCAGTGGCTCTGTGGAGGGGTATGGCGTAGACAAAAGGTGGGCAGGAGCTCTGTCAGGGGACAAGGGGGGAGTCTAGGTGGAAGAGCTCTGTGGGGGGGAGCTGTATTACATTACCTGGCCCAGCGAACGTCCCCCAATGTGGGGGGGGGGGGCGGGGGGCTGTAATACATTACCTGGACGATTTCTTATTTGTGGGCCCAGCGAACGCCCCCCAATGTGTTTTCTTGATAAACACCTTCTGCTTCCTCGTGAGTTGATTTGGGGTCCCCTTATCGGAAGAGAAAACAGAGGGCTCGAAGACTGGTGGACACCAAATAAAACGATCTATTCCACAACAAAGAAAGTCCAGTATTCCGGGGGGAGACCTAGTGTTGTGTCTGAATTCCAGCAAGATGCATGTAGAAGACCAGCCCATGCCACCCAGACACACAGAAACATCATCTCTACCAAGGTCATAGTGTCCGGTGTAACCCTGGAGCCAGTAGTCACATCATTATTACTGCACTGTTACCGGAAATAAAAATTGAGAATATTATTTGTTCTATTCTTCCAGTTCTGCTTGTTTTTGGTTACATCTCTTCAGAATATTCTTCCTTTCACGGTTTTATGTCTTTCTTCTGATATCACTGTTTTTTGTCTTTCCTCCGGTAGCACGTTGTGCCCGGCTATCACAGAAGTCTATTATAAAGAGATTCCAGATGCCCAGCAACAGATTCATGATACACAAAATTAACCCCGTATAGAAAGTATCATGGAGAACGTTTTTTTTTAATATATACCAGAGACCTAGTCAGCAGCCCCAAGACCGCCATCAGAAATATTTGGGCCCCATTTAATCAACGCAAAGTGGTGGCAGCGGGACTGAGGTGGGACGCAAACTGACAGTGCTCTGTGGACGGGTATGGCGCAGACAAAAGGTGGGCAGGAGCTCTATCAGGGGACAAGGGGAGAGTCTAGGTGGAAGAGCTGTGTGGGGGGGGGGGGGGCTGTATTACATTACCTGGCCCAGCGAACGTCCACCAATGTGGTTTCTTGCTAAACACTTTCTGCTTCCTCATGAGTTGATTTGGGGTCCCCTTATTGGAAGAGAAAACAGAGGGCCCGTTTACTTCACTGTCCTTCTTGAGCATTGAACTGGACACGACTGAACTGAACTGATGGTTTTTCGATTGCCTGCGGATAAGCTGTAAAAAATGTGTGACTTCATGGACAGTTTTTGTACGGTTAAAAAGGAGATCCTCCGACAAATGCAATTACTGCTTGGTTTGCTGGTCTTTGCCTGCCGCGTCATGCCCATGGGCCGTGTTTTTTCTCGATGCCCCTCTTTGGCCTCCCAGGGGGTGAGATGCCCTGGGCACAGGATCCGTATAACCAATGCATTACGTTTGGATTTGCTGGTATGGAAACAAGTTTTGTCCCAATATAATGGTCATACATATTGTCAGGATGTGAAAGGATCACATGAGGACATCAATTTGTACACTGATGCTGCAGGATCCACAGGTTTTGGTTCTATCCTGGGATGTCATTGGTGCGCCCACCCTTGGCCACCGGTTTGGGAGGCCAGTGGTCTGTGTAAGAACCTCACTTTGCTTAAAGCTCTTCCCCATTGTAGTAGCAGTTGAGTTGTGGGGATCGCAGCTAGCTAATAAAAGGGTAGTCTTCTGGACGGATAATCTGAGTGTGGTTTTCTGTATTAATCATATATCTTCTTCATCCTTTCCAGTTTTGAGCCTACTTCGTAATTTGGTCCTTTGTTTCTTGGACTTTAATATCTGGTTTAGAGCCCATCATGTGCCTGGTGTTCGGAATACTGTCACTGGTGCCTTGTCTCGCTTTCAATTTCAGGTGTTTCGAGAATTCTTACCTGGAGCGGACAGGAGGGCTATCCTTGCCCGGATCGGCTATGGGAGCTGGTCACGGGGGACTAATGCCGCTTGTAAGGAATTCGGTAGTCCCTTCTACTTTAACTTTGTATGGTAAGGCGTGGGGAGAGTGGTTGGCCTGTGTGGGCTCGCAGTACATCTACGGTCCTCATTACAGTCGTCTACAGATGACTGACGATTATTTGCAACGCTTGCACGACTTGGGTGTGTCGGCAGCGCTTGCGCGCCGTTGTTTGCTCGGCAGCCTGCCTTCCTTGTGTTCTTCCCCGTTCAAAGTGGCCTTGTTTGGGGCGGCGTTTGGTTTGGCATTTTTTGTAGCTCTTCGTGTTGGTGAATTCGTGTCTCCCTCCAAGTCCAACCGGGCGGTTTGGGTCTGGGAGACGTAGTGGTGGGGGTTAGTTTTATCCGCCTGCGTATTGCCCGTTCTAAGATGGACCAGTTGGGTTAGGGAACTTGAATATTGCTAAACTCTGTGGTCAGTGGCCCTTGCCCGGTTGGTTTGGTCACCTCGTTTTCCGCTAGGCATGAGGGTGGGGTCTTAATTTCTGTCTCATGTGGATGGTATCTCCCTTACCAGATTCCAGTTTTCGGCAATGCTGAAGAAATGTCTAACGGCTGCTGGTGCCCTCCGGATGATTACGGGACCCATTCTTTCCGTATAGGTGCGGCCACAGAAGCGGCTAGGGCCGGTCTTTCTAAAGGCGAGGTTATGCGCATTGGTCGGTGGTGCTCGCAATGTTATACTGGTTACGTTCACCCTGAATTGTTAAACTGTTAATGTTTTTCTTTCCTATTTTAGGTCGACCAACCGTGTGGATAGTTGGTCACTCCTACGTCTTTTGGGCTGGCCAAAGAGCTGAATATCGGCCTGGAGGGCGAAGTTTGGGCTTCCAGTCTGCTGACGTACATTGGAGGGGCGTTTGGGACCTATGATGGTCCCAAGTTTTGTCTGAAATTGTTTCCATTAGTAGGGATGTTCGGGTTCCTGTTGTATTGGTGTTGCATGTAGGGGGGAATGATTTGTGTTTCATAAGAATGGCTGAATTGTTGAGAGCCGGACAAGGCGGGGTTCAATGTAAAAGGGGTTGCCTGGCAATTGCACAGATCCCACTATCAGCGCCAACCTGTAAAAAAATAGCAAGATAAAAAATAAGTGTAGTATACACCCATTGGGCCTATGTATACACCAAACCACAGAAACGCACTGTCCATGGTATAGTAATGACATATGGCTGTGTGGTTTGATACGTCATTATGAACGGTCACTAAAGGCTAAAATATACACAAGCCCAACAGGGACCAGAGGAGAAGCTTTATGGTAAGTGCATTCAAATTATTTAAAAATAAATAAATAAAAACGCTTCCTGAATCTTGTTTACACAGTGCAGATTTGATGCAGATTTTTTATGATTTTTTTAACCCAAAACCATAATTGAATCCAGTTGGAGACACTTTAAGGCCTTCCTTTACATATTTCTTCTGTTTATGTTCTGTTACTGGTTTTGGCTTAAAAAAAAATGCATGCAAAATATGCATCAAATTTGCACTGTGTGAACAAATCCTTAACCTGAAAATGTCTGCTTATAAAACTGCAGCATAATAAGATAAACTGCTGATTTCATTCAAACAAATGATTCTTGAAATGACTGAAGCAATAGATTTGTTTCAGCTACACAACAATTGTAAAGGGCACATGCTTTTTGGGCTGTGATGTGGACCCATTCATTTCTTGAGGATGCCATGTCCCGGGATTGCTCATTATATATCTGTGTATCTATAATATGTGTATATATGGATGGATTGATGGATAGATGATTAGATAGAAAGATACACACATATATATATATATATATATATATATATATATATATATATATATATATATATATATATATATATATATTTAGATTGGATGGATGGCTGGATATACACACACATACACAAGACTGGTGCTGGTGCCATTATGATGTCATCAGGCTGTGAGCTTTGTGATGTCATCTATAGAACCTGTATCCACCACTTGCTGCAGTTACTTTTTAGTTTCTCTCAGGGAAACAGCTTTTATCAGAATTGCGGATTTTTGTTGTTGTTTTGTTTGTTTGCCGATGTAGTACCCTCTCTACTGTGGGTAGGAAGAAAGAGCCATGCCAGTGCGTGGCATCCTCAAGATGGGTGAGCCAACTTCACACCCTAAAAAACATGTCCACTGCCAACCAGAAGACAACTTGAAGGGCTATGGAGAAGAATTTAGTGGAAATGATAAAGGGCTGAGAAAGAAGTCTCTTCTCAGCACCAGGACAGAGACAAAAACCGGGCGTCATCACCAGCAAATGATGCCATGGGACAAGAGGGAGCAATGTTTGTCTGATGACTGTGCCAGGAGGACAGCGACTCCTCTACCTCGTGAGAGTCACAAATACAGATTAGAAGGAGAACGCTGTGAGGTAGGACAAGGGCTCTTGTTCTATCCTGGAATTCTGTATCCAGAGAGTAAAAGTGAATTGGCACCAAAAGACAGTCATACATGCCCCTTAGCTGTACAGGGTCATACCATCCCTGTCAGGCAGAGAACTGACTTTACTGCTAAGAAGAGCACGAGACGGGATCTGCCAGAACACCAAAAGAGGCAAGAAAACACCTCCAGGAAGAAAGAAGGAGCAAAGACACATAAAAGTATCCTCAAGAAATCCAAGACTGATGGGTCAAAGTCACACGTGAAGAAACAAGTGTCCTTCAACCCATACGCCAAGATTAAAGAATATGCTAGAGAAGAGGATAGCGGTATGAGCCAGGAGCGGCTGTGCCTTCCTGTGATACAGACGCCACTTCCCGGTGTACATACATGCCACTTAGCTGTGGAGGGTAATCGTATCCTTTCCAGGCAGAGAACAAAAGCAGACGGTACTGCTAAGAAGGCCAACATGTCTATTGCCCAAAAACCCAGCATGAGAAAAGATCTGCTACAATGCCATGGGAGGGAAGACACCGCCTACAAAATAAAAAGTAGATTTCCTATGCTGGATAGAAGATAAAGCCCCTCCACCCTGAAATATCCCATGCCATGGTATCCTGAAGACCAAGACGGATCACCAGCAAACATCATTAATGGTGGAGAAGATGGAGCCTTGTGTCCGTTGATGACTATGCCAGGGGAACATTGACTACTCCACCCACAGAGACCAACACCTGGGATGTCACAGGAGACAACTATGAGGTTCACCCCAAGAAAAGCACAACTGTTTATCTATAGAAGACTGGCGGACACCAAATAAAATATCTATTCCACAACAAAGAAAGTCCAGTATTCCAGGGGGAGACCTAGTGTTGTGTCTGAATTACAGCAAGATGCATGTAGAAGACCAGCCCATGCCACCCAGACACACAGAAACATCATCTCTACCAAGGTCATAGTGTCCGGTGTAACCCTGGAGCCAGTAGTCACATCATTATTACCGGAAATAAAAATTGAGAATATTATTTGTTCTATTCTTCCAGTTCTGCTTGTTTTTGGTTACATCTCTTCAGAATATTCTTCTTTTCACGGTTTTATGTCTTTCTTCTGATATCACTGTTTTTTGTCTTTCCTCCGGTAGCACGTTGTGCCCGGCTATCACAGAAGTCTATTATAAAGAGATTCCAGATGCCCAGCAACAGATTCATGATACATAAAATTAACCCCGTATAGAAAGTATCAAGGAGAAAGTTTTTTTTATATAAACCAGAGACCTGGTCAGCAGCCCCAAGACCGCCATCAGAAATATTTGGGCCCCATTCAGTCAAAGCGTAGCCCCTCCATTACCGGGGGGGGGGGGGATGGCAATGGAAAGTGGTGGCAGCGGTACTGAGATGAGACGCAAACTGGCAGTGGCTCTGTGGAGGGGCATGGCGTAGACAATAGATGGTACTATTGAACACTATTGAAGAACAGGGAGGTATGTCCCTGCTTTTGCCATTTACTAGGCTACAGGATCACACTGGCCTACGCAAAGATCCTGTTGGCATTGAGGATGCTTTGGAGAAGCTCTGTTCGTCGTGGGAACGGGGCCTAAATGAGTATAATTTTTATTGTTTTATTTGGGGGGGCGCTATCTTCAAGGAGGGCTGTATGGCACTATTTACAAGGGGGAGGTGGGAACACTATAGGGGCAGCTGTATGGTATTATCTACAAGGGGGAGGTGGGGACACTATCTAGAGGGGGGCTGTATGGCACTATCTACAAGGGGGGCTGTATGGCACTGTCTACAATGGGGAGGTGAGGACACTATCTAGAGGGGGGCTGTATGGTACTATCTACAAGGCGGAGTGGGGGCACTATCTACAAGGGGGGCTGCATGGCACTGTCTACAAGGGGGAGGTGGGCGCTATCTACAATGGAGGTGTGACACTATCTACAGAGGGGCTGTATAGAACCATCTACAGGGAGGGCTGTATGACACAATCTACAGGGGGGCTGTATAGCACTATCTACAGGGGGCACTATATACAAGGGGCACTATATACAAGGGGCACTATATACAAGGGGCACTATCTACAATGGGGGGCTGTATGGCAGCCAGGGGAGGGGGGCCCAGTCAAACGTTTGCTATGGGGCACAGTGTTTCCTAGTCACGTCCCTGAGTTACCCTATGGATAGAGGCTATCGCACTGGTATAATAAAGTTATGTGAGCAGAATTTTTAATACCTGTATATAAGAAAACCGTATAATTTCCTATTCTACAAATAAATAAAACAAACAAAAACTGGAAAACCCCTTTAAGTAAATGAGTCCCTGACGTAAGGACAGAAGCTGTAAAGATAGCACAGATGTAATATTTTTGTCATGTACACATATTTGGTACATAAATCATACACATTTGCCTGCAGGATATTATTCTAACTTCCTCAATGCGGGGACATAAAATATCCAGAAGTTTATAATATATAGAATTTGTGTTTAGAAATATTGAGGAAACAAAAACTTTCCAAATTCCTTACATAGGACGTAACCACCAAATGATTACAATATTATTATATGATTCATTAGAACGGTGAATGCTGGAAGTGGAGCGTCCAGTATATAATACATACACTGACAATTAAAGCACCTCGTCACCTAAATATTATCCCGTTCCCGTTTTCTCAGTCTGCTCAGTACTTCACTTGTTATAGCAGCAGTTTGTGCTCCAGAGCAGCTCCTATTACTGCAGGTTGAGAAGTTGCAAACATAGTCAGTCATTTTGGAGGCCATGAAGAGCTGTATTTGGTCACCCAGTCACTCAATCATTCTAGAAATATACAGAAACTCTTCCCTGCTCTCCTCGCCCTCTCCATGTCTGTTAATCTTGTGTATGTTACTCGATTAGTCATACCTGTGTAGCTTACACGCCGCTCATTTCCATCAAGGTTGTATATACCATGGAGACAGCCAAGGAGGCTGCTATTATGGTTCCAATAAAGTAAGGGGCACTGAATCAGGTTGCCACATCTTTCTTGTACATGGATAATATAATATAATCCTGGCCAAGGCTCTCTCTCCATAGGGACCGCTACCTTAGCAAATAAAGGAAGGGGAAAGCAGCCCGAGGGCCAGGGTCAAGACAAGCTCTTGGTTCCCAAGGCAGGACTACCAGCACGTGTTAGTCCGGGAAGTAAAGTAATGGCTGTCGGGTGGACAATTACTCATTCAATTGCCCCGCATTACCTGTTCCTTCTATATATAATATCATATATATATATATAGAGAGAGAGAGAGAGAGAGAGAGAGAGAGAGAGAGAGAGAGGGAGAAAAAACAAAGAAAAAGCAACACCGTTCCTTCTGTGTGGGGTGCAAAAAATTCCCGTTCGGACACTCGACCAGTGTCCCAAATACCAATACGCTCCAAAATACGAGACAGCACTCCAGAATTTGTGAAAAATAGGATCACTTTAATAAAAAGAGGTGACAGAGAATGTGCTGCAACGCGTTTCAACCTCGGGCTGAGGTCTTCGTCAGGCATATGCCTACTTCTCCAGGCCCTGCTGAGGGCAACAATTCCCTTTTGTTCTGCAACAAATGGATAGGAGGCTCAATAAGCACCAGACTGTCCTGTTACTAAGTTGACATGAAACCCCAGCAGGAAGGGGCACCATTTCCCTCTTACTAACCGGGCTATTTGGCGACCGTATTGTGCTATTACTTGGGCACTATATGGTCC
This sequence comes from Rhinoderma darwinii, assembly GCF_050947455.1. Taxonomy (NCBI): domain Eukaryota; kingdom Metazoa; phylum Chordata; class Amphibia; order Anura; family Rhinodermatidae; genus Rhinoderma; species Rhinoderma darwinii. Next base: position 136,496,399 of record NC_134692.1, on the reverse strand, counting down.
TGCTAGTTGGACACTGTATTGTGCTATTATAGGGGCACTGTATGGTGTTGTTATTTGGGCAGTCTTATTTGCGCACTGTATGGTTGTATTTCAGCACTGAATGGGGCTATTATTTGGCCACTATATGGTGGTATTATATGGACAGGAGTATTATATGAATATACCGTTGCAAGTAATATGCTAATATCTGTAATCTTTTTCTATATTGAAGATGCAAATGTTTCAGATTTTATCTGTAGTTGGAGGTTCTACTTTTGATCCCTTCTAAAAACCAGGATGGGGGGGGGGGGGGGGGTTGCAGAATGTTCTTTTTGGCTCAATCAGCATTAATTTATGAAGCACCCCATCACTTTTTCCAATGCCTATGACATTCGGTGTCACTGTTTTTTTCCTGATCTCAGTCAACAGACTTTATTATACGATTATTAAGAGTTAATCTCCCTCTATGTAGCATTTTGGTTTATCTGCGTCCTGCTGGGAAGTGGTGTGTGTACCTGCCCTTATGAGTAAGTATAGCCAATTCAGTGATTTTAGGTTATTAAAGTTGGCGCAACTATATGGGCACAATGATTGACACTATTATATTAGCCATATATGCCAGATGAGATTTATTTTTTATTTTTTTAAATATTTGAGATTAAATGTTCAGGAATAACCAGTATACTAGGTGTTGTGACAGAGGCTTACTACGGGGAAACGCCCTTGAAAAACGGATTTTACCACCCATGCCATACGATATAATCACATCCAGAATCTAATTATCCATCTCTATAATTACTACAGAAAATGATGTTTCCTCTTTCCATAACACGAATCTGAAAGTACTAAGATGGCGTTATAATAACAATAAAACACGGCTTGAAGGCACCTCAGCCGCATTACACAAGTTCTCCTAGACCAGTAATGATCCTTGTATTGGTTATTGCCCTTGATCCAGAAGACATGGCGCTTCCTTATATATACAGTCAAACCTATATGGGACAACCACTCAAGAGAAGAAGGCCAATAAACATCCACCACAGAAGAATCTGGCCTAGATCAGGGTGGTCTTCTCATAGAGGTGGTCTTCTGGAGAGGTTTCACTGTACTTGTGATTTTCAATACTTTTTAAAGCGGTTGTGTCACCAAAACAACCCCTGTCCATATGCCCTATATAGACCCCCATAGAGGGGGTCTATATAGCAGGAAGAATCTAGACATGTGTGAGTCTGGGCACCTCAGGAACGTGAGGACTCGTCATTATCATATCCTGTCTGATCCTCCGCTTTAGAACTAGTTATGTCTCTATTAATAGATCATTGTTGATATAATCTTTGGAAAATTGATGTCACTGATTATATAATGCATCCCTCAACCGTCATTTTCTGCCTTCAACCAGAGAATAATGTAATAGCGGAGCACAGTGGCATACTTACAGGGGGCCCGTGGTGAGAGTGGGCCCATGACACAATCATTGCGTTTGCTTGAAGTTGCCACTCACTGCATATAGATCTATACAGCTCTAATTCAGTTCAATACTAGCGGTATAAATCCATATGCAGTGAGCTCCCCCTAGTGGTGGCTGCATTCAGACAGAATTGTATCATTTACCCCTATGACTGTGTGAATAGGAGCAGAGAATTTTATGTGGATATTAAATTATGATGAATTTGTCTTTGCCGTCCCATGGTTTTTGTGTATGCCCCTGGGGAACATACATGTGCTTTTGGGGGCGCGATTTTCCTTGCCATGTGCAAAACAGACAATGTGGCATGCTTGGGTTATTACAAGGTGAGACTCTAATACAGGGGTCACATATCTGTGGATCTCTAGCTGTTGCAAAACTAAGAATAAAAAAAAAAAACATTCATAATCCAATTTACATGCCAGGGTGTGCGCGCCTAATGTTGTGTCATGTACCCCATTGTTTCATGTTTGCCTCCCTTCTCTTACCATCCTTGGCAACAGAGAAGGATATACAGTATTGGTCCACTGAATCGGTATTATTGCAGTGCCCGTGTAAATACAAAGCCTTGCCCAAGTCCACTTTGCATATGGGGTCCACCACAGCTTGGGCTCCCTCTCTCCATGTACCTCATAACATTGGCGGCCTCTATTGTATATGCCCTCATGGTACATGGGCATTGTTTTAATGCATAGTTCTAAAAACAAGAAACCCTGCACATAAAATGTATTTAAGTTTATTGGAGTAAAATGCAGTTCAGTGTGAGACATCTACCAGCAGGGGGCGCAGCAGAGGTGAGAGAGGGTCACACTACACCTGCCTGCAGTCACGCACCTGAATCCTCTCATATGAAACTAATCTATAGGGATATGGAGACAGATACTGGATGGTGACCGACTGCTCAGAAATGCTCCTGTCAGGGAAGTCCCTGAACTGCTGTTCATTGAGCAGTATTATTTGGGCACTGTATGGTGCCATTATATGGGCACTGTATGATGCTGATATTTGGGCAGTGTTTGCTGTTATTTTGGCACTAAGTGATTCTGTTAATTGGGCAATATTTTTTGGGCACTTTATGGTTCTATTATATGGGCACTGTATGATGCCGATATTTTGACAATGTTTGATGTTTTTGGGCACTAACTGGTGCTGTTAGTTGGGCAATATTATTTGGGCACTGTATAATGCAGATATTTGGACAATGTTTTACTGTTTTTGGGCACTAAGGCCCCATGCACACGAACGTGCTTTTGCGGCCGCAATTCCCCCGAAAATCTAGGGGAGAATTGTGGCCCCATTCATTCCTATGGGGCCATGCACACGCCCATGGTTTCCACGGTCCGTGCATGGTCCAGGCTCATAGCAAATAATGGCCGCGGCCATGTGCACGGCCCACGATTTGTGGGCGGTTTGCGGGTGACACTCCGCCCCCGGCCGACCCGAAAATCACGGCCGTGCACACCACCACAGTCATGTGCATGAGGCCTAAGTGGTGCTGTTAATTGGGCAATACTATTTGGGCACTTTATGGTTCTGTTATATGGGCACTGTATGATGCCGATATTTTGACAATGTTTGATGTTTTTGGGCACAAAGTGGTGCTGTTAATTGGGCAGTATTATTTGGACACTATATGGTGGTATTTTATCACTGCTTGGTGCTATCTTTTGAGCACTATATTATGCTGTTATTTTGGCACTATATGGTGGTCGTGTGCATGGGGCCTTAGGCAGCAGTATTATTTTGATGGACTGTTGCAAGAAATATGCTAATATCTGTCATCTTTTACTATAATGAAGCTGTCAAATTTCATATCACTGAGATTTCTGGAGGAAAGAGTGGCAGTGAACTACGTAGATTATTATATAAACACCAATATTGGCACTGTTATATTAGCTATATTACTCGTGCTATTATATGGGCAATATGGTTGTCACTACTTTAGGCATTGCTGTGGCTGGCACATTCATATGGTTACTTGGGCCTTGTATGTGGCTGTCGCTGGCACTGTCACATTCACTCTTAAGGTACGTTCACACGTTGCGGTCAAATCGCGGTTTATTGCTGTAACTGTGCTAACTAACTGCGATTTGACCGCACCGTGTGAATATATTCTTATAGCTGGCACGAGTGTACAGACATTTGATAATTAAGATTTTGATTGGCTTTGTTAGGGTGCCCACACATGTAGTGACCATGCAGCGGTTGTGTGCTGCGTGGCCAAGAACCACATTTGGCAAGACCACATTTGGTTTCACAACGAATTGTCGTGATTTTGCCATGCGGTTTTTGCACGCAGAGCTCGTACAGATGAAGCACATTAAATCCATGTACTTCACCTGTACAAGCTACGTGGACAAAAACCACATGGCAAAACCGTGGCAATTTGCGGTAAAACATGCATTATTGGAAGCGCGGCTGCAATGTGCATGGGCAGCCTTACGATAAAACAGGTCTTCTTCTTTAGGTATAGTCCTTTGCACGGGTTCAGAAACTTCCTTGATGTGCGGCTTTCCTTGTTATGGTGGTGCATCTAGACCGGATCTCCTGCAATGTCGGCCTTTGGGGTACAGTTGGGGGTGAGGGGTCAGCGCTGGCTGAAGAAACTGAAGTCCTTGGTGACAGACGTTCATCAAATCCAGAATCTTTCCTTTCTTTTTCTTCCACATTGTCCTTCCAATCATGGAGGAAGACCTTGGTCCGGACGGATCTTGGCTCCCCAATTATGGAAGGAGATGCGAGTTCCTCAGTGTCTTGCTTCTCCCATTCTACATATACGGTTCTTTGTCGGCTTGACTGGGCAAATATCGGGTCTGGTGAATCTGATAAATCATTGAGATCATTCAATGAAATTGACTTCATCCATTCTAGTTTGCCCTTATGGACCCCAACGTCTTTGATCCTATGTTGGGGGTTAGATCCTGTATCGAGATTCCAAACAACCTTGGAGAGATTGGGAGAGGAGCCAGACAGGTGATGGTCCAAGGTGACCTGCAGTTTCTGGTGTGGGTTTTTATATGGCTTGAGGAACATGGACGGGACATACCCAAATCTTCCATTGTAACTAGAAGAGGAAGAAACCAAGAAACCAGAAGATAACTGTAAATAAAGCAGTCACATAGTCACATAGTCACATAGTCACATTATAAGCCTCAATGACATTTGTCAGTGAATAATCATCTAGCCTTATTTTAACCCTTTCAGGACTGAGACATTTTTTTGCTTTTTTATTTTCGTTTTTCACTCCCCGTCTTCCAGGAGACATAACTTTTTTTATTTTTCCATTAATCGAGCGGTGTGAGGGCTTATTTTTTGCGGGACGAGCTGTAGTTTTTATTGGTACCATTTTCTGATACATACAACATTTTGATCACTTTTTAAAACAGATTTTTTAGCGCTAAGGTGACAATTTTTTGAAAAAAAATTACGCCGTTCCCCATGCAAATTAAATAATGCTATATTGTAATAGTTTAGACTTTTACAGATGCAACGATACCAATTTTATTTATTTTTTACATTACATTAAAGGAAAAATGTGAAAAAAAAAAAATTAAGATAATTTTTTTACACATTTTATTATTCCCCCTAGGGGACTTAAACCAGCAATCGTTAGATCACCCTACATATGTCTGTCACCTATAATCCTTCCAGGGGCCTATAGGATGTCACATTAAAAAACATGGAAAAAAATGGTGAAAAACACACACGGCGCCAAACAGTGGTACGGATCTCCAGGAGAGTTTGTGAATAAGTCTAAGGTTATAAAGACGTTTGTTATAGTTGGAGCAAATCCATAGAACCGCTGCAGCCAGGTACACAAGAACCGGAAACTTGTGGGAAAGTTCCCGCTGGGGAGGCTAGAAGAGGAGAGGAAAAAAACTTTTGGGAAAAAATTCAAAAAGTGGTGAACCTTAGTGGCGCTGCTGGCGTAAGGTTTACAAAGCAAAGGAGACATATGGATACAAATAGGCTTTATTGCAAGTGGCTACGCATTTCAATGCCGGACTAGCGTCATCATCAGGCCAAACAACGATGTTACTAACATTAAAAAACTTGACTTTTCTTCTTACAGAAACAGCGCCACTCTTGTCCATAGGCTCTGTCCGGTATTGCAGCTTCAAGTGATAGCCCATGAACAAGAGTGGTGCTGTTTATGACGGAATTTTTTTTTCCGCCATAAAATTGTTTTTCTAATTTCTTAAACCCATTGAAATGCAGATGGAAAAATTGTGCCCCCCTTATACTATAAATCAGCTACCTCTGCACCTAGCAGCCATACTGGCTTGTGAATAGATACACATGACATAACCCCTGTGTATGCCTATGTCATATCATGGCTGCTTGCTTTCAAAAACTGTGCCACTCTTGCCCAGGCTGTGTCTGGTTTTGGGGCCGAGCTGCAGTACTGGACACAGCCCATGAACAGGAGTGGCGCTGTTTCTAGGAGAAAGTCGACAAGTTCTTTTATTCCCAGACACATCGCTTTAAGTGTAGTCTCCTCTTTAATTTAATCTGTGTTTGTAAAAAATAAAAACCTCTTACCAAATAAGCCACCATCCATTTTCGGATTTCTCCATCACCTCTACCACAATGCCAACCGCAAGAGAGATTTCATCCTTGTACTGAGCCTCGTAGCCCTTCTCTGCATAGTAATACGTTCCTGGAGAAATGACATTTTACATGCTGACTTATTAAATTTTTATTTGCATCGCTGAGTCCGGAGGGGGGGGGGGGGGGCAGCGGAGACTTATCTGTATAGTAGTAATTGTCCTGGAAACATAAATCATTTATTTGTTTAAGTCTCTATATAGGTAAAAGATGTTGGGTGACAACCACTAACGTCCGCCATCACAGTACCCATAGGGGTTGTCTTTCATTCCATAGGCTACTGATAATAAGCACTGTTCCCTTTAAGCTGCCATCTGATTACAGAAAGAAGCGGCTGTACAATTACACCCTCCCTATCTCCTCTCTCTGCACTAATCGCTATGATCTCTATGATCTGTTTAGGCGGAGAACAGGAAGCTGAGCGATCAGTGTTGATCTTCCTGTTACAGCCAGGTCAATGCTGGAGTCTGAAACCACTGAAAACCAGGTATGAAAGATTAACCTCTTCTCTGCCTTCCACCAGGGATTCTGAAATTAAGCCATTCACTGCACTAGACCACCAGGGATACCGGCATTAAGCCCTCCCATAAACCACCAGGGATGCTGACATTAACCCCTTTATTGCTCTAGACCACCATGGATGCAGACATTAATCCCTTCACTGCCATAGAACACCAGGGATAATGGCAATAAATCCTGCCCTAGACGACTAGGGATGCTGACACCAACCCCTTTGTTGCTCCTGAAAACCAGAGATACCGGCATTAACCCCTCCTGTAAATCTTCATTGCTCTAGACCACAGGGATGCGGACATTAACCCCTTCATTGCTCTAAACCACAGGGATGCAGACATTAATCCCTTCACTACTTTAGACCACCAGGGATGCAGATATTACAACTTTCCTTTCCAATGTGTCCGGAGGCCACTTCCTGGGGGAGTGCTCCTATATAACCCCTTACAGCATCTGACCAATTAATCACAAAGCAAATTACTTAATCCATTGAATACCTAAATTGTGACCAGACTAGCAAGTTTATGACCACTTGTATTCCTGCCCCAGCAGTCAGCTAGTGCCACTCCTGGGCAGCGCGGCCCATTTACATCTTTCAAATAGGTCATCAACATTTGATTGGTCTAAATCCCAACACCATCGCCGATCAGATGAAGGAAGGAGCCATTGTGTACAAAATACAAACACCTTTACTGCTTTAGACCACCAGGGATGCAGACAATGCCCTTCGCTGCCCTAGACCTGGATGCTGTATAACACTATTTACCTGGATGCTGTGTGGCCCTATGTATCTGGTTGTGGTATGGTGAATTATTAGGACGCTGTACGTTATTTATTTGATGCAGTTCTGTATCGCCGGCTAAGAGATAATAGTGCTCACTAGCTACAAAGGCTTTGAGCGAACATTGGCCATAAGCCCCCACCAGTGCCTTCTTCTGATCTGTTCATGATCTTGTCATAGGCCAAGTCCTAGTCATGAAGGTAGGACCTCGAGGTTACGTTGTGTCCTTTACCAACCTTTATTGAATGACTTATTTCTTGAGTTATTATCATTTGAGGACTCCAACTTTCTCAGATAAGGAGCCGGAAACCAGGCCACACGTTTTTCTTCATTCTCCACCAACCACCAGCCTACAAGAAAGCAACAGAAGCCAAATTTTAAGGTTTACTGGGTGTCACTCCTTTTTTCCTAGTGAGATGTTGAACCTACCAGTAGGATCTTTAATTAGGACATCAATGCTTTGATTCTTCTGAACCTTAAATGACCTGTTCTTGGTGTCTTTGGCCTCAAAGGTATCGATGCAGATGTAAGTTTCTGATATGATGGGCTGTGTTGACCTTGGTGGGAGCGTTACCTCTTTTTGCATTTGGTCATTGTCTGATGGCATTATCACGATACTGTAAATAAGAGATAGTCATGATATGGTTTCAGGTACTTCTCTTGCACAAAGACTCTGAGAATAAGCAATCAGGGGTGAAAAAATGTCTCCATGATTGGTGGTGTTGGTGATATATCTGCCCATACATGTATGTTTCTCTCTAAGATCTTCAAGATAGAGCCCACGGCTATACTGACCTGTTTTCAGGAAAGGCTGGAGTAAGATCCTGCATGTTAGGGGAGAAAAACTGGGTAACTTCTTCACACTGGGAGATCTTGGAGTCAATTTGAAGAAGTTTCTTGGAATAAGTTTCCAATAGACGGAGTCTCTCCAGGTACCGGTTGGAAAATTTACTGCGGAACAGCAATGGGGCATCTGTAAGAGCAAAGAAAAAATAAAGAAATGTACTTTGGCATGATGTACATTGCAAAGACTTATTGGATTTAGGCTCTGTTCACACTGGCATCATGTTTTTAATTTTTACAGGACACATGAGACATATGACGGATCTGTTATGATCGATTATGATCAGTTATGATCTGTTTGACCGATCCGACACGATCAGTTATGATTTGTTTAATTTTTTTACTCCCTTTGTTTACTCTCTTTGATTTATAATGGATCTGTCAGGTTTCCTTTAGCTATCAGGTTTTTTTTTTACTAATTAGACTAGCGCATCATGCGATGCAACTCTGACCTTCAAAAAGCAATGGAAACCTAAAGGAAAATAGTTACATGTTACATGTTCACATCACAACGCAATGCTTTCTTATGGAGGCATCTGTCACGTGAATTTTGAGTGAGTACGAATGCGACTGAAGACATCATCTAGCCAAGGCCTGAGTGCGCCAATGTTGTAAAACCCCAAATCATATTATGTCATGTCATTTTTGTACAACTCCAAATATTTGTATGCCAACGTTGACCAGCCCCAAGTATTATAGTGCTAAGGCATAGTGCCTGGTAGACCAAATCTAATCCCCTGTTTTGCAATCCCATCATCTAACCTAGGCCTTAGTGTATGAATTTTGTACGACCTCAAGTATTAGGCTATGTTCACACGGAGTATTTTGGGGGAGGAATATCTGCCTCAAAATTCCGTTTGGAACTTTGAGGCAGATTTTCCTCTCCCTGCACGCCGATTTTCGCGCCGTTTTTCGCCCGCGGCCATTGAGCGCCGCGGGCATAAAACAGCGCGAAATACGCTTTCTCTGCCTCCCATTGAAGTCAATGGGAGGTCAGAGGCGGAAGCGCTCGAAGATAGGGCATGTCGCTTCTTTTTCCCGCGAGGCAGTTGTACTGCTCGCGGGAAAAAGACGCCGACGCCTCCCATTGAAATCAATGGGAGGCGTTCTCGGGCCGTTTTTGCTGAGTTTTGCGACGCGGTTTCCGCGTCAAAAAACTCGGCAAAATACTCCGTGTGAACATAGCCTTAGTGTGCCCATGTTGACCAATCCCATGTCCTGTAATATTGTTCTGGAATATTTAACCACTTAAAGGGGTTGTTCCACAAAACACACGTATCTCCTATCCACAGGATAGGGGATACATGTGTGATCGCTGGGGGTCTGACTATTGGGACCCCCAGAGATAAGGAGAACAGGTGACCGAAAGTCCCCCGAAGTGATCCATGAGAAGCATGGGACATCCGGAGTCGGTGTTCGGCTTGTGGGTCAGGAAGCTTCATAGAAATTAATGGATCGCCAGTCGCACTATGTATAAATGGGACTTTGTTTGAAGAAAACTTCCAATAAAATGTCCTACTTCTATATGTTCAGGATAAGAACATACATATATATATATATATTTATTTCTTGGATATCTGTATGGTCTTTGGATCAAGACTACTTGCTGGCACCCGTTTATTACAGGATTTTCTGCTTGGAATTGAGTGCTGCTGCCTTTCTTTGCTGGTGAATATGTATTCAGGATAAGCACCTATAACCCTATATATATATATTCAGGATATGTGCATACGGTAAGTATCTTATATATGCATGAGGATTTCAGGCAATGGTTTGTAACTGGATCAATAGACAGAACTCGCTTTATATATTTCTAATGTAGGCAATACACCGACTGATGAAATCCTTAAAGGGTAACTAAACGTTCTACAAACCTCTGACATGTCATAGTGACATGTCAGAAGTTTGGATTCGTGAGGGTCCGAGCACGGAGACCCTCACCAATCGCTAGAACGAAGCAGCTGAAGCACTCATGTGAGCGCTCAGCCGCTTAGTTTCTGTACGGCTTTTTCCGGAATGTATCGGAGGACAGGCCCATAGACTTTCTATTGAATCCGTACACCGATACATTTATTTCCGGAAAAAGCCGAACACACACGAAGCGGCTGATCGCTCACACGAGAGCTTCAGCTGCTTCGTTCTAGCGATAGGTGGGGGTCTCCATGCTCGGACCCCCACCAATCCAAACTTCTGACATGTCACTATGACATGTCAGAATGTGAAGGATGGTTTATTTGCTTATATTCTCTGTATGAAATTACATTGTGAATTATCAAGGAGGAGGCCGAATTACTAAGATATGTAATATGTAATAGTGATTATAATAATGTTTAAATGATTTCGTTTCGTGCAGCAGCCATCTTGTCTGGAGTTCCCATCTTGTCTGGAGTTCCCATCTTGTCTGGAGTTCCCATCTTGTCTGGAGTTCCCATCTTGTCTGGAGTTCCCATCTTGTCTGGAGTTCCCATCTTGGTTTTTTGTAGTGAATAAGAAAGACATTGTTCCTTTAATGCAAGTAATGTTGATTTCGTATGTTTTATCTTTGACCTTGGTTCCTATACGAAGTTTGCAGAGAAGGCACAGGGAGTGAGAAGGGAGGGTGGCAAATATGCTTGTGGGAAGGCCTCCCCCATCTTACAGGAACATTCTTGCCAAGAGAGATAAGGCACCTGCAAACCTGATGTGTGAAGAATTATAATGATGTATCTGGAATGTATCGTATGTCTGTAATTGGCTGAATAAGAATTATTGTCACATTGCCTCTGATTGGTTAACTTCAAGTCTACACCCCATTCGAATGATATTATTATAGTGGCGTTCGGTAATAAACCTCCAGAGGAGCATTTTGAGCATATCAGCAGCGTCTGTGTGTCTTTTTCTCCTCTCTCGATATATATCGGTATGAAATATCCTGATTAGGATGCTGGATTAAGTTCCTGGCGTGAGTGTCTATTGGAACACTCATCTAAATTTCAGTCTATTATATTTTGAGCCATTGACTTCCACGACAAGAAGTTTGTCGAACGTTTAGCTGCACTTTAACATTGTCTTCCAACATTTCATTGTCAGATTGGTAAATTTCCCACATTAAACAGTTACTATTAAATATATGACAATGGCGTTTCCTGGTTCTTGTAAAAAATGTGAAAGTCTAATATTGACATAGTCACTGAAGAGACAAAAGTTCACGCTCTTATGTGTTTTCTGTAGAACCTCCATTGTGTCACCGGCCAATTTCTTAAGGGCTATGTACACCTTTGAAATCGTTGGGGTTTTTTTTTTTATATAAAAATGTCTATCAGTGTGTTTGGTGCAACTCTCTAAATACTTTTTCTTAAAAATGATTTGTACTTTTTGAGCTACAGCTGCTTTGTACAGAGCAGCTGTATCGTGCGCTGAGACCTGAATCCGTCAGGTCAGGGGGACTGACGGATTCAGTGTCAGTAGGTCCTGCGTGTCAGATCCACCTGTTATCGATCACATCAGGCTTATGAACTTAGATGTGATCGGTAACAGCTTGATCCCCCTTGTCAGAGACACAGGATCCCCTGTCACTGAGCCCGTCAGTGCCGCTGACCTGACGGATACAGGATTCAGCACTCGTTACAGTTAAAATATTTAATTTTAATATAAAAAATTGTAATATTTAATTTTTAATAAAAAGTATTTAGAAAGTTGCACAAAACACACTGATAGACATTTGTATTAAAAACAAACAAACACGATTTTAAAGGTGTACACAGACATTAACAGCAAATTCATATGGTAACTCATGGCAGTGCAGAAAAGTAACGTGAAGTCCCAGGGACCCCAATGCAAAATCTGTATCAGAGCCCCCATTTATCATGTGCCATTTATAATACTGGTGCCTCCTTATGTAGCAAAGGGGCCTTTAAGCCCCCTCAGGCACCCTGACTGGGTGCGTCTGCTACCTCTGTACCCTATTTCGTTACAACGATAATGTGGAACACTAATTTTCCGCAACGTATAACAATAGCAGCAGAGTGGATGAGATTTGAACACATTTTCCTGGGTTGTAAGTAAAAAAATTTTTTTTATTCTACCACGGTTTCCGCAGCAGACATTCCGCCCGAAAATCTGCACCACAATTTGATGCGGTTTTTCGGACGAGTTCTGGACGGACAAACTGTGTGCTTTTACACCCTGTGTGAACAAGGCCTTATTGCAAAGTTTGAGCCTAATTTTCAGGGACACCTTGCTGCTTGTTTTGCATTTCACTAATATAAGTTCATTAGCAGCTGCAGGGAAATTAAATTCCCTGCAGTTGCTTTTGCGGCTCGGCAGTAAATTAAGGACAGATAGACATTTTGCAGGCAGACAAAATACGACGCGCAACCTGCGTAAAAAGCGCGTGTTGTTTTTAATCAACACGCGTATTTTGATGCTGTTTTTTTAATCCATTCTTTATGCTGATTTTCTAAATACTGTAACTTAAAAACGTACTGGTCTAAAAATATGCGCCGTGTACTTCGCACGTATGTACCCATGCAAAAACTCTCAAAATAGCAAACAAGCGTTTTATAGGCAGCATTTTAAAGCCTTCCATAAACATGATGTAGTTTTTTTTTAATTTACACAAAGCATATATTCGTTTCGCCCATGTAAAACAAAATGCGCCGCACACACCAACGCAGCTTATTTCTACTGAAGTCAACTGGAAGCTTTAAATGTGCATTTTTTTAATGCGTATTTCCTTGGGTTAAACGCATAGAAATGTGTCAAAAGTACGCCGTGTGAACGTGGTCTAAGAAACACCTCAACCACCATAAATACAAGTCATGGGAAATTATAGCCAATATATAAAAAATAAAATAAAATCATATTTATTATAGGGGGTGCAATAATATGTTAACATTGATGGAGTTTATACTGTATATATATATATATGTGCTCCATTCATATATTATTTGAATAGGGCTGAGTTGTAGTGCCACACACAGCCACATGGACATGATGGCGCTCTGTTAGTAACAGTAGTGAAGGGGCTGTGGCACTCCAGCTAGTGCTGTAGCCCCTCCGTTCTCCTAATCAGTGAGGGTCCCCGGGCTCGAAAATCCCCACACAAATGGGTATTGTGTATAACAAATCAATTTCTGTTTAAGTTGCTCCCCATTTTCAAGATATCTTCTTGCTGTCAGTGAATGGAAACTTCCATTGTTTACATCTGGAGCATAAAAACAAAAACATTCGGACCTAATACTTCTCACAGCTGAAGGTTTGCCACAATTGTATCCAGTTTACACCACCCTATGTGAGCTAAACAGCCTAAACGTTAGACGTTTTACCTTCACTGATACATTGCAGCAAATAATCAGGATAGATGCATTTAACCCTCAGCTGTGAGAAGTATTAAGTCTGCACAGGGTTTCGGCCTCTGGAAAGACATGTCAATGTTTCCATTCACTGACAGTAAGCAGAGATCTTGAAAAAGATGAAGCGTTGAAACATAAAGTATATGAGAAAGTTGTGGAACCTTTTATTATACAAGGATATAACTTTATTTACATAAGATAAATGACATGTACATTGCCGGTTACTGGGATCCTTTGTGTGATGTCATCGTTGTGACACTCATCACAGACCGACATAACGTCACAGGTCACTGCGTCCGGCCCTGAAGTTTCTCCCACATTGTATCTGCTCTGTCTGTAGTAAATGCGCCACTTACCCTTCAGTATGGGAAGAATTCTCTCCGTCTTATTGACCACTCCGGCCTCCAGTGGAAACTTCTTTATAAGTAATTTCTAGATGATCAAAGCAGAATGCGGGTTATACTTACTATACTCCGTAATTACTGCGGGCCACAAGAGGCGTCTTCTGCCTGAGATAAGATCTTATAATGATGGGAGTACAGAGGACAAGTGAATACACAAGGCCCAATGAATGACCTCCAGGTCAAGATCTGCCCCATCTAATACTGCAAAGTACCAAATTCTACCCGGCGGCTATAATGGCGTTCTATAGGGGATGTCACTATATGACCCTGGATTCCAGGACCAGGGAGAGGCCTGCAGTACGGATCACACGTATGATGTGAAACAACTTATTTCATCTATTCTTTTACACAAACTTGGACACCTTCCTAGTGACTTCTGGTGAAATAAGAGGAGGCCTCCGGCAGAGCAGGCGAGTCTTCCACACAACCAGGAGCGTCCAGAAGCCGGGGAGGACAGTAATACATTGATTTTGCGGCACCGGTACCTTCTTCAGACCTGTGAACGTGTCACTTTATTACAGTTGAAGGAAGCAGGAGAAAGTGTGTTTGGTATATTGTGGGTGCACTTGTGACTGTCATTATGGGGGCACTATTACTGTCATTGGAGCACTGGGGCTGTTGTTATGGGGGCACTCCGGCTGTTGTGATTAAGGGACTGTGGCTGTCATTATGGGCGAGGTACTGTGGCGGTCATTGAGGCAATGTGGTTGTTTTTTGAAGGTACCATGGCTGTTATTATGGGGTTGTTATTATGGAGGCGCTGTAGCTTTTTTCTTATGAGGGCACTGTGGCTGTTATTATAGGGACTCTGTGGTTGCTACTATCAAGGCTCTGTGGATTTTATTATGGGGGAGCTTTGGCTGTCATTATGAGAACTCTAGTGCTATTATTATGGTGCCACTGTGGCTGTTATTATTCGGGAACTGTGGTTGTTATTATGGGGCACTGTGGCTGTTATGGAGAATATGTGGCTGATATTATGGGGGCACTGTGGCTGTTATTAATGAAGAACTGTGGTTGTTATTATGCGGACTGTGTGGCTGTTATTATGGGGACTCTGTGGATGTTATGGGGGCTCTGTGGCTGTTATTATGGGGGCATTGTGGCTTTTATGAGGAATTTGAGGCTGTAATGGAGAATATGTGGCTGATTTTATGGGAACTCTGTGGCTTTTTTTAGGCGGCACAGTGGATCTTATTGTGGGGACTCTGTGACTGTTATTATGTCATTCATTTTTCATTATTTAACAGACTACAATTTTAATCCCATTTTTAATATAATGCTCCACACCTTAAATAGTGAATAATAAAAGAGAATAGTAATGACTTACTGAGAGATCCTTGAAGCTTTCATATATTCTATATATAAGAATATTATTACTGTCCGACCAGAGAATGGAGAACATGTAGAGCTGCAAAAACCATCAAGAATGACATAAATGACAAACACCAAAGCCGCACTTTACTCAAGAATCTCAGCTGTGCGCCGGAGGACCCAAAGTCCATGCGTTATACAGAAAACCCATTCATTTAAATAAAAACTGTGTAATACTTCATTTCACCTGTAGTAGTGCTGCGCCGTATTTGGGTTTCCCAACAGATTACTGGTGATTGCTGGGGGGCGCCAAAAGAGGGGACAACCTATGCTCAGTTTATTGTTAGGGAATCCTTCTAACAAAAAGCGATTGTCCATAGACAACCCTTTTAAGATGAGGAAAACGGCTACATTTGCACAATTCTTATTAAAACCTATAAAACCGGTAATAGACGTAAACGTAGGTAAACAAACCAACACAGAGCAGTTATATTAATAGTTTATAATCTGAGCATCCATGACACTGAACTAACAATTCCCTTAAAGTTATATTAAATGGCCCGACGAAGGCCGTGTGGACGAGCGCCGATCAACGAGACAGTTCGTTGATCGGCGCTCGTTTGCTCCTGTCACACGGAGCTATGGATGGGGACGAGCGGTCGTAACTCTGATCGCTCGTCCTCATACATTATCATCATGTCGGCAGCGCGTCTCCCTGTTTACACACCAAGATGTGCAGCCGACAACGATAATATTTTATGCTGCCAAAACGATATAATCAGCCGATGAACGAGCATTTGATTGTTCATCGACTGATCGTTGCCCTGGGCAATGATCGCGATCGAGCGTTCTGTGAACGCTCGCTTGCCCGATAATTGGCCGGTGTAAAAGGGCCATTATTTAGTGAGAGCATTGGGATATCTCTCAGGAGTGATCTGATAGCACTTATGTAGTAATACTGGGGTGGGGATCATCCCTCTACAGCTTCCCTGCTGTCCATTTACAGACTACAGACAATTTTATGACAGTCTGTACTCTGCATCCATTTCCATTCTATAGACGGCCATAAATTGCAGTGCTGTTACAGTAAGGAAGAATGTCACCAAAGTGAAGGAGAAATTCTACAGAAAGTGGGGAGTGGGGGGCGCGAAGCAGCAATGGAAGCTTACCTTCTGTTTATCATGCTGCACTAGTCCAACAGCCTTAGCGTCTACTGGGTACCGACTCATCTTTCCCGTCACCTGCAGAAATACTAAACTTCTAAACTGCAACCTTGGAATTCATAGGATGAAGAACAGGGGGAGGGGGGCGGCTATCCGTGAAACATCCTTAAACTGCTCAGTCCCTTTGTCTTTTGTCCTTTTCTGACCTCCCAGTATCAGTTTATAGGCAGCACACCTAAAAAAGATCAATAACCCCAGTGCCAATGCAAATACTTTACCAAAATCAAACACATTGTAAAACATTTACAACGCATGTATCATAACGGATAAAGAAATACAAAGTGTTATAGGAATGTATTAGATGTTGAGCACAACACCCAGCTCCCTTAAAGAGCAACACTCACTTCCAAAGCTCCTCTTTCATGTAAAGGCAGGTGCCTTTGGGGTCTGCTTGCTTCCGTGCTACCTTCACTGTAAAGGGATTGGTGCAGGAAGGAGAGTATGGAGCGGCTGTCATATGACTGCTGTTCAGTTCCCTATTACTAGAAGGAACAGCTGTCCTCTGACAGCCAGTTCCTTCTTTCTGATCAGCTGGATAGTTATATGAGATATCCTGATAAAGAAGTAGCTTGGATCTCCTGGACCCCAGAGCTAAATCTATACCAGGGTGCTCCACCTTATAATCAATGACTTCACATGACACCATATCTAATGATATGCTATAAGCTTTACACATGATATAATATATTCATTTGTGATACCACCATCTAGTGTGATTACGTTATTGTACAATGTGTTGGGGCCGGTTGCAATTGCTACCTATACAACCCCTATAGCTCCTGGTGATCCCATTAGGTAGCCATTGTGATGGATTCTGTAGGTGAGGTGAATGTGGAGCCCAAACCAACTGCACCCCTTCCTATGCCTCCTCTCAGCTCTGCCCTGAGGCATCGGTTAATAAGTCCAGGTCAGCCTCCCCTCATACGTAGCTCCAGCAATGACCAGCAATAGGTGATGATGTCATCGTATAGATCTCATGCAATAATTCAGCATTGAAAAAATTTCCACCAATACGTAATTCAGATGAACTGGTTTTTCATGTTCAAGTATCTTAAATTCTGCAATGCAGCAATACCTGTTACTACCAACGCACATGATCTTAATACAAATAATTTTCACTCCCAGTTCATAGCAAATAATTTACTGATCTACATCCGAATGATTCGTTAATCACATGGCAGATCTTTTTAAGGTTCCTTTAATTGGACCTGATAGGTGCCAGATTATCAAATATTTTGGATAACCAAATGCAAGTGTATAAAAGTTTACTTATGCACTGGATTACCAGATTTTCTGCATTATCAGATGTCAAAACTTCTGTTGGGGTCTATTTCCTTTTTTTCTGGGAGGACGGAATGGAGTAATACCACTATAATGCTCCCAAAACAGTGGCCAAATAATACCATCCCTGCCAAATAACAGTACTATCAGTGCCCAAATAATACTATCAAACAGTGGCAAAGAAGAGCTATACAGTGGCCAAAATAATACGTGAATATCAAGAGACAAGGCAGCACATCCAAAATAAATGGGAATTTATTCACCCACCTGTGGGTGTATAAATTACCATTTATTTTGGATGTGCTGCCTTGTCTCTTGATATTTGTGGATTCCATTCATGGGACTTTGGATCAGGTTCTTTTGAGGCTTGCACCCATTATATTGCACTTCACTTTGAATCTCCGGTGCTGTGATTACTTTTCTCTCTGGCAAATAATACGTGAAACAGTGCCAAATAACAGTGCTATACAGTGCCCAAATAATACTGTCAAACATGGCTAAATAACAGCTATACAGTGCCCAAATAATACTGTCAAACATGGCTAAATAACAGCTATACAGTGCCCAAATAATACTGTCAAACATGGCTAAATAACAGCTATACAGTGCCCAAATAATACTGTCAAACATGGCTAAATAACAGCTATACAGTGCCCAAATAATACTGTCAAACATGGCTAAATAACAGCTATACAGTGCCCAAATAATACTGTCAAACATGGCTAAATAACAGCTATACAGTGCTCAAATAATACCATCAAACACTGCCAAATAACAGTGCTATATAGTGCCCAAATAATACCATCAAACACTGCCAAATAACTGTGCTATACAGTGCCCAAATAATACCAAACACTGCCAAATAACAGCTATACAGTGCCCAAATAATACCATCAAACACTGCCAAATAACTGTGCTATACAGTGCCCAAATAATACCATCAAACACTGCCAAATAACTGTGCTATACAGTGCCCAAATAATACCAAACACTGCCAAATAACAGCTATACAGTGCCCAAATAATACCATCAAACACTGCCAAATAACTGTGCTATACAGTGCCCAAATAATACCAAACACTGCCAAATAACAGCTATACAGTGCCCAAATAATACCATCAAACACTGCCAAATAACTGTGCTATATAGTGCCCAAATAATACCATCAAACACTGCCAAATAACAGCTATACAGTGCCCAAATAATACCAAACACTGCCAAATAACTGTGCTATATAGTGCCCAAATAATACCATCAAACACTGCCAAATAACTGTGCTATACAGTGCCCAAATAATACCAAACACTGCCAAATAACTGTGCTATATAGTGCCCAAATAATACCATCAAACACTGCCAAATAACTGTGCTATACAGTGCCCAAATAATACCATCAAACACTGCCAAATAACTGTGCTATACAGAGCCCAAATAATACCATCAAACACTGCCAAATAACAGCTATACAGTGCCCAAATAATATGATGAAACACTGCCAAATAACAATGCTTTATAGTGCCCAAATAATACCATCAAACACTGCCAAATAACTGTGCTATACAGTAAGAACCACGCAGTACAGGCCCCTAATAACACTGTCAAATAAGAGTGCTATACAGAGCCCAAATAATACTGTCAACGGTGCCAAATAACAATGTTATACAGTGCCCAAATAATACCATTAAACAGTGCCAAATAAAACAGCCTTATAGTGCCTGTCTTATAGTGAAAACATAGCAGTACCCCTGCAAACTACAACTCCAATCATGATCACGCTCTGATAACCTCTTGCTATGTATTTTATGTACTGTATAACAATGAGATAAGTGGAAAGAAAAGAGAAAGAACATAACCATGGTATAAAAGGTGGACCCATGCCAGCCGCACAAGGGTGTAAATATCACTGAGGCTCCATCTACAGCTCCTCTGAGGCCCATAGAAAGAGGGAACACCAGTAAATGTCCTCACCCCGGTCCCTATGAGTGGTAAGAACCTGTCTAGGGTTCCTCTTCTATCCACAAGTACCACAACATTGGCAAAAATAGGCAGAGGGAACCAATGTGAAGGTCTTGCTGGACCCTCCTGCTTTGGGATGATGGTTGTGGACACATGACCTAGCACCATCGGGGGGGGGGGGGGACGGGGACGGGGACGACTAGTTAGATTCTCTTCTATGATGCCTCACGTTATTGTGTTTGCTTCGCTATGATTTTTGCATCGGCATTGTCATCTTTAGATTATTTAGCTGTTGAGGGTTTTCAGTATTTATTACTATGTTAGAATCTCAGCTACTTGTTCCTACCCAAGAAGACAAAAATTTCCCCGTAACTTCCTGGACACCGAGCTGTCTATTTTCTGCAGATCATATTTTATTTTTGACATTGAAAGTCCAAAAATAGACACATTCATTCACCATACTTATATCCTGCCGGGCAATTAATCTGCAGATTCTAATCAGTCGGGGGGGGGGGGGGGGGGGTGACAAAAACAGAAAGGGCCAGAGAGGAGCGAACACGATGAGATATTGGTGGCGGCTGAACAGTCTCAGGACAGGGGTCTTCAGGTACTAGCATATGGGGTGGAGGTGAACATAGGTACGGGGGCCCACTCACTGCCACCTTAAAAACAGATTCCATCATATGTGAGGGACTGGAATAGTGACTTTCATGACTAACAGTTACTGGTCAGAGGGATAAAAGGGGCCTGCTCTATGAAAAGGAATTGGGACCCAAGGGACATATATTCTGTTCTTGCACAGGGGCCCATTGCTGTCCTTGTCTGCCCCTGTATGTGGGCATATGTACTTTCCTGCCATCTTTTCAGGGGTACTTTAAGGGTTTGTTTAGTGGGCACAATTATTTCTGGGCACCTGGAATCTAAAGGGAACCAGTCCAAATTCTATTGTAAACCTCATTATTTAAAAATATTGAAATTGGTGATCTTCTGGTGAGTTTATGGATATGCAAGCCTTGTAGAACTGGATTTATGGATATCTCTTTCTTAAAGAGGTCGTCCAGTTTAGAAAACCGATTTCCGTACACCCTATTAGGGAATTATAAGTTAATAGTGAGGGGGGGGGGGGTCCTCTGTTCAGGACCCGCATCTCTTGGCTATAATTGAGAGCGGTTACAAAGAGCGTCTCTCTCTGGAGGACCTGTCCTGTTCTGTATTACACAGACAGCATATTGATATGAATGGACACTGTGTAATACTTCACTTCCCCTGTGGTGGCGCTGCAGGGAAATTGAACACTTGCTACTAAGTTTCCCTATAGATTACAGCTGGCTCCAGGCAATTTTTAGAATTCATTTAATACATTCACCATTTGGGCGCCTCACAATTCTGTTTTTTCGCAGCAGAAGCCCTGCGCCGCCCACACTATTGGTCCTGCAGCGCTAGTGGATACAGGAGTATTACTTTTCGGCACTGCTGTGAATTGTGAGCAGGAGCGATCATAGCCGCGATCTCTCTCTCCTCCCACACTCTGGGGAGACATCCTCTAAGTGACCTACCTCCAACCTACCAGGGGGAGTCTGACTACTATATCTATCAACCTACCTTCTAGGCATCACGGTGGAGCTGCTACTGCTAGCATAAGTACAGAATAGGCAAAGAATGTGTGATCGCTGTAGGTCTGACATCTGGGACCCCCACAGATCACTAAAACAAGGGGTCGGCAATCTCCATCAATCCCACAGAGAATTAATGGAGCACTAGCACACGTGCAGACTTATATGTCTCCATGGCTACAGACTGCAAACAACCCGTGTAGTCTGATCCTGCAGTCATGTATTGCTCCTCTCAGTAAACAGAGTAACATACACTATGACTGCAGTATCAAGCTACACAGGGCTTGTTTTTAATCTGTAACCATGTAGACACATGGATCTACATAGGAGCTGCGTACTCAAAACGGTGGATATTTTTAATCAAAACCATTTGCAAAGTTGCTTAATACATTCATTTATTTATTTTAGATGCATCGGAGAAGTAAAATGGTTGCGGAGTTTGATAAAGCCGTTAACAAACAGGAGGAGGAAATAATTCCCCTTTTAGAGATTGAAATGGGGCAACAAGCTCTAGGCCCTTTTGTCCGGAGATGGAGGAGTGTGATGTGTGAATCATCAGCTGCAGGCGGCCCCATTCTAATATTTGCTATTGCAATGCTACCTTGACCACAGATATTGTCACTGTGTCGTTTTTAAGCAATGTTTATTGTGTTTGCCTCCTCCTCGTTCCCTGATGGTCCCGGCCGCAGCCGTAGTTACATTGTATTACATCACAAATACCATTGTATTAAGAGCACAATATTATTATACGATATTACATTATAAGAAGACTTACACACCTCTAAATGCTCTAAAGGGCTTATTGGGAGAAAGAAGGGAATAATATACCCTATAGTGAGTTATGTACAAATTTATAAGAACTGGTCATAGACAAACATTGGTCAGGACTAAAGACAAGGTCAACTTTTTTTTTTTTTATTGTCCTGGTGCATTTAAAATCAGCAACTTTCTAGATCGTCTTGATCAATACTGTTTTGTGTCTACAGCTCCTATGCAGAGTTGTGTCTCCATGGTTACAGACTACAAACAAACCCTGTGTAGTCAGATCCTGCAGTCATGCTCCATCTGCCTCCTGCTTTTTGCGAATATTCATACATACCAGAGACCAGTCAGTCGGCTGCTTTGGGCCCCTTGTAGAGAGGGGCCACACCCTGGTTGGTCTAAACCGCTTTACTACTTGGCCAGAAACTGTGAAAGACTCTTCTCCAGAGGGACTGCCTGGTTAGAAAACAAGGGGGTGGGGAATTTGCTTGGGGTTATAGATAAGGTGTGGAGGAGGAACCAAACCACAGGCCCTCCTGTCCCAGGTGCCAAAACCCGGTACCATATTGATTATTTTAGATTTTTGCTATGAGGCCCTCTTCTCTTCATATCATATGTCCTTAATTTAACATATATAAGATTTCAAGTGGACCTACCACCACCTAAAAGGGACTGCGCTAATGAACCCTGTAGCTTACAATTACTGATGGCCATTGTTGTAATTCATTAAGAAGGTGGTCTAAAACAAGCACTCACTCTTATCATAGTAGCTGTTGGAGCGATAGGGGCCACATACTGTTCACATGCACAGGGGCCGCCTCGCTGTCTGAAGAAACATATAGGTTTGAATCATTCTTCTGGTTTATAATAAAAGTCAATAAAACCCAACGCTTAAAATGTCATAATCCTTTATTGAAACACACCACTGAAATAGGACATCTTACGACATATACCAGTCTATCAAAGATGGCTGAGAATACTTATTCTATACATACCCTGCACCTGACATATATCACACCACATTTTTGTTTTTATCGACATGTCCCTTTAAATACAGTAATTAAAGTCTATGGACACGTTAGCATTGAAATGTTTTTTTTATTCTTCATTTGCTTGCTAAATGCAAGATTAAGCAACTTTCTAACTAGTCTTCATTAAAAAATTTCCTACAATTTTGCTGCTGTACAGTCTGTGCAACTTCTTCACCTAGCTGACTGTGCTGCTGCTTCTGACATAGATTCAACAGCAGACTGCTCCTGTCAGGTGCTAACGTCATCTGCTCTCTGCTGTCCCCCTCCAATCTCTCACTGTTAGTAGTAGGGAGGAGGTTGTACCTGGCAGATTAGAGTGTAGAGAGGGGTGAAAGCATCCAAATGTTCAGGGAGGGCAGATCACCCGAACTGAACTGTATCAGTGTAAATAGGGATGAAAGCACAGAGGGAGATGGAATCAATCAAACATGCTGTGTATCTGTGTAAAGAGAGGGGAGAGCACCCTACAACAGACTCTGCAGGGGGAGGGTGGGGGAAATTGCACAGAGTCTATCAAGACAAGTGAGAAGAGAATTCTCATGGGCTTTAGAAGGAAAAAGCAGCACAGGGAAGAAGCTGGGCTAATACATGAGAGCTAGTGAAGGCAGCAGCATCCTGGGCTCACAGAACTCACATCCAGCATGTATTACTGTGAGGATACGCACACATGAGAAATGTCTGGAACTAGGGGCAGGTTGCAAACTATATATCAAGGTGTCCGAAAATGAATGAAGGAATGATGATTGCAGCCTGAAGCTTAGTGCAACTTTTTTAAACTCTACTTACTTATGAAAGCTCTGGATACATAAGGTGCTCATACACCAGTTATACACCGATGATAGTCGGCCGAACACACTGATTTCGACGGGTTAGGCTGACCTTGTAATATGGTCTCCCAACTGTCCCCCAACAGCAGATGTCAAGGGGACAGAAGGAGCGGCGACAGCTGGAGACCCAAAGTTTAGACACCACTGCTCTAAAGTTTCAAATGCCAAAGCAAATCAATCTCAGGGGAACATCATGTGGGGAATTTATTAAGACTGGCGCTTCATACACCAGTCCTAATAGGAAACAAGCTGGGGTAAGATGCCCACACCTCTTAATAAATGTGTTGCATCTTCGTCTGTCCGTGCACAAATGAGTGAAGTCTATGCCAGCCAGGAGCTTACGTAGATTTCTGCTATGATGTACGATCGTTTCTGGAGTAAATTACAGTAAATACCCCTTCCGCTAAGCCCCACCTACTTTTTATAAAAGCGTTGAGTCATGGAAACGCCCAAAAAGTAATACTTTTTGCAACTTTTGAGCCGTTTGCAACTTTTTGGGCGTAGAAAAGTTGTTAAATTTCCCCTCAAGGCTAGATCCAGATCTCTAATCGATTCCTGAGATCCACTAACCTGGTGGTCACCCAACACCTTGTTGTCAGGGTCCACATCCAAAATTGATTGTTTTAGTTTTATGTTTTAAAAAAAAAAAAAAACATTATCTACTATTTACATAATCTATTATTTAGGTAGATAAAATTCTACTACAACTATAGCCTTACCGCTAAGCATCTTTGTGTCTACACCAGACACTTCTCAGGACAATTTGCCAAAATAGGCACTAAAGGGGTAAGTGGACAGTGAGACCATACTGTCAGTATGACAAACAAAAATGGCTCCCAATATCCATGGCCTCCAACCTTCTTCATCATGACCCAGAGTTGGGTCCTGGTGTCTCATTACCCACGAGTGACCTTTGTACTTTTTTCTTGGTGACCGTGCTGCACCTCTGTAAAATCTCATCCGGTTTGGGTCTTATTGGGATTTTGGGCATACCATATAATGATGTGATTGTAGATAGAGAAGAATTGGAAGTGCTCGCTGAAGAGCGCCCACTATTGGAGGAACTAAGTCTACCGTTGCTTCCTGTGACACTATCTATATCTGACTCCAGGTCAGATCTGGCTTCAGATCCAAGTGACGTAGCCCCCAATGACTGGGACCTTCCTCTGTCAGTCTGTCTGGGTTCCTCTAAAGGTGGTCGGAAAGGTAAAAACGAAAACGCATTTCCAAACCGCTTCTCTTCATGCAGATTGGGCGTGGACATGTAGCGTTCTCTGCCGAGGATATTTTGGATCCTCTCGCATGGGTTTGTGTAGGTTTTCAGGTAGAGAGATGGGATGAAGCCGTTTCGTCTGTTGTATCTGTGGCAAATATGAACATACATATACAATGTAAATGATCATTTTACGGTTACATATTCTGCCGTCAGTCCCTGTACCGAGTGGGTCCCACAAGCTAATTTCCGTATCTCACACACCAAGGTAAATATCATAGAAAGCCAATTAACGGGGTTTTCTAACCTTTTAAAGGGGTTGTACAGGCTGCTTTATTCCAGAGCAGCGCCCCACCTGTCCATGGGTTGTGTCTGGTATTGCAGCTCAACTCCGTTGTAGTAAATGGGGCTGAGCTGCAATACCACACATAACCTGTGGACAGGTGTGGCACTGTTTTGGGAAGAAAGCAGCCATGTTTTTCTAGCCCTGTTCAACCTTCTTAAAAATCACTTAAAAATATCAATAGGGTTCCCTGCCTCTTCCTGTTGTCATCAGGGCAAACTGCTGACCACAAGGGTGACATCACTATGGATGACAAGTCATCGACCTGCAATGACAACAGGAATCGGTAGGGGAACGGCTTAGAAACTACAAGGTAAATATATTAGAATTTCAAACTCCTGCTTACTGCACGACCGGGACCCCTTGTGCTAGTGATCGATGGGGGTCCCAGCAGTGGAATCATTCATTATGTATACATTGGTGATAAATGCTCTTTGTGAGAAACCCCTTTTAATCCTACCCAAAATCTTCTGTTGACTACAACTAGTGTATAATATTTCTCTACCGCACGTCATTGTAACATAAGACACAATAAAAGTCAAAGACCCAAAAATACACAAAAAAATTCCCACCTGATGAACCACCAACCAGAATCAGATTTTCTTAAGACTTCCACCACAACGCCGATACTCACGGACAGTTCATCAGAATTCTGAGCTTCATAGCCTTTTATGACCACACACAAGGTACCTGTCCGAAAACTTAGAAAGTCAATGTGGGGAGCAAGACTGTGCAAATACAATTGCAAATTTGTAAAATGTTATTTCACATTTTTTGAGTAAATAAATATGTAGACCTATCAGGAATGCCCTTTTGAGCATGAGGGTAGTGCCCAAAGCCCCTGAGCTACTAACAACAATCTTTACATTTAAGTATAGGTCTGTAAAAATAAGATATTATGGCTATAGTGGTTGGTAAGGGGTCATTTGACCTTTAGAACCCAGATCACTCTGTGTCCCCCCTTGAATATTTAAAAAAAAAAAAATCTTAGTAGATTCAAAATGATGTGCCGATTGTTAATTGATCTTTATAGCGGTTGGACTCAATCAACTGCGTAGACATAGATTTATGAAATAACATTCTGACTACCTGCAGCCACCACTAGGGGGAGCTCATGAGCTTACTGCATACTGTTTATACATTAGACTCTATAATAACACAGTATGCAGTAAGCTCTAAAGCTCCCCCTAGTGGTTCTGATATGACTAGAAGAAACGGTTTGGTCTCTGTTTGGCTTCACCAGAAGAGAATAAATTAAAACTCGTCGGAAATAAGTTGTCAAGACATTATAAGGTGACTGAAGATATGTGACTAAACGGCATCATACCCTCTCCTTGGCATTCTCGGTCAGGGTCGTACTCCTCCGTACTCTTTTGATCCTGCAGATAAGGTGCCGGAAACCAAGCTATTTGTTGGTGTTCGTTCTCCACCAGCCACCAGCCTGCCATACAAAAAAAATATAGTGGTGATAATTTACATATTTGCAGATCTCCTTCTTGACCACTAGGTGGACTTTGGAGCAAATAAATATCTGTATTTTCCTTTTTTACTAGTAACACTGGTGCTCTTGTCCATGGACTGTGTCTAGTATTCACTTGAGTGGTGCCAAGCTGTAATACCAGACACAGCCCATACGC
Source organism: Rhinoderma darwinii (assembly GCF_050947455.1). Taxonomy (NCBI): domain Eukaryota; kingdom Metazoa; phylum Chordata; class Amphibia; order Anura; family Rhinodermatidae; genus Rhinoderma; species Rhinoderma darwinii. The sequence goes on along the minus strand of NC_134692.1, from coordinate 136,469,274 downwards.
CAGAGTGGCGCTGTTCCTGAAAAAAAACAGCTAACAGGGACACGTACCAGTGCTCTCCTTTAGCAGAACATCAAGAAATTCATATTGCTTCACTCTGAATGGCCTGTTCTTCAGATCCACGGTTTCATAGTCTGCCGTACACATGTATTTGGGGCATATGAGAGGAGCGGAGATATCGGGGGTCTGAGAGGAGACCATTCGTGTCTCCTCTTTTTTCTCAGACGGCATGATGAACAGGCTGAAAGACAAGATGCAATACTCCGATTCAGTCTTCTATACTGCAAGGACACTAGATATTGACAAGATGATTAATCCACAGCTGGATCTTCAGGCTTATTAAACGATCACTGATCCTATAATCCGCATCTTATAATAGTAAAGCCGCGTACTTTATGAGTCATCTATGGATATAATTTTTTCTGGATAGACAATTATTTTGGGAACTATGGCAGATTATACAGAAAGTTTGTGCAGAACGTCACCTGTCATCAGGGAATGAAGGATTCAGATCACGGAGTTTTAGTGTGAAAAACTGAACCACAATATCACTGTGCGAAATCTTGGCATCCAGCTTCAGCAAAGAGTGGGAATAGGTTTCCAGGAGCCGCAGTCTTTCTAAGAACCTCTTGGAGGCTTTCCTCTTCGTCACAGTTCTGGGAGCATCTGAAAATAATCAATAATATGGTATAAAAGTGTCTTCCTGCGATGTGAGAGTCCGTTAGCTGAATTATACTGCCACCTGCTGGTAATATTTTAGTATGTCAGGTAAACTGAAAGATTCGCTCAACTGAACGATCACTTTAAAGTAAACATTTGCCTTAGGCCCCATGCACACGGCCGGCCCCCGACAGCCACCCGCATTTTTTGGCCCGTGCTCCCTCACAAAGTATGGGAGCACGTTCCGTAAAAAGCAAAAGATAGGACATGTCCTATCTTTTGCAGTGGCTTTCTATGGGCCAGACACCTTCCCGTAAATATACGGGGGGGTGTCTGTGGTCAATAGAAATGAATGGGTCCGTAATTACGGACAACAATTGCTGACGAATTCTATGGTCGTGTGCATGGCCGTGCCCGTAATCACAGTCCGCGATTGCAACCACGCCCGGCCGCCCGCATTTTCGGGCCGTTCTCCAATACAAAGTATGTTAGCACAGCCCGTAAAATGCAAAAAAACGGACATGTTCCATAATTTTCTGAACATTTCTACGGCTCGGACACCATATCCGTAGCGATACAGAAAGGTGTCCGCGGTCAATAGAACTGAATGAGTTCGTAATTGCGGACCGTATTACGGAGAGTTTTTATGGTCGTGTGCATGGGGCTTTAGATTAAGTCTTTCCTCTTTTGTAATATATCATCATCATCACACTGTTCTACCCATAGAATAAGATTAGCTATTTCTGCCCGGAAACCATCAATAAGTTGCTGTTGACAGATCTGTCATTATTATCAGTCTACATTTACTACGAGTAATGGTGACTTGCTGTGTGTGATTGGCCCTCTAACACCTTAATATCTCCTCCGTCCTGTTCATGAACGCATAACTACCCAATATATAATATTAATCAGGCTATTTGGATATTCATATTAATGAGCGTTAGACTCTGTTCACACTGGTGTCACGGCTTCCGTTCTTAATGTACATGCCCTGCTAGCCCCTAGTCCTGTGTACTTACACAAACCATAATTAGAAGAAATATAAAGCTATAAAAAAAAAAAACATCTGTCAGCAGCAGCAGTTGCCCTGCTTGCTGATGGAGTCCAGTGCTGGGTGTTTTACTGTACGACATTTCCATCATCTATAAATTTGTCAGCGAGCAATAAATTGCTCAATCCTTGCTAGTATGAGTAATGGCAGGAGTGACAAGAATGCTTATATGACGGAAATAAAAGAGCGTATTGAGATTATGAAATAATAATCTGAGGATTATCTATCTCAGCAACATTGTTGTATCATCGTAATTATTATTTATTGTCTCATTAGCATTAATTATGATTTTTTTTTCCCCTTTGTTTATGTGATTACACTTACAGCCTCATGTGAGCGGCACTGGGACTACAAATGTTGCTCTTCAAAGGGTCAGACGTTGTCTTACAGGGCAGTCACCTATAGGTGGCACCAGAGAGAACATTTTCTTCCTTCTGGAGAGCTATTTTGCATACTTTTCCCAGGAGGCACTAACATGTGGATCTCCACAAGGAGGTTCAGTACCTATCTAGAGCTTTAGCAAGAGCATCTAATTCAGTCATCCAGAACTACTCTGTACTGATGAGGACCAACCACTCCCAAACAGTGCTGTCTGCTGATAGTGTCTCAGGTTTTATTATTAACAGAGTCATGATTCAAGGATCTATAAAAAGGGATGGACAATGACTTATAGTCACCCATCGGTGGCACCAGAGAGACGGTTTCCTTCTTCTGGAGGAGAGCTAATTTGCATATTGTTTTTAAAGAAACAGTCTGGACAAAACGGACAGTGATATATCTAATGGTGGGGCTGAGGGGGCGTCATTGGTGAGTTAGGTGCTAGCTAGGGCCTAAGCAATAATGTAGAGGATAATTGGACATGCTTAATTTAAAGCCCCACGGTCATGAAATATCTAGAAGAATAGTTTGGGCGCGATAAGCAGCTTGCTCAGCCAATTAGCGGCTCTCCTCCAATCAGTGGTGCCAAACCTTTCTAGTGGCACCACTGATTGGAGGACACTCCCCAGGAATGTTTGAGGGACTGTATAGCGGGCATCTGTGTTCACTAAATGGTCCTCTGAAATACTGACCAAGGGGCTGAAGGGTTGTGTGAGCTGTATGTAGTGTGGGCTGACATGTGGATGGTTCAGTCCCCTAAACTTACCATTTACGAAAGAGGCAAGAGCTTGAACAAATATAAGGGAATCTTATCAACCCTCTAAGTGTTTCAACGACCCAACCAACCACCCCGAAACCCGTCAAACTGGGGACATACAGTGGCGAAGATGCACCCACTAAGAACATGCTTAAATGACATGTAAAAGGTATTTTCACAGTGACAATGTAATTATGTAATAAGTCTCGGGATGTGTTTAGTAATGTACGTCTCCATACAGAGGGTGTGACGCGTATGCAAATCCTAAGGACAAGTCAGATCCTGTAAGTAATGATCTGGACCTTCACCTATAATAAAGTTTCACTTTCCTTGAATCACTTGGCCACTAGGGACATTTTTACTTGTTGTCGTTTCCTACTAAGGAGCCTCACACACGAGCGTGATCGGTCCGTGGTATACTGTGCGCATGTCGGCCGCATTTCCCGGACCGAACACAGTGCAGGGAGCCGGGCTCCTAGCATCACAGTTATCGATGACGCTAGGAGTCCCTGCCTCGCTGCGGGACAACTCTCCCATAATTTAATCATGTTTTCAGTACGGGACAGTTGTCCCGCAGCGTGGCAGGGACTCCTAGCGTCATAGATAACTCCATGTCATGTTTAGGTCCAAAATTCTAAGCCGATTAATTTCATAATACATCTTGAAATTATTCGGAGGCCCGTTTTTCTAAAACAGAGCTCCAATTCCCCTAAATTTATTATAGAGATAAATGATACAATTCTGTCTGCCTGTCACAATTAGGGGGAGCTCAAGAGTATACTGTATACGGTGTTATTGAATGTAATATATAAACAGTCTGCAGTAAGCTTCTAAGCTCCCCCTAGTGGTGGCTGCAGGCAGACAGAATTTTAATACTTAACTTACTGTCTATGCAGGGGATTTAGAGCTCTGTATGTAATCATGGAATAAAATAACGGAAATGATCTAATGATTTCAATGTGTCATTTTTCTTCTCACCTTTCAGTTTGGGCAGTGTTCTTTCCGTCTTATTCAAGGCTCCAGCCTCCAATGGGAATTTCTTCTTAAGATCTCTCTGAGGACAGTAGACAAAATGTTTTAACATTCAGCAGGAGTAAGCTTTTCCCCAATCTTAAAAATAATGTTCACCCATGAATACCATATATTTTTTTTTCAGTCTAATCATTCTGTGCTGATTGATTTCTTAATATATCTTTATAGTGGTCAGTGCTGCATTGTTCTGATACAGAGCCCCAAATCCCCTGCAAAGACAAAAAGAGTTAAATGATAAAATTCTGACTACCTGCAGCCACCAGTAGGGGGAGCGTAAGAGCTTACTATATAATTAATACTTAATATTGATCTCAATAATAACACAATAAGCTCCTAAGCTCCCCCTAGTGGTGGCTGCAGGTAGTCGGAATTCTATCATTTAACTCTATGTCTATCCAGGGGATTTGGAGCTCTGTATCAGGAAGACAGAGCTTCATCTACTATACAGATATATAATGAGTCAGTACAGATTGTTGAATACAGAATAACATGTGTCCATTCATTATAAGTGTTTATAATAGCCAAGGGAGCAATTCTGATAACGTGCTGTGCTTTGTATGGGAGCACAGCACGAAAATGTGGCCCACAGCCGTCAGCGGCCGTGCCCGAAATCGCGGGCCGTGATTACGTGCACGGCCGTGTGCATAAGGCCTACATCCTGACACTATCTCTGGCAAACACTACAGCTGTCCAGAAAGTAGACTTATATAAGAGCAGTCAAACTATGGAACTGTCTGCCAATAGTAATTATTCTAGTTATTCCACATGAGAAGTGATTAAGTGATTAGCATCAGCCGATGCGGTGTACATTTTCAGAGCGATAACAGATTATTTTAACTTTGAGTTCTCCTTATAAAAGACAACCTAACAGATTCAATAGGATCTATAAATCTTAGGGTATGTTCACACGAGGGCGTCCGTAACGGCTGAAATTACGGGGATGTTTCAGCCTGAAAACATCCCCGTAATTTCAGCCGTACCGGCATGTGCAGGCGCTTGAACGCCGCGTCAATTACGGGCGTAATTGGCGCTGCTATTCATTGGAGTCAATGAATAACGGCTCCAATTACGGCCAAAGAAGTGACAGGTCACTTCTTTGGCGCGGGCGTCTATTTACGCGCCGTCATTTGACAGCGGCGCGTAAATTACGCCTCGTGTGAACAGACAAACGTCTGCCCATTGCATTCAATGGGCAGATGTTTGTCAGCGCTATTGAGGCGCTATTTTCGGACGTAATTTGGGGCAAAAACGCCCGAATTACGTCCGTAAATAGGCCGTGTGAACATACCCTAAGAGTGAATATAGCTGGTCATACAAATGAGAGAAACGTCGCCAATATCGATGGGTACAGCCAACGATCTAAGGTACAGTCGATAGTAGTGCGCATGTTTATGGTGGAGCATGCAGAAATAGCTGTCGGCAGAATGAGCACCCCTGCTTATTTCCACTTTGTGAAGATTTACACCACGTGTAACTGGGGGAGCAGCTTTCACTAAACAAGGGGCACAGAAGAGTAAAAGGGGGTTACCAGGACAGGACATGTATTTATTAGCCAGGGTGGAGAGTGACCAAAAAGAGCGTCTGGAGGACACAGGACATCAATGAATTACACAGACAGCACATTCATTTAAATGGAAACTGTGTAATGCTTAATTTCCCCTGTAGAGGCGCTGCAGGGAAATGAACACTTACTGACAGGTTCCTCCACAGATTACAGCAGATCGCTGGGCATCCCTTATTACAAAAAGGGATCGCCCAACCCCTCTAATGACGACGATGGCAGATTTATAGCACTACTTCATCCCATTCTGCTTACCTGGAACTTCTTAAAGTCTCCAAATGTTCTGTAAATCAGGACCTTGTTGTAATCAGACCATAAAACAGAAAACATGTACGTCTGGAAGAGTAGAAAAGGGGCGAGAAATGTAACAACAAAGTACTCAAAGGTCATGGTCATGGTGTTTGACCAATCCAGCAGTGGAGAGCAGAGGGTGCAAGGGCTGAACTATTCTAGAACTAGATTTCCGCCACTAGATAAACTTTTTAATTTTATATATTTTTGCTATTGTATACACTTTCCTATTGAAGCCAGAATTTTTTTTTATATTTTTTTTTTTTTTTTTTATACCTAACAATTTCTTGAAATACTATCTTTAGTGGTGTAACGTGAACTCCTTGGCTGCAATGCAAAATCTGTAACTGGGACCCCCATACTGGGTACTCGTATGTGGTATAGGGGTCCAGGGATGGGCCCGGGTGCAACTGCTACCTGCTATAGATACACCCCTGGTAATTCTTATGCTCTATTTAGAGATTGGATCTGTATAGTTGAAGGCTGATTTGCATACAGATTGCAAATTTCCCCTTTGAATTGCATCAAATCAGCAGCTAAATCCTCATGTAACACATGTGGATTTTGCGGTGGATTTGCGTCTGGACGTAGCTGAACTAATCTTCATGCAGCAGGTTTTCTAATGCCCCTTCCATATTGGAATACAGACTGCTGTTGATGCCAGCCTGTAGTCAGCTAATGGGCTCCAGACTGCAGGCTGGCATAAAATCAGCTGTGTCTGTAATTGAAAGTGAAAGTCTGGGGGAGAATATTTAATAGTTTGTAGGTAAATTTTGTATTTAGTTTCATAAGCTAAAAAAAAAGAATTAGAAATACTATAAGAGGGAATTTGAATATTTGCGATTTTGTAAAAACTAATAAAAATATGTAATACAACTATGAAAAAAATATAAAAAAACGAATAAAACAAATAAAAATGTAATACAAATATGAAAAAAAAATATAAAAAAATATAATAAAAACTACAAAAAAGTAACACAAATATGAAATTTTTACATTAAAAAAAAAATTACCAAAAATTTACCAAAATGCTAATCTAAATCTAGAATATTACAAATAGAAAATGACTACCGTGCATCGCTCAATAAAGGCCGAATATATAATACCCTGGGTCTCACCTTCTGGTTACCATGTTGAAGTAATCCAATGGCTTCAATATTCACAGGATGCCTGCTGCTACTTCCATTCATCTTTGTGAGGATGCTGCACTAAAGTCTGCACACAGGTGAAGCCTTGAATTTGTATAGCCAGGCCGGGGGGTGTGGGTTCTGCTTCTCCGGCCAATCAGGAAAAGGCATCTGGTTACTTTTACTAATGACTCATCCCACAATCTCTTGTCCTTTCAATAAAGAATAAAAAAATTAATTTATTTCCATCCTTCCTGTCTGCACAGGTGTCTACAGCTGATATCAAGGCTGAAAGACAGAGCTGTCAGGAGACATTCCTGGCACAGCAGAGTGGAGTATGCTGCATATTTCTTTTTAGAAAAAGTAAGGACAGAGTTACAAATACGTTCTATTAAAAATAATTGAGGTTAGGAGATAAGCAGCCAACATACTCATATGGCACCGCTTATCACAAGAGGAAAAAATTTGGTTACAATGGGATGAAATCCAATCCAACCTCTCCACTTTTACTAGTTGCCCATTCTTGAAAAATTGGTGGGCTGCAAAAAGATGAAAGCCGCAGTAGTCCGCGGCAAATTAGCCGCAAAATCTGAATGTAAAATATGCAGATGTAGATATCAAAACCGTGGCGTGGTGTGAATCCACCCTTACAGATGACTGCAGGATCAGACTATACACCTGGTTTATTTGTATTCTTTAATCATGGAGCAGCAGCTCCCTCAACCCAGTACACATAGATCTGCATACGGGCTGTATACACAAAACGGTACGATATTTAAAATGAAGACCTTTGCAAACGCGCCTCATTTTTTATTTAGATTGTCCTACTCTGGCACTGTCTTTAGTGGTTTCAGCAATGGTGGGCCAGGGCAGGAGTCAGCAGCTCTCCTCCCTTTATAGGTCTCCCGCCTTTCATGAATGGCGGCCGCTAGAGCTGTGGGGGGGGGGGGGGAGAGCAGGCGCTGTATTATACCACTGATAGCATGGACCTGGCAATAAGGGGATTTATGAACCCCAAATGACCGTTCTGCAATACAAATGGTGATTTATGACATTACGGTTAAGTTCACTGATATTTGCGCCAAATTTGGGAATATTTAATTTTAGCTGAAGGGCCTGAGGTGCCCCTAGTGAGTGTCCTACGATATACAATAGAGTATATAGAATATACAAGACTACCCACATATAGGTGCCAGTCATAAAAACCACCGGGGTGTTATAACGCCATACTTGAGGACTAATCTATAGAAAATAGTATAGAAAAAGTGGAGCAGCTGCCCATGGCAACCAATCGCATCGCTGCTTATTAACCTGAACAGGGATCTGGTTGTTATGGCAACACCTCCACCTTTTTCTGCACTTATTTCCTCAGCAACCAATCAATGCTCAGCTTTCATTTTATAAAGCGACTAGAAAAATGAATGCTGATTGGTTGCAATGGGCAACAAGGTCGGAGGCAGTTCTAACATGAGGACTATTGGTTGTCTGTGATTGAGGACTATGACCCCATTAAAAAGAAAGCATAGAATAGTGAACCAGCAATACATTGTGTAGGGGATGAATCACGAGAGCGGAGGAAATCGCTTGTGTTTGTACAGAAAATAAATATTTATGCAGGAAATAGTCAAATAGAAAGTCCTGCGGTGGGAATATCCCTCATAGGGTAGGAACGCGAGTCAACCGGAACCTCAATGTAAATCTTAACCTCAATACCTCCAGGACAATGCGGCGGCCATAACGCTGCACTTCTAGTCAATATTGAACGTCCTCGTTATACCAACCACACAATGAACCGGACAGAACGAACGGCCATTACTGACTGACATTAACCCCTTCCCGCCGCAGCCACTTATGGGATTTTCATTTTAGTTTTTTTCCTCCCCGTCTTCCAAAAGCCATAACTTTTTTTATTTTTACGTCGATTAAGCGGTGCATATATTTCTTATATTTTGCGGGCTGAGAAGTCGGTTTTTTCTGTTTCTGTGGGTATTTGGTACCATTTTGGGGTACATGCAACTTTTTGGTCACTTTTTATTCCATTTGTTTGGGAGCTAAGATGACATTTTGCATTACCTTTGCATTGCAGAGTAAGGCCCCATGCACACGACCCTATTTTCATCTATCCCGAAATCCTGTCCGTAAATACGGATCCGTAAAAAAGAGGGAGGATGCAAATGATATCATCAGCATGTTGCCTAGCAACGCTTCCATAAATACGGACAGTATACGGATGCACATCAGTAGCCGTCCGTATTTACGGAAGCTCCCATAGACTTCTATAGGAGAGTCCATAACGTAATTACTGACAAGAATAGGACCGGTTCCATAATTTTTTCAGCTCGGACACCCATCAGTAATTACTGATGAATAATACGGTCATGTGCATGGAGCCTAAGGGACTATTCACCGACACCTTTCAAGCACTGCCTCTGGCAGGATTTAATAGGAGAATAGCAGAAGAAAATTAATTAGGCCCCCAGGCTGCCATGACAACCATTGGGAGCCAAAGGGCTGAAGGAGGGGGGCGATTTCGTCTTTCTAATGGCTTAGATGCCGAAGTCACTATTGACCGCAGCATCTAAGCGATTACACAGCTGGGATTGGCGTTAGCTCCAATCCCAGGCGTTACACATGATCCCGCTCCATACTCCCCCTTGGCGGTTGTGACGTACAATTAAGTCAAATGTCGCTGAGCAGTTAAATAATAAAATTCTGACGACCTGCAGCCACCACTAGGGGGAGCTTAGGAGCTTATGCATAATAATAATAATAATAATAATAATAATAATAAAACAGTATGCAGTAAGCTCCCCCTAGTGGAGGCTGCAGGTAACCCAAATTTTATAATTTAGCTGTATGGCTATGCAGGGGATTTGGAGCTCTCTATCAAAAAAATGAAGCTCCGATCTCTATAAAGATATATTAAGAAATTCATCAGCACAGAATTTTGGACTTAAAAATACATAATGGACATTCACTTCAAAGAAAAACGAAGGCCGGGGGACCACAAAACCCATTGTCAGTTACTGACTGAAGGATCCCGGCCACCATCTTTTTTTGCTTTTCTATATTATGGGGTCTTCCTTTAAAAAAACAAAAACATTTATTCACTATCCTGCATATGATTTCGGCAGTCGGTGCATCTACATTTCTCCTACAACTGTGAAGTCGATGGGCGGACATGTAACGAGGGGTCACGCTGAACCCTCCCGAGTATCCATTTGCAATGTGGAACTTTAAATTTATTGTACATAATCTTTGGATAGAAAAAAGAAAAGGTTTGCATAGTTACCTCATCAGAGGGGCATTTGCCCCTTGGCTGGGTCGCTGTTAAGTAATGCTCATACAGTCAGGAGAGATGCGATGATTTGACTATAGGTCGTAATGGGTGGAATGTGGTAACGTTGGATTCCCTTTACTGTGTACATAAAACTGCACACAAAAAAACCCCTAAAAATAGACAAAAACATCAATGACAATTCAAAATGAAGAAGCAGGTAAAGAACGTAGTGTACAAAAGCTGAAATAACCGGTAAGATCTTATCTAAACCTTGGGGCCATTAGAGGGAATGATTGAGGGCCCCCTCCGGCTATACAGATCAAGTTCATTTCTACTGTAATTACATTGTACACAAAAAGTTACAAAAAGTTTAATTTAGGGTTGTCTCTATTGTGTCCGGCTCCGTAATGATGTGAGAACCTTGGTCCTCTGTTAGACAAACCCTAGTTGGACTTTACAATTCCTATATTTAGGGGTATTTGACACATTTTGACTGCATTTTTGGGGAATTTTTTGTTAAAAAAATAACAGAAAAGCTGTGGTGGAAATGTAAAAAAAATAACACCACAGGTGAAGGTGGAAACCGATAAGTTCAATAGTGGCGGCCAGCTGCTGCTTTTATATGAAAAAAGTCAAGGACATTTTTGAAGGGGGTAAAACTTGAATGTACTGCCATGCGGTTTATTCCCAGGGACGTAGCTGGGGTGTAGAGGTAGAAGACGCACCAGGGTCCAGGTGCCTTGGGAGCCCTAAGGCCCCTCTGCTACAGAAGAAGACACCAGTATTCTACCACTCCACCCCCTGCCCCTTCTGCTTGCTAACCTACAAACAGTAAAAGAGGGAACAGGTAAGACATGACTAAGGTTGACACATAGGTTTGCATAGGAGCTGTATACACTAAACGATAGTAGATTTTTAATAGAGGCAAGTCAAGTCAATTCGGACAGTTGCTTTATTTTTAATTTTAGATGCATTGGAGCAATAAAACACTTGCTTGCACAAGTTTACATACCCTTTAATCTATTGTTTATGGGGGCTGGCACATTTCAAGCCTCCACTCTTAAAGGGCTTCTCTTCTTTGGACAATCCTTACTCGTTTGGGTATGTGCACACACAAAATAAAAAATGTCTCAAAATACGGAGCTGTTTTCAAGGGAAAACAGCTCCTGATTTTCAGACGTTTTTTAATCAAAGTCGGAACAGAACGCCGTTTTCCCATTGCAATCAATGGGCAGATGTTTGGAGGCGTTCTGCTTCTGATTTTTTGGAAATAAGCCATGTGAACATACCCTTAGAAGGGTCCCTTGACAATAAGCAGATCACAAAATCTCCCCTTGCTTGGACCTCCAGTGATCAGCTGTAATCATGAAACGTAACAATAAGGGTTTCATTTCCCTGCAGCGCCACCACTGGTGAAAATAAGCATTACACAGTGTCCATTCATATCAATGGGTTGTCTGTGTACTGCAGGACAGAATGGGTCCTCCAGAGCGAGAGACGCTCTTTGTAACCGCTCTCTGCTCTGGCCAAAAGATGAGGATCATGAGCAGAAGACCCCCCTCTATTAACCCAGAATTCACTAAAAGGATATATGTATTAACCCGGAATTCACTTCAGCCCCATGCACATGACCGTAGATTTTATCCATAATTATGGTCCGTAATTGCGGACCTATTCATTTCTATGGCCGATGGACAACTCGCCATATATTTACGGGAAGGTGTCTGGGCCGAAGAAAGATTCCGTAAAAATATAGGACATGTCCTATTTTTTTATTTTTTATGGACCGTGCTCCCATACTTTAAAATGGGAGCACGGCCCGCAAATGCGGGTGACTTTCCGCGGCCTGCCATGCCCGTAACCGTGATTATGGGCACGGTCGTGTGAATAGGGCCTAACAGTGGGTTTTCTAAACTGGATCTATCTGTGTCATTCATGCCCCATTTCCCAACAGGCTTAATATTTACCAGACTTTGATTATTATGGGACACTCCGTTGAGTTTAAGGCTGGGATTTCCGGCTATAGGCCAGATCTCGGCTGCGATATTACGAGATGTGGAGACAACAAACATCACACGTTAATCACAGATCTACCTGGACGTCGCAGCTGCAATGTATGAGGAAATGCTAGCGAGCGGAAAAAACTCACGTAGCTATAAAAATACATCTAAATACCCCTAAATTGTGAAATGAAATTTATGACCACAGGGATGATACACATGGGGGGGGGGGGGGGGGGTCACACAAAATTTCAAAACACCTCTTTATAATGTTTTCCAAAAATTGGACCGACCAAAGGAAGCAATGGAAAGACGAGCAGAATCAGAGCCGTGTTGGAACATGTAATTATTAAAGGGGCTGGAAGGGATTTATCATTTTTGTATTTAGATCTCTCAGGCTATGTTCACACGCTTACTAAAAAACGTCTGAAAATACGGAGCTGTTTTCAATGTAAAACCACTCCTGATTTTCAGCAACTCGCGTTTTTCGCTGCCTTTTTTTCGGCCGTTTTTGGAGCTGTTTTTCTAGAGTTTTTTTTACGCGACCCCTTTTCAAAACAGCCCCGTTAAAAAACGCCCCGTCGGAACAGAACTCCGTTCTTTGAAGGCGTTCTGGCTCCGATTTTTCGCCCGAAAAACGGCCGTGTGAACATACCCTTATTCTTGAAGAATACGAGGGCTTTGCAATAGGATGTTAAAAAATGTCCTCCCTTCCTATGGCACCCAATGAAGTGAGCTCTGCTGCATGTAAACAATACAGCAGTGCTCGGGTAAGTGGCTCGCCCCACTCCCTCACAGTCTTGTTACACTGTACGGGTCACCCATACATTGCACCTGGAGGCTTTCCCTGCTGCAGCCATGTCGCTTATGCCTCTATATACAATGTACAAGTGTCCCCTACAGTGTAACAGGACTGGGAGGGATGGGGGGGGGGGGGGTACATGTACGGACTTCAGTGGCATTGTAATGTATACATCCAGCAGCAATCAGTTGCAAATATATTGTATGACCTATCTTGTACTGATTCTATTACAGTCTGTATTATACTCCAGAGCTGTATTCACAATTGTGCTAGTCTACACTATTGGAATGCAAATCAGAGATTTAAGCTCAGAAGCCCACAGAATTGTGAATGCAGCTCTGGAGTATAATACAGGCTATAATTCAGGATCCGTACAAGGTAAGTAATGTATTGTATGTACACAGTGACTCCACCAGCAGTATAGTGAGTGCAGCTCTGGAGTATAATACAGGATGTAACTCAGGATCAGTACAGGATAAGTAATGTAATGTATGTACACAGTGACTCCACCAGCAGAATAGTGAGTACAGCTCTGGAGTATAATACAGGATATAATTCAGGATCAGTACAGGATAAGTAATGTAATGTATGTATACCGTGACTCCACCAGCAGAATAGTGAGTGCAGCTCTATAATACAGGATGTAACTCAGGATCAGTACAGGATAAGTAATGTAATGTATGTACACAGTGACTCCAGCAGCAGAATAGTGAGTGCAGCTCTGGAGTATAATACAGGATGTAACTCAGGATCAGTACAGGATAAGTAATGTAATGTATGTACACAGTGACTCCACCAGCAGAATAGTGAGTGCAGCTCTGGAGTATAATACAGGTGTAACTCAGGATCAGTACAGGATAAGTAATGTAATGTATGTACACAGTGACTCCACCAGCAGAATAGTGAGTGCAGCTCTGGAGTATAATACAGGATGTAACTCAGGATCAGTACAGGATAAGTAATGTAATGTATGTACACAGTGACTCCAGCAGAATAGTGAGTGCAGCTCTGGAGTATAATACAGGATGTAACTCAGGATCAGTACAGGATAAGTAATGTAATGTATGTACACAGTGACTCCACCAGCAGAATAGTGAGTACAGCTCTGGAGTATAATACAGGATGTAACTCAGGATCAGTACAGGATAAGTAATGTAATGTATGTACACAGTGACTCCACCAGCAGAATAGTGAGTGCAGCTCTGGAGTATAATACAGGTGTAACTCAGGATCAGTACAGGATAAGTAATGTAATGTATGTACACAGTGACTCCACCAGCAGAATAGTGAGTGCAGCTCTGGAGTATAATACAGGATGTAACTCAGGATCAGTACAGGATAAGTAATGTATGTACACAGTGACTCCACCAGCAGAATAGTGAGTGCAGCTCTGGAGTATAATACAGGATGTAACTCAGGATCAGTACAGGATAAGTAATGTATGTACACAGTGACTCCACCAGCAGAATAGTGAGTGCAGCTCTGGAGTATAATACAGGATGTAACTCAGGATCAGTATAGAATAAGTAATGTAATGTATGTACACAGTGACTCCACCAGCAGAATAGTGAATGCAGCTCTGGAGTATAATACAGGATGTAACTCAGGATCAGTACAGGATAAGTAATGTAATGTATGTACACAGTGACTCCAGCAGCAGAATAGTGAGTGCAGCTCTGGAGTATAATACAGGATGTAACTCAGGATCAGTACAGGATAAGTAATGTAATGTATGTACACAGTGACTCCACCAGCAGAATAGTGAGTGCAGCTCTGGAGTATAATACAGGATGTAACTCAGGATCAGTACAGGATAAGTAATGTAATGTATGTACACAGTGACTCCAGCAGAATAGTGAGTGCAGCTCTGGAGTATAATACAGGATGTAACTCAGGATCAGTACAGGATAAGTAATGTAATGTATGTATACCGTGACTCCACCAGCAGAATAGTGAGTGCAGCTCTATAATACAGGATGTAACTCAGGATCAGTACAGGATAAGTAATGTAATGTATGTACACAGTGACTCCAGCAGCAGAATAGTGAGTGCAGCTCTGGAGTATAATACAGGTGTAACTCAGGATCAGTATAAGATAAGTAATTTAAAGAGGCTCTGTCACCAGATTCTGAAATCCCTATCTCCTATTGCATGTGATCGGCGCTGCAATGTAGATAACAGCAAAGTTTATTTTTTTTTAAAAATGTTCATTTTTGA
The DNA here is from genome assembly GCF_050947455.1 of Rhinoderma darwinii. Classification (NCBI taxonomy): domain Eukaryota; kingdom Metazoa; phylum Chordata; class Amphibia; order Anura; family Rhinodermatidae; genus Rhinoderma; species Rhinoderma darwinii. Next base: position 136,454,121 of record NC_134692.1, on the reverse strand, counting down.
CCAAGTTATGAGCTATTTTATATATATGCAAATGAGGTTTGAAATGGACAACTGGGCGTTTTTTTTTTCGTTATGTCCAACTGGGCGTGTATTGTGTTTTTAACTGGGCGTGTTTACGTGTGACGCTGACCAATCAGTGACCCGTCAGAGTCATACACTCCTCTCCATTGATTTACACAGCAGCGATGTGCAGCCACATACACAGAGATTAACGTTACTGCAGTGTCCTGATAATGAATCACATGAAATCCAGCCTGGACGTCATGTGTACTCAGAATCCTGACACTTCTGACTCTTTTCTTTGAGATTTCTAGCAAGGGAAACGAAATCTCGCGAGATTACGGAGGTTACTCAACTTAATACACTGGTTTGTGTTGTAAGTGCAGTGTAAGGTCAATGTAGACAGGTAGGTAGAACCATGGATCCTAGATTGTGTAGAAGCGAGGCTTTGTTCACATCTTCGTTGGAGCCAATTTAGTTACACTTACAAATTAGGTCACTTAAAGGGGTTTTCCAGGATAAAGCAAAATAAACATTTTCTTCTAAAAACAGTGCTGCACCTGTCCACAGGTTGTGTGCGGTATTGCAAGTCTGTCTTATTAATTTCAATGGAGCTGAGCTGCAACACCAGACACAACCCATGGACAGGTGTGCCGCTGTTTCTGGAGTAAAGTAGCCGTGTTTTTCTAATCCTGGAAACTCCTTAAAAGGAAAAGATGGAACAGGGACATGAAATGTAAAATCACCGGCTAATCCCTTTATGATATAAACACTCAGCATGTGACAGGAGCTATAGGTAAAGAAACCATATTAATTTATTATATCAAGTAGATTAAAGGGTTGAATGTGATTAGAAAAAAGAGTCTGCTTTATTCCGAGCTATAGCGCCACTCTTGTCTATAGGCTAGGTCTGGTATTGCAATTCAAATGAATGAATCGGAGATGGGATATTAGATACAGCCTATGGACAAGAGTGGCGCTATTTCTGTAACAAATGCAGACAGCCCCTCTAACCTTCAACTGCCCTTCCCTCTATTTATCCCATTCAACCAGCGTTTTCAGGAATATCTAATCAAGTAGTAGATTTTTTTTTTTAATTGACAGCAAAGGCCGATGGAAGGACTTATTCTATTAATGCACGTAACATGGGGTCTGTTCAGTTTTAGTGATGATTAGAATCTCCAATATTTCACAATCTCGCATTGTTGGTGATAGAACAATAAACACTACAACAGTTTTTACAATAGGAATGTAGCCAGAAGATCGATGACCCAAACCCTGTGCGTTGTCTGCCTGTGATTCATGCTGTGAACTCAAGTTTTGTATTTGTTTATTTAAGATATGAGCTCCATTTCTCTGACACAGTGCTCCAAATCGACTGCAAAGCAATAGCGTCAAAAGATAAAATTCTGTCTGCCTGCAGTCACCACTAGGGGGAGCTTAGGAGCTGACTGCATACTGTGTTATTATTGAGTTTAATGAGTGGAGTAAAGCAGCCATGTTTTTCTAATCCTGGACAACCCCTTTAAGGAAAAGAGAAAACTGAGCTAAGAGATTCAAAATCACAGGCTAATCCCTTTAACCCCTTAAGGACCAAAACTACGGGATTTTTTTTTTTTCATTTTTCCTCTTTGCATCCCTGCGGTCATAAGGTTATGATTCTTGCGGGGCGAGTTGTACTTTATGTAGGTGCCAATTTTTGGTAAATATACATTAGCGTTTCATTTATATTAATTTTAATTTATAAATGCAGAAAAAAAAAAAAAGCAGTTCTGCTGCAATGATGTTATCCATTTATTGTGCAGGTTGTTAAGGTCGTGAGGATTTCAAATAGGTTTATATTATTCCGTTTTGTGCTTATATTAAATTCAGATTTATTGTAAAATAATGTGCATTTGTGATTATTTTTTAATGCTTTTTTTAATTTAACATAACTTTTTATTAATATGACTTTTTTTTCATCTCATAGAGGGGATTTAAAATTTTGATCTTTATTTTCTAACTATAATGTACTGGCAAACTGCACAGGCAGTTGTTGGGGCATACCTAAGTATGCCCTAACAACAGGAAATATGGTCAGACAGCCCTGGGGTCTTTCAATGGAACCTGGGCTGTCTGTCCTTATAAGGAATGGGCCGCGATTGCATCACAGGGATTCCCTGTGATGCGATCAAAGGGGAGTCCCCCTTCACTCTTTTCTATGAATGTTGCAAACAGCGTTAATCGTGGAATTCAAAGAGTTAATGGTGGAGATCAGATATTCCTCTGATCTCCACCATTAGAGTGGTGCTGCGGCTGTGTATTACAGCCATTGCTCCGCTCCTGATCGTCTGGGCACACTTTCTCTAACTACACGATCAGCAGGAGGAGTATGCTCGTCCCAATGCGGCAACGTCTTGGCACTCATGAAGAGCATACTTGTCAAGCATCGGCAACCAGTTAAGATGCAGAAGCACATGACAGGAGCTGTAGGCAAAGAAAGAAGGTTGTATGTGATTAGAAAAAATAATCTGCTTTATTCCCAGCTATAGCGCCACTCTTGTCTATAGGTTAGGTCTGGTATTGCAGCTCAAGTGAATGGGTCTGAGATGCAATACCAGATACACCTCCAACTACCCTCTCCCCTATTTATCCCTCTTGCTTGGTTTCACCCAGTTGTCACCCGGTTTGGAAGGATTTATCATTCTATCGATCTATGTAGCATGAGGTCTGTTCGTGTTTATTGGAAACCACAATATTTCACAATATTAGTGCAATAAACATTATAAACAGTTTTTAAAATAGCAATGTACACAGAAGATCAATGACCCAAAGCCTCTGCATTGTCTGCCTATGATTCACGCTGTAGATTCAAGCTTGGTATTTGTTTAGGTAAGATATTATAAGGAAGAATTAGTTCTGTGGACTTTGCTCGTCCATTAAACAAGTCTGAACTAGGTGTTGTACATATGCAGTATATAAAGTAAGTACAAGACGTATGAAGAGTCCGTGCACGTGGCAATGTTACATGTATTGACTGTCCATCGGCGCACACAGTCCATATTACAGATCTGTAGGTGCTCCGTGTGTCCTGAGTGGGGGGACCCTTCCTCTTTCATGTCCATATACCCTAATAAGGCATATATAGACAGAGCTTGGTCTTATGGGACAACTCCTTTAACTTTCTGTCTCGGTGACCACCATTTGATTACATGTGCATGTAGCGTATTGAGGTGGTCACCGGCATTTCTATCTGCTATACAATAGACTATTTTCCATCTTTACCACCAGGAATCAGCAGATGAAGACTTCCCACAAATCAAACAGCTTCAGTATATAAGATCAAGAAAAGAAAGACTATAAATGATCGAGTTATACGAGTGGGAGGTTTGGCAAAGACCGACTAAACCCCCCCCCCCCCCATCATTTTTGTACTACAGTCGGAGAAGACATGAAGAAGGTATCATTGCATTTTTTTCAGCACCTATAATGAATCTTTCAGGTGCTATGCAAGTCGTATAAAGAGACTTATTCATCTATTATGGGATACAATGACTGATTTATATTACTTTGATACGACCAGAAAACCCTCAGTGCACTCTTCTTGGGAAACCTGCCAGGAAGTGTTTCTTCAGAAATGCCCAAATGAGTCAGTTTTATTACAATTAAATTGTACTAGTGATGATTGGTTGTTATAAAAATGTACGTCTATAGAAGATTTTATTATATTATTCAACTGTCATAGAAAGAAGATAATTTACAGTAAAGTCCACACCTAATCAAATAGCCAACGCATGAATTATGACTACAACCACGTACACTTATGATCCTGCTATTATCATTTACTGTATCACAAAGCAGCAGACCCATCAAAAGAAATGGAAGATAGATGGTTAGGTGACCCGGTGACCAAAGACAGATCTCCATAATCTTCAAAATGGCTGGCTATGGTAATTATATCTCTGGATCATGTTCCAGAAGGAACCATTACAAAGCAGATCCATCACGGATAGATAGAAACCATGATGCCGGTGTGAAGAGAGCCTTATACCATTCTGGTTTAAACTTTCCCATTGCATAAACAGATCCCCATGGAAGCTTCATTATGTATTAACTCCACCTCTTGTAGTTTGGATCAATATGTGAAGTAAAGAAATATTTAAAGGTTATCTCTATTAGTAAAATGTTCTTGATTAGATAGTCTAGTAGGGTATGTCACTTCTACTTTACTGTCGCTCTACTCTCTGTTCTCATAAATCCCTTGTCTCGGGAGCTTGAAGACTGATTACAAAAACATTGTTAGAATGAAGATCTCTTTTAATTATACACATAATGTTAATGGTCATCTTATCAAGACAAGCCCTTTTCAGATTGAAGTTGGCCCGGCGATCAGCTTTAGGAACCCTGCCGATCAGCGGTTATGGCTGGGGGAAGCTGTTGCCTGCAGCGGCCACTGCAGGAGGAATAAAGAATTACACGCTGGTTAATCACAACTTTTTTCTCTTTAAAATAGAGGGGGGATCCAAGCTGAAGATCCATATGCCCTAGGGTCAAAAAGTGGTGTGGAAAGAGTGATCTACGCTCCCTACTTGCGTACCCGGCACTCTATAATAGCATATTGGAGTATAACTCAGTAGGCTACATGGATTGTTATTTAAAAACTATCATACATTCATTCAGCCTCCATACATGATCCACCACACAGAGTGGCCTCTTCAGGGGTGGGCCATGCCAACCAGCCGCTCTCCTCCAAAGACGTTTTAAAATTAACCTCACTCAGTTAGCGGGAGCATCTAATGGGTAGTGTTCGCACAACCATGAAGTTGTAAATAAAGTTTATAATGTCCTAGTAGACTTGTTACCATTTCCATAATTTAAAGGCCATGTACACCTTTGAAATTGTTGCTTTTTTTTAAATAAAAATGTCTATCAGTGTGATTGGTGCAACTTTCCAAATACTTTTTACTAAAAATAATTTTTACTTTTTGAGATACAGCTGCTTTGTATCCTGTATACAGAGCAGCTGTATCTAGCGCTGAAACCTGTATCCGTCAGATCCGTGGGACTGACGGGTTCAGTGACAGCGGGTCTTGTGTGTCTCTGATATGCAGGATCGAGCTGTTACCGATCTTCAAAACCTAGATGTGATCGATTACAGGTGGATCCTGCGTGTCCCGCTGTCACTGAACTCGTCAGTCCCGCTGACCTGACGGCTACAGGATTCAGCACTGGATACAGCTGCTCTGTATACAAGATAAAAAGCAGCTATATCTCAAAAAGTCAAAATATTTTTTAACAAAAATGTATTTTGAAAGTAGCACAAAATCACGAGATAGACATTTTTATTAAAAAAAATAAACGATTTCAAAGGTGTACAAAGCCTTTAATTACATAAATTCCCATGTCACATGATGCAGATTGTAAAATGTAACCACGACATTAACCACAAAGCACAAGGACAAGGCGGGCAGTACCATTCTGCCACATAGCAATCTGCCCCGTATATAGACAAACTATTTCCCAGTTGTCAATATTTCCTTGTACTCGAACACGCATGTTTCAATGTATTTGTGCTTATTTTACAATGTCAAGAGTTACAACCTTCCAATAAACTGGAACCAGACTGATATTGAGTAGCCACATAGATTAAAGAGCACCGTGTCCCAATCCTACACTTTTTGTATTGTGGGGCCATAACAAAAGATTTCAATCATCATACACTTGACTTCCTGCAATGATTTACTGCCACTTATTAAAATGATGTCCATAGTGCAAAATGTCAAGCCAGGCACGTACACAAGAGGCCCATAGCAAACCCTGAGGGTATGTGCACACGACCTCTTTTCAGGCGTAATGGAGGCGTTTTACGCCTTGAATTACGCCTGAAAAGACGGCTCCAATACGTCGGCAAACATCTAACATTGCTTGCAATGGGTCTTACGATGTTCTGTGCAGACGAGCTGTCATTTTACGCGTCACTGTCAAAAGACAGCGCGTAAAATTACGCCAGCGTCAAAGAAGTGCGGGACACTTCTTGGGACGTAATTGGAGCGGTTTTTCATTGACTCCAATAAAAACCAGCTCCAATTACGTCCATAAAAGATGCCGCTAAAAACGCGTGCACTTGTAAAAACGTCATATTTGGCGTTGTCGTGTGCACATACCCTTAGTGACCCAACGGCAGAACGGAGCGGCTACCTGGTAAATACAGCACCAGGTAGGCCGATACAGATGACTACATTGCATTACATCACATTTGCAGCCGGGGGTGGGGGGCAGAAAAAGAAAAAAGCCGGAGTGCTGTGTGAAGGGAAGGAGCTTGAGCGGTTCAGTACCGGGCTCCCTTTAATCTGTATTATGCCCCCACTCTTGTCCCTACGGATCAGACAGGTCTATAGCTGCCTAGGAGGTTGTGATGCAGATTTTTACACAATCTAACAGCAAATGGAGCATGAAATCTGACCGAAATAGTATGTGCAATGCTTCATCCACGCATGATAAGGAAGTAAGGTAACACTAGAGGCATGAAGGAAGGAAGACTTGTGGCCGGGCCTTTCTTCACCAGGGACAAAGATTGTTTGCTGTCCAAGCCCTGTCTTTATATAGGCTGAGCAAGGCCAACAGTCGACACCCAGCACCCAGGGCGCAGGCCCCATCAGTTCCCCACTAATTACACCCCCTTCTCAGGGGACAACTGCGCAGTAAAAGTAAATTAATAAAAAAATATAAAATATCAGAATAGAGAATTGTGTAGCCTGACAAATAATATGTATCTAAAAACAGAGGTGTACATATAGCAGAGCAGGTTTGACACTTGTTCTTTAAGAAGCACAAAAAACACAACCACTCAATGCCAGGGACTGGGGAACCAAACCTATGGACACTACAGAATGAGAAACTAAACCCCTGGATACCAGGGACTGAGGAACCAAACCTCTGGACAACTAGAACTGTGGAACCAATCCTCTGGACACTAGAGAGTAAGTAACCAAACTCCTGTACACAAGGGACTAAGCAACCAAACCTCTGGACACCAGGGACTGGGGAACCAAACCTCTGGACACTACAGAATGAGAAACTAAACCCCTGGATACCAGGGACTGTGGAACCAAACCTACGGACACCAGGGACTGTGGAACCAAACCTACGGACACCAGGGACTGTGGAACCAATCCTCTGGACACTAGAGAGAGTAAGTAACCAAACTCCTGTACACAAGGGACTAAGCAACCAAACCTCTGGACACCAGGGACTGGGGAACCAAACCTCTGGACACCAGGGACTGGGGAACCAAACCTCTGGACACCAGGGACTGGGGAACCAAGCCTCTGGACACCAGGGACTGGGGAACCAAACCTCTTGACACCAGGGACTGGGGAACCAAACCTCTGGACCCCAGGGACTGGGGAACCAAACCTCTGGACACCAGGGACTGGGGAACCAAACCTCTGGACACCAGGGACTGGGGAACCAAACCTCTGGACACCAGGGACTGGGGAACCAAACCTCTGGACACCAGGGACTGGGGAACCAAACCTCTGGACACCAGGGACTGGGGAACCAAACCTCTGGACACCAGAGACTGGGGAACCAAACCTCTGGACACCAGGGACTGGGGAACCAAACCTCTGGACACCAGGGACTGGGGAACCAAACCTCTGGACACTAGAGTTGGAGAACCAAAACTCCCAACACCAGGGACTCTGGTTCCAAATCATTAGACATCAAGGACTGGGGTACTAAATCACTAGACACCAGGAGCAAGGCATCAAGTCATCAAATAGCAGGTAACATGGACTGGGCCCAAATATACAGCACACTGGGGATTAGGGCATTAGGAACTGTTTACATCTGTGTTGGAGGCTCTGGCCCAAAATATCAGAAGCAATAATGCAGCATTATTGTTTCTGGTAAAACCGCGGAAACCATTACAGAATCACGATGGAAACTATTAAAGTCTATGTGTTCCGTGGGGTGCCGATGTTGTCCATCATGTAACGGAATCGGCGCTTCCGGTATTTTAATTGTTCTGTTCCTCTGATGGAGCAGAACAACGGCAACACTGACGCAGGTGTGAACAGGCCCTTAAACTACTAGATACCAGGGACAGAAGCAATAAACCAAAGCACATGACAGACCAGACCAGTAACCTAATGGCACTAAATCACTGGAAACCAAGGACTGAAGAAGGAACCAAACCACGCTATTGAACTTTCTACATAGTGTATTATATAACATTACATATTATATTATCATATTACAACATTATAACATACCGTATACCGTAACTGTTGTATTCCAGTAACTGTTTCATGCAAATAACTGGCTTTGTATACCTTGCAAACCACAAGTGACTAACTGACTGACTATCTCAGGTGTACGGCTCAGGTCACTACACAACAGGTGTGCCTTAAAAAAAAAACACAAGCCTTAGTTCCAGAAGACTGACTTTGTTTGAAGCCCTCTGCCCTATATCCACACAATGCTCTTCTTGTACGTTCCCTTCCAGGACCTCATTACATGAGATTTCAGCATTGCTCCTCACGATCACCTGCGATTTTTAATATTTTTTTTATTTCCTTATTGAAAACGTACCGAGATTAATTTCTCAAAGGCTTAATACATTTCTTGTCCACTTCCTTGTCTCTGACAATACATTACTGACTGCTCACCATTGAGGTTTGACATAGACTGTATGAATGACAGGTAGCAGATAATTGCTTTGAACTGTTCTTCCTGGTCGTCGTGCCAAAAAATCTTTAAATCACGTTTTGCTTGATCCTTTGAAATTGCTCCAAAAAAGGATTAAATGGCATGTGCCAAAATTATTATGTACCGATTAGGTTTCATTCAGACGACGGGATTTAGGTAGGCTTAAAGGGTAACTAAACTTTCAAAAAAACTTTTGAAACATGTCAGAAGTTTTGATCGGCGGCAATCCGAGCACTGAGACCACCACCGATCGCTAAAACGAAGCGGCAGAAGCGCTCAGGTGAGCATTGCGCCACTTTGTTTCTGATCAGCCTTTCCTAGGAAAGCCGAGTGAGTGGTGCACGGGCTCACAGACTTGCTATTGAGCCCGTACACTGCTCCAAGGAAAGCCGATCAGAAATGAAGCGCCACATCACTCACCCGAGCGCTTCTACCGCTTAGTTTTAGCAATCGCTGGGGGTCTCCGTGATCGGACCCGCCACCGAACAAAACTTCTGACATGTCACAAACTCCGTCTGGAAAAAACGCGGCAATTCCTGATCACTCTGTTTTAGGGATCAATAACAGACACCCTTCTTCAGTTATAATCTCTAGGACATATATTAACTTCTTGGTGTCCAGAAGGCGAATCACAACAGAGTCTGTTAAAAAGTTGCACCTCGTCCCAATTTTAGCCTCGGGGCAGCAATTGTTTACAGTTCAGGTTCTGTTTTACGCTTATTTTTGCATACTTGGGTGTGGCTTCTGTCAGTTTGGGGCGTGTCTGAGCAGAACAGGGCGGGGCTTGCAAATGTCCCGCTATTTGGGTTGTAAATGTTAGTAAGTATGTTATTGCCATGTTTCCACAAAGGTGAATTGTCACAGTAAATACCATATTATTATAGCACTAGGATGACGGCAGAAGTACAGATAAGGTCACCGCATGGGAAAATCCATAGGTGACAACCTGCGCTGCGTACACACGGCTTCATATTTATAGGTTTCACTACAAGGAAAAGAAAAAACACAGATGTTGGCGTCACGGTGTTGAATCAGTGTCATGTTTAACAGGGAGACTTTATCAGGGCATCCGATCAGACATCTATATAGAGGAGAGGCTTCCTGTACACATTCATTACCTAAAATACAACCCCAACTCAACACAAAGCAGAGAATACGGGGCTGACGACTGCAGTACACCCCAATAACCCCACTCCCCCATGTCACATTCACTGGGGTCCAGGAAACTGAGATAGGAGGAGCTGTATGGCGGGGTTCCTATTTTTCTAATTTGTTAGTCAGGAAAATAAAATGTTCATTGAGTAGTGTTCCCCACATGTCCCAGGCTAAGCAGTTCACTGTGAAGACCCAGCAAACAGCTCCTCATATCTCAGCTTCCTGGATGCCTGTGAGTGTGACATGGGGGAGCAGTCACCCCTGAATCTTTAGATTTTGAGTGGAGTTTAAGAGGACCTGTCACTAGGTCATATAAGGTGAACTGGTTAACTGACTTGAATAGCACGGTCTCCCTGATTCCAGCACTGTTTTTCTTTTTTTCCTGGACCCCCCCATTCCAGAGATATGGCCCACTGTTTTGTTTGTTTCCTATATGCGAATTTGCTGTAATTGGCCAACGGGGTGGAGCCAGCTTCCCTGCATCTGTGGCTAACCAATCTGTGCGAGGCAGCTTGAGGGTAGTTCACGCCCTGTTGGCTAACTGTAGCAAATTAGCATATAGGGAGCCAACACAACAGTGAACCATATCTCTGGAACGGGGGGTCCAGGAAAAAAAGAAAAACAGCACTAGAATCAGGAAGACAGCGATAATCCGGTCAGTAAACCAGTTCAACTAATATGACCAAGGGACCGGTCCTCTTTAAGGCTTTATAAGTTATAAGCGTATGTTCACCCGCAGTGTTTTCAGACGTTTTTCGGGCCGTAAACATCCCGAAAAACGACTGAAAAATAGAAAGCAGGACGCCTCCAAACATCTGCCCATTGATTGTAATGGGAAAACGGCGTTCTGTTTCGACTGGCCGTTTATTTCGCGGCCGTTTTTCAAAACGGTCGCATAAAAAAACGCCGCGAAAAAGAAGTGCAGGTCACTTCTTGGGATGTTTTTGGAGCAGTTTTTCATAGACTCTATTGAAAACAGCTCCAAAAACGGCAGTGAAAAACGCGAGTGGCTTAAAAAACTTCTGAAAATCAGGAGCTGTTTTCCCTGAGGGTATGTGCACACGACCTATTTTCAGACGTAATGGAGGCGTTTTACGCCTCGAATTACGCCTAAAAAAACGGCTCCAATACGTCTGCAAACATCTGCCCATTGCTTGCAATGGGTCTTACGATGTTCTGTTCAGACGAGGTGTAATTTTACGTGTCGCTGTCAAAAGACGGCGCGTAAAATTACGCCCACGTCAAAGAAGTGTAGGTCACTTCTTGGGACATTTTTGGAGCCGTTTTTCATTGACTCCAATGAAAAACAGCTCCAATTACGTCTGTAAAAGACGCCGCGAAAAACGCGAGTACATGAAATAACGTCTTAAATTCAGGAGCTGTTTTTGCCTGAAAATAGCTCCGTAATTTCAGACGTATTTTGCATTGTTGTGTGAACATACCCTAAGAATATACATGCTCAGCCAGTAGTTGCCATGTTTAAGCCACTGGGCCGGTTAATTCGATTTGATTTGCTTTCTTCTGCATTCCGGTCTAAAGTTAAACTCAGAATTCTGCTTTTTATCTGGTACCAAAGAGCAGTGCATTATGGGAGTTCACATGACAGTTTCACAATTAGGGTATGTTCACACGGCAACGCCAATTACGTCTGAAATTACGGAGCTCTTTTCAGGCGAAACAGCTCCTGAATTTCCGATGTTTTTGGAAGTGCATGCGTTTTTCGCGGTGTCTTTTACGGACGTAATTGGAGCTGTTTTTCTATGGAGTCAATGAAAAACGGCTCCAATTATGTCCCAATAAGTGACATGCACTTCTTTGAGGCGGCCGTCTTTTGACAGCGGTGCTTAAAAAAACAAAACGGTTTGGAGCCGTTTTTTCGGCCGTAATTCCAGGCGTAAAACCCTTAGGGTATGTTCACACGTCCAATTTCCAGCCGTATTTCGGGCCGTAAACGCCCGAAAAACAGCGGAAAATACGCTTCCAAACATCTGCCCATTGATTTCAATGGGAAAAACGTTGTTCTGTTCCCACAGGGCGTTTACGCGGCCGTTTTTAAAAACGGCGCGTAAAAAAAACGCCCCGTAAAAAAGAAGTGCATGTCACTTCTTGAGCCGTTTTTCATTGTCTCAATAGACAAACAGCTCCAAAAACGGCCGTAAAAAAAAACGCCGCAAAAAACGCAAGTTGCTGAAAAAACGGCTTCAAATCAGGGGCTGTTTTCCCTTGAAAACAGCTCCGTATTTACAGCCTTTTTTTGTTAAGTGTGTGAACGCCCCGTGGGAACGGAACGCTGTTTTTCCCATTGAAATCAGCCCCTGTATCTTCAGCCGTTTTTCGGGGGGTTTACGGCGTGTGAACATACCCTTAGAGCCAAGCTGACAGCGGGGTTGAGCTAAACTGCTGTCTGTTTCCAAGGGCAACCAGCAGAACATTGGAAACAGCTTTGTATATGAATGGAGAAAATACCATGAAACAAAGTTAGTATGGTACAGTGGTTTGTGCGCCGTACTTTAAAGTAACTGCTTTTTCAAATAACTTTTGATAGATCAGACACATATTAGCAGTTTTGATCGGTGGGGGTCCAGGTGCTGAGACCCCCACGGATGGCTGAAATGAATGTGCAGGTGCGCTCAGATGAACGCTCTGCACCTTTGACTCTGATTGGTGCTCCTCGTTAGGCTGAAGACGGGCTCATAGACGTTCCATGTAAGACCCGTCTCCAGCCTAACAAGGAGCGCCGATCACAGCCGTTTTAGCCATAAGCGAAGTTCCCAGTACCCAGACCTCCACCGACCTAAACTTCTGATCTACCTCTATGACACATCAACATTTTTTTACAGCGTAGTTATTCTTTAAAACGAAAGATTAGACATAGCGGATTTTGCCATAAAAACCTGCAACAAACGTAAGCGTTTGGCCTGATTCAGACGAACGGAAATCTCGTCCGTGTAACGGATGTTTTTTTAAGAGCCGTCACACGGACGCATGTAATTCTATGGGGCTATTTACACGGCAGATGTTTTAACGAACCATGTGAAGGGCCCGTGAAAAAATACGACGTGTCCTATTTTTGTCCGTTTTCACGGATCCCTCGATTGACTCAAGTCTATGAGGGTTCCGTGAAAACTAATGGGTGCGACTCGGACATGAAAGAGGGCAGTTTTTCACGTCCGAGTTCACACTCGTTTCTGTAAATAAAGCTTTTTGTAGAATGTCCACAGCACATCCGAAATTCTGCCCCATGTGGTTTACAAAATCCCATCCACGTGTATTGTACTGGACATTGTAGCGGATTTTCGGTGTAGAATCTGCGACTATTCTGCAACGTCTGAACTCACCTTAATAATATATATGACAAAGGTGAACAAAACGGATTGAAACATTGAAAAATACGTAATAACAGGAAATGTAGCATTGCGCAGGTATTGATAGACGCGTCACCCATTGTTATCTCCTCCAATCACGTCACGTAGAATGAGTAAGAAAATAGGACAAATTACACATAGATATTTACATCCATGTATGTCTGAACGCCAGCGGTGAATTCCCTGCACATCCCCTTACATCACATCCACGGAGTCCCATATTAACCCCTTAAAGGAGAATCTCATCAATCACTTCTGTGCCCCCATGACAACATTTCCTGTCCTCTGATCTGATAATTCAGCCTTGTAATAAGGACATTTTATCGTGGCCGTCACACGACCAAAGTTTGCAACGTCACCTAATCGGCCGGTTCAGCGAGCTCCGATCAACAAGATATCGTTGATCGGCGATCGTTTGCTCCTGTCACACGGAGCTATGGATGGGGACGAGCGGTCGTTACTCCGATCGCTCGTCCCCATACATTATCATCATGTCGGCAGCGCGTCTCCCTGTTTACACATTCGCTGCCGACAACGATAATATTTTGCTTTTTTTAAACGATGCGATCAGCAGATGATTGGGCGTTCGCTCGTTCCTCTGCTGATCGCTGCCCTGTTTACACAGGGCAATTATCAGCAACGAGCGTTATATGAACACTCGTATGCCCGATGATCGCCCAGTGTAAAACCCCCAAAAGCTGAAGAATTCGATCTTGCCCAGAAACCAGGTGCCCACCCTCCTATTATCTGCTCCGTCAGGGCAGGAGTGGTCTACTAGATCATGACTTGAACCAGGATCTTATCCGGGCATCGCCTGGTTGCCTCTGAAATCCGAATGCCCAGCAGGCACTACCCTCTTTCCATGGGCAGTACATCGGAAATGCATGGACACTTTAAAAGGTTTTTCCACCGTAAAAAATGATAGATATTTCGATTGCGCACCCGTGGATGAGGCCTAGTATGATGGGGCCCCCAACGTTTGGCAAAACGCAGCTCCGCTACGACCTCAAGGCATCAGTGTCGGTCTCGGAAGTTTGACCCTCATCAGCAATGGATGGCCTATCTAATCAATCATTATCAATGTTTATGGTGGGGAGGCCCCTTTAAGGCTGTTTTTGTCGTTTTACAGGGAGGTTTTTCATCTTCAGATCACTTCAAGAAACCCAAATTGTCCTTTGCTGTAAAACGTGTGGATTTAGAACATTTTTGGATGTTGTACATTTCTCCGATGCACTGAGCGTCCCCATGTAAACCTGTCCTAATACAACAACATAGTAACATGAAGATCATTAACCCCTTCCAGCACTGCAGTGTAAATGTATGGCTCAGGTAGAAATCTCATGGTGATACACAGATCTACATAGGAGCTGTAAACACAAAACGGTCAGAGACTTTCATCAAGACTATTTGCAGATTTGCTCCACTTTTATTATAGAGCAATAAAAAAAAAAAACAAACATTGGTTGCAAAAGTTTACAAACCCTCTACACAACTTTTGCATTAAGGAGTTATTTTTCCCCCCCCCAGGAACAGCACCATTTTTGTCAATGTCGGGTATTGCAGTATTCATTTTAATGGGGCTGAGCTGTAGTACCACACATGGCCTATAGACAAAAGTGGCGCTGTTCCTGGAAAAAAAAAAGCGAAACGCGTTAGTAAAGATTTGTTTATGGTACTGAAAACTTAATTCTGCAATACACGTATGCATAGGAAAATGTGAAAACCGACCCAACCATATCAGTCCTACCAGCAGAAGGTAAATAGTGGCTTCTAAATATATCCATTATCTCTCTATTACCTACTGTTCTCCTGTATAATCACAACGTATACACGAGACGCTCTTGTAGACATCGCCGCCATTTACCAGCCACGGTTTAACTCTACCAAAATCTTGGATCCCCTCTCCCAGGACCGCAAAAAGGGGACAGGATCTCGTATAAGATTATGGACAGAGGATAATAGTTTGGCAGGATGGACCGACTGCAGCCAAAACACATCCCCGCCAGTCCTTGGAAAAATTGTCTTGCATGAAACAGGTCCTTGGTTAAAAAATGGTTGGGGACCGCTGCCTTAGATCAGCTGAAATCGTATGTGTGGGTGAGGGGTCCCCCCCCCCCCCCGAAGGTGGAGGCAAGATGACACTGTATACGTACCCCTATGTGATGCCTAAAAAATTCCCCCCACAAAAAAACAAGACCTCATACAACTATGTCAAAATGGTGGCAGTCAGAACGCAGAAAAGCAAAAACAATTTGTGTCCTAAAGGCCAAACTGCGACAAGAAGACGATAAATGAACAATAAAAAAACTGATGGTTTATGAGCGCCCTCTGCTGGTTCTCCTGTTACTGTACACAGTGCCGTGCAGAAAACGAGGTCTAACGTTCAACAATTCCTTTTGTGAATACTTGAGAATATAAGGGCCCCATTCTGCTCCCCCATGAACCCCAAAGTTATTTTATTTTTATCACATATAATAGCATGGCTGCAACCATGAGAAAATGCTAAAAATACACATGGACTATATTTTATGATGTGTAGAAAAAAATAATCCAAAATCCCAAGAAGAAAAAAAGTTATACGAATGTGCAAAGACCTTGTTCACACACTGCTGATTTGCTGCAGATTTTGCATGTGTTTTTTTTTTAAGCCAGAAACCAGTATTGGAACGTAAAGTGAATGAATATATAAAGTTAGGCCTTATAGGTCTGGATCCAATTCTTGTTTTGGCTTAAACAGTGCATGCAAATTTTGCAGCAATTCAGCACTGTGTGAACACGGCCTAAAAATCCAACTCCATTGCCATAAAGGTCTGATTAGGGGGGCTTCAGAATAGAGACGACCCTCCCCCTTCAGTTATATTCGGGGAGGATGACAATATTAGCATGGGTTGCATTATACCTGTAGCTGTCCTGCTTTTGCAGAACTACACCCCTAACCATGCTGGGAGTTGTAGTTTTGCAACACCTGGAAAGCCACATATTGGAGAACACTGTTCTATGTTATGGAGGCCCAGGTTGCTTTGATATCGGCCTTCAGCTCGTCTGCATTGTTGGGTCCGGTGTCTCATCTTCCTCTTGACAACACCCTATAGATTCTCTATGGGGTTTAGGTCGGGCGAGTTTGCTGGCCAATCAGGCGCAGTGATACTGTGGCTATTACACCAGGTATTGGCACTTTTGGCAGTGTGGGCAGGTGCCAAGTCCTGCTGGAAAATGAAATCCGCATCTCCATAAAGCTGAAATGTCCTGCTAGACGCTGCGCTGACTCTGGACCTGATATGACACAGTGGACCAAACACCAGCAGATGACATGACCCCCCAAACCATCACTGACTGCGGACACTTCACACTGGACCCCAGACACTCGGATTGTCGCCTCTCCCCTCTTCCTCCAGACTCTGGGACCGAGATTTCCAAACGAAATGCAAAATTTACTTCCCTCTGAGAACAGGACACGGAGCAGCAGACCCGTCCTTTTAACCCCTTCCCGTCGTAAAGAATTTTAATTTTTTCCTCCCCACCTTCCAAAAGCCATAACTTTTATTATTTTTCCATCCATACAGTCCTATGAGGGCTAGATTTTTGCGGGACGAGTTGTCGTTTTTCGTAGCACCATTTATTGTGCCGTATAATGTACTAGGAAACGGGGAAAAAATATTTGTGGGGAAGAAAATGAAAAAAAAAACCAGCGATCCCTCCATGGTTTTTTGCGCTTCTCGCTACGGAATTCACCGTGCAATTAAAACAACATGTTAACTTTATTCTGCGGGTCAATACGATTACGGCGATACCAAATATATATCGTTTTTTCTATATTTTACAAGGAAAAAACGAAGTTTAAAAAATAAAATTTATTTTGTGTCGCCAAATTCCGAGAGCCATAACTTTTTTTATTTTTCCGTAGAAGTGAGATGACGGCTTATTTTTTGCGGGATAAGCTGTCGTTTTTAATGATACTATTTTGGGGTACATGCGACATTTTGATCACTTTTTATTCAATTATTTTGTGGGAGATGAGGTGACCAAAAATAGCGATTCCGGTGTTTACATTTTTTTTTTTACGGCGTTCACCGTGCGAGTTAAATAAGGATATATTGTAATAGTTCAGACTTTTACGGATGCGGCGATACCAATTGTGTTTACTTATTTTTTTTTCAATGCTTTAGGGGGAAACTGGGAAGAGTTTTTTTTTTTTTTTTACTTTTAATATTTAAATTTTTGGACATAAAAAAACCCCCTTTATTTTACTAATATCGTTGATCGTTGGATCGCTTGCGCTATATACTGCAATATTGCGGTATATTGTCTTTCTGACAGAGGCACGGCTTAATAGGAGCACAAAGATGGCCGACATGGGGGCCTTCATTAGGCCCCCAGGCAGCCATAGCAACCATCGCCACACAGTGATTGCATTGCGGGGGGCCCGAGGAACTGCTAGAGGGGGTCGCCACCCTCTTTCTAATGATTTAAATGGCGCGGTCCCTATTGACCGCTGAATTTAACGGGTTAAACGAGTGGGATCGTGGGACTCCGTGACCTCCCCTACCCGGCTATGATGTAGCCATACGTCAAATGTCGGGAAGGGGTTAAAGGCTTAGGAAACCTTTGCGGGTGTTTTGTGTTGATTTGCTGATTAGTGTCACCAGGAGACGACAATCTGCAACTTTTACGCAATATTCTCATTTTCTGAGACACTAAATTTGGGTTTTTCATATGAATATGGCGAAACAAAACTTCTTTTTTTTTTATCAAATAATTTTATTTTTATTTTTTTAAAGGTGGTATAGCATAAAACAAGACATATAAATTTGGTATCGCTGTAATCGTATCAATCTGTAGAATAAGGTGCACATGTCGTTTTTACCGCCAAAAACCCCCCAATAAAATGGCGTAATCATTTTTTCCCGCATTTCACCCCACAAGTAATTTTTTTCCGCTTCCCAGGACATTATACGGTACAATAAATGGTGCCATGAAAAACTACAACTCGTCCCGCAAAAAACAAACCCTCGTACGGCTCTGTCTACGAAAAAACAAAGAGGTTATGGCTTTTGGAAGGTGGGGGAGGAAATAACGAAAATGAAATAACTCAAATTGGCCGTAAGGGGTTAACAGACAGTCAGGGGTTGAGTTGCTTACCAAAACAGAGATCACATCTGAGGAACTACAAATCCCAGCAATTCCAGGCTCAGGGGTACGCATTCCGCCGCCTGGCTACACAAGGGTTAATAATCCTCCGCCTGGCTACACAAGGGTTAATAATCCTCCGCCTGACAGCGTGAGCTCCCAGCATGCACTGTTCCCCTGTCAACATGGCGGCGCCCAGTGACCGGCAGCCTACCAATCCTCTCAGCGGCTTCCCGTTTGCCATCCCGGGGATGAAGAAAGATGGAGGCGGTCAAGAAGGGGAGGCAAAGCCCAAAAAGCCGTGCAGGGCGTGTATGGACTTCAAGAGCTGGATGAGAGAACAGGGGAGACAGAGCGCGGCCCCTCAGGTGAGATGTGACCCGAGGGCGGCTCTGTCCTGTTACGTGGGCGCGTGACTGTAAAGCCGCCTTCTCTCCGAGTTACTTGAGTGTCCCTCATCCCAACCAATCAGAATGCAGCGTTTAATTTGGCTTGGAAAAAGGAAGCAGCGGTCTGATGGGTTGCTATGGGCAACAGCCGCCTTTACTGGGCAGTTGGCCCCTATTGTGTCGTGGGGGGGTATCGGGGCGACTGTATCGTGTACGCTGCTTCCTTATGGGTGCGACTCTCGTGCGCTGCGTCCTGAGAGGTGCGACTGTATCGGGGATGCTGCATTTTGAGTGAACAAGTGTATCGCGTACGCTGCTTCCTGATGGGTGCGACTGTATCGCGGATAAGGCATCCTAAAGTGGGGGCCACTGTATCGCGCATGCTGAGTCCCGAGAGGGTAACTATCTCAAACGCTACGTCCTGAGGGAGGGCGACTGTATCGGGCGGGCTGGGCTGGCGGTATCGGGCGGGCTGGGCGACGGCATCGGGTGGGCTGGCTGTATCGCGTGGGCTGGGTGCGGAGGGGCAACTGAATCAGGGAAGCTCTTTCCTTTACATTTTTCTTGAAATTCAGGTGTTTTTGTCTTTGCCCTCGTCTGGACAAGTTTATTTCGCTACTGACTTGTATCCTTTCCTTTCAGGAGGGTGACGTAGAGGATAAGGAGCGCCCCGCCGAGTGTCCGTTAGATCGGGAAGAGCTTGGCCGCAGTACCTGGTCCTTCCTGCACACAATGGCGGCTTATTTCCCAGACCACCCCTCCAGCAAAGAGCAGCTGGAAATGAAAAGCTTCATTAACCTCTTCTCAAAGTTTTACCCCTGTGACGAGTGTGCGGAGGACCTGAGAGAGAGGTGCGTTCCCCACCTGCAATCACCAGACGTGTTATTTACAGCGTTTGCCCCCTTTTGGACAACCCCTTCTCATTGAGTGGGTCCCTTGTCCTCATTTTTTCATTCTCCTAATCGGCGGGGGTCTCGGAGGTCAGACCCCCAGCGATCATAATGTTATGGAATATCGTAAAGATATGGAATACCCTTATAAGATGGGAATACCCCAACATAGTGGCGGCCATATTGCTTGTCAATGGGCCATGAGCAAAATTTGCTGTCTATTTGAACGTCGATTTGTCAGGTTTAAGATTCTCTTTTGGCGGATTTAGGCAAGAAAATAGGCAAAATACTCAGCCGGTAGACCAGGTCAGTCCTGTCGCTCACCATACAATGCCGGAAGCCTCCCCTGCAATGCCAATTTTTTTGGGAAATGTCATCTGAGAGCCGAATAGATGCACTAGGGATTAAATTGACATTACAAATCTCCCACTTTAGACATTTATCGTCAGGATATATCTAATCTGTGTCGGTCCCACCTCTGAAAACCACCACCTGTTGGAAAAAACAGGGACCTGGACCCCCGTTTTGCAAGCCGAGGCTGCTGGTGGCCACTGCATACGGGGGAAGACTACGTGGAGAGGTGGCCGTGCGTGTCCTCCGCGCTCTCCATTGTAGTCTATAGGAGATAGAAACATTTCGGACCAGGGGTAATCCATGTGAGAGTCGTGTTATTGTACCTCTTGGGGTTGTCCCTCTAGTTCTCCCACATTGCAGTGAATGGGGGAAGAGGACCAAGGTGGTGTCCATGAAGACCCTGGTAGCTATCTATAATTTCTGCACAGAGCTATTGAACGGTGGACTAAAGACCTCACCACCAGTTTCTGAAAAATATAAAAGGGTCAATGAAATGCCAATAAATACACTAGAAAAGAAAAATAGATCAACTTTGCGCAAAATACTCTGATGAAAAAATTACTTTTGCTGGCCTATAACAGCGCCACCTTGTGTTTAATAATGATATCTACATGCGCATCCTTTTAGTAATGTCTTATGGCTCAGGTGGAGAAGCAAAGTATTATGTCGGGTCCTCTGTGAACGGCACAAGATTATTCACTTTAGTTCAGCGGCTTTCTCTCCGCCTGTCAGACAGGTGTGTGTGCGCAGTAGCACGCTCTAGGATCTGGAGGGGGGGGGGGGAGCGGAGATAGTGCCAGTGCATCATGGGATTTGTAGGATGAAACGCCTGAGCTGCATCCTCTACCCACAGGAGAGCGGAAAAGATCCTAAAAAGGTATTTTGACGGGTATAAACAAGTATTTGACTTTTTATACGTCATTTACACTACTATTGGAAGGTTATTGTGTGAAAATGTATTGTGGTCTATCCCCTTTTAGGCTGTATTCACACAGGGCGGATTTGTTGCGTAAAAGTACACTGCGTATCTATCCTGGAACCTGCAGGGAATTTCATCCAAAAAAAAAAAACGCACCAAATTGTGGTGCAGTTCTTTGGGCGGAATTTCCGCTGCGGAAAGCTGTGGTCTTCGTTGTCCTAGCGACACGTCCCTCTGGTCTCCGTGCAGCCCGGCCTCCTGGGATGACGCTGCAGCCCGTGTGACTGCTGCTGCCTGTGATTGGCTGCAGCAGTCACCTGAGAGGTCCAGAAGAAAACGTCTCTATGACGATGCCCAGGGTAAGTGTCAACCTCTTGATTTATTTTAAACTAAAAAAAAGAAGGGCTCCGTCTTTTTTTCTGACTTGAGTTTTTCGCAACGTTTCCACTACAAAATTTTCAACACTTGCTATTTGTTGAATTCAATAGGAAAACCCACAACAGAAGAGCATCATAAATTGACATTCTGCGGATTCAAAAAACGCATCGCAGGTCAATTTCTGAACGATTTTTCGGGCTATTTTTTTTTTCCTCTGCGCTGTCTAGATGGATGAGATTTGTTTAAATCTCATCCACTCTGCTGCTATCAGGCCGGGTTCCTACGTATTGTAAATGCTGCCGAATTTCCGCAATGGAATTCTGTGCGTAAATGCCGCAGCATTTGCAGTAGCCGCAAAGTGGAGGAGATACAGAAAATCTCGTGCCCACCGTGCGGGGAAAAAACGTAGAGTAAACGTTAACAAATTGAGCTGCGGTGCGGAATTTATGCTGCGTTTTTGTTTATTTTCCTTTTGCGGGTTTTCCCCATTAAATTCAATGGGGATGCAAAACCTACAACAGAGAGCCAAAACCGCAACTGTGGAAAAAAAAAAAAAATCATACTTACCCAGAACGCCCCCCTCCTTCCTGCAGTCCGGTCTCCCGGGATAACGTTGCATCCTATGTGACCTCTGCGGCCAATCACAGACTGCAGCGTCATCCAGGGAGGCCAGACCGAACTATGAAGGAGGGATGTGTCGCCATAACAACGACCTACGTAAGTATGAGCGGATTCTACCACTTCTTTCCGCAGCTGAAATACCGTCCGAAAAAACGCACTGCAATGAATTTTCTGCCTGCAATAAAACTGTGTGAACAGGGCCCAAGTGTTTCTAGCCTAATGAACAATGACTTTACTTGCAGTTACTCAGAAGCAGCTTCTTAATATTCTCCTCTTCTTCTTCTATTCTCGCAGGCTCTCAAATACACAACCGGACACCAGTAATGGACACAACCTGGCGCAGTGGATGTGCAGACTTCACAACGATGTCAATAGGAAATTGGGCAAGGTCGAATTCGACTGCTCCAAGGTGGATGAGCGATGGCGAGACGGCTGGAAGGACGGGTCCTGTGACTGACACCTGGATGACCTCTAGTTAGATTTATCTTTTGACCTAATATTGGAAACGGCCAATAGTTCAGGTTTACGCCGGGAAGGCTCAAGTCTATTAATATTTCTTTGTATTTTCTCATTCCTAAAGCGCTGATAATGGGACATGTTCCTAGTGACGGCTGCACACAGGGACGTTTTCCTTTAAAGGGGTAGTACAGGATTAGAAAAACATGGCTGCTTTCTTCCAGAAACAGCGCCACGCCTGTCCATGGGTTGTGTCTGGTATTGCATTGAGGCTCTATGAATGTAAATGGGGCTGAGCTGCAATACCACATACATCCTCTAGACAGGTGTGGCGCTGTTTTTGCAAGAAGGCAGACCTGTTTTTCTTATCTTGTACAACCCCTTTAAGATTTACCCATACTGACCAGTAATTCTACCTCTTACAGTATCTGTGTAAATGACTTTTTTCAACGTGCCAAAAAAACATTTAAATAAGCAGTCAGTCGTCTGAGACAGATAATAGGTTTTTCCATTGCAGGCAGTGGACATTGCAAGTATTTCTGCTACAGAAGGTTGAAATACTGACCAATCGCAAATACAAAAATTGTAACTTTACTTTCCATAATTGCAATGGTTTGGAAATATCAAAGAATCATTGAATATTTAGTAAGAATCCGTTGAACATGGCCGAGTGTCACCAGGACAGACCCCATTAAAGGTGAGATCCACCCATCATAGAAACGGGTCACAAGATCACGTAACTAGAGCACAAATCCCTTTGGCCCCTTCTGAAATTTCGATCACCTCTAAACAAAGGGCCATTCACAGCTATTGAATTTCCTATAGACCATTTTATCGGATATTAAAATCTCTGACCTGCGCTAAAGGATTAAAGTGCGTTGACACCTCCCCCAGAATGAAGCACACCCTATGTTTATTTTCATGGTGTCCCTCCTCTCAATGAGCTCTCTTCACATGCATACCTGGCGTCGCCTTGCATCGCTTCCGTAATTACGGGTGCACATTCATAGCCATCCGTAATTATGGAAGCGCCCATAGACTTCTATGGGGAGTCTGTGCCATAATTACGGATGAGAATAGGACATGTTCTATAATTTACGGATCATTTCTACGGAACGGACACACAGCCGTAAAAATACGGAAATGTGTCCGTAGCCCATAGAAACGAATGGGTCCGTAATTACGGATGAAAAATATGGCCGTGTGCAGGGGGCCTAATAGCCATTCTCCACCTAGAGTTATTTTTTACAAAAATCTAATACTTCATCCTGAGATAGAGCCTGGCACACTGTGACTGCTGCCAAGTCTGGTTTCCCCGTCTCTTCCATCAGCACAGTGTGAATCCAGCTTTAAGACTTGTCTGACATTCTGGTTGCTATGGATCCCCTGCTTGACAACCAGTCTGATTTAGAGTATTTAGGTTTTCCGCTCCAGGCAGAATTGGCACTGAACTGACTCCCAATAGTGTGACACTTGTATCATCCCAACCACAACAGAATATGGGAATGTGCAGCAAGATGGTGGTTATATGGGTTTGTATTTCCCGCCGCCTGGTACTGCCGTGCTGTTCTCCAAGGCCTTGCACTAGTATGGGTCCCCACATTGGGCAGGGGAGACGAGGAAGCACAGGAGCTGCACCAGTCCTGATCTTCTTATTCACACTGGCGGTAGTTACTTATGTTTCGTAGTTTATAGCCATTCTATCCTCGATGTAAGTTTTCCATGCGCTGACTTCCTAGTGAACTGGTGCATATACACAGCATTTAACATTAGCGAGCAGAGCTGCAGTATAAAGCATGGAGGAGGAACAAAGCAGCAGTCTGGGTCTATGATGAGATGGGGGATAAACATCAGACTACCATTAGATGGTGCTTCTATACTGGAGTCTCTGATCATAGCTGTGCCCCAATAGAACAAAACTAAAAAGCAGCGATCGGGCGCCAAATATAACGGAACCGGTATCTAAATAATGGAGGAGGATAGAATTTTTTTTTTTAAGGTGCCCCAGGGTTTGTGCTGCACTGCCTATTACATGGTACACATGTATGGGCAGGTGAAAGGTTCTCCTTAAGATAAATCAGACCCCCATTATCTGAAATTAGATTTATGTTTATAATATTCTGCCACTTGCACTGGATCGGTCGTCTATATATTATCCCAATCTCTGTGTAAAATATCCGTCATGTTTATATACTTCGTTTTAATATGGAAAAATGATGTGAATTTCTAAATTAAACCTGTGATTTGATATATTACCATCTGTGAATTGGAACTTCTTTAACTATGGACCCAGAAAAACTAAAATTCAAGGAGTCCGACCATATAGTATCTTTGTGGGATATGTCCTAAATCTCTGGTAGGTGCGGGTTCGGAGAACGAGGATCCTGGGACCCTCGTGTGAATCGCAGCGAGCGATATATACTGCGCTAACTGGTTCCCATATGTTTGGCTCCATCTGCCATTGACTTCCAGTATACAAAAGTACATAAAGTACCCAGTAAAACGTGTCAATGACCGTATTTAACCTTCTTGTACCCTTCCTATCCTCAGCTCAGAAATCCCATCAAGCAGTGATGAAAAATCGGCAGAGTATCGCATGACTACATTGACTGTCTATCGATTAATACATTGAAAATCTGCAGCACACCCTCAAAGTCGCACAGAAAAAAAACTAAAATCTAGTCCCTCATATTAAGATGGCTTATATTAACCTCAGTATTATGGCCACTAGACCCAGACCCCCTGCAGTTCCACTGAATAAGCAATAGCAGGAGTACTCAATGTCAGGCAGCAGCTGCAAAAGCAAATAAGATTTTAGGGTGTATAAAAAGAGCGATAAAAACCTGTGATTCAAATGTAATATTAACCCCTCTATAAATCCCTTGTAAGGACACGTCTTCCATATGGGATTCAGGTTTGGGCTCCACATTGTAAAAAGGATATAGGCGAACTGGAGAGGGTTCAAAGGTGGGCAACTAGATTATTGAATGGGATGGAGAATGAAAGGCTGGAGAATTTGGGCTTGTTCAGCTTGTATAAAAGGCGCCTTAGAGGGGATCTTATTATCATTATAAATATGTGTGCGGTCCATACAGAGAACTAGCACATGATCTTTTCCTTCCAAGGACTTTACAAAGCAGAAATCTTAAAGCCTCGTCTCGGGATCGTTGCAGATTCTCCCGACGTGGCTGACCCTTTGACACGGCCCCGCTGCATTTCGGCCACTACTCCGTGACACTGTATCTTGAAGGAACAGGTCTCCCATAGCAGTGACTACAGCATGTCTCAAGTGTGAGGACCTGAGATCCGTGACCTGGAAGTGAGTCTGCCTCCCAGCATGTGATCCCGGCTTCTCTCCTCCTTGCTCCGTCAGTTCAGTATCATGACGGCAGCAGAATCCACTGCACACACTGCCCGGTCAAGGGTCCGCACTGCATTACCTCAGCCGAAACATCATCCAGTTATACATGGGCTGCTTGGAAGTGCACCGCGTGGTTATAGCCGTATGACATCAGTGCAGGCACCGGACTATGTACCGCAGCGTTAGAAGAGGAGCCGATGATGTCACACCTATGGGTATAACTACGTCTGGAGGTTCTTATAAAGTCTTGAACGGCAGGGATTTTTCTGGACTTCATTATAGCCATCCCATTAATGGACACTACATATAGCCTCGTCTCCGCCTGAACGGCTGATAACAGGGAGCAATAGTTGAGTTTAATTGCGCAACAAATGGATAGGATAAACTGCAGATTTTATGTCCATTTAAATCTGATCCGATCTGGTCTACCAGTATATAGGATCCTGCTAGGTTTTCAGTGTTGTCTGGACAACCTATATGTAATGGGGCTCATCCCCTTTCACTTCAATGGAGCTGATCGGCAATACTAGTTACAACCCATGAACCAGTGTGGTGCCATTTCTGGACAAAAGCAGCTATAAACTAACCACTTACATGAGATTTCAACCAGCCAGTAACCGTTTTTGTATAGTGTCAAAAATTGGGAAATTGTCTGTTCAAGAGGCCCCGTCACTAGGTCATATAAGTTGAACTGGTAACTGACCTGAATAGCGCTGTGTCTCTGATTCCAGCGCTGTTTTTCGTTCATTCCTGGACCCCCCCGTTCCAGAGATATGGCCCACTATTGTATTGTCTCCATATATGGTAATTTGCTGTAGTTAGCCAACGGGGTGGAGCTAGCACCTTCTTCTGATGCTGCCCAATCAGTACAAGACAGCTTGAGAGTAGTTCACGCCCTGTTTGCTTATTACAGTAAATTAGCATATAGGAAGCCAACACAACAGTGGGTCACATCTCTCTAACAGGGGGGTGTAAGAAAAACAGCGCTGGAATCAGGGAGACTGCGCAATTCAGCTTAGTAAACCAGTTCAACATATATGACTTAGTGACAGATCCTCTTTAAGTAACATTTATCTCCACTCTTTGCATTAGGCAGCAGGAGTAGTTGCCTGAGGGTTTTCAGGTCAGTAAAACTAAAAGAATTAATTTAAGGGGCATAGACTTTAATAAAATTGTACTTTAGACACCCCCTAAAAGTTTGGCTGAGCTCCTATAACGCAGGGGGGGGGGGGCACTTAGTTCTTACATCAGGTGACTGTACAGTGTCTGGTGTAAAAGACACTTTCCAGAATGTATATCTGTGCAGACACTGAACTAGCAGGGCATGCTGGGAGATTTCAGCTGTGAAACCTGTAGAATTGTCAATGCAGCTCTGGAGTATAATACAGGTTGTAACTCCGTACCTCGATCATCAGACTATAAGATATTAGAATTTGTTGTGTAAGGCCAGACAGCAGGCGGCAGCAGCGGGTGGCACGGCACCCCATGGGACAGCGATTGTGGGATCTGACATTAGATCTTGCCTGTCCCAGGCTGCCAAGAAATAATTTCTCTATTCAGTGTTCAAAGTACAATATAGAACAAAATGATTTACTAACCCCTGATAAATAAACATACGTGCTCATAACGCTACACTAGCCGATTACACTAGTAATGCTGATATTCAACCACTAGGAGGCAGAATACATAATTTATTCTTACTTTACCCTTTTAACCCTTTCAGGACAAGACTAATTTTAATTTTTATGTTTTTTTCCTCCCCGCCTTTTATTTTTTCGTTGACAGTCATATGAGGGCTTCATTGTTTGTATGGGACTAATTGTACTTTCCGATGGTACTATTTAATATTATGTGTGATGTACTAGGAAGCTGGAAAAAAAATTAGAATGAGGTGAAATTGGAAAAATCAGCAGTTCCGCCCTCTTTCTTATGGGTTTCATTTTTACGGTGTTCACTGTACGGTGAAAATGACACGTTACCTTTATTCTGCGGGTCCGTACGATCACGGTGATACAAAATTTATCACGTTTTTGTTATGTTTCAGTACCTTTTAAAAAAATGGTCGCCATATTGTGACTGTAACTTTTTTCTATTTCTGTGTACAGACCTGTGTAAGGCGTCTTTGTGTACGTGGAAAGATGTAGTTTTAATAATACAATTTGTGGGAATGTCGGGCATTTCGATCGCTTTTTGTTACATTTTTTTGGGTGGTTGAAGTGGCAAAAAAACAGCAAATCGGCCATTTTGACCTTTTTTTCCCCGCTATGACGTTCACCGTATTGGAAAAATATTTTTATATATTTATAGTTTGGCATTTTGGGACGTGAGGATACCTAATGTGTTGATGATTATTTTTATATGTGATTGCGGGAAAGGGGGATGATTTGAATTTTTATATAATATAATTAATATATATATATATATATATATATATATTTATTTATTTATTTTTAATATTTTTTTTTTTATATTTGTAAAACCTATTTAATTTTTATTTATTTTTTACTACTAATTTTTAGCCCCCCTAGGGGGCTTGAACCTGCGATCATTAGATCGCTTACGCCATAAACAGCAATATCACAATATTGCAGTCTATGGCAAAATCAGTGCATTGCTATTGGGACCTGCCACTGGCGATCTTCCTATCGCAGGGCTTCACAGGACTCCCAGCTGCTAGAGGAATACACCGGCTCCGATGTGAAAGGGGCAGTAAAAACCCCCTCAGATCCCGGTGGTCACATCTGACACCAGCATCTGAAGGGTTAAGCATTGCGGCTGGGTCCCTGCCGTTTAACACAGCAGAAACGCGGCGGCTATGGCGACTTCTCGGCTTCTGAGCCGGCGCCATTATTAAAAACCCTTTGCCGATGTAAATCGCCGGTGGAGTGGCGAGAAAGGGTTAGGATTCCCGGGAACTTAAAATGTAGTATTATTGAAAGTGTAATAAAAGAGGAACCAGAATACTTATCCCATGTCAAGCATTACTGTGTGCCCCCATTGTTTACACTACTGAGCGGCTTAGTATGAGGGAATGACTGTGGATCAGGCTGCTGGTGACGCTGATCTGTGTGTCTTGTGCTGCTGTGTTGGGAGATCATTGCTCACAGACATCCGCAAGAAAATGTACAGTCCGGCCTCTCAGTCCTTGGACAAACATGGACTCTCCTTTGCATGGCAGACGACGTAATTAGTGTCAGTATTACGGCTGCAAGACCTGGACCTCCTGCGGTTCTACCAAACTGGACTGGTTGAAAAGTTACGCTACTGATAGATATTGGAAGCACAATGGCTCAGCGCTGGGGTCCTGGGCTTGAATTTAACCTAGGACAACACCTGCATGGAGTATGTATTCTCTCCAGAAATCCCCAAATTAGTCCCATAATGACCTGAAAAATTAGTCCGGCATTATGGCAGAGGTCGGGGGTCATCTTTTTAGTGCCCATTTGTGCTCCTCCATCATAGGCACTGCTTAACTTCTTGTAGGCCCCACACCTGAGCCTACATGACTTCTGTTGCCTCTATTAACTCCATTGTCCTGTGGACGTGTATTATCGTCAAATAACAACACTTGCTCTCCATCCATTCATATACAAAGCTGCTTCCCTTCTGCTGGTTGCCATTAGAAACAGTCAGCAATTTAGCTCCACCCTGTTGTCTGACATGTGACCTTACAACTGAGCTCAAACTATGTAACTGGTGCCTGATCTCCCACAATGCACTGCTCTCTGCTAAGCAATAAGCCAATAGAATTGGGATTTTGAATGTCGCACAATTGTGAAGCATCAGTACAGCCACTGACTTCTATGGGATCAAAAAGAAGGTTGTACATCTTAAAATCACGAAAAGTTGTGCTTCTGTTGGGGCATGCTGAGAGTTGTAGTTTAGAAACTACTAGAGAGCCACAGGTTGGAGATAACTGCAATAGATCAACAGTAATAGAGCATCTTAAAGGTGTCCTCTCAGCGGCATAACTATGGGGGAGCAGAGGTAGCAGCCACTCCCCGATGCTGCAGGATATGCCAAATATGTCTGATATAGGACCCGCACCTATATGGAGAACAGGGGGTCCCCCAACTCCTGTCCTGCTTTATCCAGACAGAGAATGATAGGTGGTGGTCCCAGAGGGAGGTCATTTGAGGCCCGGGGACCATACATGACGGGTAAGATATTGGCATTCAGGACAGGCCAGTTTTCGGCGGCGTGCGGCCATCAAAGGCGCAACATTTTTGCACACTGTTATTCACGGTCGGAGGAGGAGTTTACGAGAGGGGAGAACAGCAATGAACATTTGACAGCAGCGGCCAGCGAGGGGTGAGGAGAGGACAATAGGTGAAATGCTGGCGACAGGTTCCCTTTAAACAAGAAAACAATTAGCAATCGTTGTGTAATGGCTGATATGTAAAAACAGGAAATAAAATGATTGAAGATATTCGTGATCTATGAAAGAGGAACTCTGGATGGTCACAGAGCAATGTTGATTTATATGAATTTTTATTTTGGCAAAAATGCAGAAGAGAAGCAATTCTGCTGCACTTATTTACTTATTTTTTACAGCCTACACCGATCATCAAAATGAAAAATCCTACCTGATAAAAAAAAAAAGTAAAATTAATAAAACAGTGATGTATAAAAAAAACAAAACCGTTATATAATTCACAAAACATAAAAAAATATACACTTATCTGGTATCATCATTCCTATATGTGCCCTAGGGAATATGGTCAGACAACCTTGGAGTCCAATTCAATGGGCCTTGGGCTGTCTGCCCATATAAGGTATGGGCTCCCATCTTGTCACAGGGAATCCCTGTGACACGATGAACGGTGGGTTCCCCCCTCGGGCTCTCTCTTTGAATGCTGCTATCAGTGTTGATCATGGCATTCAAACGGTTAAACGACGGAGATCAGAGGTTCCTATGCCCCACTTATGATGGCACAGTGTTTCTTTAAATAAATTTTTGTTTTGTTCTCCTTCAATTCCATGCACTGTATCACCTGCGATGGTTCTATAGCAATGTTCATCCTGATCCTCCTGGTTCATAAACTTTAGTGGTGAAACGTCTTTCTTGAATAGTCGAGATTTTACAACAAATGTTATTTGATGAATGACCCCCTCATTACACAGTGTCTGCTATACAATGCCTCCATTATATTTATTGCGCCTCGTGACGCCCTCTATATGACAAGCTGTAAACTAATCTGTTCCAAAGTGTTAGCGCCATTTAGAAATGAAATCTAGCCACGCCATTAATAATCGGCAAGACGTCATGTTTATTGATCTCCAGGGGAGACGCTGCTGTTCATAAAGCACGGGATCTCCAGGAAGTCTTCTTCTGGCCAGAGGAGGTGAGTCACCGCGGCTTGATGAAGATAAACCTTCCTTCTGGGTAATGCTGTTAAACATCATTCTGCAGGTTCCAGGCAATATGTCAGACACTTCTAATACCCCCGTGACACACAGCAGATGCTACTAGTTTTACTTTGTGTCTGTCTAAATGGTTCTAGACATGCCACCCGCCCCTCTGCTGTATCCTAATCTGAACTTCTCCGATGGCCACACCTGTCTGGGCGAAGCCGGTCATACAGAGCGATATCAATTGAAAGTTGGCAATGATCCCCCTTCAATCCCACAATTCATATGCATGTTTATCATATATATATTGATCCCTATGTGGTGGGTCTCGTGGCTACAAAGAGCAGCTCTCGCTCTGTAGTGTCCAGCATGTCTGTTTATTACAGACAGCCCGTTGGTTTTAATGGGAACTTAATGTAATACTTCATTTTTCCTGTTGGAGCGCTGCAGGGAAATTGCCCACTTGAAGCTGATGTAGAGTAAATCAATCAATATGAGGGGGTGGAGCCTGACATACTGCCTGCAATGGAAAAATATGTTTCAGGAGATAAGTGCCACTAGCTACTATAATTTAGAAACCATACTGTAAGCACCTTTATAATTATGCCATGGACTCTCATTCTTCTGATAGGAGTGGGTGGGACATTCACATATCCGATATTTATGGCATATCCTGTGGACATCCCATGAATGTCTAAAGTGGGTTAACCCCTTTAATGGATAATATATTTTATAACCCCCTCCCCCACTCCTGACAAAATGATGGCGTACTACAACCTGGGTTTGGATCACTGGATGTGAATGAGATGGTAATAACAAATATAAATGATAATAATTGGAAAAACTAGCTATAGAGGACACCAGTTATATCCGGGAGCTGAAGAGTAAAATGAGTGCTCTCGTTACAGTTCCTTAATTAGTCACTGGAACTAGGGACTTTCTCGGTTGTCTCTTACATATCCTTCCTCCCATAGTTCTGATCTGCAATAATTATATAAGAGGCAATAATGTTATAACAAAGCATAAAAAACAGTGACTATAAGTAAATAAAGCTGAATGAAAAATTCTTCCCCAGTTTTCAAGATCTCTGCCTACTACCTGTGAATGGAAATTGGAGCTGAAAATACATCTAGGTCAGCTATGATTTTCTACGACTGGGGCAAAGATTGTTCACTGCTCTAGTACTGTTTTTTAATACCTTGGCTATATGGCACGTTGGCACCCTCCCTGCCCACTGCATGAAGCAACTGGGGCTCATCCCCGCTCCTCTCCCTAGCGATGCCCCTGTCCTAATCATGACCTGTCACCGTGTATCAGAGCATTTCCTTGATAAAAGCAGATTTTCAGCCTCTGGATGTAAACAATTAATGTTTCCATCCACTGATAGCAAGCAGAGATTCGTTTTTAAAAAAACTGCTTAGTGCATTTTTTTTATTTTCAGTTTCAGATATGCCCTTTCCAACACATATTAGTGTCTTGTGTCTTGGTACCACTCACTGACCTCATGAAGGTGGCCTGGTGGGTGGGTAGTTTAGCGGGGGTGAGGGTCAGACCTTAAGCAGAGCAAAAATGCCTCGGCAAAAGAGAAAGTGCCAAAATATACATTCTTGAGGATCAACACCTTGGTGGTCCTTTTCTAGTGTACAAAAGGGGACAGGGCGAGTGCAGTAATACACATCTGTATGCAGGATCAGACTACACAGAATTGCTTGTAGTCTGTTACCATGGAGACTATATTGGAGCTGTATACACAACAGGAGGATTTTAATCAAGATCATTTGCAAAATTGCGTAATTGTTTATTTTACCCGCATTGCAGTAAATAACGAAAATTGCTGCAAAAGTTTACATACCCTTTAATGGATTCATTACTGGACCTGTCCAATCAAAAAAATCGAAATATTGCCTTGCAGGATTTCCTGTCCAGCCCCTCTCCTATGCCCCCTGCTGGATTTAAAAAATTTTTTGCAAATCAGAATTTGGACTATTTTTGTTTTATAATTCCGAGAAATGACAGACCATCGGGCACCAGATTATAGGAATAATTATTATACATCAAATTAATTGAGCCAGTACAACCATAGCAAGGGATCTTATGGATAATAGATGTGTCCATTGCATAGAAATTATTGACTGTAACCAACGTAAATCTGTTCCATCCAAAAATATCCTCATTAGTCAATGACTATTGATCGATCGGAACGATTTTCCCATAGGATTGTGATTTTGGAAAATATATATGTATGTATATAGTGTATGGTAGGAATATATTGTAACATTTGTATAATCACCGCTAAATCTTTGTATCACTCATATTATTTACCCAGCAAAGGGCTGAGGACGGCAGTGACTTATTTACCTTGGTGCCACCTTAACCCATTGATGCCAGTGTGTAGGTGGCATGCATTTGCAATATATTCAGTTCAGTAGGAGGCTATGATGATGGTGTGAAGGGGGAGATAAAGAAAGAGAGGGACTGTGTGGCAGATGATAAGGAAGAAGAAGAAGTAGATGATGATGGGGAGGGGAGGAGGAGAATGAAATATATGGAAGGAGAGAGAGGGGAGGAGGGAGGAGGAGGCGCTACAGCTGAGACTGTAATGCACACATAGCACCATAGACAGAGACTGCTAGAGCATAGGGAGAGAGAGACTGAGTGCAAAGAAGAGGTAGGGTCTGCAAGAGGGTGAGAGAGAGGAGGGGAGGGTGAAGGAAGGACTGACAGACAGGATCCTACCAAGGGCAGGGGGCTGCATCCCTGTACACACAACCTGAAGGGGCTATAGGACAAGCAGAAGAAGCAGGTGCTGAGCAGTGACACTGCAGACATGGAAGGAGCTTCATTTGGAGCTGGCAGAGCAGGCGGAGGCTTTGACCCTATAGAATTCCTGAAACTGCCCCAGACCATCCTGAGGATAGTCTCCTGGGTAAGTGAGGACCGCTCATTGTCAGCAATGCATGGACCTAATGTACAAGAGACCGTGGCTGCAGCTGATCATATAAATCTGGGTTCTTTTTCAGGGTGGCAACATAATAGGGTGACATAGACACCACCTACTGAGGATCCTGGGCTAGGGATGCCCATTGTGACGGCTACTTATTATTGGCAGTGCATAGACAAGAGACACTCCTGTCTGCAGAGAAACCAGCATAGTCTACAGTATAGTGGTGTTAAGATCTGTTCCTATACAGCGGCCTCTCGCTATTATAAGGGTGCTAGAGTCACCTTGTGTTATTGAGGGTGCTGGATCTTATTCACCTGGGTTATGGTATGGGCTGTGAATATGTATGATCAATGTCCTGTACTGATCACGTACTGACGGATGTATAGAATGGATAAGATACTGGGGGTTATGATTGTAAAGGACATGCTTATATTATACCATTATATACTAAGGACATGCTTATATTATACCATTATATACTAAGGACATGCTTATATTATACCGTTATATACTAGGGACATGCTTATATGATACCATTATATACTAAGGACATGCTTATATTATACCATTATATACTAAGGACATGCTTATATTATACCATTATATACTAAGGACATGCTTATATTATACCATTATATACTAAGGACATGCTTATATTATACCGTTATATACTAGGGACATGCTTATATGATACCATTATATACTAAGGACATGCTTATATTATACCATTATATACTAAGGACATGCTTATATTATACCATTATATACTAAGGACATGCTTATATTATACCGTTATATACTAGGGACATGCTTATATGATACCATTATATACTAAGGACATGCTTATATTATACCATTATATACTAAGGACATGCTTATATTATACCATTATATACTAAGGACATGCTTATATTATACCATTATATACTAAGGACATGCTTATATTATACCATTATATACTAAGGACATGCTTATATTATACCGTTATATACTAGGGACATGCTTATATGATACCATTATATACTAAGGACATGCTTATATTATACCATTATATACTAAGGACATGCTTATATCATACCATTATATACTAAGGACATGCTTATATCATACCATTATATACTAAGGACATGCTTATATTATACCATTATATACTAAGGACATGCTTATATGATACCATTATATACTAAGGACATGCTTATATTATACCATTATATACTAAGGACATGCTTATATGATACCATTATATACTAAGGACATGCTTATATTATACCATTATATACTAAGGACATGCTTATATTATACCGTTATATACTAAGGACATGCTTATATGATACCATTATATACTAAGGACATGCTTATATTATACCATTATATACTAAGGACATGCTTATATTATACCATTATATACTAAGGACATGCTTATATGATACCATTATATACTAAGGACATGCTTATATTATACCGTTATATACTAAGGACATGCTTATATTATACCGTTATATACTAAGGACATGCTTATATTATACCGTTATATACTAAGGACATGCTTATATGATACCATTATATACTAAGGACATGCTTATATTATACCATTATATACTAAGGACATGCTTATATGATACCATTATATACTAAGGACATGCTTATATGATACCATTATATACTAAGGACATGCTTATATTATACCATTATATACTAAGGACATGCTTATATGATACCATTATATACTAAGGACATGCTTATATGATACCATTATATACTAAGGACATGCTTATATTATACCGTTATATACAATGTGCGTTCTTATGCCATTATTCTATTTTAGGAAGTTGCTTTTGCTATACCATCTTATTCTAGCGACATGCTTATATTAACCCCCCCCCCCTTTATTAAGGGCATGCTTTCGTTATCACACTCTTTGTTAAGGGCATGCTTTCGTTATCACACTCTTTATTAAGGGCATGCTTTCGTTATCACACTCTTTGTTAAGGGCATGCTTTCGTTATACCATCCTATTTTTAGGACATGCTTATGTTATATTGTATTGTTCTAGGGAAATGCTTATTATATACATCCAAATCTAAGGGAATGATGATACCATACTATTCTATAGGAATGCCAATACTAAACCATTCTGTTTTAGGGGAATGCCTATGTCATAGCATCCTATAATAAGGGCATGCCATTCCATACTAGGTGTATTTTATGGGTAGATCCTTCTATACGAAGGGCATGCTTATGTTATACCATCCTATAAAAAGCTTATGTTTATATCATCCTATAATCAGGGCATGTTTTTATTATGCCGTTCCACACGAAGGGTATGTTTATGGCGTACCCTTCTATAGCAAGGACATGGTATATCATACAGATTCATCAGTGTGATCCCTGCAGAGAATAATACGGGTTAGCAGACATTTTTACTCCCCCCCCCCCTCCTCTGTTTGTTCATTGGATCAGCACTAGAGATGGGATCCTGATCATATAGGAGGAGGAGGTGGGCACTGGGTGTATCGTGAGAATAATACACGGTGTATACGGGATGTAGTAATTACCATGCACTGTGGCGTGTGCCAATACACGGTGCTACATCCAGATTCTGGGTTACCGCCTCTCTACAGCAGGAAGACATTACTATGTGACTAGCTACCCCCCCTCCCCCATCGGTCATTTCTTTCCTTTCGATTTCGCCGTAATTTACTGTAGATCCAGTAATAGATTATTATTACTATTATTTATTCTCCTGCATTTCCTGGATATGGCTGTTAATTAGCGGATTGATTTGTTAATTGTGGATACGTCATGGAATCTACCGTAGGTCCCGAGGATTGGACAATGTTCGTGTGTAGGTTCAATAGCTGAATGTGCAGACTGACAGTCTGATCAATGGGGTTTTCTGCGAGGATCTTTGGGTTTCAGGGGAGGTACTGATGGGGGATTGAAGAAGATGCATGGAAAAAAAACCTATATTTTTTCCATTATGTTGCATTTGATATTGTTATTATGTTTATTAGTGTTTCTAATTAGGTGCGAAATTCTGTGCTGATTCGTTTTTTTAACGTAGACATAGAGGTAAATTTTAAAATTCTGGCTGCTTGTGCCACCACTAGGGGGAGCTTATTGCATAGGCTTTTATTATTGAGTCCAATAGGGGCTGTACAGGATTAGAAAAACATGGCTGCTTTCTTTCAAAAACAGCACCACACTTGTCCACAGGTTGTGTGTGGTATTGCAGCTCAGTTTCATTCACTTCAATGGGAGCTGAGCTGCAATACCAGACACAACCCATCGACAGGTGTGGTGCTGTTTTAGGAAGAAAGCAGCCATGTTTTTCTAATCCTTTACAACCCCTTTAGCAGGGGGACATTACTTTAAAGAGGACAGATCACCTCCCCTGACATGTCTGTCTTTATTAAATAATAATGCTGGTGCATCTTTTCTTTGAACTCTGAGTTGTGCTGCTCCTCTGTTATTCCTCCAGGAAATGTATAAGTAAATTAACAACTGAGCGTTACCATTCACCTTGTCAATGCGGTGTGTCCTACACAGTCTGACATATTTAGCACTGATTGGGGACACGTCCCATTGACAAGGGGAATGGTAACCCCTAGTTGTCCATTTATTCATACATTTCCAGGAGGAATAACAGAGGAACAGCTCAGAGTTGTAAGTAAGCATGCTCCAGAATTATTCCATGCAGAATGCAAGTATTTACTAAAACGGTTCCGCCTTTTACAACTGCGCAGTGCCCCCCCCCTTAGCACCGCCCCCTGACTCTCAAGGATTAAATATCTCAAGGGCTCTGCCTTTCACCGTTTTTCCCACCAGTCATGCCTAACAGGCACTTTCACTAGAAGACCTCCGGACCCTGTCTCGGGTCTCCTCTTATACTCCTAGTCAACACGGGATCAAGATATCCTTCTCTCTAGGGTCCTGACTCTCAAGGGTTACCAAACTCTACCTTTCCCAATGACTGCTCCAGCAGTCCAGAGTTTCGCTGGGTTGCGATCACTGGGCCATGTCTCAGACCTACAGGGCAACCAGTCCTCACTGTAGCCTTCTCACAGGCCTATCAGACTCCCTCACAATCCCTCTAGTTGCCCCACTATAGCCTCTTCTGGGCTTAAGCACAGTACCGCTAACCCACCCACTGGTCCCACACCCGAACTGACTATTTCCAAAGTCAGAGCTAACCACTCCGGCCGACAATAGTCTCCAGGTTCAGTGATGGGCCGCACTGAATTCTGACAAGCTACCCTCATCCACGGCCTGCCTTTATCACCCTCAGACTCTATAAGTAAAGCATCCGTACTGCTTCCCACCAAAGATTTGCCCCTTCCAGCCAGTGGTCCCTTTTTAAGCTCTTTGTAGGCCCACGTCAACTCTGTCTCACAACTCCCGCACCCTCCAGTCCCTCCCTACCTCGCCGCAGAAAGACCAGACCGCAATCGTTGGCTACACAAACCGCAACAACTTTGTCGAGCACCACACGCGGTTCACCCGCTCTCCCCTGAAGGCACCAAACCTCTTCCTTATATATTCTCCCCTCTGCCCCCTCTTACCAGCATAGTGGCGAAACGCATAAGCGTCACCACGCTCTGTCTCTTGCCAGCACCAGGCCCTTCCTGGGTTTGCCAGTTCTCACTACGTCCCCTGTCACTGTCCCCCGTAGACTCTCATTCCTTTGTACCGTGGCCCTCAAAGTACCTGTAAGATAAAATTATCTACAGTGCAATTCAATAACATCACCATAAAATGACTGAACAGTCTTTCAGCAGCTTTACAGTCCTTTTTAAAGCGACAGGCAACTATTTACAAAAATATTCTTATACAGGCCATAGGCTGCGAATGGGGGTACTTAGTTCACCCTCATTACACCCGTGTTGCCACGTGGATCGGTCAGCAGGCTGCAGCTTTTATTCTGTCTGTGGAACAGATGGCACAGGCTGCCCTAAAATAGCGTGTTCTGCTGACAACTAACAGGGAAGCTGCTGTTTATGTAATTCCCTAAAATATAATTAGAAGTTGCACTACTATAAGGTTTCTATACTGATATGTTTTTGTACTAGCGGGACCTATATTATTTGGAACCCTATCAGTAACGGGGAAAAAAAATGCTGTCATGTGACCGGGCAAAAATGTCACGCCATCCTAGCCTCCTGATTGGCACCTGGGAGTTTATTTAGTGGGTGTAATTATGGCCTCTAGTTAAGAGTTACTAGGGCATCTGTGCAGTGCCAGGCAGCACTGGTGTCAGGTTCCCTTTAAGAATGGGGTACCTGTTGTTTGTGCCTACTGGTGGAATAAATTGCGCCTATACTCTGAGTCAAGCTGGCTACATAAGCAAAATAAATAATAAAGAAAACGGAGGAAGCTATAGGTGACGTCGTACGGCCGCAAATCGTTAAGATCTGACTGGTCCCTAACGAATAGCGGCCATATTGCTTAAGGCTTCAGTAGAGGCGTAACGTGAAGCTTCTGGACCCTAATACTAAATCTATAACATCCCCCCCCGGTGTCGTCTTATGTGCCAGAGGGGCCTTTGGAGCCCCTCAGGTGCCAGGACCGGGTGTGAATGCTACTTCTGCACCTCGTATTGCCACGCCCGTGGGGTGACAGGGAAGTGTGTTGTAATATGAAAGATGAAACTAGTGTTTGGCACAGACAGGAGAAAATAAATGGCAGCAGAGCGTTTTGTTGACTCAGTGATTATAATGAGCGTTTACCCAGCGGCGTGTCACATGGTTCGTGCGCTTTGTATGGATGGTGTAAAAACCAGACTAGACAAGTTTTTACGTTGGGACTTTCCTGATCTGTATCAATAATAACGTTCAAACAGATGTGCAATTTACAGCAGGTGGTTTTCTTTGGCTCAGTAAAGTACTTAAAGGGGAACTCCATCTTGGTGGTTTATTCCCATCAGAGGCTATAAAGCAGCTATAGTGCCTATATAACCGTGCAATGCCCTATGTACAGAGGTATAAGAAGGCATAGGGGAGAATATCTCCGTATCTATGGCAACCGATGGAGACTGCGTGGCACGGCAATAAGGAGCTGTATGGCCTCCGTGCACACGTAAAAGGGGGTGGAGTTAACAATTAGGGTGTGTGGCTAATAGCTTTCCGACAGAGTTATTATTACTAACGACAGAAAATGGCTAAAATTTCAGCGCAAATCTACGCCGGCTGTGAAATTCACGTCATTTACTGTACTTAGGACAGTCTAATACACCAAATTTATTAAGAGGTGTTTGCATTTTGAAAAAATTGGGACATTTTACGGCTGAAAAATCGGAAACAGAACGCCTCCAAACATCTGCCCATTGATTTCAATGGGAAAAACGGCATTCAGTTCCGATGGGGCGTGTCACTTCTTCAGCCGCTTTTGGAGCCGTTTTTCATAGACTCTATAGAAAAACGGCTCCAAAAACATCCGTGAAAAACGCGAGTTTGATTAAAAAACGTCTGAAAATCAGGAGCTCCGTATTTTCAGACGTTTTTGAGTTTGTGTGTGAACATACCCTAAGACTGGCATATGAAACGCCAGTCTTAAAAAAACAAAACAAAAAAAACCTGCTAATGCTTCCTTATAGGATAAAAATGTACGCAACAATCTTGTTATTGTTTCAAGTCGCACACAACTTTTTTTCTCTTAAGGAAACGGCATGCAAGTTGCGGTAATGCTGCGATTTTACCTCAAGCCATCTGCGACTAAATGTCGCCATGTTGCCCTAGCCTAAGGGGCAAAAAACGTCTGGAGAGTGACAACACACGCGTGACATGGCATCCCCGCTCTCATGGAAAACCCCATTGAGTATATTTGGTGGAATATTGTTCCTTTGCTTTCATCGTACATATATACCGTAGATTTATCATACAAAAATATCTTTATGTTAATTGCCATTAACCTTCCCATGGAAATGGCTCTAGGACACGTGTCTGATACTGGAAAACTACATTTTGAGCCTCATTAGTGACAGGAATTGATGTGAGGGAGATTTATCAAAACCAGTTCAAAATGGTGGAGCAGTTGTCCATAGCAACCAATCAGATTGCTGCTTTCATTTTTCAAAGGGTCCCTGTAGAATGAGAACTGGAATCTGATTGGTTGCTATAGGCAACTGGTCCACTTTTCCTTTGATCTGCTTTTGCTAAATCTTTCCCATAGTGGGTACTGTGCTGGGGAATATGTTGGCGCTATATAAGTGACAATACATACGTTAGAGCAGACAATCTCGGAGTATGCCGGGAGAGCAGCATTTACCCAGCTCGCAATATGGAGACCTAATAAGCGTAGAAACCCTCGATCTGACATAGGCCGTAGGCTTTTATTTGATTGATTTGCTAGGACCTCGGTTTATAGCAAACCAAGGTCATTTGAATGTCATTGCACAGGCTCGTGATCTCCTGTCCATTTTATATATAGAATTTTTCAGTACGGGACGTTGTTCCTTTTACGTGTGCACATTTAAAGGGGAAGAACATATGGACACATCTGGTTCTGCTTCATGAAGGTGTCA
This sequence comes from Rhinoderma darwinii, assembly GCF_050947455.1. NCBI lineage: Eukaryota > Metazoa > Chordata > Amphibia > Anura > Rhinodermatidae > Rhinoderma > Rhinoderma darwinii. Next base: position 136,412,600 of record NC_134692.1, on the reverse strand, counting down.
TTTTCCACAAGCCTGTGCATATAAAAATGCTGCCATTATTTCAGGCAACACTTCGCTATCTTCCTGGAAACAGAAATGAAGTCAGCCACGGGTCTAGGCGTGCTGTGTGTCCATGACATCAGTCGAGGGTGAATGTGGCTTCCTATTGGTGCATATTAATCAGGCATCCATACCGGCCAGAATAATGGGAGCAGGAGACAAGCAATGTAGAAACGGCACCAGCGCTGTAGCTCCACATAGCGCATAATCAGGACCTGTATTAATTAGGCCTTGTTCACACAGTGCAGATTTGCTGCAGATTTTGCTTGTATTTTATAAGACAAAACCAGGAACGGTACCTAAACAGAAGAAATATATAATGGAAGGCATAAAGAGTCTCCTCTCCGGAGTCCAATTTTGGTTTTGGCTTAAAAAATGCATGCAAAATCTGCACTGTGTGAACAAGGCCTTATAGAGGAGGAATATACAGTTCTGGGAAAGCTGAGTGATAAAAATATGGCAGCCATTACAGTTCTTACAGGGGTTGTCATCCATCTTTGACTGACTGACAAAAATGCCTGGTTATAAGGCCATATAGGAAAAGAGATGTAACACTAGCTAGATTGATCATTCTGGAATAAAGGAAAGCTGGGTGACCACGCCTGTGTAATTAAAATCATAGCTCCTGCCCTATTGGTGATCACGGATTTGTCACAGATTTTCGGTGCAGATTCCACACCGAAGATCCGCGACAATTTACAGTATAATCTATGTGGATGGGGTTTTTTAATATTTATGCCGATTTCAGTGCGTGCTATCTTCAAGTTATCGCGGATTTCACAGCAATGCAAAGGATGAAAGCCGCTGAAAAATCTGCACGCATATGGGTTTGCCGCAAAATCGTTGGGCTAAAAAAAATCCACCTTGTCTGAACCCACCCTTAGGCCTAATTTACACGAACGTGTCCGTTTTGCGCGCGTAAGAAATGCATCGTTTTTCCTGGGTTGCAGTTTTGTGTGACATTTCACGGACGTGAAATACGCTTGTGTAAATAAGGCCTTAGGCTGGGACTACATAGCAACTTAAAATTGTATTCAATACACGTGTGACTGACTATACCATATCCGGAAAAAGTTGTTCATTACACAGTTAGAAATTTCTGCGACAGTCACAAGTCTGTGTAACGGTATAGTAATAGTTAGGGTATGTGCACACACACTAATTACGTCCGTAATTGACGGACGTATTTCGGCCGCAAGTACCGGACCGAACACAGTGCAGGGAGCCGGGCTCCTAGCATCATACTTATGTACGATGCTAGGAGTCCCTGCCTCGCTGCCGGACAACTGTCCCGTACTGTAATCATGTTTTCAGTACGGGACAGTTGTCCTGCAGCGAGGCAGGGACTCCTAGCGTCGTACATAAGTATGATGCTAGGAACCCGGCTCCCTGCACTGTGTTCGGTCCGGTACTTGCGGCCGAAATACGTCCGTCAATTACGGACGTAATTAGTGTGTGTGCACATACCCTTATATGTCCCCAACAAGGAGCAGGAAATGGAGCGGGAGATCTCTCGGTGACAATGCCAGATCCCATAGATTGATGGGGGTCTGCTGTAGTCACCAGATACGTGCACAGACCGTTGCCATGCAATTCACATGGACGACTTTGGTTTTCGCTGAAGTTTACCTTTACTATAAAGAAATTACTTTAATCTGACTCGAATACAGATTTTTTTTAATGCTGGATTATAAAATATTCTGAATTATGGAACAAACATGTAGGCATAGAGAAACTCCAGGAAGAAACAGTCCAAAATCAAATAGGGCGTTACTATAGGGAGAGCATAGGGTGCGGTTACAACCAGGCCCTTGAGTCGGAGGGGGGCTCAAATAATCCCTCTGCCAAATATAAAGAGACCAATGCTATAAATAACGTGTCATTTGGAGTGGGGCCCTAGTGCAGATTTTGGATTAAGGCCCTGGAGCTTCAAGTTACTCCTCTGGGAGTTAGGCCCCATGCACACGACCATGCCCATAATCACAGTCCGTGATTACGGGCACAGGCGGACGCAGACGGTAGTGCTCCTATTCTAAAGTATGGGAGCACGGTCCGTAAAATAAAAAAATAGGACATGTCCTATTTTTTTACCTAAGCTTTCTCCGGCCCGGACACCTTCCCGTAAATATAGAAATGAATGGAACCGTATTTTGCCCCGTAATTGCGGACCAAAATTACGCTTGTGTGCGTGGGGCCTAAGTCTTCTGGTTTTGGGAGATTCCAGATGATCTTGGTTGTTTTATACTGGAAGCCAGAATTTCTGGACTATTGGATGCTGGATTAAAGGAATTCCTTGTATGTCTATCGCCTTTTGCAACAGATGACAGAATGAACATCTGGACCCCTTCCACGGGCTGCCTGTTCTCAGCTCCCTTTGTGCCTAGCAATTATCTGTTTGTTAATGCCGTGGGGTAGGCAAATACATATTTACCCTTGAGATAGTGGAAAATAGAACTCCCTCATCAAAGTACAATGAAATAAAAGTAGCGCGGTAACTTCAACACTGGCGCTAGTGTATCATGGGTATAAAAGCTATCTAGGCTCAAAACTAAACTTGTTCTTGTTCTTTCACTTTATGCTGCATTTATTCCAGCTTGTTATTCTCCTGATCTCTTCTTCGTGTAGCTGGGTCCAGAAAGGTACAACAACCATTGGTAGCAGCTATCACTTGGTCACAGAGTCACCCAGGCTTCTTAGAAATGCATAGACCCTTCTCTCTCCTTCCAGCTACCCAGTTCTGCGCTCTCCTTTCTGTGGCACTTCCTTAGGATAGGCCATCAATGTGTTAGTCAAACTCTGGGACCGCCACCAATCAGTAGAAATGTTGTGACCTCTTCAGTGTTTTTCTAGTGCCTGATACTGGAGACCAGCCCCATTTAATTTATTTGGGTTTGGGGTCAGACACCCACCAATCACGAATTGATGGCCTATCCTTTGCCTTGCCTGTTTCCTGAGGCAGTACGACTGCATCTCGTGTAATGTTCTCAAGCTTCTTGGTGCCTGAAAAGGACATAAAACCAGTCTGTGTAGCATGGAGAGGCAGTCTGTTGTATAGCAGATAAAACATCCTGTGACCACTACTTTACACAAAGCTACATGTACTCAAATGGGGGTTACGCTGTCAAGTGGTTGCTTAGCAACAGCCGCTCTGCCGGTGGGTGACACTGCCAGACTTCCACACTTGTAGAGATCCAGAGTGTCACTGATCATACAGCACAAGGCTAATAGCCCAAATTGGAGACAGAAAGATGGTGGCTGGGTCCCATTTCTAGATTCTATATTAATAGTTAAAGGGGTTGGGGGTGAGGGAGGGGTACCGACAGGGCATTTTTTTTGTTCCCATTTAACAGAGGCGTAAATTAAAGCCCCAATGTAAAATCTATACCCTGCAATGTGACATTATACTAGTATCTTATAGGGCAGAGGAGCCTTTAAAGGAAAGGTGTTATGTTTTTTTGTTTTTTTTGTGACTGTTGCCTCTGCACCCGCTATAGCTGACCCCATGATGGTTAATAATCATAATAATAATAATGATGAAGCAACTTTGTGCTATGTAATCCTTCAGTACCTGACCACATTTCACCGTTTTTTTTATGTGCAAGTGAAACAAAGAATTACCCATAGTTGTATGTATTCACCAGGGATAGATAGATAGATAGATAGATAGATAGATAGATAGATAGATAGATAGATAGATAGATAGATAGATAGATGATAGATATATAAGATAGATAGATAGATAGATAGATAGATACAGGGGCGTAACTAGGAAAGACTGGGCCCCATAGCACACTTTTGACTGGTCCTCCCCCTCCGCTGGGTATCACACCCCCCCCCCCGGTAGATAGTGCCTCCCTTATAGATTCCACCACACGGCGCCCCCTATAGATTGCACCATACACAGCCCCCTGTAGATAACGCCATACAGCTCCCCTGTAGATAACGCCATACAGCTCCCCTGTAGATAATGCCATACAGCCCCCCTGTAGATAACGCCATACAGAGTCCCCCCTGTAGATAACGCCATAGTCCCCCCTGTAGATAGCGCCATAGTCCCCCCTGTAGATAGCGCCATAGTCCCCCCTGTAGATAACGCCATAGTCCCCCCTGTAGATAGCGCCATAGTCCCCCCTGTAGATAACGCCATAGTCCCCCTGTAGATAACGCCATACAGACCCCCCCCTGTAGATAACGCCATACAGACCCCCCCTGTAGATAACGCCATACAGAGTCCCCCCTGTAGATAACGCCATAGTCCCCCCTGTAGATAGCGCCATAGTCCCCCCTGTAGATAACGCCGTAGTCCCCCCTGTAGATAACGCCATAGTCCCCCTGTAGATAACACCATACAGACCCCCCCTGTAGATAACGCCATAGTCCCCCCTGTAGATAACGCCATAGTCCCCCCTGTAGATAACGCCATAGTCCCCTCTGTAGATAACGCCAGAGTCCCCCCAGTAGATAACGCCATACAGACCCCCCTGTAGATAACGCCATACAGACCCCCCCCCTGTAGATAGTGCCATACAGACCCCCCCTGTAGATAGTGCCATACAGACCCCCCTGTAGATAACGCCATACAGACCCCCCCTGTAGATAATGCCATACAGACCCCCCCTGTAGATAATGCCATACAGACCCCCCCTGTAGATAACGCCATACAGAACCCCCCCTCGTAGATAACGCCATACAGACCCCCCATGTAGATAACGCCATATAGCCGCCCCCCAAGAAAAAAACAGCCTATAGTTTGTCCTACAAAAGAGATGTATCTCCTATCCACAGGATAGGGGATACATGAGTGATCGCTGGCAGCGATAAGGAGAACGGGGGACCGAAAGTCCCCCGAAGTTCTCCATGACAAACCTCGGACTTCCGGCGTCTGCGCAGTTCAATAAAAATGAAAGGAGCGCCGGTCATGCATGAGCACAAGCACGACCGCTGCGCAAGTCATTTCTATGGAGCTGCCGACACAGACCCTGGAAGTCCGAGGTTTGTCATGGAGAAGTTCCGTTCTCCTTATCGCTGCCAGCGATCACACATGTATCCCTTATCCTGTGGACAGGGGATGCATGTCTTTTGTAGGAACAACCCCTTCAGTGGCGTCACGCTGTAGCAGCCATAGTGGTTGCTAGTGGAGCCTCCGGCCATGGGGGGGGGCCCGTGCCGGCGGCCCCTCATGCTAAGGGCCCCGTAGCAGCCGCTACGGCTGCTATAGCGGTAGTTACGCCACTGGATGGATAGATAGATAGATAGATATTAGATAGATAGATATGAGATAGATAGATATGAGATAGATAGATAGATAGATAGATAGATAGATAGATAGATAGATAGATAGATAGATAGATAGATAGATAGATAGATAGATAGATATGAGATAGATAGATAGATAGATAGATAGATAGATAGATAGATAGATAGATAGATAGATAGATAGATAGATACGAGATAGATAGATATGAGATAGATAGATAGATAGATATGAGATAGATAGATAATAGATAGATAGATAGATAGATATGAGATAGATAGAGAGATATGAGATAGATAGATAGATAGATAGATAGATAGAGAGATATGAGATAGATAGAGAGATATGAGATAGATAGATAGATAGATAGATAGATAGATAGATAGAGAGATATGAGATAGATAGATAGATAGATAGATATGAGATAGAGAGATATGAGATAGATAGATAGATAGGAGATAGATAGATAGATAGGAGATAGATAGAAGTTTTTTTGTGTGTTTCATCATTTATTTTTCTGTAATCAAAATCTTCATTTCATTATTGTCAACATTTATTTTTGTCCCATTGGGGGATTTTTACTTTTTAACTCATATGACATTATATCATTGCTTATGTCCTACCTGACACTGATACTTGGCAGCCACGGGAGCCGGATGGCGGTATAAAACCTTCAGAGCGTGAATGTGCAAAATCAATTCATAAGGATTTAAAGGTGTAAAAGCCTCGGCTAAATACTGAATTGAAGGGGGGAACAGTTAAGCGTTCAGTGATTTAGTGTTTAATCATTGTAATACATGTACCCACCTTTTTATAGGGGGTCCAGACAAGCTCCACCCCTTTTAGGAGGCTTTGACATCAGGACGATCCTTTTTCCAACAAGCTCCACCCCTATTAGTGAGGGTCCATGCATTTGGACTATTTCATGATAACTATGATGGGTACAAATCTAGGTGAACACAGTCCCTACATCTAATATATTTAAGTCTTGACTAAGAAATTATTTTGTTCTTCTTTAATTAAATATTCACGTTTGTGAGATTGTGTGATATTCCGCCAGTCGAGTTCTAATATTTATCTTGCATACATAATGCTGCAGGCCATCTTCAATTACTAAAAAATCGCGGCGAAGGCGTAAAATAAAATATGCAAATGCATTATTTGGCCGATTTCCAGCCGGGAACTAAAACGCAGAACATGATTAATTCCGTGTCTGACGCTTTTTAACCGGTTTGTTGCCGCACGAAGATTGAACCAGGGAGGATCTGCAGTATCACGTCTGCTCCCACAATATCAGCACAAGTTCAGACGCTCCCCTATCTGTTCAACCTGAGCGTCCTGGTTCATTCCTGAGACACTGGGGGAGTTCACACTGAGTTTTTTGGCGCGAAACCGTGTCGGAAAATGTGCCAAAAAATGGCCGAAAATACCTCCCATTGATTTCAATGGGAGGCGGAGGCGTTTTATTCCCGCGAGCAGAAAAACCGTCTCGCGGAAAAAAGAAGGGACATGCCCTAACTTCGGGCGTTTACGCCTCTGACCTCCCATTGACATCAATGGGAGGCAGAGAAAGCGTATTTAGCTGCGTTTTTTGCCCGCGGCACTCAATGGCCGCGTGCGAAAATCGTCATGCAGGCAGAGCAAAATCTTCCGCCTGCAAAAAACTGTGTGAACCCAGCCTTAGGGCTCATTCAGACGAGCGTGTATCATGTCTGCGTGACGGCCGTTAAAACACCGGCCGTTACACGGACACATGTATTTCAATGGACCCGTTCACACGACCGTTGTTTCAACGGAGCGCGTAAAGAGTCAATGGAAAAATAGAACATGTCCTATTTTCTTCCGTTTTCACGCATCCCTCCATACACTCTACTCTATGGAGGATCCGTGATAACGCGTCCCGCACGGGTGCTCCTCGGACGTGAAAAAGTTAGTTCGTCTGAATGTAGCCTTAAACAAACAGAACAGAGAAAACTGCATAACAATATAGATTTAAATGCAATTCAGTGTCTAAAAATCAGGACGACAGCCCCTTCTGCCCCACAGTAATCTGGATTATCAGCATATTAACAGCAGCGCAGAGTATTTCAGGAAATGAATGGGCTACTGTAGAAATAACTTAACATGTGAATTTATATAATTGTTACTGAGGCTGTGTGCGTAATTATGAACTGTATCCAAGGCGCCATAAATAGGGCGTCTCCTCCACGTGCTGCCGTAACTTTGGGTTCTTTTCTCGTCTACAATATTTCACCTATGACATCAGATGGAGCATGCCACCATTTTTTTTATTTCATACAAATCCAAAAAATAAAACCCTCTATATGCTTCTGTATGAAATTGGAGCCGTACAGAGGTACAGGAAGGGTTCATAAATATGTATGGGCGCCATATTACAGCTCCGTACAACTCGGGGGTTGTACGAGAACATAATACAGTCGTGTGCACTAGGGCTAAATTCTAGAGAGAGACACGAAATTTCCAGTTTTGGGGTTTTCTTTTTTTTTTTTCTACCTTCACTATTAGTTTCCGCTGCTTGTTCAGTCTCTTCTTTCCTATTTTTTACTTTCCTTCTGTTCCGTTCCTTTTTCTTCCTCCTATCTCAGGATACCTGTAAAGGATTTGCCAGACACAGCTTCTGTGTCGACGCCCGTGGGCAATCAGTCTGCACCTGCTCCTATGTCTGTGAGACTGACTCCATCTTCCGCCACTCACTCCCTGCCTACTTGCAACGACCCGTCCTAAGCGACGGGGTACAACTGGGCGACGGTCCCTACGCTCAGTAAGTGCAAGACAGACAAACAGACAGGGGTACACAGAAGCTAGGGAAACGGGGCAGCTGCCCACGGAGACACCATGAGCAACAAGAGTAGTGAACGAGCCGAGTCAAACCAGGAGAGAACGCGGTACAAAATGCTGAGCAGGAGAGTGGTCAGAAAGCCAAGGTCAATAACAAGCAGAGGATGAGTAGTACAAGCAGCAGCAGAGCCAGGAAACAAGCAGAGCAGAATCACAGGCAAATGAGGAACAGGAAAGGCAGGTATAAATAGACAGTGGGCGGGAGCTAGCTCCGTCTGGCCAGGCTGCGATAGGCTCTCCCACTCCTAAGCCTGCCAACCTGAGTGGTGGAAGATGGAGTCAGTCTCACAGACATAGGAGCAGGTGCAGACTGATTGCCCACGGGCGTCGACACAGAAGCTGTGCCTGGCAGATCCTTTACAATACCATCTTATATTCTTCATATCGTTTTTGTCTTGTACTGAAATCTATTTCAATATCATGTTGGGACATTGAGGTTGGGAAGGTCTCATGCACCTCTATCTTCGGCTGTTTTTGTTTTATTTCTGTTTTGACGATTTTAGTAGCAGGTCCTAGTCCAACATCGGGGCCACTAATAGGGTCTATCAAGGAGCTGCTAATAAGTACTGATTGTGTATCCTCACCATTTTCAAGATTTCTGCTTGCTGTCAGTAAATGAAAAACTTCTTATTGGCTGGAACCCCATTTGTAATGGCCGGAAGGAGGTGAAGGGGAAGTGAGCCCTAATCTACCCACCGCCCTGTCCCTGCCTACTTGCAACGACCCGCCCTAGGCGACGAGGTACAACTGGGCGGCGGTCCCTACGCTGTCTAAGTGCACAGGAAAACAAACAGGGAACATGCAAGGGAAGGGGCAGTAGCCACGGAACGCCACGAGGAAACGGAGCGGCGAACGGACAGTCAGGACCAGGACGAAGTGAGTACACCCAAGCGGACAAGGAGACAGAAGCAAGCCAGGGGCAAAGCAAAGCAGGTCAAGCAGAACTGCAGCAAGGCAGAAGCACGGCAGAAGCAGGCTGGAGCAAGCAGCAGTGGGGCCAGGAATCCAAAAGAATTACAAGCACTGAGGGAGAGAACAGGGCAGGTAATAAAGGACAGGGGGCGGAGCTAACTCCGACAGACCAGGCCGCGATAGGCTCTCCCACTCCTGAGCCTGCCACCCTGGTTGGTGGGAGATGGTGTCAGTCGAACAGGTCTGGCCTCAGGTGTGGATTGATTAATCCCAGGAGTATAGCTAGATGAAGTACCTGGCAGATCCCTAACACCATTCTTACCTAGTCCTGCTCAAGGAGCTGAGGGTTTGTTACCATATACCCAGTCTAAGCAATACTGTGTGAGCTAAACAAAGCAGCAAACCAGTAGGGATGAGCCATCAGCCTGGAGTCCGGTACTGGAGAGAGATTTATGCTGCTGCTGTGAGAGAATTGTCTAACACACTAATACATTGTAACAAACACGTCTGTTATGCGAGCTGGACTGGGGTTTTTAGTCTCCTCAGCCTTTGCCTGGCAGTGCATACTGGGAGTTGTAGTTTTGCAACAGATGGAGAACCACAGGATGGGGACTACTGCCTTAGGCCATCCATGACCTTCTGTTTTCACACAGGAGACATAATCTCGGTGCGTGGAAGAGCAGGAATGTGCAGAACCGCTGACTCGTTTTGCTATAGATGAGAGAGGGATACGCTTTCATCGTCACCAGAGTGTAAAATCCGACACCATTGGTCACATACTACGCGTCTCTCACACCCTGCAGTGACATTTTTTTTCCAGCAATATTTTTGTGCTAATGTCATTCTACTGATGCCAGAAAAACAGTCCCCTCCAGCCAAAATAAAAAAAGACTTGGACTTGAAGAACTACAAAAACAGACCAACCAGGTCCCATAGAAGGATCAGCACTCTATTCACTTTTGTAGGCCCAGCAGAGCTGAATGAATGGGAAATATCCTACAGGGAGTTTGGCCCTTTAAGCTTTAAGCAGGGGCGGGTTTATTAGTGCTAAGTGTGGGCGGAGCCTTGATGGGTTGAATCTAAAGTCCCATGCTGAGAGGAGTCCTACACTACTGGATATGTGCAGTTTTTAAGCCAATCACATGACAGGATTGCTTATGTATCATGTGATTGGCTATAAACTTCTCTGGATCAGCCGAGGGGGGACACTGCAAGGATTAATGTATTGACTGCAAATAAAGTTTTGGGGCTCAGATCTCATATAGTAATTTATAAAATGAATAGAGACTTTTTTTTTTTTTTTTTTTTTTAAAGGACCAGTATATTTCTTGGGGTAAAAGGGGTACAGGTACCTTAATAAGTCATTATATTTAAAGTAATAAAAGTTTCACTTTAAATGGCATTTAGGAAAAAGTCCCCTAAAAAGTCCCCTGTTCTTTCACAAATTTTTAGTCCTATCAGTCTTTGGGAAAGTTGGATGATAATCAATATGGCCGCTATTATAGTGCCCATGAGATGAGTCCAAAATGGCACATATGTCTGATAATATAATACGGGGGAGGGGATATGTCTGAATATGATGGGTGGTAGAAAAGAAAAGCTAAGTAAAAATCATAGCTAGCCGAGAGTCAGTTTCCGGCTAGGAGAGTATTCACACCTGCAGGATTGATGATTATTTTCATCAGTCAAAGAAAGTGAGACTGTGCTGAGGTGAGAAGTTGGTGAGATAAATATAGATTGCGACACTTTCACGCTTAGTCAGTCATCAGTGAAGAATCGGAAGTATTGAGGGTAAAAGATGGCTGCCGCTCACGGTTACCATTAGCTTTGTGTAAGCTGTTCACTGTGGGAACAGACGTCTTCTAAAGGGTGAATTTCCCCTTTAAATTCAGTGAACCTGTCATGAAGTGGTTAACTATATATTTGTTGCACAACAATCGTTACAAAAACAAAAATCCCCTTTCCTTGATGGTTTGTAAATTACATGTGGGCGAGATACAATGCGCCAATCAGCCACTTGTTATATGTAATTTAAAGGGGAACTCTGATCCCTACATCATAATGACTGTGTTATAGAATAGAATATGTAAATATATACATCTGACTAACACACTGCAGCTAGAGGGGGCGCTCCAGACTACACATCCAGACCGCTGTTATAGGGGGCGCTCCAGACTACACATCCAGACTGCTGTTATAGGGGGCGCTCCAGACTACACAACCAGACTGCTGTTATAGGGGGAGGTCCAGACTACACAACCAGACTGCTGTTATAGGGGGAGGTCCAGGCTACACATCCAGACCGCTGTTATAGGGCGCGCTCCAGACTACACATCCAGACCGCTGTTATAGGGGGCGCTCCAGACTACACATCCAGACCGCTGTTATAGGGCGCGCTCCAGACTACACATCCAGACTGCTGTTATAGGGGGCGCTCCAGACTACACAACCAGACTGCTGTTATAGGGGGAGCTACAGACTACACAACCAGACTGCTGTTATAGGGGGAGGTCCAGGCTACACAGCCAGACTGCTGTTATAGGGGGCGCTCCAGACTACACAACCAGACTGCTGTTATAGGGGGAGGTCCACGCTACACAGCCAGACTGCTGTTATAGGGGGCGCTCCAGACTACACAGCCAGAATGCTGTTATAGAGGGAGGTCCAGGCTACACAGCCAGACTGCTGTTATAGGGGGCGCTCCAGACTACACAACCAGACTGCTGTTATAGGGGGAGGTCCAGGCTACACAGCCAGACTGCTGTTATAGGGGGCGCTCCAGACTACACAACCAGACTGCTGTTATAGGGGGGAGGTCCAGACTACACAGCCAGACTGCTGTTATAGGGGGGCTCCACACTACACAGCCAGACTGCTGTTATAGGGGGCGGTCCAGACTACACATCCAGACTGCTGTTATAGGGGGCAGTCCAGACTACACAGCCAGACTGCTGTTATAGGGCGAGGTCCAGACTACACAGCTAGACTGCTGTTATAGGGGGCAGTCCAGACTAGACAGCCAGACTGCTGTTATAGGGCGAGGTCCAGACTACACAGCTAGACTGCTGTTATAGGGGGAGGTCCAGACTACACAGCCAGACTGCTGTTATAGGGGGCAGTCCAGACTACACAGCCAGACTGCTGTTATAGGGGGCAGTCCAGACTACACAGCCAGACTGCTGTTATAGGGGGCAGTCCAGACTACACAGCCAGACTGCTGTTATAGGGCGAGGTCCAGACTACACAGCTAGACTGCTGTTATAGGGGGCAGTCCAGACTAGACAGCCAGACTGCTGTTATAGGGCGAGGTCCAGACTACACAGCTAGACTGCTGTTATAGGGGGAGGTCCAGACTACACAGCCAGACTGCTGTTATAGGGGGCAGTCCAGACTACACAGCCAGACTGCTGTTATAGGGAGAGGTCCAGACTACACAGCCAGACTGCTGTTATAGGGCGAGGTCCAGACTACACAGCTAGACTGCTGTTATAGGGGGAGGTCCAGACTACACAGCTAGACTGCTGTTATAGGGTGAGGTCCAGACTACACAGCCAGACTGCTGTTATAGGGAGAGGTCCAGACTACACAGCCAGACTGCTGTTATAGGGCGAAGTCCAGACTACACAGCCAGACTGCTGTTATAGGGCGAGGTCCAGACTACACAGCTAGACTGCTGTTATAGGGGGAGGTCCAGACTACAGAGCCAGACTGCTGTTATAGGAGGGGGCTCCAGACTAGCTATAACAAAGAGAGCAGATATGACGGCCGCTACTAACCAGACATTGTTACCATTTTCAGGTATTCTCCATTGTGGTCTTTGGCTCCATCATAAATGAAGGTTACATAAACATTGACAGCCCGGAGCTGCACTGTGTGTACAACAGAAATGAGGACGCTTGTAACTACGCCATCTCCGTCGGAATTATCGCCTTTTTTGCTTGTCTGTTCTTCATCATTCTGGATATTAATTTCCCTCAAATCAGCAGCGTCAAGGACAGGAAAAAAGCGGTGATTCTGGACATGGGTTTCTCAGGTTAGTACATCAATACCATTGCAGGGAAGTGGCGCGTGACCTCATCCTTCATTGTGTCCCGTTGGTGGGATTTCACTGTAGTGTGAGCGGCTAGGAAGTTGTAGTCTAAAGACATTGCTAGAATCATGTTGTTGACAGGATTGTAAACCTATCTAGTCACCCCCATGTATGACTGATTGGTGGGATGACCCACCTAAAAACACATCAGATGGGACCCTTATAACAGTGCCAGCCACATGACCTTATAACAGTGCCAGCCACAGGACCTCCATAACGGTGTCAGACACAGGACCTCCATAACAGTGTCAGACACAGGACCTCCATAACAGTGTCAGACACAGGACCTCCATAACAGTGTCAGACACAGGACCTCCATAACAGTGCCAGGCACAGGACCACCATAACCGTGCCCTCCCCCCATAAGTGACAGCTAGATATTACTCCACTGGGTAAATCTCATACCTGTCAACCTGCATCACATGTGACAAGTTGTAAGGCGGGATGGTTCACACCGCGACAACTCTCACATGTGCCATGGGTTCGCCACTCATGGTCTAGCGTACAGGTCACGCAGGATCCAGCTGTTATCGATCACATGTAAGTGCAGGACCAGCGTTCCCCGCGGTAGACATCATCAAGCTATTGTATAACACCCTACAGGCCAGCCGCAGGCTGTCAGGGCAAGCTGGGACTTGTAGTTCAGCAACAACTGGATTGCAGAAACACTGATTTAGCATCTAGATTTTCACCTCGTAATAAGCCAAGAATTTCACCATATCAATTCTGCACATGGCTGGGGGTTGTAGTTCCCCAACAGCTGCAGAGCTACAACCTTCAACCCAGTGAAACACTTTACAGTATTCCTCCTCTCCTTCCTCCGTGCAGCTTTACATTTTTTTTTTTTTTTTTAATGTAGATACTTATCAAGAAACGTTTCGTTCAATTACAATTACATTTCCTTTTGCATAAATAATGATGTGAAACCTGAAGTTGAGTCTCACACAGTTTACAACTTAAAGGAACACTCCAGGCACAAGGGATTCACTCTATTATGCAAGGCCTGAGGGGGCGGAGCATGACACAAAGATTCTCTCTGTTGTTCTTTAAAGAGGACCTGTCACTAGAACCTACATAGTGCGTTAGTAGTCTCAACTAATGGCCGCTGTGTCTGTGAGTCCAGCGGTGTTTGTCCTGTACTTATTCGTCCCCCTGTTGCTGAGCTATGGACCCCTCTTTATGCAACCAACTAGCCAAGTGGGTTTGGCCGCCAGTGATTCTTAATGGGCGGAGCTACCACTGAGGCTCTGACGCTGACCTATAAGCGTTAGGCTGACTCACGCGATGACGCTGGCTGAAGACGGTCTTTAGGAAACTGCCTCATGCTGATAGGTCAGCGTCAGAGGCTCAGTGGTAGCTCCGCCCATTAAGAATCGCTGGCAGCCAAACCCACTTGGCTAGCCAGCGGGTCATTTCCATATTGGTTGCTAAATAAAGAGGGGTCCTTAGCTCAGCAACGGGGGGACGCACAAGTACAGGACAAACACGGCTGGACTCACAGACACATAACATAGGCTATTAGGTGAGGCTACTAACTCACTTTGTAGGACCTAGCGACAGGTCCTCTTCAAATCCTTGTCATGCTCCACCCCCTCGGGCCCTGCACTAAGCATAACAGTGTATAACGTTTGCCTGGAGTGCTTCCTTACCTATTGCAATAAATGACTCATTGACTTATCTCTGTTTCTGTTTGGTCCAGGGCTGTGGTCTTTTCTCTGGTTTGTGTGCTTCTGCTTTTTGGCCAACCAATGGCAAAGGACGCCAAATTACCCCCAGATCAACCAAGCGGCCGACGCTGCCAGAGCAGCTATTGCCTTCTCCTTCTTCTCCATTATCTCCTGGGTGAGTATCTGGGTATCACTTAGGCCATTGTTTTATTCAGTATTATATTTAGGTAACAGTGTATTGGAACCTGTATATTAATCAGACCCCTAAAATTATTCAGACCCAAGATCACACCCCTAAAATGTATCAGACCCAGACAAGACCCCTAAAATGCTTCATGATCACTGTCGCCCCCTGCTGACTAATGTACTGTATAAGCAGTGGGGGAAGGGAAGTGACAACTGCACTGAGCACATTTCTTCTTCTGCCCTCAATGGAAAAGAATATAAATGTGGACGGGTTGGAATTTCTTGTTGATGAAATTTTCTGTTTAATGTTTTTATCTAAATCTGTATATCAGTATGTCACCTGATGTGCTGGATTATCAGACTTTCTGGATTATTGGATGCCAGATTAAAGGAATGTTGGGGTCATTCACACATATGTTTAATCTGTTTTTTCCTACTTTCCTCTGTCTTTGTTAGGCTTACTTATCACTATGTGCCATGGACAAATTTAAGCATTTAGCTTTTGGCGAAGACGAGCAGAGGATTATTTCCCATCCCCAATCCCCTCCTTGTATCCCAGCTCTCTCTATTTCTCCTATCGCCTGTGCCTCATGTCCTAAAACCCAATTAACAAACTCATAGTGAACCATTTGTAGGTTAAACACCTGATCAAAAATGATCTTGTGTCATAGATACAGGTAAGGTCACATTGGTGACATCTGTGATCTCGGATCTACACTGATTTCCGGGACTCGATAGAGAAATCAAATCCCTTTTGGTACTTCTCAGAAACAAACAAAATTTCAATCAAATAAATGGCATTCCAGTAACGGAAATCTCTGAGCAGTACTAAAGGGTTCAATCGCTCTATAGAGCCCTGGAAATCAGTGGTACTCCGAAATAACAGACGTCACCAATGTGACCTTGTCACCTTTGACGGAAAAAACTGAAACTCACCGTCCTCATTAAAAAGAGTGTGAATTTTTTTCTATATTATCCGGCTTATTCATGACTTGTGTAACCCAGAGTGTTAATCTATTGCTTACTGTTCTACTTTTTTAACCCATTATTAACCCTTTAACATACCCTCTCACCCAGGCTGCTATGGCTCTGAAAGCCTTTCAGAGATTCCGCCTAGGAACTGATATGTCCCTGTTTGCCACGGACCAGTTCGCCCCTGGACCCAACGCGGGATACCCAGGCTACCCCACAGGCAGCGGTATTGAAACGACAGAAACCTATCAAAGTCCTCCTTTCACCGAGAATGCAGACATCAGCCCCAAGGGATACCAAGCACCCTCGTACTGATGGAGAGAGGGGGACCCGGGATGTTTGTATGCAGATATAAGAGGTGTACTGATACAGTACAGAGAATCAAATGACTACCGTATCCTGCTGTACATTCTAGATGTGATTACCGGAATTATGCCTGTAGTTAGATGTACAGTGCACTCTGTACTGTGACATTGATTGCTTGTTTGTGATCACTTCAAAAAGGTTTTCCTGTTTTTTACTAAGTGTTCCCTCTAAGTTAGGCCTCTACTCGGTATTGGATTGCAGCTACCACCAAAGGACGTAGGGGCTAGCAGTTCAATAAAACCAACTTAAGAGGCTAAACATGCCATTTCTTAAAGGGGATCCGTCGTATCTCCTATCTGAGGGCAGCATGGGATAGGGGAGGAGACGCTGAACTCGGGAATATATAGTTTCCTATGGTTTGATTCAGTATTTTCATATAAAAAGCTGTTCAAATGCTGCCAGGATTGAGCCTGTGAGTCCTGCTTGCCCCGCCCACACGCTGCTGATTGACAGCTCACTGTGGGCGGAGGAAACATGACTCACAGGCTCAATTCTGGCGGCATTTGAACAGCTTTTTACATGAAAATACTGAATCAAACCATAGAAAACGATATATTCCCGAGTTCAGCGTCTCCTCCCCTATCCCATGCTGCCCTCAGATAGGTGATATGACAAATTCACTTTATACAGGCAGACACTTATCTACAGTCCATGCCTATTTTAACAAGGGCACTAGATCATTGTATCTACTTTTATGTCATATAGAATAATTTCATATATCCTGATCTGATCTATAATGGGACAAACAAGAGTAGAATATTAGTGTTTTTATCATTAGTCATGCACTCAGGTTTTTGTATTTAATCAGAACAAATATTCAGCTTCTGAAAACATTCCATCTGTAACAAGGATAAGGATATAAAACCCTGTGATGGCTCCTAAAATATAAGCATGGCAGCCTATAGACAAATCCCTTCCCCCAACTAGAAGATGATCACTTCCGCTGCTGGGATTGTGGGAGAGATCAGTGGAAAGTGTTACATTTCTCTGCAGCGCCATCACAGGAGAAATGAAGTATTTGTCTGTATAATGTATGGACGTGGTGGGTCCTCCAGTGCGAGAGATGCTCTTTATAGTCACTCTCTGATCTTGCTGGTAAATGAGGTTATCCTACTTCTTTTAACTCAGAATTCCCTAACAGGGTACTTAAAAAGTCTTTCTAAACCAGACAACCCCTTTAACGGTCAGTGAGGAAAGTCAAAGTGGCGCTCTCGGCGGGAAGAGTGGAAGTTGCTGATAACTGGCAGAAATGGTGATCACGTACTATAGGTATAGTTTACTTGTCTGAGATTTTTTAAAGAAATTGATGAAATTTATAGATATTCTTCTAAATCGGGATTAAATTACTGAAAGAAAAAAAAATAAAGTGATGGGACAGGCTACGGGCTGGGATAGGTTTATGCAGAGTCGTAGCTAGGTTTTTCTTTAACCGATGCAAAAATTAAGTTTGCGTTCCTAGCCTTGTTTTTAGATACCCTGGCCAAGGCAGAGAGGCTGGTTGGCAATGCCCCAACCTGGCTTATATCATGAAATGACATATAACCGATCCCTGGAAACAATATAATGTCATCATGCATGTTTTGTAAATCCATCAACCAATTAGATTGCTAGGGGCTACTGAGGCGTGATACACAATGTGACTCATACCTCATTGATATAATTGGTTTCTATAGAAATGACAGATACAATGTTGTGTCTGCAAAATCAATTTTTTTTTCTCCATTGAATTAAGCCCAAGTCAGAAATGTGTTGCAGACAATAACCCAGATAAAGGAGACATGCGATTGGTTGTTGAGTTACTGCATTCTGAAAACCATAGCAAATCTGCCTCTTCCTAAACAGCAGCGCCACCTGCTGGCCAGAAAATGATACTGAGTTTTTCTATAAAACAATGGTCACACATGTGTGAATGAAAGTTGGGTTGTGGCCATTACAATGACCTATAAAACTATTCTACAGAACCCAAACCATATACTGGCAAGTGAAACAACTGCACAAATCTGGGGAGCAACATTACTTGTAGTTGAATGCCGAGTTACAGCCTGTATTATACTCTAGAGCTGCATTCACAATTCTGCAGGCTGCAACACTGAAATCACGACTCAATATGCTGGCTTAACATACTGGCACCGTAGAGTAATCTGATGCTGGAAAAACTAACTGTTCTCTTGCATTATAGAAGCTTAACTAACCTGTTAGGGGGAGGGGGGGGGGGGTGTCTGCTGACAAGCTTGTTGACTGTTTCCAGCTGAATGCAGCTCTGGAGTATAATACAGGTTTTATGTTGACAATGGCCACCAGCGACGTTGGAGCCTCTGGAAATAAATGTGGGGGGCAGTGGTTTTGATGCATTCGTAATGCCAAGCAGCAGGAAGGAGACAGGGGCACCCATACCGCCAGCCCCAGACTTACAACATAGACACCCTGGGACTTCACGCTACTAATAATAATGAAAAGGTTTAATAAGTAAAAATGGACCCCTTGCAGTCCTATGGAAACATGTAGCAAACAGTTTGTAGCGAGCAATATATTATTCAATGTGGGGGGCCTTAGAGGGAACACAGAAGTTGTCACAATGTGGGAATTTTTTTAAAGGGGTCATAGAAGATGAGAAAAACATGACTGCTCTCATCCAGAAACAGCGCAACATTTCTTCATTGGCTGGGTCCGGTATTGTAGAATTCATTTGAATAACACTGAGCTGCAGTACCAGACACAACCTATAGTCAAGGGTGGTGCTGTTTCAATGGAAAAAATAAAATCTCATACAACCCCTTTAACAGACTACGTATAATGAGAAACGGTCTGTCTAAATTCAGTTTCTGTACCTGTTGGATGATGTGTGTTCAGTGCACCGTGTCACCTTTTCTAGCTAAATGTATCAGTGTAGAAACAACTCATCTGAATTTAAAAGCACAAATGACCGCTATGTACCTTCAACCGTAGACGAGACAAAAAAAAGTCACATCTAAAAATTACATCCAAAAGTTATATATCAGCAAATCGTTCACAGGAAATAAAAAAAAATGTTAATGGAAAGTTTCACGCTGAAGATCTGTAGTTCTGTCTCCCTCCGACTACATCACAACACCCCACCTTGTTCTATACATCACAGGTGACTATGGCCAAGTGGAGCCGGTGTATCATTGGTCTATGGCATAGACAGAAAAGCAGACCACCCGACTGCCATGGGGCTTGTGTTGAAGGGACGGCTTCCCGTCACTGTTATAGCCTTTACCTTCAGTCACCACTAGGAGGAGCTCATGCAGACATTTTTACAGCTACCATTGACTACAATACTAGCTGTAGAAAACCCATATGCAGAGAGCTCCCCCTAGTGGTGACTGCATACAGCTAAAATTCGTGTGAAGGGAAGTGGTGGATTTGGAGCTCTACATGTGAAAAACGCTTCCTAGTTTCCCCACACGATTGAAAGAGAAGCCAAGGTGAAATTTAGACCTTGTCGGCATGAGAAACATTATTTAAATTAGCACGGTGGAGAATTATACGGTTGCTATGCTTTTTTTCTCCCTAACAACTATCAGTATAGCAGTAGATGGTAGCCAAGGGTTTATGTACAATAGAGGATGCCCTGGTGGTTACTATGGGCCCCTTAGATGACGAGCCCTCGCACCCTCCTTTCCCAACTCAAGTCCCCTATAGGTGACATGACCCTTGCTGCAATATCTGGACTAGGGTCCCCTGTTATTTATAGTACTACTGTCCTCTCATGTTGGGGTGGCTTTTGGACCCCTACAGGGCCCAGGGCAACTGTAACCCCTGCTCTCCTGTGGTTACGCTCCTCTATAGGGTAAAACAAAAACCTAATACATAAAACAACATCCATGTTTCCATATGAAATTTCTAGTCCTATCAGTACGGCTGACATACGTGCTCTGTATATTATACTGCACTTGCCACCAGGTGGAGCCGTGGAGCCCGACCTATGAACCTCACTTCATATACAACTGCCAAGAATTGCGCTGTTTGCGCAAGAGAAGCGTTTTTAATACACTTGACACTGGTTGTAGGGAGCCATAGTACATTCCAGCACAGACACATAGGCCAGACCAACGGGGGTTCACTTACATAATGTTACACTATTTTAAAGCACTATCGCTAGTATTGGGAGTGTTATTTTTTTGTGCAAAACTACAACTCCCTTCATGCCCCGACATCCGCCTCATGCCTTAGTGAGGTCATTTAATTGGCTACTTCCTTTTAATTCAATCATTGTGACATCATCGCAACAATCACTATAGTGACATCAGCCTCAGTGATGTCACTAGTTTCTAGTGACATAGAATTACGGGACATTGACCCATACCCAATCACGTAGGCCCTAGGTACACCAAGTTATAAAGGGTCAACCTAGCCTGATGAATGTGTTCAGTAACCAATGACAGAACGTACATATTGCTCCGCGCTTGCCGGTCGTCACATACACTTCGCCAATTACGCACCAGATCTCTCCAGGGTCTGTCTACCGGGAAACCAGGGCGGTTCACAAACGTGTCAGTTATAAAGTGTGGTCTGTGTGTGTCTGGACAAAAGTGACATGTTTACAATTATCTGTATATATCGTATCTCCTGAAAGAACAATCTGTGATTGTGCGTTTTCAGTAGCGTCTTGTGTCGGAAATGTATCTTGTTTTCTGTACATGATGAAATAAAAAGAGAAGATTAAATGGAAGACGAGTGTGGCCTCAATTCTTCTCCTGACTACTAAGTGGCTGTATTCACATGAATGAGGATGAACTGCAATACCAGCCCCAACCAGTGGACAAGGGTGGTGCTGTTTACAGAAAAAAAAACACTTTATAAATTAGGCTATTTTAATATGGCCATTATATGGGGGGCTGGTGCAATGTCCCTCCTTACGGCTCTGAAAGACTCAGCCCACCTATGTATTACATGGTCATCCCACGTATAAAAATAGATCTATTGACGAGGGGTAGATATACAAACATAGCAGAGCTGAATTTGTTATGTATTTTTTACACTGAAAATCAATAGATTTCCAAACGGCCATATGAGACAGGAAATACATCATGATGACAAACTCAGCTCTGCTACATATTTCTACAATATACAGTAAAATGTACTCGATGGTAACAGGTCATCAAATAATTTAGATTACTGAATGCCGAATTAAAGGAATTTCACTGTATTCTTTGCAGCTGTTGCTGCCCTAATGACCAATTAGATCACTTGATCCTAACCGCAGAAATATGACCCGGTTGGTTGTATTCCCCTTTAATTATACCTGTGCTTCAGATTCAATACCCCAGGAGATGCCCATAAATGATGTAGTACCCACATGAGATCTTAAAGGGAAAGTGTCATCTTAATTAAAATGTTTGCATTCATTAGAACAATTGGGGATGAGGGGGGGGGGGAATCATTCACACCCCTATAACCAACCAGACTGCTGGGTCTCGGTTCGCCACATAAAACCTAGACTCTAACGCCATCTAGTGACTGGCAAGTGTTACTGCAGTTTTTCAAAAAAATTTCATAAAAGAATCAAGTCAGTCAGAGTAAGCATTTTTTTTATTTATTTGCCCAATGCAGTTTTTTTTATCAGACAGGTGGAGTACCCCCTGCCCTGTGCATATAACATTTTGTTCTCACCACAGAGAAGCGCTGGTCACCCTTCCACAATGCTGAACATGGAGCTTACCAATATGCGGTGTTAACCCCCTCACAACCACAAGCAGCTGAAATGATCCAGGTCAAAAATAAATCAAACAGTGTTAACAATTGTACAACATTCATAGGTTCAATACTAGAGGATGAAATGGTCAGGTCCAGACCGTACAAATAGGCGGCAGGGAGCCGGACACCTCGACGGGTATCAGTCATCTATCGGCAGCCATAATGACATTAGAGGCACTTCATACCTCGCACCTCCTTCCTATAATGGATCCAATGATAAGATGAATGTCTAGAAGACACGATCATGGTACTTAGGCCCCAATTCCATGAAACCTGAGCAGTAATTTACAAATTTTGAAACAAATGTTTTCAATAAAGTTTTTAATTTTTGAATCTATACACAGACTATTAATCTTCTTAATTTAATAACTAATACATTGGCGCAGCTTGGACCCCTGCAGTATTATCATGTGACGGGGCAGAAGGGCCAAAACCATCTAACAAAAAACAAACAAAAACTGGCCTTGTTGCCAATAGCAACCAATCTACGCTCAGCTTTCATTTCTTAAACTGCTCTGGAGAAATGAAACCTGTGCTGTGATTGGTTGCTATGGGCAACAAGGCCAGTTCTTCTGATAGACGGTCTGGATGACTATGGCCCATTGCTCCTCCTTGGCCT
Source organism: Rhinoderma darwinii (assembly GCF_050947455.1). Taxonomy (NCBI): domain Eukaryota; kingdom Metazoa; phylum Chordata; class Amphibia; order Anura; family Rhinodermatidae; genus Rhinoderma; species Rhinoderma darwinii. The sequence continues at coordinate 136,389,918 of NC_134692.1, read as the reverse complement.
TTAGATATTTCTCATGGGATCTTATTATTTATTCATCGTCACGCACGGCGTGTTTTTTTGTGGCAAGAACCGCTGCGCCCAGGTGTTCGCTGGAAGTCAATTGTGAAATATTGAATGCGCGGTGTTGGGTCAGGCGTTTTTTTCATGCAGTTAGCAGCGTTTTTCACCCATGTATTTTGGCCCAAAAAAACGCCACACAGAGTGTGTGTAAAGGAAGACTTTCCCTGACAGAGGTCCAGCACCATATAGAATGTGGAACATTATACATATAGTATTACAGGTCCTGTTACTTAATCCGTGACACTTGTGGAAGGGGCGGGGCTGTGACAACAACAAAAAAAACATCAGACAAAAATCTCCATTTGCTTTCCGATGGAAGAAATAGTTTACAATATTTATAGCAGGATATAGTATAGAATAGGGAACCGGGGTGGGGATGGCGCATGCGGTAAAGAGAGGCAGAGCAGACATGTATTCCATTACATTTCCAAATTATTACTCCCGATTCTGTGCGCCCAGCGTTATGTCGCTGCTTTATAAGAGGCTGCAAAGCCACGAGTGACTGACGCTTGTAAAGTGCGCGCGCGCGCAAAACAAAAGTGGCCGGTGCTCTATATAGTGAAACGGATTATAAATGATTGTAATGATTCATTAGTGAGTGTAAGATAATAAACTAGGGCTGGTGCCTAGCAACAAGTGATGCCCTCTCAATCCTTTAGCATTCTCAAGATTTCTGCTTGCTGTCAGTGAATGGAAATATTGACGAATGCTTAATGAATTTTACTGGTGTGTAAAATAATCTCTCGGCCGCATCCTCCCCCCTCCCACCAGGGCTGTGGTTGTCAATGCGACCCTGGGAACATACTAGGTGCTTTATATAACCTAAAAACGGCAGAAGATGATCTGCTATTATCAGTGTGTTTCTGGGGATGGGGGCAGGGATTATTATTTGCACTTCTCTTCAATCATCCCATTGATGAACACTAGTCAGCCTCTCCCAGACATGAAACGGCTGATAATAGGGAGCAATAGACTGCATTCAACTGCCCAGCAATTGTAGATTAATACAGATTTCAGGCCTAGCGTCCCGTTAACATATAACTTTAGTTCTCAGAATGCACCGGCCTCCACCCCCGCACATATGACGGTGGCATGTAAAACCCATTTACACATACGATGATCCAACCACGAATTAACAAAAATAGAATTAACTAGACGTTGCCCGATTATTGCTCAGCTAAACTTTCAAAAAAAAGAGAAACATGATTCCGGTTTGTGCCACAGCGACACTTGTCGGGCTCCGCAATGATACTGTAAAATAAACCGCGCCTTTTCACTATAGGACGTGGTGGTCACTTCTGCTCCGGCTGGAACGGATGGTCATTCTCTTCAGACGATATTCCAGGACAGACAAACAGAGGGTAACACCAACTCTGCGCCCTCCACACTCAGCACCGTCATCACATCATTTATTTGGCCACTCAGAGCATCATAATAATTTACTTTATTATCACCGGGCGGCCATATTGCCGCCTGGATTTGCCCACATTTCCTCTTTTACTATTACTGGTAATTTTTGGTGCATTTTTTTTTTCTCTTTCCTTTTAAGTGCAAACCCAAATCCTGGGGTAGATTTTCCAGAGCCTAACTGATGATCCGACTGATGGCCTGGAGCGATGGAAAGTCATGGTCTTCGAGGTGCAATGTCTTGTGATTTGCAACGTCCCGGGGAGACAGCACTTGGCTGCAGATGGAGCAGGTGGAGTAGTCCAGTTCAGGGGAGCTGGAGTCTGTTTGCCAGGCAGCTTTCTTGCTCTTCTTGGACTTATTTGAACTTTGTTTCTGCTCTAGCCGGAGCTCCTGGTGGGCAGTGAGCAGCTCCTGCTGTTTGGCGTTGTCTGGAAGCAGCACCAGGAGCTCGTTGAATATTAGACTGAAGTTTTCCCCAAGAAGTTGACGGCAGCTTTTGTAATACTCAGATGCAGATATCAATCCCTTGAACACAATGAGAATGTACATGAAGTTTTATATAAAAACAAATTATCCATAACAAATTAAAAGGGTTTTCCAGTCCTGAGACATTGATCCTCAGGATAGGCCGCCAATATGTGATCGATCGGGGTCCGACTCCTGCACCCCCGCCGATCTGTTTTTAAGGGGCCGCAGCGCTCTTATTACTTCCCGTTAATTTCCTTTACTGCTCACACTGTGAATCGCCGACACACATAGTGGCGGTTCGCAGTATTACAGCCTTCTGCCATTCACTTTAATTTACAGGAAGATCAGCAGTTGGTATCTGCTACTTTCATGTATGCCAACATCATATACTCCGTGATCACCAACATGTGCCAAAACTAAAACTCCCAGCATTCCCTGACAGCCTACAGCTGTTGGGGGATGCTGGTAGTTGTAGTATCACATCTGCTCCAGGTTGGAGAACACTGCTCTGTTTAATTCGGATGCCATCTAGTGGTAACTAAATGTCATGACATGTGAAAACACGGCAAGATTTGGAGAACAATGAAAAGCGGTGAATATAATGATTTCAAAACATATAAAATCCACAGCTGTATACGGCAAACACACGCGCAGTAGTTACCTGTCTGAACTTGCCGGAATGGGATTTAAATTCATTGAATGTAGACTCATCACTGTGCAGGTAATCTTTGATGGAGTCGATCAGGTGAATGTTTCTCTGCTGGAAGTTTTCAGGTATGAGGTAAGTCCTGGTGTAGAATGAGGCTCTATGAAGGTGAACAATCACAGGGTTTATTATCCTATATACACATTCCGCTGAAGCACCAATTCAGACAACCCCTTTTAAAATGCTTTAATGGGGTATTTAGAGCCTATATTAGAACCCCCATCATCTAAGTCAGAGAAATAGATCCTGCAAAGAGACTGGCTCACTCTCCGGACCACCCAACACGTCCATAGGTGGCCAATTGATTTAATGGGCCGCTGTGTAATAACGCCTCTTCTAGAGTGGAACCAAACAACCCCTTTAATAAGGACCAATACCCCTTATATGTGAAGGACCACGGTCATGCTGCATCAGGGTGTGTACGGACCACAGAATAACTTCCTGCTCTCCTAGTAGTATTACATATGGACCTGTCTACATAATCGGCCAGATGAGGGGAACGTATACTCTTATATGGCTTAATGACACATTAAATGTCCCGTCACTCACTCCTTCGCTGGTTTGGTGTTGGACTGTGAAGGAAGAGATGCAGAAGAGACATTGGTGAATCCCGGAGGAGGTTTCCCGACAGATGAAGACAATCCTGGAGGAGGAGGCAGAGGCGCCGCAGTCACTACAGGAGAAAATCCTACAAAAAGAAAGCACAGCCTTGTTTGCACACTATTAGGCTACATGCACACATCGCGGAATCTGGCGCAGAAACTGCATCAAAACCGCAGGTAAAATCCACACTTAATGGTGTTTTTTATGCATTTTGATGTGCGGTTTCTCCGTTTTGCTGCGGACATAAACGCGGTTTTATGCTGCAGATTTTGGTGCTTCTTGTTAGACGCTTGTCTGATACAATTTGCAAACGGAAACGCATCAGGTGCAAATGGCCTTAATGGATTTTTAGAATAAAAAATGAAGACGATTCATTTAAAAACCGGGCTGCATCCGCTTTATTGTGTACACGCGAGTATGGCGGTGCCCGGTACTGCAGGTCAGTGCACTTCATTCTTCTGATCGGCAGGATGCCCCAGGATTTGGACCCCCACAGATCAAACATTGATGACATATCCTAAGGGCCCTTTTACACTGGCCAATAATCGGGCTCGTTCATCTGCCGGTCGTATCGTTTTAAATACCGAAATTATCATCGTTGTCGGCAGCGCATCTCCCGGTGTAAAGAGGGAGACGCTCTGCTGACATAACGTATGGGGACGAGCGATCATAGTAACGAGCGATCGTCCCCATCCATAGCTCCTTGTCAAAGGAGCAAAACGAGATCTCGTTGATCGGCGCTCGTTTCCACGCCCCACATCGGACCATGTAAGAGTAGCTTAACCCCTTCAGGACAGACATTTTTTGGTTTTACAGTTTTTTTTCACTCCCCGCCTTCCAAGAGAAATAACTTTTTCTTTTCCCGTCAATAGAGCGGTGCGAGGGCTTATTTTTTGCAGGTGAAGTTGCAGTTTGTATCATTAACATTTAAAGTACCATATAATGTACTTGGAAACTGAAAAAAAATAAATTTGCGGGCTGAAATTTTAGCTTTCCAGGAAAAAAACTGTGATTCCTACATTGTTTTTTGGGTTTCGTCTTTACAGCTTTCACCATTTGGTAAAAACGACAACTTAAGTTTATTCTGTGGCTCAATACGATGAAGGTGGAAACAAATTGATATTGTTTTTTTTAAATATATTTTGCTACTTTTAAAGAGAAAAAAAAAAACTTAGCTAAAAAAAACAAAATAGTTTTGTGTCGCCACATTCTGAGAGCCATAACTTTTTTTCATCCATTGTGCGGTGTCAGGGCTTATTTGTTGCGGGACTATCTGTAGTTTTTATTGGTACCATTTTTCGGTACATACAACTTTTTGATCCCTTTTTATTTCATTTTTTTGGGTTATTTTAAGAGCCAAGTTGACCAAAAAAAAACCTTTTTTGTTTCCTTTTTTTATATTACTTTAGAGGAAGAATGGGAAAAAGGGTTTTTTGGTTTTTCTAACTTTTAATATTTTTTTCCACTACTAAAAACTTAATTTCCCTTTTTTTGCGGTTTATTAGCCCCCCAGGGGACTTGAACCAAATCGCTGTAACACACTGCAATACTAATGTATTGCTGTATATTGTCATTTTTACAGGCTTAATTGTTAAGCCCTGCCACAGGCAGGGCTTAAAGGCAGAGTGAAGGCAATCCTGGGGGCCTTCATTAGGCCCCTGGGCTGCCGTGACAACCGTCGTCATCCCCCGATCTCATATGGTGGGGCGATGAGCTTTCGGAGGAGTCATTTCCCCCTCTTATCAACGCTTCACATGCTACGGTCGCGATTGACCGCCGCATTTGCGGGGTTAAACAGCCAGGATAGCTGTTCCTGGCGGTTAGTCCCGGGTGTCAGCTGTAAAACACAGCTGACACCCGCTGCATACGGAGCACGTTCCAAACATCACCCACCGCACCAGGACGTAATGGCACATCCGGGTGCGCGAAGGGGTAAAGGATAGCTCATCAATGTTTAAGTCCTAAAAACCACTTGAAGTTATTTCCAACCGCACTAGAAGTAATGTATGCAATAGCGCCCTCTAGTTCACCGTTGGTAGGGCATGTATTATAGTTCACTGTAAATGGACTTGTACCGATGAGAGTTGTAGTCCTCACAGCATGAAGCCATAACACCACTGATGATACAATAGTGAAACATTTTACCTGGTGGCGGCATCCTCAGCATGTTACTGTTCACCAATGCTGGAAAGTCTTCATCGGACGCAGGGTACTTTGGACCTGGAATGCCGACGGTCTTGAACCCCGGGGGGTCTATAGAGCGGCTTCCTTTCTCTGGCCCGTTTTTCTCACGGAGTCCGTTAATGACCGTGTTAGACTTGTCACTGAGGATTGAAGTAGCGGGTGGTGTTGGGGTGCGCTCAATCTCTGTGGCATTCTCTTTGAGGGATGAACTTGTTGAGCCGTCTTCTACCGTCTGACCGGTGGCTGGATTGCTCGGCTTCTCGAATACCACGCGCTTCTTTTTGTTGCCTTTCCCGCTGGTTTGGGAAGATGTAGTCAGCAGCTTAGAGATATCCATCATGGTGGGAGCATTACGGAATTCCTGCGCAGTTATCCCAATGCCATCGTCTTCATCCTCCGATACGGAGGGAGGTTTCAGAATTTTCTTGTTGGAAACTTTTGTGATGCTGGACTGGAACGCTTTCTTTGATACTTTATTGGGAGCAGCAACAGTAGGGGAAGAGGTTTTTGTCGTACTTTTAGAAGAGGAAGTTGCCCAAGCTGAAGCGACCGCCGACAGCGGCGTACCGAGCCTTAAGTTGGACACCAAAGCTGGGAAATCCTCCTCCTGGAAGGCATTAGAGGACCGTGCAGATGAAGTGTATGACAGCCCGGCAGGGTAGGCGGCCCCCGAGGAAGAGCCGGAGGAGGAGGACAGACTTGGGAAATCCTCCTCTTTTAGTTTAACGGGAGCTGGTTTTGGAGCACTGCAAATTATAAAAAAAAGAAGAAAACACTTAGGTCACGTTCACATGAGTGTGGGCAACCCCGGATGTAAAAAACTGCAGTTCTTCACGTCCGAGGTGCACCCGTGCGGGACGCGTTATCACGGATCCCCCATAGACTGGAGTCTATGGAGGGATGAGTGACACGCAGTAAAATAGGACATGTCCTATTTTTTCACAGACCCTTCACACGCGCTGTAGAAAAAACGTTCGCGTGAACGGCCCCATTAAAATACGGCCGTCACACCGACGACTTATACACTCGTCTGAATGAGCCCTTAAAGGGACTGACCACTTTGAATACAGTCTCTTGCAGTTTTGACTTAGACTGTATGATGCTGTAACCTGCAGATTTCTCTTGACGTTCGCAACAGAATTTTTGGAATACCCTTGCAGCTAACGGGATGGATGCCTGTATTCTGTTAGACATTATTTCACTCCCTAATACATTCTGCAAAATATTCTCGTTAAATGTCTTCCAAATAATTGCCACACACGTATACCGCCCCATAGGAAAAGACACATTGTCATACCTCAGCGGTGCAGCCACAGCTGAGCCAAAGGCAGGAAAATCCTCCTGGTTCAATACCCCGTTGGAAGTGTTTGACATCATACCCGATTCTTTTGGACCTAGGAAAGGATTTGTAGATGGTTACTCCAGCTCTCCTGATAAACGGCAGACAAGCTCGTCTCCGGAGATATAGATCTATGTAGAAATTCCACCTGTGGCATCACCAGAACACTTTGGGGTAGGTTTTGGTTTACGTCCCTCCTCAGGATCCCTGGAATCCCCTGTCCTGCTTTTTGACAGATCTCCATTCTCCTGCGCTTGTTTCCTTCCAATCTCTTCTTGTCTTCTGGCGGCTACAGACGCTCTCACTGCGGCAGCGACTTCCCGGTCTTCCTCTTCCCTGAAAACAAGCAACCATTTTTTATACTTTTGCGAACACTTTTTGTTTATTGCTCCAGTGTATCCAAAAGAGAATTTTTTTTAGCAACTTTGCAAATCTCCTCGATGCACTAGTCACCGCTTACCTTTTATATCTCCAGCTCCCCCTCCGGTTCTGCTGACCGCCACGTGCGGACCCCCTTGGTATTCTTGCCTGCCTGTTAAATCGATCCACCTCTTCATAATCCTCCCCTCCAACCGTACCTAAAATATAAAACAATGTCATCCTTGCGAAACAAGGACATCTTCTAAATAGCGATGTCACGATACCAGAATTTGGACTTCGATAGCGATACTTTGTGTAGTATTGCGATTCTCGATACCAAAACGATACTTTGCCAATAATAATAAATAAAATTAAAAAGTTCTTCCATTTTCTGATGTGAGGCGCGAGGTGTGATGAATTTTGAACCTCCATGTGCCCCACATGAATAGTCATTAACCCCATCATGTTTCTCACTGAGGTACTAAATTCATCACACCTCGCGCCTCACATTAAGAAAGCAGTTTAATTTATTTACAGCATAAATTACACTATAAATGTGTTATTACGGTCGAGACGATGCCAAACATGTGTATATTTATGTATTGAGCCCTTTATTTTAATGTTTATTGTAAAAAAAAATAAATAAAAAATTGTATTTTATTATTACATTATATATATATATATATATATATATATAAAAATTACTTTTTTATTTTTAAACTTTAATGTACTGGCATATATCTATATACTAAAAGTAGACAGGCAGTTGTTAGGACACGCCTCAGTATTCCATAACAATAGGAAATATAGTCAGACAGCCCTGGGGTCCTTCAATGAACCATGGGCTGTCTGCCCATATATGGTATGTCTCTCGATCACTTCACAGGGATTTCCTGTGATGCGATCCAAGGGGCATTCCCCTTCTCATTTTCTCCTTGAATGCTGCAGTCAGCTTTGGTCGCAGCATTCAAGGGAATAGCGGCGGAGAAGAGAGGATTCTCTGATCTCCGCCGTTAGAGCGCGGCTGCGGCTGTGTAATACAGCCATTGCCCCGCTCCTGACAAGTGCGCGCGTGGTCAGCGCTGCGCTAATAACTCGGTGACAATGACCCTGAAGACAGAACATGGGGGTATTTGGCAGTGCGCCCGCCATGTTCTCTGTCTTCAGTGCCGGAACTCACTAGTGCAGCGCCGGCCGCATCACATGATGCTAACCCCGTGCGCACACTTGTCAGGAGCGGGGCAATGACTATTACACAGCCGCAGCCCCATTCTGACTAAACTCATGTGTGACAATACTAAGCTGTGCAACCGCACAGCTTAGTATCGAAATACATGAATTAACGGTATTGAACATTGTGAGGGTGCACAGCATCAAAGCAGTATCTTTATATATTTCTATGTATCGTGCAACCCTACTTCTAAACACACCCTCCTAGAAAGATAGCAAAATTCCTTTAATAAGGCATCTGTTAATCCAGAAAGTGAGAATTTGGCACTTGATTCCAGCACAGAACTGAAATATAATGTGACATTTCCAAAGACTGAGCAGAGGAAACCACTAAGTAAACTCCTATTAAAAGACAGCTTTGTTTTATATACTTTTTATGAAGCGTGTGATAATCCAGAATATCTGATAGTCTGGCACCGACCCTTATACTTCTGTACTAACTCCTTATCGACATGTCACCTCATAGTACGTGACAGCCGCCAAGGGGGGGGGGGGGGGGGGGGGGGAGGATGGAGCTGGCTCACTGGCTGAACCCGCTCCATACAGCAGACACCGCACTGCAACAACCGGGATCAGATAAAACTCATCAGCTCCCTCTGACAGCCCATCACTCCCCTCACAACGCAATCGCAGGGTGCCTAATGGAGGCCCCCAGGTCTGCCATCTTTGTGCACCTACAACTCAGCCAACAATAAACAAGCCCTCACACGGTTGTCGATGGAAAAAAAACTTTGGCTTTTAAAAGACGGAGAGGAAAAAAATATGTGAATCAAAAAACTAAAATTGTCTGCATCACCAAGGAGGTTAAAGGAATTTTACTGTTCGATCATATCGATAAGAGAAAACGTTTTCCGAAAAAAAAAGGAAGACGGATGTTTGCGTTCGGCAGCGATATTCAAAACAGCGCTTACCGTCAGTCCTGCGATTATGTCGGCGTGTGTAGCTGAACGGAAGATCGATCTGGCGGTTCTGCCGGGCCTCTGCGCGGTTCTTGCTGTGGTAGGTGGTCTTATGTGCCTTGTAGTCAATTTCGGACCGAAAGGCGTGTGTAAACTGCTCCGCGCTGCACCTTCCCTCCTCGCACAGAAAGTGACCATCACGGAAGTGCTCCCGCAGGAAAGTGTAGTCGCTATTCACACAGAAAATATCGATACAATTACTGCAGATTATTACATGACCGATACCTGGATTATATTCTTAGGCTACGTATGGCAGGTGTCTGCAACCTCTCGCTTGTTGTATGGGTTAATCTTAAAGGGGAGGGGTGTCTAGTCAGAAACAACCCCCTTCATGGAACACAACTAGAGGTTGGGCACCGATAATAAGGGGATCCTTTAAGGGTGTTCTCTCATCACAGTAAGTGACTACCTATCCCTAGCACATGCCATTAGTATATGATTGCTGAGGGTCCAACCGCTGGGACTTCCCTATTCCCTGGCAATAATCCAGCACTGCTGCCCGTCACTTACCTATAGTATTCCTGAGCCCCGTCAGAGTCACAAAAGTGGCAGAAGTAGTGGTCCCTGCGCAAATGCTTCAGCAACTCATCATTGTCAAGGTAACGTTCGTCACAGAACTTGCAGAGAGGATGGCCACGGTGGGAGGTGTCCTCTGGGTCGCCTTGAATGCGATGACGAGCGAGGTCCTTGCGGGTGTACCATTTCCTCTCATAAGTAAAATTCTAAAAGTGATGAACAGAACATGAGGTACTGAACAGACTATTGGGTCAGGTTCACACAGGAGTTTGGTGCGGTTTTTGATGCATCCATTGCACTAAATGGAGCTGAGCTGCAATACCGCACACAACCCATGGACAGGTGAAGCGCTGTTTTTGGAAGATAGCAGCCATGTTTTTCTAATCCTAGACATTCCCTTAAAGGATCCACGCCTGGCTTTGGCTTAACAATTAACATCAAAATACACCAGGAAAAAAAAGAGAAGTACAAATCTTTCATTTATACTTTTCCTCCCTTTAAGGCGTTGTCCAAGATTAGAAAAACATGGCTGCTTTTTCCTAAAAACAGCGCCATACCTATCCACAGGTTGCATGTGGTATTGCAGCTCAGCCCCATTTATTTCAACAGAGCTAAGCTGCAATACCAGACACAACCAATGGACCTGTGTGGCGCTGTGAGCCATGGCAATGAAAAATATTCTCACCTTCAAGTGCTTTAGACAGAGTTTACAGCCGAAGAGCTCGTGATGCTTTCTCATGTGCTGCTCCAGGTCAGTAAAGGTGTTGAAGGGTCTGATCTCAGGGCACAGGTGACATTCATGTTGTAGCAGCTGCCTGAATAGGAAATACATGAGAGCGGAGACATAAGTTTGAACATTACATCAAAGCCCTTTATGGGCCACAATCTCACAGCCATGAAGGGGTTGTATGGGAGGCCGGAGGGTGCCCCCCTCTAGAAACAGTGCCACTCTTGTCCACAGGTTTTGTCTGGTATTGCAGCTCAGCCCCATTCAAGTGAGCTCTGTAATACCAGACCCAGCCCATTAACAAGAGTGGATCTGTGTCTGGAGGACGGCGGCCATGTTTTTTTTTTCCATTCAACCCCTTTATTTCTATTACCAGATAACACCTTCCCTCACCTGTACAGGGAGAAGAGTTTGCTATCACTGAAGTAGATGTCGTGGTTTTTCTCACATTGCATCTGAAAGGTGTTGATGCTTAAGAAGGGAGCAACTTTTTTAACAAACACCACCTGTAAAGAGAAGGCCGGAGAAGTCATAGGTATACGGAAGATATAATTATCCAGTAAAGCCACCAGATCCAAAGCAGCTGAATAGACACGCAACGGACAGGAACATCTATGGGGTGAAATTGAATTTATTTAAAAAAAAAAAAAAATACAATTCTGTCATAGTTTGTGGTGAAAATGACAACTTTATTCTGCGGGTCAGTGCGGTTACGGCGATACTAAATTTATATAGTTTTTTGTTTTTTTTTACCACTGTTACAAAATATCAATTTATAAAAAAAAAAAAAAAAAAAAAAAAAAAAAAAAAAAAAGAATAGTTTTGTGTCGCCATATTCTGATACCCAGAATTCTTTTTTTATTTCTCCATCGATTGAGCGCTGTGAGGTCTTGATTTTTGCGGGACGAGCTGTAGTATTTACTCGTACCATTTTGGGGTCCATACGACTTTTTATTTCATTTTTTGGTAAAAGCAAGGTGACAAAAAAGGAATTCTTGCATTGTTTCCCCCCCATGCAGCGTTCACCTGCGGGTTAAATAACGTGATATTTTAAAGTACCAACTTTTACAGACGCGGCGATACCAATTACGTTTATTTATATATTTTTTGTGGAAAAAAAAAACAATGCAAGAATTCCTTTTTTGTCACCTTGCTTTTACCAAAAAATGAAATAAAAAGTGATCAAAAAGTCGTAAAACAATTTTATAAAACAATAACCATGTGATCGTTCGATCGCTCGTGCGATACTTATGTATGGTCTTTTTCTGTGCTCTACTATTAAGCTCTGCCTCTAGCTAGACTTAATAGTAGAGCACAGAAAGCAGCTCTAAAAGCCTACAATATACCTCCGACCGCCAAGGCAACCGATCAGCACCCCATGATTATCTCGCAAGGAGGCGATCAGGGCTCAGAGGGAGCCTCATCTCTCTGTCTAACTGCCCAGATGTCGCTATTGACTGCAGCATCTGAGGGGTTAAACGAAGCCATGTTCAGTAACGTGAACAGAGCCTAAGACTATGTTCACACGGAGTATTTTGCAGGAGGAATATCTGTCTCAAAATTCAGTTTGGAACTTTGAGGCAGATTTTCCTCTCCCTGCACGCCGATTTTCGCCCGCGGCCATTGAGCGCCGCGGGCATAAAACACCGTGAAATAGGCTTTCTCTGCCTCCCATTGAAGTCAATGGGAGGTCAGAAGCGTAAACGCCCGAAGATAGGGCATGTCGCCTCCCATTGAAATCAATGGGAGGCGTTTTCGGGCCGTTTTTGCGACGCGGTTTCCGCGTCAAAAAACTCGGCAAAATACTCTGTGTGAACATAGCCTTAGGCTGATTCCTGTGTAGAGGAGAAGCAGCAGAAGAGGTAAATCCTGTCACAGCTTTCTCCTCAGTGACGGCTGCTGGTTGTGTGCGCGTGTAGGGAGAATGCGGGTATTACCGGCAAAACCGTGCGGCCATTCGTCACCACATATGGACATGGTTTTGACCGTACTCCTACACTTTACAAGCTGCTGTCTCCTCCTCTAGCAGATTTAGGCCTCATGCCCACGACCGCAATTGAGATCCGCAATAATGAATCCGTGATTGCGGATAAAAATACGGATCCATTCATTTGTATGGCCCACGCACACCTTCCCGTATATTTACGGGATGGTGTCCGGGCCGTAGAAATGACCCGCAAGAAATAGGAAGTCCTATTTTTTTATTTTACGGACAATGCGGTTGACACTCCGCGACCGTCTGCAGTTGTCCTAACCCTTCACCAGCTGCGGCCTCGGCTTCTTCTAGATAGGCTGCATAATACACTGGGAAACCTTAGGGCTTATTTAGACGAACGTAAATGTAGTCTGTGTGACCGTCTGTTTTTTGGGTTTTTTTTAACGGCCGTCACATGGCTGCATGTATTTCTATGAGGCTGGTCAGACGGCCATTGTTTTTTTAAAGGGACAGAGAGAAGGGCCCGTGAAAAAATAGGACATGTCCTGTTTTTGTTTTGTTTTCATGGATCCATCAATAGACTCAAATCTATGAAAGATCTGTGAAAATGGGTGCCGAACGTCCGAGTTTACACTCATTCATCTGAACAAGTCCTTATTTTGGTGAATTCTCAATCAGGCCCCCTTTTCGAGACAATTTTAAAAAGTGTCTAGTGCGGTGCAGACAGCTGTGATTTTTGATGCATTTGCTTCATAAATAGTTCTTGAACTTGATGCCTTATTATACACCAGAAAGACGATACATTTTACTTATAAGTAAATCTGCCGCATCGTGTATGAAGTTCTGGCACCTATCTGGAGCGGAGATAAATCTTCACCTGATTTGCGTTTCGCTGATTTGCCGCCAATTACGATGAATTGCAGAATTGAGATTCGTTTTTGGTAATTTATGAGAAAAATAGGGGAACCGATTCTACCATTGTACTGTTTGGACCAGCAAATAAAAAATAGAACAACAACAACGTTGAAACAGGCAAATTTATTTTCTCACTCCGGATCCTGACCAGATCTGAGCACAAGACTCCCCCCTCCATCTCCCCGTAGTTGGTATGTCCCAGAGAAGAGGAGATTTGGACATCAAGCTGCTGAAATGAAAGTAAAATCTGTGTCCTGAAACCCTCTGTTCTGCCAATCATCAGAATTCGAGCAGTCCCACAACTTCATCTACTGTCTCTTTATGTTTTTCTCAGAACTGATAAATCCTCTGCGAAATGGTGCCCAAAAGTTACATTTCCCTTAGGCTATGTTCACACGCAAACTCTAAAACGTCTGAAAATACGGAGCTGTTTTCATGGGAAAAAAGCTCCTGATTTTCAGAAGTTTTTTAAGCCATTCGCGATTTTCGCACAGTTTTTCACGGACGTTTTTGGAGCTTTTTTCAATAGAGTCTATGAAAAACTGCTCCAAAAATGTCCCAAGAAGTGTCCTGCACTTCTTCTTCGCGGCCGTTTTTTTACACGGTCGTTTTTCCACAGCACTAGGCAGGTACAATTATTCGCATGCGGAAACGCAGGATAAATTCATATGCTGCAGTCCGCACCGCAGGTCAATTTATGTGCAGAGAAATATTGCAGCGTGTACATGAGTTTTCCTGGAATCTCATTGACTATGCTGGTATTGTATTACACTGCGGTATTGCCTCACGCAAATACGCGCGGCAAAACCCAACATAATACGCATCTCGTGACCCTAAGGGTATGTGCACACGATAGCTGCAATTACGTCTGAAAATACGGAGCTGTTTTCAAGGGAAAACAGCCCCTGATTTTCAGACGTTTTTTGAGCAACTCGCGTTTTTCACGTCCGTTTTTGGAGCTGTTTTCATTGGAGTCTATGAGAGAACGGCTCCAAAAACGTCCAAAGAAGTGTCCTGCATATAAGTGTCCTGCATATAAGTGTCCTGCATATAAGTGTCCTGCATATAAGTGTCCTGCACTTCTTTGCCGAGGAGGTGATTTTACGCGTCGTCGTTTGACAGCTGTCAAACGACGACGCGTAAATGACACGTCGTCGGCACAGTACGTCGGCAAACCCATCCAAATGAATGGGCAGATGTTTGCCGACGTATCGGAGCCCTATTTCCAGGCGTAAATCGTGGCATAATACGCCTAGTTTACGCCTGAAAATAGGTACAAAATATACAAGTTAATCAATTTATATGTACCCCAAAATGGTTCTAATAAAAAATAGGACTCATCCCGAAAAAAAACAAGCCCTTAGGCCTCATGCACACGACCGTATTTTTTCCCACCCGTAAATACTGGCGTAAATACGGGTCCGGTGTCACACGTATTCCACCCGTTTTGCACCAGTATTTACGAACCCGTGCTCGTAAATATGGGTCCGGTGTCACACGTATTCCACCCGTATTTACGAGCACGTTTTTGGCGGCAAAATAGCACTGCACTAATCGGCAGCCCCTTCTCTCTATCAGTGCAGGATAGAGAGAAGGGACAGCCTTTTCTGTAATAAAAGTTAAATAAATTCATACTTACCCGGCCGTTGTCTTGGTGACGCGTCCCTCTCTTCACATCCAGCCCGACATCCCTGGATGACGCGGCAGTCCATGTGACCGCTGCAGCCTGTGATTGACCTGTGATTGGCTGCAGCGATCACATGGCCTGTAACGTCATCCAGGATGTCGAGAGGGACGCGTCACCAAGGCAACGGGCGGGAGACCGGACTGGAGGAAGCAGGAAGTTGCCGGTAAGTATGAACGTCTTTTATTTTTATTTTTTACAGGTTTATTCTGATCGGTAGTCACTGTCCAGGGTGCTGAAAGAGTTACTGCCGATCAGTTAACTCTTTCAGCTCCCTGGACAGTGACTATTTACTGACGTCGCTTAGCAACGCTGCCGTAATGACGGGTGCACACATGTAGCCACCCGTTATTACGAGAGCTCCATAGACTTCTATGGACTGTCCGTGCCGTTATTACGGCCAGAAATAGGACATGTTCTATCTTTTTTAACGGAACGGGCACCTTCCCGTGAGAAAACGGGAAGGCACCCGTCGCCAATAGAAGTCTATGAGCCCGTTATTACGGGTCGTGATTACGACCCGTAATAAAGGGAGTTTTTACGGTCGTGTGCATGAGGCCTAACATGGCTACGTCGACCAAAAAAAAACAAAAAATTGATGGCTATTTGAATGGGGCGACCATTTTTTTTTTTAATGAAATATTTTTTTCGTGCAAAAGTAGCAAAACGTAAAAAAAACAGACATACTTGATATCACCGAAATCAGCGCTCGCTGCACCGGTCAGTGTAATAAGGGCTTTAGGCCCTGTTCACATCTGCGTCGAGGCTCTCTGTTGTTCTGCTCCGTCAGAGGAGCAAAACAAGGGAATGACAGAAGCAACGGTTCTGTTGCACCACGGACACCACTGGCGGCCGATGGAACCCATTGACTTTAATGGGTTGTGTGGGCTTTCCATCAGGGTGTTCGTGGTTTTACCGGAGACAATAGTGCAGCTTGCTGCGCTATGGTCTCTGGTAATCTCAGCCAGATTTGCGACAGAGGCCCCTAACGCAGATGTGAACGAGGCCTTATCCCGCAAAAAACAAGCCCTCATACGGTTACGTTGACGAAAAAACAAATGCAGCGACACAAAATAAAAATCCTGTGGTCCTGAAGAGGTTAAATTGCCTAGGCACTAATGCCTCTAAACATATTCCAAAATGATGCACTGATTAACGTCTTCATATATCGTCCCAACGGTCAGAACGCTGTTTTTTCTGATACATAGCTCCAAATCCACTGCGAAGACAGCTAAAAAATTCATGCAACCTGCAGCCACCACTAGGGGGAGCTTAGGAGCTACCTGAAGACAGATTTGTTAATGCTTTAATGGTATTTCAATGTGTAAACTTGTATGCGGTGAGCTCCCCCTAGTGGTGGCTGCAGGCATTTAAAATGTTATCATGAAACCTTATGGCTATGTGAAGAAAAGCAGGGGATTTGGAGCTTTGTTTCAGAAAAAAAAAGCCTGACCCCCTATTAAAGTGAAATTAGACCGCAAAAAAACAAAACAAAACCTAGCCGAGCCTGGCCAATTCACCGAACACGTCACCCAGAACCGCCCATCTGAGGAATGGCAGCGGGCCGGCCTGCCCAGCGCTGGTGATTAACAGGAGAAAGGTCAGCAGTAGTGAGTCACTGAACCGTCTGTTATAATATAATGGAGACGTCTGCTACTAGGAAACGTCATGCGAACAGTAAAGCACAAACATGGAGCAAAAGTCTAAACCACCGGAGAAGCCCGGCTCCAGCGTTATCGCCTGTCGCCAGATTTACTTGTTTTGTACAGATTTGCATCACAGGATATTTCTACTCAAGTCACATTCAGAGCTGCACTCAGAATCCCGAATGCAGCTTTGGATGTGACTGGAGTATAACAAGACATCAGTACCAGACATGCAAAGCAAAGTATTTCCAAAATGACTTTACATTTAACATAGATCTAAATGATGTTCAGAGGGGAGTCTGATCAGAACGTCCATACATGAACAAATATTTCTACCCGACTTACATAACGGGGCCTGACACATGCCCAGACCAGAAGTTATGACATAAGCTGCTATTTACGGTCAGGATAATATGGTGACGGGGGGAAGCAATTTATAGAAAGTACAGAGGTAGTGCCGCAATGATATAACTGACAGCTGTCAATGAGAACAGAGGCCTTAAATGATCTGTCACCTGCAGGAACGTTCTGATTTATCTCATATTTAAAGGAACAGCTCAATCCAATAGGGATTGGATAGATTTAATTTTAACTTGCCATTAAAATTATTTTCTATAAGACAAGGGGCGCCAGGTGTCAGGCAGACGCTTATCTCCTTTCCTCTATAGAACACAACATGCTGAGCGCAAGTCAAGGTAGACAGTTATCAGACATGTCACGTATTAGACAGACTAGAGCCGTGTAGGTGGTTTGCGGGCAGTACTGTACCTTCTCCAGCTCTTCCCGGCACACAGCGCAGTACTTCTGCTCGCACAGCACCCTCATCTTGGTGGAGCAGCGGTAGCAGACGGGGTGATCACATTTCCCAATGGCGAATACATCAAACTCCTGACAGCACAGGACACAATTCCCCTCCAAATCCAAAGTCTTCCGCGACTTTGATGCCATGATCAGTGGACGAGAGACGAATGCTGAGCGTCTGATCTGGTGAGTGGTTACCCCAAAAATAGAGTAGTACCCCCTAATAAGCAGGTAAGGGGTGATGCAGCGGGTAAGGTACGCAAGTGAGCAGTAAAGTGGGGGTAAACTACTGAGGAGGGAGGTGGGCTGCACTACTGAGGCGGGAGGTGGGCTGCACTACTGAGGAGGGAGGTGGGCGACACTACTGAGGCGGGAGGTGGGCGACACTACTGAGGCGGGAGGTGGGCGACACTACTGAGGAGGGAGGTGGGCGACACTACTGAGGAGGGACGTGGGCTACACTACTGAGGCGGGACGTGGGCTACACTACTGAGGCGGGACGTGGGCTACACTACTGAGGCGGGACGTGGGCTACACTACTGAGGAGGGACGTGGGCTACACTACTGAGGCGGGACGTGGGCTACACTACTGAGGAGGGAGGTGGGCTACACTACTGAGGAGGGAGGTGGGCTACACTACTGAGGCGGGCTACACTGAGTAGTGAGCAGAGGCCACACTGAAAGGGCAGGATACTTGGGACAGGTTACTGGAAGAAGCCGCTGTGGGGACCGGAAGGCAGCAACGAGTGAGGAATAACCGGAAGAGGAGCTGCTTCTGCTGCCGTTGGGGAGCCCCTTGTTAACGTTAGACGTTCCGGGTGGGGACGGAGCCGACCCCTCGCTCCAAGCAGCGCACACACGTTACCGGCTAAGGAGACGTCACGCAGCTGACGCATTCCGCCGGAAGTGAACCATAAAGTACACCCTGGGATGGGCTAGAGCGCCCACTGCAGACAGCGCTCTCTGTCTCCTCGGAGAAATCAACTCGATCATCTCTCACAATTGCTACCGTAGTAGTTGCTAGTAGATGAGGACCCCTGCTGGATAAGGTGGTACATTGCATGGTTACCATTTTGTCAGCTTGTATCCTGGTGCATCTGACAGACTGTAAGAAATGTCATTCAGCAAATCCCAGGGAAAAGAAGTTACAGCAGGAGACAAAGTTCGCTCATTATTCATTTTACTCAGTTGTCGCGGCCATTTTTGCAAAAGTGACAACGTCCTGTGCAGCCATATTGTTTTTTATTTTTTAAATATCTTCTCAGCATTTACTGACAGAACACGTTCACATGTTAAATAGCGGCTTTTACTGTTTTTACTTTGACAGAAAAAAATGTCCACTGCAACAAAACAGAAAAATGTGAATATATCTGTAAATAAAACATAATGACCAAACTTTTGCCGCTGCCCTCAGTTCTTATGGCCAGTGGATTCTCTAAACCGCCACCATTGATCTAGGACATTGGTGTATAATCTGATGCATTTTGGGGTTCACAAATGAGGCTCCCGTAATGTGCAGCGATGGATGGAGGGGGATGGGGGTCTATGACTGGCCTCATATGTCACCTCCTCATAGATGGAGGGGGAACTATGAAGAGATGAGTGTTCACTGGCAGACAATATATATGGAGACTTCGTCTTCAGGCACTATATATGGGGACACTCTGTCAGGCACTATATATGGGGGTACTGTCAGGCACTATATATGGGGGCACTCTGACAGGCACTATATATGGGGGTACTCTCTGTCAGGCACTGTATATGGGGATACTCTGGTAGGCACTGTATATGGGGATACTCTCTGGCAGGCACTGTATATGGGGATACTCTGGTAGGCACTGTATATGGGGATACTCTGGCAGGCACTGTATATGGGGATACTCTGGCAGGCACTGTATATGGGGATACTCTGGCAGGCACTGTATATGGGGATACTCTCTGGCAGGCACTGTATATGGGGGTACTCTCTGGCAGGCACTGTATATGGGGGTACTCTGGCAGGCACTGTATATGGGGATACTCTCTGGCAGGCACTGTATATGGGGATACTCTGGCAGGCACTGTATATGGGGATATTCTGGCAGGCACTGTATATGGGGATACTCTCTGGCAGGCACTGTATATGGGGGTACTCTGGCAGGCACTGTATATGGGGATACTCTCTGGCAGGCACTGTATATGGGGATATTCTGGCAGGCACTGTATATGGGGATATTCTGGCAGGCACTGTATATGGGGATACTCTCTGGCAGGCACTGTATATGGGGGTACTCTGGCAGGCACTGTATATGGGGATACTCTCTGGCAGGCACTGTATATGGGGATATTCTGGCAGGCACTGTATATGGGGATACTCTCTGGCAGGCACTGTATATGGGGGTACTCTGGCAGGCACTGTATATGGGGATACTCTGGCAGGCACTGTATATGGGGGTACTCTCTGTCAGGCACTGTATATGGGGGTACTCTCTGACAGGCACTGTATATGGGGATACTCTGGCAGGCACTGTATATGGGGATACTCTGGCAGGCACTGTATATGGGGGTACTCTCTGTCAGGCACTGTATATGGGGGTACTCTCTGACAGGCACTGTATATGGGGATACTCTGGCAGGCACTGTATATGGGGATACTCTGGCAGGCACTGTATATGGGGATACTCTGGCAGGCACTGTATATGGGGGCACTCGCAGGCATTGTGTATAGGGGCAGTCTGGCAGGCACTGTTTATGGGGACAATGTTTGGCAGGCACTATTTTTGGTGGGCACTCTTTAGCAAGAACTGTTTATAGGGGAACCAGACGGGCTCTGTTTTTGGGCTGCAGACCGGCTGTTTATGGTAGTTGTTTTCTTGCAGGCACTATTTGTGACGCCACTCTCTGGATCTGGCAAGCCCTATTTAATAGAATACTCTCTGGCAGGCACTGTTTATGGTGGGTAGTCTTTGGCTGGCCCTATTTATGGGGCACTCTCTGACAGGCACTGTTTATGGGGAACCAAGCATGCTGTGCTATGGGGGCAGCAGACAGGCAGCGCTTATGGGATCAGCATGGCATTCATTGCTATGGGTACACGCTTATGGGGCACTACTGTCAATATTTTAATGGGGTAATGTGGTATCTAAAGTATTTACGTGCGTATGCACTAACCGGTATCGGGGGCTTGTGTTGCGCGATAGGGGAGAGATGTGCTGAAAAAGAGAGAAGCCATAGATGTCCATATGGTAAACTAAGTAGCTGGAAGAATCCTCCAGTGTGGTCCAGATGGAGAAGACAAGGGGAACGATCACACTCAGAGAAGACGTCAACCGTGAGTCATCAGATTTGCGTGTCTTCACAAGTACAAACACTGAAGACAATCACAAACATAATGAAGACGTCATTGAGAAGCCTGAAGATCTATACGGGAGACGGGATGTTCTGAAAATCTGAATCACCATCACCATCCAAGGTGTACAGAAAATTAGTAACTGCAGTAGAACATTTGCATTTGACTGCAGTTCCTCATTGTCAACACTAGGTGTCACCATGCACTCTGCTGAGGTACAGAAGTAAAATTACTATTCCTGCATGCTATCGTTTTCCAATGCTGAATATTGTAGGCGACTGCTCACCGGTAACATAGTCTCTGCCATTCTCTATTACTTGATTCCTTGCTGTAACTTTAGATCTTTTTTTGTCTTTAGGGCTGGGCTTAAAATCAGCGGCCCCTTTCCTTTCTAGCTGCTGGTGGGACTCATTTTGGACAATTTAACCGCTTCTATTTTAGTCTAAGTTGTACTCTCTGCTGTCAACACAAGCCCAGCTCTGGACAAGAAAAAATAGGGTTGGATCCAGCACGGACAGTTGTATTAAAATGGAAAACTGTTTCCAAGTTTAATGAGCCAATATTTGGCGGGTTAAAAATCAGGAATAGAGAACACGGTTTAACATCCTGATAGTGGGAAAAAGTTTGTGATAGTGATAGATAAAGAGCCTACGCGTTTCAGACGCTCCAAGCGTCCTTAGTCATGGCTGAAGCTTCAGCCATGACTAAGGACGCTTGGAGCGTCTGAAACGCGTAGGCTCTTTATCTATCACTATCACAAACTTTTTCCCACTATCAGGATGTTAAACCGTGTTCTCTATTCCTGATTTTTAACCCGCCAAATATTGGCTCATTAAACTTGGAAACAGTTTTCCATTTTAATACAACTGTCCGTGCTGGATCCAACCCTATTTTTTCTAGTCTCGTCTTATGTGTGCCGACACAAGGATCCGTGCATGAACTTCTTCAGAACGACATCTGCATATCAAGGTGAGCTGGAGGTGCTTCTCTTATCTACCCAGCTCTGGACAGTCTGGTTGCTAGGGACTCCCTGCCTGACGACCACAGTCTTCAATATATGGTTGTCAGACAGAGAGTCCCCAGCAACCAGCCTCCTCAGATTACTCCGTTACTAAGGCCAGCATTGCCAGTAAACTGGGGGCCGAGAAAAGGAGCGAGAGGTAATCCAAGCTTTATAAAACATGTCAATCACTGGCTGCACCAGTAGTCTCAGTAAATACACACATGACAGTCGCGCGCAGTGATTGGCTGGGTTGGTTATGTGCCGATACGGTATTTCACAGCTTTTCCCACTGTAAGCGGGGACTATGGATCGTCAACGCTGGAGCGGCAGAGGATTAGAAAGTGAGTGTTAGCTTTTCTTTACTAAATAACGCCATTTGCAGGTAAAATTATAATTTGTATAAAGTCCAGATAAGCAGTTTACTAGACTTAACGCCACATCGACCGTATTCTTGTGAAAATCAGCCATTTCTGCAGTGGTTGCCCATTTGGGTGGCACTGAACTACGTGGAGGACGCCCAGGACGGTGTTTGGGTGACTTTTTAGACCAGGTCACCCTGATCTGTTGTCTGCGGTCACCACGTATACCAGAGTTTCCGTTTTTCTTGTCTGACCAGCAGGGGGAGCAGTGAGAGGGGAAAGTTCTCCAGTCTAGATGTAAGGCCCGCCCAAGTTTAAGGCCCTGTTCACACATTGCGAGCAGTGGGCAGATGTTTGCCGACGTTTTGGAGCAGTCTTTTCAGGCGTAATTCGAGGCGTAAAACCCTTACGTACACTACATGGACAAAAGTATTGGGACAAATCTATTGAATTCCGGTGTCTCATTCAGTCCCATTCCCCCAGGTGTATAACATCTCGCAGTCGCCTTTACAGACATTAGTGATAGATCGGGTCGTTGTAAAGAGATCACTGACCTCCAGCGCGGTCCTGTAATAGGACGCCACCGGTGTAACGAGTCAGTTCTTAAAATTTCTTCCCTCCTACATTATTCCACCATCAACTGTGACTGATATTATTGTAAAGTGGAAGGATCCGCAGCAACTCAGCCACGAAGCGCAGACCACGTAAAATTACAGAGAGGCGGCCCCGAGTGCTGAGGTCGCCTATGCTGAGTACAGACCTCCTCTGGCGTTAACATCTGCACAAGAGCTGTTGAGCTTCATGGCATGGGGGCCGATGCCAGCCTTACATCACCAGGCACAATGCCAAGCGTCGGATGGAGTGGTATGAAGCAGTCGTCACTGGACTCTGGAGCAGGGGAAACGTGTTCTGCGGAGTGACGCTTCTCTATCTAGTGTGAGGAAAAAAATCGGGGAAATCCAAGGGCGCAGCCGTGTCCAGATAAATTGTTTTTATTTTGTACATAAAACTTCTCTATCTGGCAGTCTGATGGACGAGTCTGGGTTTGGTGAATGCCAGGAGAACGTTACCTGCCTGACTGCATTGTTCAAGCTGTAAAGTTTGGTGGGGGGAGGGGTAATGCTATGGGGGTGTTTTTCAGGGGTCGGCCCCTTAGTTCCAGTGAAGAGAAATATTAATTCTTCAACACACCAAGACTTTTTGGACAATTGTAGCTTCAACTTTGCGGGAAGAGTTTGTGGTCCAGCCCTTTTCTGTCCCAGCAGGACTGCGCCCCAGTGCACGAGGTCCATAAAGACATGATTGGTTGGTTGGTTGGTTAGTTGCTTGGTTGGTTGGTTAGTTCCTTGGTTGGTTAGTTGCTTGGTTGGTTAGTTGCTTGGTTGGTTGGTTGGTTGGTTGATTGGTTGGTGGAGTTTGGTGGGAAGAACTTTATTGGCCGCACAGAGTCCTGACCTCAACACCATCCAACACCTTTGGGATGAACTAGAACAGAGATTACGAGCCCGGCCCCCTCCCCCAACATCAGTGTCTCAAATGCCCTTCTGGATGAATAGGCAAAAATTCCCACAGACACCCCTAAAATCTTGTAGAAAGCCCCCAGAAGAGTAGAAGACGTTTTACTGCAAAGAGGAGACCAACTCCATAATGTCTAAGGATTTAGGATGGGATGTTAGGTGTCCCAATACTTTTGTCCATATAGTGTATCCCCCATCAAGCATTTATTGCTCGTTTTTAATCCAATCCGTACAAATTAACCCCTGGAGGCTGCCGCAAAGAGCTACGATATGAAGGCAGTAACTCCGACGTGAGATGTTCTGCTAAACCCTGACACATCTATCTTCTGGGATAATTGTTCTGCTGCGGCGTCATCCTAAGCGCTGACAATCCTGTCATGTATAAAGTGGGACTAACGGAGTCTATTACCAGAAATAAAGCCACGCGAATGTAATGAGTCAGGAGGATCATGGGATTATTTGCGTACACACAGAATTTATGATGGCGCTGAAGTAATGGAGCTCGGTGATGGCGCTCCGGAAGTCACAGACTGTTAAATGTCATTCTGTGGTGACTGCTTCTCCCTGCCTCATCAGCTTCCGCAACCCAATTAAAATGGGAAATCTATTTCTTGTTTTAGAATCTCTAAGAAATGTGACCTATTTAATAGTCCGGATTAACCCCTTCCCGCCGCAGCCATTTTTCGGATATTCACTTTTTTCTCCCTTCCACCTGCCAAAAGCCGTAACTTTTTTTTTTTTTCCATCAATATTGCCGTATGAGGGTTTGTTTTTTGCGGGACGAGTTGTAGATTTTCACAGCACCATTTATTGTACCGTATAATGTAGCGGGAAACTGGGGAAAAAATATTTGTGGGGTGGAATAGGAAGAAAACAGCGATTCCTCAATCTTTTGGGTGGTTTGGTTTTTACGGAGTTCACCGTGCGGTAAAAACGGCATGTTACCTTTATTATTTATACAAAGATACCAAATTTATATATTTTTTTTTATGTTTTACTACTTTTACAAGGAAAAAAATGATTGTTAAAAATAAAATTTGAGATTTGTCTCCATATTCTGAGTCATAACTTTTTTTTATTTTTCCATCGATTTAGCGGTATGAGGGTTTATTATTTGTGAGGCGAACTGTAGTGTATTTTGGTACTTAATTTTTGTGCATTTTGGGCTAAGTGAAACTTTTTTGATCACTTTTTATAAAAAAATTTGTGGGAGATGAAGTGACCAAAAAACAGCGATTGTGGCGGATTTAATTTTTTTTTTTACCACGTTCACCGTGCGTACTAAATAATGATATATTGTAATAGTTCAGACTTTTACGGACGCGTCGATACCAGTTATGTTCATTTTTTTACAGTGTGCTTGAGGGAAAATGGAAAAAGGGGGTTTTTAGAGCCTCTAATTTTTTTATTTTTTTTTAAAAAAGAAAACGTTATTTTACTATTTCCACTTGTCCCCCTAGGGGACTTGAACCAGCGATCCAGCACGATATACTGCAATACTAATGTAGGATGCTGTCGTGATACTGACCGTCTAGAACAAAGATGGCGGACCTGGTGGCCTTCATCAGAGCCGATCGTGCCTGGGCCTTTGGAACGTTACAGGTTTTTAGTAATTTAAATGCCGCAGTCGCTATTGACCGTGGCATTTAACGGGTTAAATGAGCGGGATCGCACTCGAGCGGGATCAGGCTCATTACCCGGAAGTGCCAACTGTAGCAGCCAGTCGACACGCTCATTCTATGGTGCGGGCTCAACCCGTGAACCCACTCCATACTCGCCCAACCAACGTGCGCCATATATGTATGGCGGGTGACGGGAAGGGGTTAAAGACGTCCTTGGAGATGGATCTTGGCTTCAGCGTCCCATAGACATGCAAATAATTCATGCGATATGATCGATAACAGCCATCCGTGCCGATAATCCGATCCATAATTTCTGAATTATATTTATCAGTCACTCTTTACATTTTTTCTCGCAGATTATTGTTTTGCCGTCACCATGGGGTGACGAGGAGACCGGCAGGACATTTCTACTAGTTTTTTTTAGTGCAGTGATTTTGGCCATGACTAGAAGAAATTTGTAAAGGAAAATCGCTCCTATCAAGGCAAACGCATCTTTTTTAAAGGGGTTGTCACATTGGATTGAAGCTTGAGGTCGGAGGGTCTGGCTTCAGAAACCCCCCAACCATCAGACATTGCTGCCGGGGGAAGCTGCGTGCCATATGGCCAGTCATGGAGCATTACGTGCCGGCAATTCAAATGAATGGACGACCATGTAATAAATGGAGAGTCCGGGTCCCCAGGGCTAATAGAGCGGCTCTCCGGTCTGGCTAAAGACGTGGGGAATGGCCCTCTCTAAGGTTCATATGCCCTATGAGGAATTGTCTTCATGAGACAGCCCCTCTAACAGTGAATAAATATTTGATCGGTGGCATTTAGCGGGGAGAAATGTGGTCCACTCCACTGTGGTCTACCACTATACAGGCCCAGTTGTGACTTAGCCCCATCAAGGTCATTGCAATATGTCGGCAAGAACCTTAAAGCGGTCTCCTCGAGCCAATAATCATTTACCCTTTTTTAAGTGGTAGTCCAGGATGAGAAAAAAGGATCTACTTTTATCCCAGAAACAGCGCCACCTCTGTCCATAGGCTTTGTCTGGTATTACAGCTCATCCCCATTCAAGTAAATAGGACTGAATTGCAATATCAAACACCCTATGGATAGAGACGTGGCGCTGTGTCTGGAAAAGCAGATCTTTTTTTCTAATCCTGGATAAACCCACAAATATAGGATATCTAGGATAAGCCATTATTCTGTCAGCCATTAACATATAAATGTGACTTGCCTGACCTGCATGTTATTTCTATAGAGCAGGGGGGGGCGGGGGTCAGTGGCTGCCAGACAATTCTGGTGCCACTTATCTCCAAGGAAAATAAAAAGAATAGGATTAGACAGTCTGATCCGTTTCCCATCAAAGGGCTGTTTACAATCTTGTATATAACTAAACCTAATCTGTCCAAATTTCAATCTGTCGGTTGACTAACAATCTACAAAATCTCATGTATGGCCAGTTTAAAGGGGGTGTCTAGTTTATAAATAAAAATTTTTACATTTACCCCAATCAGGAAATTTAGACGGGTTACCCCATTCCTGGTCCTAATCTATTAATGATAGTGGAGATTAGCTACAAAGAGTTACTCTGGAAGACCTCACATATGCATTACATGGAGTGATTTCAATAGGCACTGTGTAATGCTTCATTTCTCCTGTGGTGGCGATGCAGAGAAATTGAACACTTGTTGCCAGGTTTCTGCACAGAGCACAGTTGATCGCTGGGGGGTCCAATCAGCAGGAGACCCTGTAACAAACTGTCACGGGACCCTTCCATCAAAAAGGGATTGCCTAAAGCCGACGACCTCTATATACGAGCCACCAAATTTGCGATGCTATCAAAAACACCAATTCAGTAATCCAATAGTGTAACATTTGTGACAAATTGGCTTTATTGTCCCGTCATTGTAATTAGGTTTATTGTGTTATTTTCCTATTGTTCATTGTTGTGGGACCATGTCTATTTGTTATTTGGAGCGATCGGGACGCACGTGTGGGTTCCTCCCTTTAGGGAATGCAGTTCTGCATGGTCATAGTTTTTGGGGTCATTAGAAGATACATCGCACCTGGACCACCACCAGAAAGTAGATGATGAAACGGGGTGCAAGAAATGAGCAAATCTTATTTTTCCAAATAAGTCAAGATGTACCGGGGCTCATGTCTTGATAAAGAACCCCCATCTCTTACAGGTCAGAGGTGGGGGAAGGGTAATGGTGCCACATAAACAAGAAATTCTCTATATAGACTGACGCGTTTTGTCCTCTGAGTTCTACAATTATGTAGCATGGAGCGGAGGCGTAAAGGGAAATACACCGGAGAGGACAAATTAATCAGGAGTGACGAAGGATGCAATCACCCTTCCCCCCTACTTAAAACTAATAGTTATGTAAAATGGGATTTCATGTCAAAATTAGCGCATCACCCATCACAAAGTGCAATTAGCATGAAATGAGCTGAGGTCCAGGAGAACTAATGGAAAGCCTCCATATCATTCAGAGGCCGCTAGCCGGGGATTAATGGCCCCCTAACCGCAGGTTTAGGAAGAATGGAGCCGGCTCATTAAAACAAGGGCTCTGAATTTTGGATACCTCTTCATATCTGCTGAAACAAAAGAGTATGATGCTCCCATTAAGGACATCTCCTGGTGGCATAGCCCATTTAATGCCAGGCTGGAGGAGGCATAACCCATTGTAGAGACATATACCATATAGCCAGCGGACAGATGATATCATATATACTATAATACAATCTAGGAATGTTTAAAAGGGGTTCTCTGGTTTAGAATAGAACATTTTTAAATACCCAATTAGTGGATTCTGAGTTCAAATAAAGAGGTCTCCCAGTTCTGGACTCTCATCTATGAGCCATAGTGGAGAGTAGCTGCAAAGAGTGTCTCTCTTTTTGGAGGACCCGGCACGTCCATTCGTTACACAGACAGTCTGTGATGGCAGGAAGGAGGTGAAGGGAAAGTGAGCCCTAATCTACCCACCGCCCTGTCCCTGCCTACTTGCAACGACCCGCCCTAGGCGACGAGGTACAACTGGGCGGCGGTCCCTACGCTGTCTAAGTGCACAGGAAAACAAACAGGGAACACGCAAGGGAAGGGGCAGTAGCCACGGAACGCCACGAGGAAACGGAGCGGCGAACGAACAGTCAGGACCAGGACGAAGTGAGTAACCCGAGCGGGCACGGAGACAGAAGCAAGCCAGGGGCAAAGCAAAGCAAAGCAAGTCAAGTCAAGGAGAACTGCAGCAAGGCAGAAGCACGGCAGAAGCAGGCTGGAGCAAGCAGCAGTGGGGCCAGGAATCCAAAAGAATAACAAGCAATGAGGAAGAGAAAACTGCAGGTATAAATGGACAGGGGGCGGAGCTAACTCTGACTGACCAGGCCGCGATAGGCTCTCCCACTCCTGAGCCTGCCACCCTGATTGGTGGGAGCCGGTGTCAGTCTAAGAGGTCTGGCCTCAGGTGTCGACTGATTAACCCTGGGAGTCTCCACAGACGTAGTGCCTGGCAGATCCTTTACAGTACTCCCCCTTTTATGAGGGGCCACCGGACCCTTACTAAGAGGACCCGGTTTAGTGGGGAAGAGAAGGTGGAAC
Source organism: Rhinoderma darwinii (assembly GCF_050947455.1). Lineage (NCBI taxonomy): Eukaryota > Metazoa > Chordata > Amphibia > Anura > Rhinodermatidae > Rhinoderma > Rhinoderma darwinii. The sequence goes on along the minus strand of NC_134692.1, from coordinate 136,360,956 downwards.
CTCCTGACCAATACCCCAGCGTGAACATCTCGAGCAGGTACCCAAGTCCTCTCCTCCGGCCCGTATCCTCTCCAATGGACCAGGTACTGGAGGGAGCCCTGGATCATCCTACTGTCCACAATCTTGGCCACCTCGAATTCCACCCCCTCAGGGGTGAGAACGGGAACAGGAGGTTTCCTAGAGGGGGACCAGGACGGGGAGCAGCGTTTAAGGAGGGAAGCATGAAAGACGTCGTGTATGCGGAAGGATGGGGGCAGCTCCAGACGGAAGGATACAGGGTTGAGGACTTCAATGACCTTATAAGGCCCAATAAATCGGGGAGCAAGCTTACTGGACGGGACCTTAAGGCGCAAGTTCCTGGACGACAACCAGACCAAATCCCCGACGACAAACCGGGGGTTAGCAGAACGTCTACTATCCGCCTGAATCTTTTGTGCGCTCTGGGACGCCTCTAGGTTCTTCTGAACCTGGGCCCAGACAGTGCACAGTTCCCGATGAACATCCTCTACCTCAGGATTATTGGAACAACCAGGGGAGACGGAGGAGAACCTTGGGTTAAACCCGAAATTACAGAAAAACGGGGAGACCCCTGACGAGTTACTGACCCGGTTATTCAGGGAAAATTCAGCAAGGGGAAGGAATGAGACCCAATCGAATTGACAGTCAGAGATGAAACACCTTAAATATTGTTCCAGGGATTGGTTGGTCCTTTCCGTTTGGCCGTTAGTTTCGGGATGGAAGGCGGAGGAGAAGGACAGATCAATCTCCAACTTTTTACAAAAGGCTCTCCAAAATAAGGAAACAAATTGTACCCCTCTGTCCGAAACGATATTGACTGGGGCCCCATGGAGACGCAGGATGTGTTTCACAAACAAAGAAGCTAACGTCTTGGCGTTAGGTAGCTTCTTAAGGGGCACAAAGTGGCACATCTTGCTGAAGCGGTCGACTACCACCCACACCACCGACTTGCCCTGAGATGGAGGCAAATCGGTGATAAAATCCATGGAGATATGGGTCCAAGGTCTCTGGGGAATGGGCAAGGGACGTAGTAGGCCCGCAGGTCGGGACCTAGGGGTTTTGGACCTAGCGCAAACCTCACAAGCGGCGACGTAAGCCCTAACATCTTTAGGCAACCCAGGCCACCAATAGTTTCTGGTAATGAGGTGTTTGGTGCCCAAGATGCCAGGATGACCAGATAGAGCGGAGTCATGGTTTTCCCTGAGTACCCTCAGCCGGTATTGCAGGGGAACAAACAGTTTGTCCCCAGGGACGTTCCCGGGAGCTGCACCCTGATCAGCCGCGATATCAGAAGCTAAATCAGAATCCGTGGCAGAGACGATTATACCAGGGGGTAAAATACAAGCGGGATCCTTCTCGGAAGGAGGATTGGCCATGAAACTACGTGACAGAGCATCAGCCTTAATATTCTTGGACCCAGCCCTATAGGTAACCAAGAAATTAAATCTGGTAAAGAATAGTGCCCACCGAGCTTGTCTAGGATTAAGCCTCCGGGCCGATTCTAGGAAAACCAGATTCTTGTGATCCGTAAGGACCGTTACCTGGTGTCTGGCCCCCTCCAGGAAGTGCCGCCACTCCTCAAAAGCCCATTTAATGGCTAGAAGTTCGCGGTTGCCAATATCATAGTTACTCTCCGTGGGCGAAAACTTCCTAGAGAAGTAAGCACAGGGGCAGAGATGGGTGAGGGAGCTGGTACCCTGGGACAAGACGGCCCCCACTCCCACCTCGGAAGCGTCAACCTCCACAATAAATGGCTCCTCTTGGTTGGGCTGAATCAGCACGGGGGCCGAGATAAAGCACTTCTTGAGAGTCTCAAAGGCCTGGACGGCCTCAGGGGGCCAATGGAGGACATCAGCACCCTTGCGGGTAAGGTCCGTAAGAGGCTTAGCGACGACCGAGAAGTTGGCAATAAATCTCCTGTAATAGTTGGCGAACCCTAAAAAACACTGTAACGCCTTAAGGGAGGCAGGTTGGACCCATTCCGCCACAGCTTGAACCTTGGCAGGGTCCATGCGGAATTCATGAGGAGTGAGGATTTGCCCTAAAAATGGTATCTCCTGTACCCCAAAGACACATTTTTCAGTCTTAGCAAACAGATTATTCTCCCGAAGGACCTGGAGCACCTTCCTGACATGCTCCACGTGAGAGGACCAGTCCTTGGAAAACACCAGTATGTCATCAAGGTACACAACAAGAAAATTACCCAGGTACTCTCTCAGGATTTCATTAATAAAATTCTGGAAGACAGCAGGGGCGTTACACAACCCAAAGGGCATGACCAGGTATTCGAAATGACCCTCGGGTGTGTTGAACGCAGTTTTCCACTCATCCCCCTCTTTGATGCGGATAAGGTTATATGCCCCCCGTAGATCGAACTTAGAAAACCATTGGGCTCCCTGAACCTGATTAAAAAGATCCGGAATCAAAGGAAGTGGGTACTGGTTCCTTACAGTGACCTTATTCAGGTTACGATAATCAATGCACGGCCTAAGACCACCATCCTTCTTCCCCACGAAGAAGAAGCCAGCACCTACAGGAGAAGTCGAGGGGCGAATGAAACCCTTGGCCAGGCATTCTTGGATATACACCCTCATCGCTTCACGTTCAGGACATGAAAGATTAAATATCCTACCCTTAGGAAGCTTGGCACCAGGCACCAAATCGATAGCACAATCGTAATCTCTATGGGGGGGCAACACCTCGGAGGCCTCCTTAGAAAACACATCGGCGAAGTCCTGAACGAACTCAGGAAGCGTGTTTACCTCCTCCCGGGGAGAAATAGAGTTAACAGAAAGACATGACATAAGACATTCATTACCCCATTTGGTGAGATCCCCAGTATTCCAATCAAACGTGGGATTATGCAACTGCAACCAGGGAAGGCCTAAAACCAGATCAGACGATAATCCCTGCATTACCAGTACAGAGCACTGCTCAAAATGCATGGAGCCAACCAGGAGTTCAAAAACAGGAGTATGCTGAGTAAAATAACCATTAGCAAGGGGAGTAGAGTCGATTCCTACTACAGGGATAGGATAAGGTAAATCAATACAAGGCATCTTTAGAGACATAGCAAATTCAACAGACATGATATTAGCAGATGAGCCAGAATCCACGAAAGCACTGCCCGTGGCAGACCGGCCAGCAAACGAGACCTGAAAGGGAAGCAAAATTTTATTGCGTTTCACATTAACGGGAAATACCTGTGCGCCCAAGTGACCTCCCCGATGATCACTTAGGCGCGGAAGTTTTCCGGCTTCTTATTCTTGCGCCTGGGACAGGTGTTCAGTAGATGCTTGTCGTCCCCACAGTAGAAGCAGAGACCGTTCATTCTGCGAAACTCCCTACGTTGTCGAGGGGACATGGAGGCCCCGAGTTGCATAGGTACCTCCGAGTCCTCCGTGGAGGGGCGAGGAGGCGGGACCTCGGGGGGGATCGCAGAAAAGTCAGAGGGGAGCACACTGAAGCGTTCTAGCTGACGTTCCCTGAGACATCGGTCAAGTCGTACTGCTAGGGCCATAACCTGGTCAAGAGAGTCAGACGAGGGGTAGCTAACCAGCAGATCCTTCAGGGCGTCAGATAATCCTAACCTAAACTGGCACCTTAGGGCCGGATCGTTCCACTGAGAAGCTACGCACCACTTCCTAAAATCAGAACAGTATTCCTCAACCGGTCTCCTACCCTGACGTAAGGTCACCAACTGACTCTCGGCTAAAGCAGTCCTGTCAGTCTCGTCGTAAATGAGTCCGAGGGCAGAGAAAAAACGATCAACAGAGGAAAGTTCAGGGGCGTCAGGAGCCAAGGAGAAGGCCCACTCTTGGGGCCCTTCCTGGAGTCGGGATATGATGATACCCACCCGCTGGTTCTCGGAACCTGAGGAGTGGGGCTTAAGGCGGAAATATAGTCTGCAACTCTCCCGGAAGGAGAGAAACGTCTTACGGTCCCCTGAAAACCGGTCAGGTAACTTGAGGTCGGGTTCTAGAGGTGAGGTGGTGCGCCCAACCCTTTGGGCCAGGGCCTGGACCTGTAGGGAGAGGCCCTGCATCTGCTGGGTCAGGGTCTCAAGGGGGTCCATGATAGCGACAGCGTAGGAGAAATGGTAGACTAGGTAAGGGCTTGTTATTCTGTGATGGCAGGAAGGAGGTGAAGGGAAAGTGAGCCCTAATCTACCCACCGCCCTGTCCCTGCCTACTTGCAACGACCCGCCCTAGGCGACGAGGTACAACTGGGCGGCGGTCCCTACGCTGTCTAAGTGCACAGGAAAACAAACAGGGAACACGCAAGGGAAGGGGCAGTAGCCACGGAACGCCACGAGGAAACGGAGCGGCGAACGAACAGTCAGGACCAGGACGAAGTGAGTAACCCGAGCGGGCACGGAGACAGAAGCAAGCCAGGGGCAAAGCAAAGCAAAGCAAGTCAAGTCAAGGAGAACTGCAGCAAGGCAGAAGCACGGCAGAAGCAGGCTGGAGCAAGCAGCAGTGGGGCCAGGAATCCAAAAGAATAACAAGCAATGAGGAAGAGAAAACTGCAGGTATAAATGGACAGGGGGCGGAGCTAACTCTGACTGACCAGGCCGCGATAGGCTCTCCCACTCCTGAGCCTGCCACCCTGATTGGTGGGAGCCGGTGTCAGTCTAAGAGGTCTGGCCTCAGGTGTCGACTGATTAACCCTGGGAGTCTCCACAGACGTAGTGCCTGGCAGATCCTTTACACAGTCCTTTGATTTCAATGGAAAGCATTGTAATGCTTCATTTCCCCTGTGGTGGCGCTATAGGGGAATCAAACACTTCTTACCAGATACCACCTTTCTCCACTGATCACAACGGATTGCTTTTAACATAAACAAATTATTCAAAGCGGACATCCCCTTAAATCTGTGGGTGTTTCTGCTAAAAGCATCAATTAAAGGGCCTTTTCCCCTATAGTTATAACCCAGTAAATACGAGTCCTTGAGTCGTCCTCCTGTCAAGTTGTTACAAGTTTTCTTCAGCCGTTTCCTAGGTATATCTGCTTTTGGAAAAGTTAGGTGACTACCCATATGGCCACCATTACAGCTCTCACACAGTCGTAATTAATATGGCTGCAATTTCATCTCCCACGGGATTGAACCAATATGGCGCCATTACAGCTCTCATTGGGTTGTCCCAGACGTCTGAATAACAAATCTGCCTAGCTAAAAAAAAACAAAAAACATATTCATAGGGATATATCGCTTCTTCAAGGGATATTCCATCATAAGAATTAATCACTTAGGCCTCATTCACACGGCAGGGTTTCCCGGCCGGGTGCCGGCCGTTCATAAATCGGCCGGCACCCGGCTGCATTAGGAATGATAGACCCCTAATGGGGCTATTCACACGACCGATTTTTTGACGGCCGGGAAATCCGGCCGTCAAAAAATAGGACATGCTCTATCTTCGCCCGGGCACCCGGCCGCCCGGCTCCCATAGAAGTCTATGGGGCCGGGTAATACACGGCCATCACCGGAATGTGTTCCGAGTGATGGCCGGGTTTCCCGGCGGTTGCGCTCTATCTCCTCCTCCTCACAGCGCAGAGTGCATGTCAGGAGGAGGAGTTGATGCCATTCTGACGAATGGCATCGCTGTACACTGTGTTGCAGGGCCGGGGTGTACAGCAGGTGGAGGGAGCGCTGCGCTGGCTCCCTTCCCCTGCTTGTTAAAAGCACCCTGGCTCGGCGACACCTTCGATGGCGCCGCTAGTAGAAGCAGCTGCTGCTGCTGCGGCTGCTACTACTGCAGCGACGCGACTATAGCAGAGCAGGGAGGTATCTCCCAGCTCTGCTATGTGCTAGCCGCACTTTAGCTCCTTGAAGGAGCGGAATCCCCGTGTTTTCGGGGATTCCGCTCCTGGACAGAGCGCTTGATGTCTCTGTCCATATCTGGGCAGTGACATCAGGGGAAACTCCTGAAGCGGAATCCCCGAACACATGGGGATTCCCCTTCAGGAGCTGCCGCTGATGTCACTGTCCGGATCTGCCCGGCCCGGCATGGATGCATAACTTTATGCAAACCGGCCGGGCAAAATGGCCGATTTTACCGGCCGACACTCGGGCTCGGGAACGACCCGGTCGTGTGAATCCCGCCTTAATGATTGGTGGGAGTCCAACCTTGGGAACCCCCACCAACCACTTAAATAAAAGGGCTTAACTAGCGCAGCGGCCCTTCATTCGGAAGATCGTGGGGTTCCCACCAGTCAAACCCTCACCGATCAGGGAGGGATATGCCATCACAATTAATGGTGGGAAAACCCCTTTGATTGGGAAGATTTGCTATACATTTTTGCCTGTAAAGTGGCGAAAACTGGTACTGCAATCGAAATTAGAAGAAGTGCCCCCTATTTTTTTATCTGGAGCCCCCTGTATGAGCTGAGCCTGTAGTTTAATTGATCTTTAATCTTAACTATTAGAAAACTCAGTCTTAAAAAATCTATTATATTTATACTTCCATAGTGCTGAAGGGGTTACGGGAATGACGCAAGTATCAAGATTAGGGTAATTAGTGGATAATTCATCCATTGAAGAAAAGGGCACAGGTGGATTGAAGAGGGATCTTTACGTGTTCAGTAGACCTCTTGTCAGAGCCGCAAGCTGCGATGAAAAAAACGACCCTTACCCTTTAGATGCTGGGTGTGGAGCAATTAAGGTGTACCCTTACCCATTGCCTGCTCCTATTTTAGTGGCCCCAAACAGTGGCATAACAGAAGCCTTATAAGTGTGCCATGCATACGATTCTTCCAATGTGCCAGTCAGTGATGTCATGGCGTTTCTATATGGCCTTTTTTTGGAGTATTTGTATTGCACTGATATTGTGGCACATTTATGACATTGCTATTTGGAAACTGTATTGTACTGTTTTTTCGTTTTTTTTAGGTGCTGGTTTTGCACTTCTATTTGGGCAAAATATGGCCCCATGGACTTTGCGTTTCCCTGTTATTTGGGCGCTGTATGGATATGGAGGCACTGCTATTTGCACACTATATAACCATTTTAGGAAACTATTGCCTTATTATTTGGGCACATTTATGACATTGCTATTTTTGTTCCTCTTTATGGGAGTTAGGCCTTGTTCACACAGTGCAGGTTTGCGGCAGATTTTGCCAGTATTTTTCAAGCCAAACCCAGAAACAGAACCCAAACAGTAGAAATATATAAAGGAAGGCCTCATGTGACTGCTCTCCTAGATACAATTCTAGTTTTGGCTTAAAAATGCATTCAAAATCTGCACTGTGTAAACAAGGCCTTTGTTTTGTGCACTACATTGAGGCCTTTTTTGTCTTCTGTTCCCATTACCCAGTAATAATATCACTTATTTTACCTTTTGTAACTTTCCATATCTCATTTACTTGGCTCCTGGGATACTCTCCTATTTTTGTGACTTTAATAACAAGGCTTTGCTGCAGCCACGTGGCGTTGAGCTCTATACACTGGTCTTAGAGAACTATTTTGTAGGGATTTTTTAGTGGAGTGTTTCATTTAACATACAGCAAAAGAATAAAAGTCATCAATGCTGCGCAGCCGTGAATTACACAGCTGGCGGTATCCGTTATCAGTATATGTAATGATTTCTTCTGTGTCATCGTTAGTGTCGACACAAATTAGTGCAATGGATCTTTTTACTATGATCAAATATTTACCCTTTAGTTTAATGACCGTGTATCTGATTCACTGCCTATATGTACGTATATTTTTGCTTGTTTTCCGCATGACTGACAGTCATTCATCGTACAATGAAAAGTTTCAATCCCACACCATTTTCAAGATCTCTGCTTGCTGTCAGTGAATGCGTACCTTCTTGATTACACACAGAGGCTGAAAACCTGTTCAGACATAATACTTTTTAAGGATGAAGGATTACTAGAATTGAATCCAATCCATAATCCTCTGTTTGCAAAACAGTCTGGACTCCAGGCTGATATACTTTTCCCTGCACTGATACAGTGTAGCAAACAAAGACGATTTGTGCTACTGATGTATTTAGCTCACAGTGAATTCTCTAGACTGGATCCAACTGTAACGAACCCTCAGCTGTGAGGAGTATTAGGTCTGTATAGATTTTCAATCTTTGGACCTAAACAAGAATGTTCCCATTCGCTGACATCAAGCAGAGATTGAATTGTAATACAAAGTATATTAGAACGTTAAATATGGTTCTATTCACATCAGATTTTGTCCATTCAGTTAACTGTCAGGACCTGATGGGAGTTGTAGTATCACAACAGCTGGAGTGACACAGGTTGCACACTACTGCTTTAGATATACCGATACAGTTGTCATTGCCTTGTGCGCTTCTCAGGGATAAATTAGATCAGCCAATTAGACTAGGCAATTCTCTGGTTTTCCCTGAGATAAGCGGTTTTATAGACATTATTGCCACTTATCTAATATATATGGAGAGCTTCAGTCTGCACCTGGTCTCCTCCATCTAGAAGTAGCTATAGGACCATAATCTAGGTCTCTGGAGGGATCTGAAGAGCACTTGATAGATCTAGAAGAGGAAAATAATTGGAAGAAACGCTTTTGATTATAAGGAAACTAAGATATATTAATACCTGGTGTATATGTGACGGGGGAACCAATTGTTTATGTAGCATCTTGTGAAAAATAAACCTCTCCACCAGGAGGCAGGATCACCGGATGATGCAATTTATACCAAACTCCTTTGAAAATTCTGCCTGAAAAAATCAGCTCCGGATTTTTTAAGTGGTTTTGCACCACATGCGTTTTTTGACAAGTTTTTTTACATGATTTTTTTAGTTTCTTTTAGCTATCTCTTCAACAGAAAGATGGAATAACCGCAAGCGTTTTTTGCTCGCGATGAAAAAACCGCCTCCACCTCCCATTGAAATCAAAGGGAGTCAATTTCGGCCGTTTTTTGCCGAGGCAAAAAACTCTGTGTGAAAAGGGACTTAAAGGGTAACTACACGTTTGACAAACTTCTGAAATTTCATAGTGACATGTCAGAAGTTTTGATTGGTGGGGGTCCGAGTTCCGAGACCCCGAGCAATTGCTTAAAGGAAGCGGCAGAAGCGCTCAGCTGCTTTGTTTCTGTTCGGCTATTTCCGGAAAGCCGATAGACTTTCTATTGAGTCTGTACTCCGATACATTGATTTCCGGAAATAGCCGAACAGACACGAAGCGGCTGAGCGCTCCCACGAGCACTTCTAGCGCTTTGCTTGAGCCATTGGTGGGGGACTCGGTGCTCGGACCTCCACCAGTCAAAACTTCTGACATGTCACTATGGCATGTCAGAAGTTTGTCAAACGTTTAGTTACCCTTTAAGCCGTGGTCTCCAACCTGTGACTTTCCAGCTGTTGAAAAACTCTAATACCCAACATGGCCCTGAAGTACAGTTTTGAGTAGGACGGGCACTAAGACTGACCATGGCCTTGAGATTCATGTCTGCAAATTGTCTATTGGAAATGTCATGTCTATGGGGACAATCCAATTGCCTCTTGATGACCGGCAAAACAGGGATCCATGAGGTTGGATTTCATCCTCTTGGATCCTACTGTCTGGCAGCCGCTTATCTCCATGCTTGTAGACTTGCATGCAGTTATCCAATAGAAATGAATTGAAGCACTCTATAGCTGTCTCCATTGTGGACCAGGACGGCCCTTTGTAATTGAAAGTCCTTAAAGGGGTTGTGCAGGGATAGAAAAACATGGCTGCTTACTTCCAAAAAGTGTTCCACAACTGCATGGTACTGTTTTTGGTCACTGTAAGGCAGCTGCTGATTTTGCACTGTATGGCACTGCTATTTGGGGACTATATGGTCCTTTTTGGGCTCTGCATCGATGTTATTTTGGAGATGACAACGCAGGGGATATGTATGGCCATCCATGTGATGCAAGGATGCGCCGGGACCCACAGAGCAGCTCTCGATACTGCCATATAGAGGACCCCCCAACTATGGCATCCATATGGGCATATGGACACTGGATGTCCTGATAGGACATCCCCTTAAACTCCTTATAGACCTAGATCACCAGGGACTTTACTATTAACACCTTCAGTCTCTAGGTATTACTGGAGGTGGAAATACTTTCTGGACGCTAAATGGCAGTATTATTTAGACATTGAATGGCAGCATTGTGTAGGAAATATACGACAGTTTTATGTGGAAACTATATGGTAGCATTATTTGGATACTGTATGGAGTTATTTAGGGATTGTAAGATAGTAGTATTATTTGGGCACTGTATTGTGGCCGTCGTATGGAAGTAATGTTTGGCACACATTTTTGTAAGATATTGCAGCTGAGCTTCATTTCCTTTAATGCAATACCATACACAACCCATGGACAGGTGTGGCGCTGTTTCTGTTAGAAAGCAGACATGTTTTTCTAATCCAGTACAAACCCTTTAAAATCTATTTTAGGACTACCTCTTTAAGAATATAATAGACTGAAGGGGGTGTTCTTCTTTGGACAATGCCGTTTTATTGTAGGGGTCCTCTAATGATAGGCTAATCACAGGTTGTCCTGCTGCTGGGATCTTTAGCGATCAGTACCCTGCTGGGAAACCTGGCAGCAATTGTTTAATTACCCTACAGCACAACTGCAGGTGAAATAAGGCATTACACAGTTTCCATAGAAATCAATGGGCGGTCTATGTAATGCACGAACAAGCCGAGTCCTCCAGAGTGAGAGACACTCTGTAGCCACTCTGGCTAATAGCGGGGGTCCTAATTATCTGTACTTGATGAGGATGGGACGCTATTGGCCCCGTTGACATCTATGTGATATGTTTCCAAATACAACTATCTACATATGAACCATCTTTAATACTGGTGTAGTATTGATGCTGTCGCTCATATCTCTTTGTCTTCTCTCATGTTGAAAATCTTTTCAGTCCCCTAAAAAGATGGGTCAATTACATAACAATCGTATTAACGGGTGTGAAATGTCTCCGTCTAATTCCATGAAGTGGGTGTTGTGCTGCAGATAGCAGGAATCAAGCTGTGAGAGTGCACTTTGCTGGGTGCACGCCATTATTTTACCTTTACAATAATAGAAAGAACATTGAACGATGTAATTGGCCGCACATTAACCCATGGGATGAGCTGGAGAATTAGTGTCACAGGAAAGGAGCAATAGACTGTGTCCAGCAACTAAAGGGTTCCTACCCTGCCTGCTCCCCCACTCCAAAAATATACGGAATTCTTGGAAGTTACATTGTCTTAGTCATCCCAATTGTGTACTATCATGTGAACAAACACTAGCCCACGTACCCGAACACTACACCAAATACAATAATAACTCAGCTTCACAAAGGGTCTCAAGCCATCGTACACATTTGATTTCTGTCTGTGAATCCCAAAAGTTTTTGACGCAGTAATTCCAATCATAGAAACAATTAGATCAGCCGTGTTTGCTTTACATAACCTACAGGGGTGGCAAACTGGGCAATTGCCTAGGGGCCCCCAAGAAATAGCAACCTGACAGTGGAGCATGTTAACCTTCACTGACCACTAGGCACTTTATTATTAGTTGTCTCATAAAGAATAAAAAGCCTGTGTGGCGATCTGCTGATCGTCGATGAGCCGGCTCCTCTCAATCCTGGCGATCAGCTGTGATCACGGGGGGAAAGCTGCGGCCAGCCACACATTTCCCCTGCAGTGACCGAGGCCGGGGAAATGGAATTGAATGGCGGTTTGTGTAATGCAAGGACAGGCCAGGTCACTCTCACAGAGCAGCTCTCCATTCGGACACAAAGTGGACCCCCACTATGATGTCCATTTAACCCCTTGCAGCCCTAGACAACCAGGGACTTTAGCATTAACCCCCTCAATATTTAGGAATCGTATGGCAGAAGTACTCGCTGGACACTAAATAGCAGCTATTTTTAGGGCATGCCCCCACGTGGCGGATTTCCTCCACAACTGTCCGCATCAATGCCGCACAGAATCTGCGTTGCAGATTCTGCGGCGGATCTGCCCAAAATGTGCAGTAAATTGATGCGGACTAGCTGCTGCGGACTGCGGGAAAAGTGCTTCCCTTCTCTCTATCAGTGCAGGATAGAGAGAAGGGACAGCACTTTCCCTAGTGAAAGTAAACGATTTTCATACTTACCGGCCGTTGTCTTGGTGACGCGTCCCTCTTTCGGCATCCAGCCCGACCTCCCTGGATGACGTGGCAGTCCATGTGACCGCTGCAGCCTGTGATTGGCTGCAGCCGTCACTTAGACTGAAACGTCATCCTGGGAAGCCGGACTGGAGACAGAAGCAGGGAGTTCTTGGTAAGTATGAACTTATATTTTTTTTACAGGTTGCTCTATATTGGGATCGGTAGTCACTGTCCAGGGTACAGAAACAGTTACTGCCGATCGCTTAACTCTTTCAGCACCCTGGACAGTGACTATTTACTGACGTCTCCTAGCAACGCTCCCGTCATTACGGGAGCCCCATTGACTTCCTCAGTCTGGCTGTAGACCTAGAAATACATAGGTCCAGCCAGAATGAAGAAATGTCATGTCAAAAAAGCAAGACGCATCCACACCACACATAACATGTGCATGACAGCTGCGGACTTCATTGCGGAATTTAGAATCTCCATTGAAGTCAATGGAGAACTTCCGCAATGAGCCCGCAACCAGTCCGCAACAGACAGAGCATGCTGCGGACACCAAATTCCGCTCCGCAGCCTATGCTCCGCAGCGGAATTTTACGCATCGTCTAAACGAACACTGCTAAATAGAAGTGGAAGTCAATGGAGAAACGGCTCCGCTGCGGATTAACGCTGCGGAGTGTCCGCAGCGGAATTCAAGTGCAATTCTGCTACGTGGGGCTTTAGCCTTAAATAGACAGGCCGGGTCGTCTATACGTCCTTATAGACAACCCCTTTAAGAGATGACCCAGGAGATTCAAGATTTGCCTATGTAAACCAGCATCATATCATTTTTCTTTTCTCTATGTCCTATTGTTTTATCTCATTATGTTTATTGATCTACTTTAAAAAAAAAAAAATTTTTACAAAAGATCTTATATATTCTTTGCCATTTACAGCAATAAAGCGCAGAACGAAGGATGATTTATATCCGTGGATGAGAAATGGAGATGTTTTTTAATTATCTCATATTTCATTCTATTACTCAGTGAATTCTATAAGAAATGACTATTATTATAGCTGGATTTATATTAGTTTTAATAATTAAAAATCAGTTCTTTCTCATTTTTTATTTTACCATAAATTTATCTCCAGTGTGGCCTGAAATTAATTAAATTTATTAAACTGTGAATCATGGCGCTTTATGCCAGTCCCCCTATCTGGAGTATGTCATGTTAATGGGTATGTATAAGGGGTTTGATGACATATGCCCTTCTGATATAAGGACAGAAGTCATACATATAGATCTACGATTGTATCTCGTACATATAAGAATGGATAATAATTGTCCGAGGATTACCTAGACTAATGCACTGTAACAAACAAAGCAGTTTTAGGGTATGTTCACACGGCGGGGGTCCGTAACGGCTGAAATTACGGGGATGTTTCAGCCTGAAAACATCCCCGTAATTTCAGCCGTACCGGCATGTGCAGGCGCTTGAACGCCGCGTCCATTACGGCCGTAATTAGCGCTGCTATTCATTGGAGTCAATGAATAACGGCTCCAATTACGGCCAAAGAAGTGACAGGTCACTTCTTTGACGCGGGCGTCTATTTACGCGCCGTCATTTGACAGCGGCGCGTAAATATACGCCTCGTGTGAACAGACAAACGTCTGCCCATTGCTTTCAATGGGCAGATGTTTGTCAGCGCTATTGAGGCGCTATTTTCAGACGTAATTCGGGGCAAAAACGCCCAAATTACGTCCGTAAATAGGCCGTGTGAACATACCCTTAAGAGCAGGACTTGGTCAGGACGAGATTTGAATGAATGCTTCAATTAAAGAAAACCAGTGCGCCCTCCTGACGTGTCTATTTTAATAAATACTTGTGTTCCCCATTAAAAATCACAATTCTGGAGCATCTATTTTTAAAACTCTGCATTGTCCCACTCCTGTTATCCCTCCTGGAAATGTATGAATAAATTCAGCACTGCATGTATAGTGTCGGTATATAGGGACACACCTTGGTGACGAGGGGAATTCTGACGCCCAGTTGGCAACTTATTCAAACACTTCCAGGAGGAATAACAGAGGCACGGCACACCACACATTTTTTAAAAAAAGATGCTCCAGCATTAGTATTTCATGGGGAATACAAGTATTTACTTAACAGACATGTCAGGAGAGAAGAGAAGTCCTCCTTAACGGAAGCAAGCAGAGATCTTGCAAACAGTGAAGATATCTAACACAAAATATATTAAAAAGTTGCAGAACTTTTCAGACTCATGAACAACTTGAGTAGCAGCCCTCCGCATGCCCGTACATCTCCTCCGACAGTAAGTCAACATAATGCTAGGTTTCTTTCCTGTTCTGTATTATTCAAATTGAGTTGTTTGTGATGCGGATGGTAAATGATTGCTGTATTATGTCGGTGACATTTCGCACAATCCAGCTCCATTAAGATGAGTAATTAGACGTGTTTTATTGCCTATATTTGCAGTCTTTTATCTTGCTGTAAAGTTTAATGTTCACGGATAATTTCTTTTATTAGGAGAGCGAGGCGCAGACCATTTGTTTGCAGGATAATGAGGTTTCATACATGTGTTCAGATTGTGAACCGACGCACCACAATAGAAGGAATTACAATTCAACCAGTCTAATTACCAAGTGTTATTCTCTAGCTGAACAATCAGAAAGCTTTGTGTCCTGCCCGCCGGTGCGAGCGTACAGGCAGCGCATCCCGAAGTGCTTAGAGTCCTATTATACGGCCCGACGAGGGCCGTGTAAACGAGCGCCGATCAACGAGATTGATTGGCGCTCATTTGCTCCTTATTATCAGTAATGTATAGGGCTGTTACTCCGATCACTCGTTGCCGAAAATGACAATAGTTTAGGCTGCGTAAACTATACAATATGCCCAGAAATGGGCATTTGCTTGTTCATCGGCTGATTGTTGGCCGGTGTAAGGACCCTCAAGGCCAAGTATCGTGCAGACGAGCGTTCACAGAGCGCGTGTCCACGATCATTGCCCTGTGTAAACACGCCAACGATCAGCCGGTGAATGAGTAAACGCTCATTCATCGGAGGAATGCATACAATGTTATCGTTGTCGGCAGCACATCTCCCGCTGTAATCAGGAAAACGTGCTGCCGACACGATAGAAATGTATGGGGACGAGCGATCGGAGTAACATCCCCATATATTACTGGCCAGATATTGTCATGTATGAACAGAGGCCTGGACTCGCGCGACAGGGATGTAATATTACCACTTTACAAAGCATTAGTGAGGCCTCATCTAGAATATGCAGTTCAGTTCTGGGCTCCAGTTCATAGAAAGGATGAAAAATACAAAGAAGAGCAACGAAGCTAATTAGGGGCGCGGAGAATCGAAGTTATGAGGAAAGATTAATAGAAATAAACCTATTTAGCCTTGAAAAAAGACGACTAAGGGGGGACATGATTAACTTATATAAATATATGAATGGCACATACAAAAAATATGGTGAAATCCTGTTCCATGTAAAACCCCCTCAAAAAACAAGGGGGCACTCCCTCCGTCTGGAGAAAAAAAGGTTCAACTTGCCAGAGGCGACAAGGCTTCTTTACTGTAAGAGCGGTGAATTTATGGAATAGCCACCGCAGGAGCCGTCACAGCAGGGACAGAAGATGCTGCAAAAAAGGCTTAGATAATATCCTAGAACGAAAAAATCTAAGCTCCTATGTGTAGAAATTTTTTACTTCCCTTTTCCCATCCTTTGATTGAACTTGATGGACGTGTCTTTTTTCAACCGTACAAACTATGTAACTATGATAATAGCTCCTTCTGAACGGTGCAAACGAGCGCCGATAAACGAGCTGTCTTGTTGATCGGCGCTCGTTTACACGGTCCACGTTGGGCTATGTATATACCATCTTTACTGCACTGAAGACATATGTTATCTCATCAGCAGGACACGGAGATGAATATGATATAAATAACCACTGACAGTCATATAGATCTCTATTGGGAAGACGGCAGGACCTGGGACAGTCTCTGCTGGACTCCAGGACAATGATATTTAGGATAACTGCCTGATAGTTATACTGACACAGAGGCACCCAAAGGTATAATGCAGACAATTGGAGTATAGGACAATGACATACTGACACTATCCTGTACTGGGGTACAGGATAATGATACTGACACTTGGGGTACAGGATAATGATACACTGACACTTGGGGTACAGGATAATGATACTGACACTTGGGGTACAGGATAATGATACTGACACTTGGGGTACAGGATAATGATACTGACACTTGGGGTACAGGATAATGATACACTGACACTTGGGGTACAGGATAATGATACTGACACTTGGGGTACAGGACAATGATACACTGACACTTGGGGTACAGGATAATGATACACTGACACTTGGGGTACAGGATAATGATACACTGACACTATCCTGTACTGGGGTACAGGATAATGATACTGACACTTGGGGTACAGGATAATGATACTGACACTTGGGGTACAGGATAATGACACTGACACTTGGGGTACAGGATAATGACACTGACACTTGGGGTACAGGACAATGAGACACTCACACTTGGGGTACAGGATAATGATACACTGACACTTGGGGTACAGGATAATGACACTGACACTTGGGGTACAGGACAATGATACACTGACAGTTGGGGTACAGGTTAATGATACACTGACACTTGGGGTTCAGGATAATGAGACACTCACACTTGGGGTACAGGATAATGATACACTGACACTTGGGGTACAGGATAATGACACTGACACTTGGGGTACAGGACAATGATACACTGACACTTGGGGTACAGGTTAATGATACACTGACACTTGGGGTTCAGGATAATGATACACTGACACTTGGGGTACAGGATAATGACTGACACTTGGGGTACAGGATAATGATACACTGACACTTGGGGTACAGGATAATGATACACTGACACTTGGGGTACAGGATAATGATACTGACACTTGGGGTACAGGACAATGATACACTGACACTTGGGATACAGGATAATGATACACTGACACTTGGGGTACAGGATAATGATACACTGACACTATCCTGTACTGGGGTACAGGATAATGATACTGACACTTGGGGTACAGGATAATGATACTGACACTTGGGGTACAGGATAATGACACTGACACTTGGGGTACAGGATAATGACACTGACACTTGGGGTACAGGACAATGAGACACTCACACTTGGGGTACAGGATAATGATACACTGACACTTGGGGTACAGGATAATGACACTGACACTTGGGGTACAGGACAATGATACACTGACACTTGGGGTACAGGTTAATGATACACTGACACTTGGGGTTCAGGATAATGATACACTGACACTTGGGGTACAGGATAATGACACTGACACTTGGGGTACAGGACAATGATACACTGACACTTGGGGTACAGGTTAATGATACACTGACACTTGGGGTTCAGGATAATGATACACTGACACTTGGGGTACAGGATAATGACTGACACTTGGGGTACAGGATAATGATACACTGACACTTGGGGTACAGGATAATGATACACTGACACTTGGGGTACAGGATAATGATACACTGACACTTGGGGTACAGGATAATGATACACTGACACTTGGGGTACAGGATAGTGATACACTGACACTTGGGGTACAGGATAATGATGACACAATTGTGCTATGTTGCAGTTGTACGAATATATAGACCTCTACACGTTCCACGTCTTCGTGTATAAACGTTTCAGGTTCCATCCTAGTAAATTATAACTCGATTACCTCATTAAATGATTGAAAGTCAATCAAAATGTAACATAATTTCTGATAAATTTTTCTAACATTTCAGTTAGTTGTATAGACATAATTATGGTTATTTCCAATTGTGTCCTTACATAAATAATCACATCTCTGTCCAGATTTAGTAACTGCAGATCCGGACACTCTGATGAAGATTCCATCGGTCACGCAGCATTTTTCTTTGAGAAGCTTTGACTTTTCTGACCATGAAATCCCCTATTACATGGACTCCGTTCACACCACACTCATTTACATTCATACGGATAATGATATTTATGGAACAAACACAAAAAACAAAAAGGTACGAGTGAGCGTTCTGCATTATCCCAGTACACAGGGCGACCCCCTCCTCGAAGAGAGAGTGGTATCATAGTGATGATGTGATGACTCCCCCCCCCCCCCGTCATATGTCTCTTTATATAGAGAGGAATAAGGGACTCAGTAACAGATCTGATTCCAGAATCCAGGCTGAACAGAGAGGTGTAGACCCTGTCCTCCCATATAGAACTTGAGGACACATCTGCCTGTACTTCTCCATATCTGATATCATCTTGACCAGTCCAGGAGAGGCGGACACTCAAAACATAGTCCAAGACACCTGCTAGATATTTTTTTGTTCTTGGTCAGGTATACTATGGGTTGGCTGATAAGCCCCGTTGGCTCTTGGTTTCTAGGAGCCCTACTTCTAGCTGCACCCCACCCAGGAACATCTTGGTACAAGCACTCTGCCAGTCCTAGGTACCACACTGTGGGCAGAGCCTCAGGACTCCTCATAGGGGTTCGGCGTTCACCTTACCTATGGAGAAGAGATGCTAAACTAGACAACTGGCCGGTCATCCCGCAAGGGGCAGAAGATGCCAGAGGGTTATTACATACACCCTGGAGTGGGGAAGTAGCAGAGCTTCAGTTGTCCCCTGATCCAGGTGAGAAGAGGTTAATACAGAAACTAATCCAACAGAACAGGCAGAGAACCATTGAGGAGGAGAGAAGTCTTAATGAAGTTGAGGGCATTCTTCAAGATGAGAAGAATATGGAGCAAGGATCCTGGCTGTACAATGACCTCGGAGTAGAGAGAAGTCTTGAAGACCAGAGCCGGGTGACCAGGTACCAAGGAGAAGAGGAAAGAAGCCTTGGGGAGAACATGTTGGTAACTATGGAGCCAGGAGTAGGAAAGAGGAGCCCAGAAGAAACTTGGGTCACTAAGCAGCCAAGTGATGTGGTTAGAAGCCTGGAAGACGGGCTGAGGAACATGAGGAACCAGGAGAGACATGTGAGGAGCTCCCTAGAGTCTGGACAGGAGAGAATACCCAGTGGAGAGGACATCCTGTCTATGTTCCTTCATCTACAGGAGGAGAACAGGTCACATCCCCAGCAATGGAGAACAGCGAAGGTAACACAATGCAAGATCAATTCTTGTACATTTGTATTAGGGGTTGTGTGAGATTTGAAGAAAAATATCTGCTTTTTTTTCCAGAAACTGCACCCCCCTTGTCCATAGGCTGTGTCTGATATTGCAGTAATCACTTGAATGAGACTGAACTGCAATACTAGACACAGCCTATGGACAAGGGTGGCGCTGTTTCTGGAAACAAATCTATTCAGTCCTTTCTTATTTAGATCTGTTTCTAGGAAAGCTGTGTGGAAGCAGAGATCCCTGCAAATGTGATATCCAGAAATATGTAACCTAATGAACTATGTTAATACATTGAAAGCTGTGGCCTTATAGGCTACGTACTTTAGGTTTATCACTTCAGTAATTATAATCCATCATTTATACACTACAATTAATTATATTCTGATGTGGAGTGCAAAAGCTAATGGAACAATTACAGATAAATCTATATACAGCTACCCTTACATCTGAGGGGTCTAATCAGATGAGCTATGCCCGCAAGACAACCATGTTATAATAGGGGCTGTACCGTTGGGAGATGCGTATAGTGTCAGAATAAGTCGAGAGGTGTCACAGGAGTATAGGGGTGTCTAAGGAGATGAATTGTACTGCACGGATCGAAACCTGATGCAGCGAAGCTGTTTGTCGTTTCGATTTTTAGAGAGTAAACGTAATAAGATAATGTTTCCCTAAAGAGTTAAATGACAAATTCAGCTCTGCTAGATCTGTGGTACTGTGAAGAAGAGCAGTGATATTGGTCCAATGAAGAAGAGTACTCAAAATAGTAATGCAGCGAGGAAAGGTACCTACAATAGGGATACAGTGAGGAAGAGTTTCCATAATAGTAATATAGTGAAGAAGAGTTCCTATAATATGGATAATGAGGAACAGCATATATAATTGTGGTCCAGTGAGTAAGAGCAGTGATATTGGTACAGTGAGTAAGAGCAGTGATATTGGTACAGTGAGTAAGAGCAGTGATATTGGTACAGTGAGTAAGAGCAGTGATATTGGTACAGTGAGGATGAGCAGTGATATTGGTACAGTGAGGAAGAGCAGTAATATTGGTACAAGGAGAAAGAGCACATATAATTGTGGTCCAGAAAGAAATAGCAGGGATATTTGCGCAATGATTAAGAGTACCTATAATAGTGATACTGAGAAAAGTACCCATAATGGTTCAGTGAGGAAGAGTACCCATAATAGTGGCCCAGTGAGGAAGAGTACCTTTAATAGTGATACAGTCAGGAAGCGTACCTATAATAGTCCAGTGAGGAAGAGCAGTGATATTGATACTGTGGGGAAGAGCAGTAATTTTGGTACAGTGAGTAAGAGTACTTATAAGGCTGGATTCACACGAGCACATTACGTCCGTAATGGACGGAACGTATTTCGGCCGCTAATCCCGGACCAAACACAGTGCAGGGAGCCGGGCTTCTAGCATCATAGTTATGTACGTTGCTAGGAGTCTCTGCCTCGCTGCAGGACAACTGTCCCATACTGTAATCATGTTTTAAGTACGGGGCAGCTGTCCTGCAGCGAGGAAGGGGCTCCTAGCGTCGTACATAACTATGATGCTAGAAGCCCGGCTCCCTGCACTGTGTTCGGTCCGGGACTTGCGGCCAAAATACGTTCTGTCCATTACGGACCTAACATGGTCGTGTGAACCCAGCCTAATAGTGATATTGTATATATATATATATATATATATATAATACTGGTCCAGTGAGGAAGAGTTCCCATAATAGTGGTCCAGTGGGACTACCTATAATAGTGGTCCAGTGAGAGTACCTATAATAGTGGTCCAGTGAGAGTACCTATAATAGTGGTTCAGTGAGAGTACCTATAATAGTGGTCCAGTGAGAGTACTTATAAAAGTGGTCCAGTGAGAGTACCTATAATAGTGGTCCAGTGAAAGTGTCTGTAATAGTGGTCCAGTGAGAGTATCTGTAATAGTGGTCTAGTGACAGCACCTATAATGGTGGTCCAGTGAGAGCACCTATAATAGTGGTCCAGTAAGTGTACCTATAAAAGTGGTCCAGTGAGAGTATCTATAATAGTGGTCCAGTGAGAGTACATATAATAGTGGTCCAGTGAGAGTATCTATAATAGTGGTCCAGTGAGAGCATCTATAATAGTGGTTCAGTGAGAGCACCTATAATAGTGGTCCAGAGGGAGCACCTATAATAGTGGTTCAGTGAGAGCACCTATAATAGTGGTCCATTGGGAGCACCTATAATAGTGGTTCAGTGGGAGCACCTATAATAATGGTCCAGTGAGAGTACCTATAATAGTGGTCCAGTAAGAGTACCAATAATAGTGATATTGTGAGGAAAAGTACACATAATACTACAATAAGGAAGACTATAATACTGGTCCAGTGAGGAAGAGTTCCCATAATAATGGTCCAGTGGGACTACCAATAATAGTGGTTCAGTAAGAGTACCTATAATAGTGGTCCAGTGAGAGTACCTATAATAGTGGTCCAGTGAGAGTACCTATAATAGTGGTCCAGTGAGTGTACCTATAATAGTGGTCCAGTGAGAGCACCTATAATAGTGGTTCAGTGAGAGTATCTATAATAGTGGTGCAGTGAGAGTACCTATAATAGTGGTCCAGTGAGAGTATCTATAATAGTGGTCCAGTGAGAGTACCTATAATAGTGGTCCAGTGAGAGTACCTATAATAGTGGTCCAGTGAGAGTACCTATAATAGTGGTCCAGTGAGAATACCTATAATAGTGGTCCAGTGAGAGCACCTATAATAGTGGTCCAGTGAGAGTACCTATAATAGTGGTCTAGTGAGAGTATCTATAATAGTGGTCCAGTGAGAGCACCTATAATAGTGGTCCAGTAAGAGCACCTATAATAGTGGTCCAGTGAGAGTATCTATAATAGTGGTCCAGTGAGATTATCTATAATAGTGGTCCAGTGAGAGCACCTAGAATAGTGGTTCAGTGGGAGTACATATAATAGTGGTCCAGTGGTAGTACCTATAATAGTGGTTCAGTGGGAGTACCTATAATAGTGGTCCAGTGAGAGTACCTCTAATAGTGGTCCAGTGAGAGCATTTATAATAGTGGTCCAGTGAGAGTACCTATAATAGTGGTCCAGTGAGAGTATCTATAATAGTGGTCCAGTGAGAGCACCTATAATAGTGGTCCAGTAAGAGCACCTATAATAGTGGTTCAGTGAGAGCACCTATAATAGTGGTCCAGTGGGAGCACCTATAATAGTGGTCCAGTGAGAGCACCTATAATAGTGGTCCAGTGGGAGCACCTATAATAGTGGTTCAGTGGGAGTACATATAATAGTGGTCCAGTGAGAGTACCTATAATAGTGGTCCAGTGAGAGCATCTATAATAGTAGTCCAGTGAGAGTATGTATAATAGTGGTCCAGTGAGAGTATGTATAATAGTGGTCCAGTGAGAGTATCTATAATAGTGGTCCAGTGAGAGCACCTATAATAGTGGTCCAGTGGGAGCACCAATAATAGTGGTCCAGTGAGAGTACCTATAATAGTGGTCCAGTGGGAGCACCTATAATAGTGGTCCAGTGAGAGTACCTATAATAGTGGTTCAGTGAGAGTATTTATAATAGTGGTCCAGTGAGAGTACCTATAATAGTGGTTCAGTGGGAGTACCTATAATAGTGGTCCAGTGAGAGTACCTATAATAGTGGTCCAGTGAGAGCATCTATAATAGTGGTCCAGTGAGAGTATCTATAATAGTGGTCCAGTGAGAGTATCTATAATAGTGGTCCAGTGAGAGTACCTATAATAGTGGTTCAGTGAGAGTATTTATAATAGTGGTCCAGTGAGAGTACCTATAATAGTGGTTCAGTGGGAGTACCTATAATAGTGGTCCAGTGAGAGTACCTATAATAGTGGTCCAGTGAGAGCATCTATAATAGTGGTCCAGTGAGAGTATCTATAATACTGGTTCCGTGAGAGTATCTATAATAGTGGTCCAGTGAGAGTACCTATAATAGTGGTCCAGTGAGAGTACCTATAATAGTGGTCCAGTGAGAGTATCTATAATACTGGTTCAGTGAGAGTACCTATAATAGTGGTCCAGTGGGAGTACCTATAATAGTGGTTCAGTGAGAGTATTTATAATAGTGGTCCAGTGAGAGTACCTATAATAGTGGTTCAGTGGGAGTACCTATAATAGTGGTCCAGTGAGAGCATCTATAATAGTGGTCCAGTGAGAGCACCAATAATAGTGGTCCAGTGAGAGTATCTATAATAGTGGTCCAGTGAGAGTACCTATAATAGTGGTCCAGTGAGAGTACCTATAATAGTGGTCCAGTGAGAGTATCTATAATAGTGGTCCAGTGAGAGTACCTATAATAGTGGTCCAGTGGGAGCACCAATAATAGAGGTCCAGTGAGAGTACCTATAATAGTGGTCCAGTGGGAGCACCTATAATAGTGGTTCAGTGGGAGCACCTATAATACCTATAATAGTGGTCCAGTGAGAGTATCTATAATAGTGGTCCAGTGAGAGTATCTATAATAGTGGTCCAGTGAGAGTACCTATAATAGTGGTTCAGTGAGAGTATTTATAATAGTGGTCCAGTGAGAGTACCTATAATAGTGGTTCAGTGGGAGTACCTATAATAGTGGTCCAGTGAGAGTACCTATAATAGTGGTCCAGTGAGAGCATCTATAATAGTGGTCCAGTGAGAGTATCTATAATAGTGGTCCAGTGAGAGTACCTATAATAGTGGTCCAGTGAGAGTACCTATAATAGTGGTCCAGTGAGAGTACCTATAATAGTGGTCCAGTGAGAGTATCTATAATACTGGTTCAGTGAGAGTACCTATAATAGTGGTCCAGTGGGAGTACCTATAATAGTGGTTCAGTGAGAGTATTTATAATAGTGGTCCAGTGAGAGTACCTATAATAGTGGTCCAGTGGGAGTACCTATAATAGTGGTTCAGTGAGAGTATTTATAATAGTGGTCCAGTGAGAGCACCAATAATAGTGGTCCAGTGAGAGTATCTATAATAGTGGTCCAGTGAGAGTACCTATAATAGTGGTCCAGTGAGAGTACCTATAATAGTGGTCCAGTGAGAGTATCTAAAATACAGGTTCAGTGAGAGTACCTATAATAGTGGTCCAGTGGGAGTACCTATAATAGTGGTTCAGTGAGAGTATTTATAATAGTGGTCCAGTGAGAGTACCTATAATAGTGGTTCAGTGGGAGTACCTATAATAGTGGTCCAGTGAGAGCATCTATAATAGTGGTCCAGTGAGAGCACCAATAATAGTGGTCCAGTGAGAGTATCTATAATAGTGGTCCAGTGAGAGTACCTATAATAGTGGTCCAGTGAGAGTACCTATAATAGTGGTCCAGTGAGAGTATCTATAATAGTGGTCCAGTGAGAGTACCTATAATAGTGGTCCAGTGGGAGCACCAATAATAGAGGTCCAGTGAGAGTACCTATAATAGTGGTCCAGTGGGAGCACCTATAATAGTGGTTCAGTGGGAGCACCTATAATACCTATAATAGTGGTCCAGTGAGAGTATCTATAATAGTGGTCCAGTGAGAGTATCTATAATAGTGGTCCAGTGAGAGTACCTATAATAGTGGTTCAGTGAGAGTATTTATAATAGTGGTCCAGTGAGAGTACCTATAATAGTGGTTCAGTGGGAGTACCTATAATAGTGGTCCAGTGAGAGTACCTATAATAGTGGTCCAGTGAGAGCATCTATAATAGTGGTCCAGTGAGAGTATCTATAATAATGGTTCCGTGAGAGTATCTATAATAGTGGTCCAGTGAGAGTACCTATAATAGTGGTCCAGTGAGAGTACCTATAATAGTGGTCCAGTGAGAGTATCTATAATACTGGTT
This sequence comes from Rhinoderma darwinii, assembly GCF_050947455.1. Taxonomy (NCBI): domain Eukaryota; kingdom Metazoa; phylum Chordata; class Amphibia; order Anura; family Rhinodermatidae; genus Rhinoderma; species Rhinoderma darwinii. Next base: position 136,335,783 of record NC_134692.1, on the reverse strand, counting down.
CAGTGAGAGTACCTATAATAGTGGTCCAGTGGGAGTACCTATAATAGTGGTTCAGTGAGAGTATTTATAATAGTGGTCCAGTGAGAGTACCTATAATAGTGGTTCAGTGGGAGTACCTATAATAGTGGTCCAGTGAGAGCATCTATAATAGTGGTCCAGTGAGAGCACCTATAATAGTGGTTCAGTGAGAGCACCTATAATAGTGGTCCAGTGGGAGCACCTATAATAGTGGTCCAGTGAGAGCACCTATAATAGTGGTCCAGTGGGAGCACCTATAATAGTGGTTCAGTGGGAGTACATATAATAGTGGTCCAGTGAGAGTACCTATAATAGTGGTCCAGTGAGAGCATCTATAATAGTAGTCCAGTGAGAGTATGTATAATAGTGGTCCAGTGAGAGTACCTATAATAGTGGTTCAGTGGGAGTACCTATAATAGTGTCTAGTGAGAGCATCTATAATAGTGGTCCAGTGAGAGCACCAATAATAGTGGTCCAGTGAGAGTATCTATAATAGTGGTCCTGTGAGAGTACCTATAATAGTGGTCCAGTGAGAGTACCTATAATAGTGGTCCAGTGAGAGTACCTATAATAGTGGTCCAGTGAGAGTACCTATAATAGTGGTCCAGTGAGAGTACCTATAATAGTGGTCCAGTGAGAGTACCTATAATAGTGGTCCAGTGAGAGTACCTATAATAGTGGTCCAGTGAGAGCACCAATAATAGTGGTCCAGTGAGAGTACCTATAATAGTGGTCCAGTGGGAGCACCTATAATAGTGGTCCAGTGAGAGTACCTATAATAGTGGTTCAGTGAGAGTGTCTATAATAGTGGTCCAGTGAGAGTATCTATAATAGTGGTTCAGTGAGAGTATCTATAATAGTGGTCCAGTGGGAGCACCTATAATAGTGGTCCAGTGGGAGCACCTATAATAGTGGTCCAGTGAGAGTATCTATAATAGTGGTTCAGTGAGAGCACCTATAATAGTGGTCCAGTGAGAGCACCAATAATAGTGGTCCAGTGAGAGTACCTATAATAGTGGTCCAGTGGGAGCACCTATAATAGTGGTCCAGTGAGAGTACCTATAATAGTGGTCCAGTAAGAAAGAGCAGTGATGTTGGTGCAGTGAGGAAGAGTCCCAACAACAGACGTCACTCATATTTCCATAGCATAAAATACCCCCAGCAAGGCTGCAGCAGCACATATGTACATTACCCCCCCCCCCCCAGTACTGATAATGAAGCAGGATGCCCCATGTATTGTAAAGCACGTTTGTTTAATAAGCTGCGATATTTCATCTACAATCTGCATTAATAGACTTCTCTTAATAATCCTCCAGCAATATGCTGCTTAGCAGGCTGCACAATAACAGATGATGCACCAGGGAGCTCTGGATGTCCCCGCTGATTTATAGTAATTGATGGTCTCTTATATTCAGGATCTGTATTGTAATGAACTCCGGTGATCGCTGGAGAATTCTCTGAGAGTTGATGAAATAATTAGGATGAAGTTTTATAGTAAGACATTTATCTCTGCACACGAGGACCATCATGTCAGTGATCTCCTAATATAGTATTACAAATCCTCAAACATCATGGGGGTCTAGAAGCTGAGCAGATCATGGTGGGACTGTGATAAAAAAAAAGACCCCCCCCCCCTCCATTACATTATATTAGGCTTTATTACTTATGCCAGACATTATATTACTTGCATGTGCGGTTATGTGTATCTACCTCTTGTATACAAGCGAATGCCCACATCATAGGGCCCCACATCAAAACTCTGAATCCCCCTCACTGAGCTCCGACAAATATACTACGCCTTTATTAAAGATAATGTCCACCGTCATTTTGTATTGTATCTGTATAATGGTCAGAGCTTTATTTTTCACATAGCCCTCCAAATTCTCTCCTTCCCTTCTTACAGTAAATGCTTAAACTCTGGCTATTTGCAGCCACCACTAGGGGGAGCTAACGGCATATGGATTTGTACAGCTAATATTGACACATTGGGAGCTGTAAAAATATCTATGCAATGAGCTCCCACTAGTGGTGGCTGCAGGAAAATTCTAGGACTTTGTGTAGAGAGGCAGCTTAGTGCTTGGCCCCCTCCCACCATGAGGCAACCCACAGCAGATGCATTAATTCCATCTCTAGTCCCAGCCTACATTCTTGTTCACATCCAGACGCTAAAAATCCATAGAAACGTAAGACTCCTCACAGATGAGGGTTTGCTACAATTTTATCCAGTCTGCATTATCATCTGTGAGATAAACACATCAGCAGCACAAATCTCCCTCATGTCCTGAGCGTTTTTGTTACAATGTATCAGTGCAGGTAAAATGTATCCACCTGAATTCCAGAATTGTCAAGACTGGTTACAACTGTAACACACATTCAGCCATGAGAAGTGTTAGGTCTGTACAGTGTTTCAGCCACTGGGTGAAAATAAAATGGTTCCCATTCATTGACTGCAAGCATATATTTTGATTGGAAATTAAACACATACTATACAAAAATCTCATGTTTACCACGTCTGTTTATCTCCGCAGCCATTTTATTCCCAGTCCAAGACTTCCGAATGGATTAGCTGTGAAAACTTCAGATTGATCTCATATAAAGTCCTCTGCAGGGCTCGACTACAATTCCTGTCCCATTCACAGCCGCGGCCCAGGCTTGACTCGGAAGACCCCGCCGCTGATTTATGAACTCAAATCAAGAAAGATTCAGCCAGATATTGATTCCCAAGATCATAAAAACTTTCCATCAATCATCTATGATCGCCCATCACCAAGGATGAAACTCTGGAGCCTTATCCACTGCTGTTCCTCGAAGTCCACATGATAGCCCACATCCAATAATCACATGGACGTTTATACATTTCAAAACTGATCTTGGTCAAATAAGTCACCGGCGGATGTGACATTGTGCAGTGTTTTGGCTTTTTTCACTTTGCCGATTGTTAAACTAATAAAGGTGTTTCGTTGTTTGTTCAGCAGAAATCACGTATTCAATTTGTAAAAAAAATAAAAATAACCAGTCCATCCCCATGTTGTTTTTCTAAGGCTGGAATCTCACGAGTGTGTTCGGTCCGTAAAGGACGGAACGTATTTCGGCCGCAAGTCCCGGACCGAACACACTGCAGGGGGCCGGGCTCCTAGTATCATAGTTATGTACGATGCTAGGAGTCCCTGCCTCTCCGTGGAACTACTGTCCTGTACTGAAAACATGATGCTAGGAGCCCGGCTCCCTGCAGTGTGTTCGGTCCGGGACTTGCGGCCGAAATACGTTCCGTCCTTTACGGACCGAAAAATCGGAAGCAGAACGCCTCCAAACATCTTCCTATTGATTCCAATGGGAAATACGGTGTTCCGTTCCGATGGGTCGTTTTTTTACGTGGCCGTTTTTAAAATCGGCCGCTTAAAAAAAACGCCCGCGAAAAAGTGCATTTCACTTCTTGAGACGTTTTTGGAGCCGTTTTTCATAGACTCTATAGAAAAAAACACAGCGAAAAACGCAAGTTTGCTTAAAGAGAATCTTTCACCTCCACATACATGTGCAGCATGTAATGGGGAGGGCTGACCAAACCCTGGGGCACTTTACATTTTTTTTCTACCTCCCTCTGTTATTTAGATATCGGTGCCGTTATATTTGGCGCCCGATATTTAAATAACCCCCTGAACAATCAGCGGGGCATGTACTGGCAAGGGGGCGTGTTACTATGGCTGTGACACTGTCCAATCAGATATGGACAGTGCCACAGCAGGAGGAGTGTGCGATTACAGTATTTTCACCCGAACAGGCAAGGGGGCGTGTCTCTGCTACGGACAGTGTAAGAGCTGGGGAGCTGTTACACTGTCCGTAGCAGTGACACGCCCCCTTGCCAGTTCGGCAGAAGACTAATCTTGAAAGCTGGGATCTGATTGGACAGTGTCACAGCCATTGTACACGCCCCGTTGACTGTTCAGGGGGTTATTTAAATATCGGGTGTCAAATATAACGGCACCAATATCTAAATAACGAAGGGAGGTAGAATTTTTTTTTAAAGTGCCCCAGGGTTTGGTCAGCCCTCCCCATTACATGCTGCATTCAGCTGCACATGTATATAGAGGTGAAAGGTTCTCTTTAAAAAACAGCTGAAAATCAGGAGCTGTTTTCCCTTCAAAACAGCTCCGTATTTTCAGACGTTTTTTATTAAGCGTGTGAACATACCCTAACCAAATGTTTGCCAAACTTCTGACATGTCATAGTGACATGTCAGAAGTTTGGATTGGTGGGGGTCCGAGCACTGAAATCCCCACCAATCGCTCAAACGAAGCGGCAGAAGTGCTCGTGTGAGCGCTCAGCCGCTTCGTTTCTGTTCGGCTCTTTTCCGGAAATCCGATGTATCGGAGTACGGGCTCATAGACTTTCTATTGAGCCCATACTCCGATACATTTATTCCGGGAAAAAGCCGATCAGACCCGCTTCGTTTGAGCGATTAGTGGGGATCTCAGTGCTCGGACCCCCACCAATCCAAACTTCTGACATGTCAAACTTGACATGTCAAACTTCTGACTGGAGGCAGGGCTTAATAGGAGCACAAAGATGGCAGACCTGGAGGTCTTCATTAGGCCCCCAGACTCCTATTGCAACAATCGGCACCCCGCAATCGCATCGCGGGGGCGATGAGTTGTTAGAGGGGGTCACCCTCCTCCTTCTAATGATTTAAATGCCACGGTCGCTATTGACCACAGCATTTAATGGATTAAACTAGCGGGATCCCGTCCATTACTTTGTAGTCTCGGCTGTAACATCTGACACCCCCATTCTATGTAGCGGGCTCAGCCCGTGAGCACGCTCCATACTTCCCCTACCCGGCTATGACGTAGGCATACGTCAAATATCGGGAAGGGGTTAAATGATAAGATTCTATATACCTGCAGCCACCACTAGGGGGAGCTTACTGCATACAATTTATATATTAAACTCCATAATAAAACAGTATACAATAAGCGCCCCCCAGTGGTGGCTGCAGGCAGCTAGAACTCTACATCTATGCTGAGAATTTGGAGTTCTGTATAAAAAAAAAACAGAGCTGCAACCACTATAAAAATATATTATGAACTGCTTCTTTTGCTTACTGTCACACAGTCATAGTGTTTGCCTGCGGCCACCACTAGGGGGAGCTCATGAATAATGGATTTATTCCGTATGCATTCTTAGCCCTATATGATAAGACCAGGACTATAAATGATCCATGATAGTTTGGGAACCTGTTATAGATTTAGCATTGGGGCCAGGAGATTTAATTGATGCTTTTGTTGAGCTCCCTCTAGTGGCAACTGCAGGCAAATGTTACGACTGTGGATAGTAAGCAGAGGGAGCAGTTCAGTGATGGGCACCACAGACCCCATAGAATAGTAGTTGTGTGGTCTTCCACTATGGTAGATCTGCCACTGGCTAATGCACAGTGATCAGTGGCTATGCTATAAGGGTGCAGAAGTTGCAGTCGCACCTATAGGCCCCTCTGCCAGGTGACAGCAGTACTATAAATACACGTAACAACTCCATACAAGTGATATATATATATATATAACATACAGAGATGGAGGAGATTAACATGAACAATAAGCGAAACAGAAGAACATGAAAAACAAGAAAATTGAATTAAATTATCAGTAGCAGATCTACGTTTGGTTTAGGGTATGCTCACACGCAGTAGCAAAATACATCTGAAATTACGGAGCTGTTTTCGCCTGAAAAAAGTTCCTGATTTTCAGAAGTTTTTGTAACTACTGCCGTTTTTCTCGGCGTCCATTACGGACGTAATTGGAGCTGTTTTTCGATGGAGTCAATGAAAAACGGCTCCAAAAACGTCCCAAGAAGTGACATGCACTTCTTTGACGCGGACGTCTTTTTACGTGCCGTCTTTTGACAGCGACGCGTAAAATCACACCTCGTGGGAACAGAACATCGTAAAACCCATTGAAAGCAATGGGCAGATGTTTGTAGGCGTAATGGAGCCGTTTTTTCAGGCGTAATTCGAGGTGTAAAACGCCCGAATTACGTCTGAAACCAGTGCGTGTGAACATACCCTTATTGTGATGGGGCCGCAGTGAAGCAGGAATTTTAAAAATGTTCTGTGAATCTTCTCTTCCCATCGATTTACACTGCAAGAAAAAAAAATACATGTAGTTAATGGTGTTAATGCATTTTATAACATTTGCCTAAAGGGGTTGTCCACCCACGAGGCAGCTCCTCCAACATCCAGCTGATTACTAGTGGTCCTGCAGCTGGAACTACCAGAACTGATCAGCAAGCAGAGATCTTGAGTGGAAATTGTTTTATTTCCATTGATCACTATAGAAGCTGTTTTGAGCTTCTGCTGGTACCATGTTGGTTTGGTCCATCCCTATAGGCAGAGTGAACCTACTGAGGACTCCATCGTCTCATGGACTATCAATAAAGGAGGGAAACGGTCCAAGTGTCACGTTGTCCTTCTCTGCTACTAAGAACAGGAGTCGAGGTACAAACAAGCTCTGGATCCTCTTGTCCCAGGATGGTGAAGAGTGGTGGAATGAACCAGCACCAGGATGGAGGCCTGGCTTTGTATATTGCTATGGGACCACTACGTCTCCAAATGTGAGTAGAAGAGGTTGTCCGACTTTAATACCGAGAGAACCTAAAGCTAAAGAACCATGATCTTGGTAATGGTGGACCTACCCCTCCGCAAAGCAAAATGATCCCCCAACTTGTGGGTCACCTTGAGCCTCACCTGCTTGGTAGACCAGTCGAAATCCTTTGCGTCCCATACTTGAGTCACTGGTGAAGACAATCTGCATTGTGTGTTCATAGGAAGTGATGGGTGATGGGAGAGTCTGCCCGCAGATATCCCTGAGCTGATATAAGGTATTCAAATCCCTTCCATTATAGATCTTCAGCTTGTCGAACTGACAGCTGTTACTAGTGCCCTCAATGTCAAGATCTGTGAAGGTGATTCTGAACTGTAACAAAGAATTCGTATTAGATTTCCTACAACGACGTCCATTGGGACCCCCACTGACCCCGAGAACAGGTGGTCTAGGTCCCCATCCTCGAGGTTGACCTGGGTAATTTCTAATTTCCATTAACGTGAATAGGAAACCGCCACATATCATTACCTGTGTATTGGCGGTAATATTCCAGTGACAGTATACATTATTGGGGTAAATGTCGGGATAATTTGGAGATGCAAAAATTCCTTCCGAGCCGGTCAAGTTCCCTCCACAGCCTGTAAGAATATTAACAATGTTTTCATCTGGACGTGTAGGAGACGTTATCTACAGTACTTGCTAAAAGGAACGGTCTTCTTACCATTAAGGATACTTCTGGCGGGCTTCACCTTTATGATGGTGGTGGTTGTTGTTGTTCTCGACTTGGTGGTTGTGGTAGTAGTTCTGGTTGTAGTTCTAGTGGTAGTGGTGGTACTAGGACTTTTTGTGGTGGTGGTTCTTTGGGTTGTGCCTCCTATAAAAAAAGATCAATTGGTGAATTATCTTTATTCCGGTGCTTTCATAGGACTTGTATCACCCTAGTTGGCCAGGATTAGGTCTCCAGGGTCATAATCCTTCTTACTGTCTAAAGCCTTGTTATTTATTTATTTCTGTTACTTATATAGCGCCAACATATTCCGCAGCGCTGTACAGAGGTCCACACTTCCTGTCCCCATTGGGGCTCACAATCTAAATTCACTATTGGTATGTTTTTTTCAGGGGTGGGAGGAAACCAGAGGATACTCACGCAAACACAGGGAGAACATACAAACTCCATGCAGATGTTGTCCTTGGTTGGATTTGAACCCAGGACCCCAGCGCTGCAAGGCAATAGTGCTAACCACTGACTTGCCGTGCTGCCCTTGTTCACATGGCATGTATTCGATGCGTTTTTTGCCGCGTTTTACACTCCGAAAATCTTGTCAAAAAAAGCATGCCTTAAGCTTCTTATTGCAGACAAAGAAATGGTGACAGCACACTGCGGACACTAATGCCACCTAAGCCACTAAATATAAATAAATATGCTTTACTGCTAAATCTACTTAAAATAGGGAGGTTCTTAGTGCACATTTTGATCAAATTGTGTGAGCCCACCTGCCACGACAAGGCGACCTCTGTAAGGTGGGGACCTACTCTGCACATACACCCAGAACTGGGACTAAGCCTACATATATCTGCGGATGGTAGGAACCAGCATTGAACTAATTAAAATCACCCAGGGCAGAGTGGGAGGAGTGGGTGATTTTAATTAGTTTAATGCTGGTTCCTACCATCCGCAGATATATATGTAGGCTTAGTCCCAGTTCTCAATGGCGAGAAAGGAATAAACTGCTGCTATACCACTCTTCCTTCGAGAACCAAGAAGTATTTAAGGAGACATTCCCTTTTAAGTCTTCATGGAGCATGACGCAGCTCCCATCCTTACTCATGCAAGAGGTTGGACTTAAAAAGGCGCCCACCTCAATTCAGAATTAACAGTGCCGACTACACGTGACATGGACATGTACCCATATGTAAAGAAACAAAGCCCCTTCTCAGAAAATCATGACCCCTTCAAGTTCACAAAAATGATTGAATACTTACTGCATTTGTATAGACGATTAATTTTTAGGATATCCATATAACTCATGAAGAACTGTTGTCCAAACTGGGTAGCATGGTTGGGAATAGCGATCAATGTTGGCAGAACACCATTAATTGAGAAGGCCGTGCTGGGAGAGAACAAGAATATGTCAGTAGTTACCAATGAAAACCAATATTGACGTAGAGAATGAACATAACCCTCAGTACTCAAAATATATCTCACATCTATCCTTGTTCCCACTGGGGCTCACAATCTAATGACCCTATTTTGGGTGTGCACATAGTGGAGCCAATATCAGAGGAAGTCAATTAACTCATCGTTATGTTTTTGGAATGTGGGAGGAAATTGGAGAACCTAGAGGAAGACCAAACCAGCTTAGGAAGAACATACAAACTCCATGCAGATGTTGCCCAAGGTCCGATACCAACTCCGGGCCCAGTATTGAAAACCAACAGACCCAGTTACTGAGCCGCCATACTGATCTGTTCAGCTGGTGGCGCCTTTTATAATCAAATCATATTCCTCACGTCTAGATTTTTTTTTAATGGTCTTGGCATTCAACTTATCTTGATCAACTTGATCTAAGTCACCAAAACACCAACTTCAAACATCCTTTAATCTGGATGTACATAGCGTGATGGTATACAATGGATTTTCTCTGTCCCGGTTGACCATTCCCCTGTTGTTTTGAGTCCCAAATGGTCCCAGAGCAGTAAGGACCTTCGGAACTCGTGTCTCTTTACATGTGTAGAATAATAAAACTCATCATGGTGTGAGGATAATGGTTGGAACACTGCAGAAGAAGAATCATTCAGGACTTTATCATCCACTTTAAGAGGACTCACGCGTTTCGAGATGTAAGCCCTCTTGGTCATGGAAGAAGTCTCTTTCTGAAAGTTTTATGGGTTACTAGAAAGTACTGGTGTAAAGGATCTGCCAGGCACAGCTTCGGGGTTAACGCCCATACATAATCAGTCTGCACCTGCTTCTATGTCTGTGAGACTGACTCCATCTTCCACCACTCAGGGTGGCAGGCTTAGGAGTGGGAGAAACTATCACAGCCTGGCCAGACAGAGCTAGCTCCCGCCCTCTGTCTATTTATACCTGCCTTTCCTGTTCCTCCTTTGCTTGTGATTCTTCTCGTTTGGTTTCCTGGCCCTGCCGCAGCTTCTTGTACCATTGTCCTTGCTTCATATTGACCCCGGCTTGCTGACTACTCTCCTGCTCTGCGTTTGGTACCTCGTACACTCCTGGTTTGACTTGGCTTGTTTACTACTCTTCTGCTCTGCGTTTGGCACCTCGTACTCTCCTGGTTTAACTCGGCTTGTTCACTTCTCTTGTTGCTCACGGTGTTGCCGTGGGCAACTGCCCCTTTCTCCCCCTAGCTGTAAAGTGGGTTAAACAACACTATAATGTGATAGTTCAGACTTTTACGGATGCAGCAAAACCAATTATTAAGCCCTTCAAAGAGTACAAAGATGGCAGACCTGGGGGCCTTCATTAGGCCTCCAGGCTGCCATGACAACCATTTTCACCGGCCGATCGCGTCGCTGGGGGGGGAATGATAGTGTTTTTGAGGAGTCGCCCCCTGATTCTAACAATTTAAATGCCACGATTGACCGCAACATGTCGTTAAGGGGTTAATACTGTCCTCAAGTTAACTAGGATAAAACTAGACCAGACAGGTAGAAATGGCGCCAAAATCACGATGTGTGTGATAAATTTGTGTGACACCCGGGACTAACGGGCAGGAACAGCGATTGCGCTGTTCCTCGCTGTTTAACCCCTTAGATACTGCGATCAATCATGATCGCAGCATCTAAGGCTTTAGAAAGAATGGGGCGCCCCCCTCTGATAGCTCATCAGCGCTTCCACAAAGCGATCGGCGGGTGCCAACAATTGTCATGGCAGCCCAGGGGCCTAATGAAGGCCTCCAGGGCTGCCTTTCTTTATCTCCTGTTAAGCCATGTCTCTGGCAGGGCTTAACGAGCCTATAAAAATGACAATATACTGCAATACATTAGTATTGCAGTGTATTATACCAGCCATCTAACGATCGCTGGTTCAAGTCTCCTAGAGGGACTAATAAAATGTGTAAAAAAAAAGTTTAGTAGTGTAAAAAAATAAATAAATTAAAAGTTACAAAAAAAAACTTTTTCCATTTCCTCTGAAGTAATGGAAAAAATATACAAAATTAGTATCGATGCTTCCATAAAAGTCCGAACTACTACAATATAGCATTATTTAACGCGCACGATGAACGCCGGAAAAAGAAAAAATATAAACCACCAGAATCGCTGTTTTTTGGTCACTTCATATCCCACAAAAAATGAAATAAAAAGTGATCAAAATGTCTCATGTAGCCCAAAATGGTACCAATAGAAACTTTTTTGCTCACCCCGCAAAAAATAAGCCCTCACACCGCTCAATCGACGGAAAAATAAAAAAGTTCTGGCTCTCAGAATGTGGCGACAAAACACAATTTACATTTTATTACAATTGATTTCTTCCTTGTAAAAACTAGTAAAAAATTATATCAATTTGGTATCGCCGTAATCATATTGACCGATTAGAATAAAGTTAACATTCCGTTTCTACCGTACGGTGAAAGCCGTAAAAACAAAATCCCTCAAACGATTGCGGAATCGCAGTTTTTTTTCCTATTCCACCTCACAAAGAATTTTTTTCCAGTTTCCCAATACATTATATGGTACAATAAATGGTGCCGTAAAAACTACAACTCGTCCCGCAAAAAAACAAACCCTCATACGGCTTTGATGGAAAAATAGAAAAGTTATGGCTTGTGGAAGGTGCGGAGGAAAAAATGAAAACGAAAATCCCAAAAAATGGCTGTGACGGGACACTTTACCCTTTTTCTATAAGAACTTTGGAAAATCCTCTCCAAATCTTGGCATGACCACAAGATTGGGACGTAGAATAAAGCCACGTATGGCCAGAATGAAGATATTGTGCAAGGTTTTGCCTACATACCAAACGTTACATTCCAGAATAGAACTGAACGCAGGCAGAAAACCATAAACCCGTGGATATAAAGGTATAGACTCACTTTGAATAGTGCATGATGGAGTTATAGTCATAAGCCGTCAGATCTTTGTTATAGGTGTCAACCACTTTGAAATTGGACTGGGCATCTGTAATGAGATTGTGAGGTTCATGTAGAGATCTATAGACGATTGGTAAAGGATCGAGACATCGTTGATCGGCGATCGTTTGCTCCTGTCACACGGAGCTATGGATGGGGACGAGCGGTCGTTACTCTCATCACTCGTCCCCATACAATATTATCATGTCGGCAGCGCGTCTCCCTGTTTACACATTTGCTGCCGATAACAATAATATCTTACTTTTTTAGAACGATACGATCAGCAGATGATTGGGCGTTTGCTCGTTCATCTGCTGATCGTTCCCCTGATTACACAGGGTAATTATCGTCAACGATCGTTATATGATAATGATATGATAATCGCCCAGTGCTCTAGGCCCCAATGCAAAATCTGTAACAGGGCCCCCTACCTACCATGTGCCATTAATAACACTGGGGTCTTCAGGCCACTCTGGCAACAGGACCCCAATGCGACTGCTACGTCTGCACCCCCTATAGCTACACTTATGGATCAAATCATATGTCACGGAACATACCCGTCCGGATGTTTTCCCACTGAACTTGTACATATTCATCTCTGTCATATCTCACATGCTCATGGTGAAGACCTAAAGCATGGAAAACTTCATGTGTCACGATTTCGGACCAGACACATCCAGATCTCTCCAGGGAGATAGTCTGTGCCCCGCCAATGCGACCTAAAGAAGACCAGCACCTGCAAGACATCAGAAGACAACTATCGTGTGGTACTGAATATGAAACATGGGTGGGAGAAAATGTGGCACAGATTACTTGATGGGCATAAGAGGAGTAGTGACAAGTTCTCAAAAGATATAGTGCCTTAATACACGGCCCGTCCTCGTTGATCGGCGCTCGTTTGCTCCTTTCACAAGGAGCTATGGATGGGGACGAGCGCTCGTTATTACGCCCCCATACGTTATTATCATGTCGGCAGCGCGTCTGGGAAATGTGTAGCTGACAACGATAATATTTTACTTTTTCAAAACGATACGATCAGCAGATGAACGATCGTTTGCCCGGTGTAAAAGGGCCTTTAGCCCTCAACCATGCGAAAGTGACTGCATGCTGGATATCGTCCATGCATGCCAACAGCCAATGGGTTAGCTTCATAGACCAGCCAGATAATACGCCATATTTCCCATTTTATGTGGTTCCCAACTACAATTCCACCACACGTCGTACAGTCATAAGAAAACCCTCTAATATCCATGTTAGGTTAAAGTAGTTGCCTGATTTAGAAAATTATCCTTTTTCTGAGTGAATAGAGGCTAGTCCCCTGTTGAGGACCCTTATCTATTATGAGCTGCCAAAGAGGGTCACATACTGGAGGACCCAGCACGTCCATAGATTACACCGACAGCCTATTGATTTAAATGGGAACGGCGTAATGCTTTGTTTCCCCTGTGGTGGCGCTGCAGCTAAATTGAACGCTTGTAATCCCACAGATTACTGCTTCTCAATAGGGGTCACAGCTTGTGATAAATATATTATCAGGAGACCCCAAGCAGACCACATCATAAACAATGAATATGTACAGTGAAGGAAATAAGTATTTGATCCCTTGCTGATTTTGTAAGTTTGCCCACTGTCAAAGTCATGAACAGTCTAGAATTTTTCGGCTAGGTTAATTTTACCAGTGAGAGATAGATTATATTAAAACAAAAAACCTGAAAATCACATTGTCAAAATGATCTCTATTTATTTGCATTGTGCACAGAGAAATAAGTATTTGATCCCCGACCAACCATTAAGAGTTCAGCCTCCTCCAGACCAGTTACACGCTCCAAATCAACTTGGTGCCTGCATTATAGACAGCTCTTACATGGTCACCTGTATAAAAGACTCCTGTCCACAGACTCAATGAATCAGTCTGACTCTAACCTCTACAACATGGGCAAGACCAAAGAGCTTTCTAAGGATGTCAGGGACAAGATCATAGACCTGCACAAGGCTGGAATGGCCTACAAAACCATAAGTAAGACGCTGGGGGAGAAGGAGACAACTGTTGGTGCAATAGTAAGAAAATGGAAGACATACAAAATGACTGTCAATCGACATCGATCTGGGGCTCCATGCAAAATCTCACCTCGTGGGGTATCCTTGATCCTGAGGAAGGTGAGAGCTCAGCCGAAAACTACACGGGGGGAACTTGTTAATGATCTCAAGGCAGCTGGGACCACAGTCACCAAGAAAACCATTGGTAACACATTACGCCGTAATGGATTAAAATCCTGCAGTGCCCGCAAGGTCCCCCTGCTCAAGAAGGCACATGTACAGGCCCGTCTGAAGTTTGCAAATGAACATCTGGATGATTCTGAGAGTGATTGGGAGCAGGTGCTGTGGTCAGATGAGACTAGAATTGAGCTCTTTGGCATTAACTCAACTCGCCGTGTTTGGAGGAAGAGAAATGCTGCCTATGACCCAAAGAACACCGTCCCCACTGTCAAGCATGGAGGTGGAAACATTGTGTTTTGGGGGTGTTTCTCTGCTAAGGGCACAGGACTACTTCACCGCATCAATGGGAGAATGGATGGAGCCATGTACCGTCAAATCCTGAGTGACAACCTCCTTCCCTCCACCAGGACATTAAAAATGGCTCGTGGCTGGGTCTTCCAGCACGACAATAACCCGAAACATACAGCCAAGGCAACAAAGGAGTGGCTCAAAAAGAAGCACATTAAGGTCATGGAGTGGCCTAGCCAGTCTCCAGACCTTAATCCCATCGAAAACTTATGGAGGGAGCTGAAGATCCGAGTTGCCAAGCGACAGCCTCGAAATCTTAATGATTTACAGATGATCTGCAAAGAGGAGTGGGCCAAAATTCCATTTAACATGTGTGCAAACCTCATCATCAACTACAAAAAAACGTCTGACTGCTGTGCTTGCCAACAAGGGTTTTGCCACCAAGTATTAAGTCTTGTTTGCCAAAGGGATCAAATACTTATTTCTCTGTGCACAATGCAAATAAATATATATAATTTTGACAATGTGATTTTCTGTTTGTTTTTTTATATAATCTATCTCTCACTGGTAAAATTAACCTAGCCTAAAAATTCTAGACTGTTCATGACTTTGACAGTGGGCAAACTTACAAAATCAGCAAGGGATCAAATACTTATTTCCTTCACTGTATGTACATATTAGGGTTTCGGGATTGTATATACTGTGTGCACAATCTTATCAATTGAATGACCTACGTACCCTTTAGTATCTAAAAAGTTGATATAATTAGTCTGTGACGCCCGTGGTTTGAAGCGTATGCAGGTGGCATCCTCAATGTCACTTAGGGCGGCTGTAATTATGTTTGAATCGTAGGTACCTGAAGAAAACAGAATAATTACAATACACAAATCATCGAAGCAGCGTTCCCTCATTTCCATGTTAATCCCATGAACAAGTCAAAAAAAACAAAACATTTACTCATTACAATTTTTAGAACGAAGGACAAAAACTGGTGATTTTGTGTTTTTGGATGCCCTGTACCTGTAGGGCCATGTCTGCTGCAACCAATTCTGGACCTTTTTGTGGGAAACCGGTGCCGGGATTTATGATCAGTAGGGGGCAAGCAACTGGCAGATACATTTGGCACCGCTTATCTTGGTGAAAAACTAGCATTAGACAGGTAAACTTACACCTGTCTCATCCTTGTCTTTCCCAACAAGTAATTTAGGATGTCCCCACACACATTAGATCAGCGGGGCCCACTGACAAATATCTAGTTTGTATGGACATGACCTCCATTATCACATTAACTTACCGAAAGCACTGGATATAGAATACGGGATGTACACAAATCCATCTGGCGAACTGGGCCACAAGCAAATATTCCATTGGCATGGACTGGCATTTCTTCTTATGCCATAAGCAATGTCTAGATGTTTGATTACAAATCCTTCAGCGACGATGGGTTCTGGGTAATGAAACACAAAGTGGTGGTTAAGTGAAGGAATACTGGAAGATGGATTATTATCGTTATATAGGGTAATGCAATGATCTCAAACTTGCGGCTTGCCAACGGTTGGAAAACCACAACTCCCAGTATGCCCTGATGGTTTCGGCTTTCGCGGCATTCAAGGAGTTGTAGTTTCGCAACCGCTGGAGAGCCACAAATTTGTGACCATTGTCAAATGTAAAGCCTACAAAAAATTTTTTGCCCTTTAAAGGGAATGTCTCATCAGGCAACCCTTTCGTATTGAAGCCACCATGGGTCCAGTTCCAGCAATGGAAATGTCTGACCTGAGGAGGCCCCCCCATGGCAAATTTAGATGAATGGGCATCCATGTAATACATGGACGACTAGAGTCTCCTAGAACAGGAGCCGCTCCTACAGAGGGGTCCCTTCCTCTATGAAGTCCATACGCCCTTATCAGGGCATAGGGACAGGGGTCGTCTTCATGACACCACCCCTTTAATTGGTCTGTAATATCTCTATGAGCAAAATCAAAATGAGAACCACTAACCCATACCACCGCTGACGTTATAAATTCTGTCAAACCAGCTGAGATTCGTCTGATTATCTGTAAATAGAAAACAAGGTATAAACTTTTTGTAAATTATCCTGCCCCAGACCAGTCTTGGGTTCAAGTACTTAGAGCCCACTAGAGGCAATTATTTTAAGGGTCCCTCCTCTAGATATACAGTACATTACCATTTTTAATTGCTGAGTATAGTCCCATATCATCAGCTCAGTGGTCCCTTGGCATAATATTTGGTGGGGCACCTTACCCATTAAGTGTCATATACTACTGGAGCTTGACTTTGAGCCGTCCATAATCATATAAAAGCTACATAATCTCGTTTTCTGTCACATAATATATTGTTAAACATGTACTGTAGAGAATTTGGAGTCGATGGCCCCTTGGTGTTGGAGGCCCCTAGGCAATTGCCCATTTTGCCCTCCCTATAATCCAGTCATGCATACTATAAACCATGGTAAAAAAAAGTTACTTGTAATTTATGCTACTATCCCATCATGTGTAATTATGTAAATGTCTGTGTCATTTACATATTATATAATCAGATCATTATCATAAAATCAATGAATGTTCGGTATGAGCTAAATTTGCAATAAGATGTCAAAAAATAACATAATTCAGAGAACATTTATTGTTTTCATAGACCTGATGCTTCCTGACGCTGCGCTGTTCGTACTGTGGGGGCTGACAATGTCATGTAATGATACTCAGGAAAAAGAGCAAACACATTGACGTGTAAAGTAGATTAGATGCCTAAAGTGAATAAAAATACAATAGCGCCATCTAAGGGAGAAATAAATTAATAATTTTCAGTTTACATTTAACGCCAAAAATAAATTTTATAGTTACATTTTTTATTTTTTTAGAATATATCATGAACTTAGTAAAAATATTAGGAAGTCTGGGCAGATGCACCACCTGGTGACACCACTCAATCTTCACACTCAGTATCAGGGCCGGCTTATAGAGGGCACAACGAGCATGTGCCCTGGGGCCTCCACCAAAAACAAAGTTTGGCACTATTATTTGGGCAAAATATGTAACACTATTATTGGGGGCACAATATGTAACACTATTATTGGGGGCACAATATGTAGCACTGTTATTGGGGGCACAATATGTAGCACTATTATTGGGGCACAATATGTAGCACTGTTATTGGGGGCACAATATGTAGCACTATTATTTTGGCACAATATGTAGCACTCATATTGGGGGCACAATATGTAGCACTGTTATTGGGGGCCCAATATGTAGCACTATTTTTGGGGGCGCTATGAATATGGCATGACACACTACTAGGGAAGGTGGAGATGTGCCCCAGAAGCAAAATGCCAAAGATGTCTGTGCTGCAAACTCATGTCATGTAAAGTCATGGCTGGGGGAAGTCTTCAAGTCACTATTTAAAGGGGATGTCCAAGACCTAAAGGGGTTATCTGTGACGTTACTTTAATGGCCTATTTTTAGGATGGGCCATCATCAATATCTGATCAGTGGGGTCCAACTTTCGGTTCAGCTGTTTGAAAGGACTGCGACATTCCAGTGAAGGCTGCGGCGCTTTGACTCCTTTATTTCGTACACGGCTCCGCACCGCTCTGAGGAGCCATCAATTTTACGTCACCGGATAACCCCTTTGAATAAATGTAGTATACACTGCTCTGGGACCCCACCATTCTGGAAAACAGTAGTCCTCTGATAGCTGTTGGCGATCCTATCCAGCAAAGGAGAGGTGGCCACGAATGTGTGTGGCTCTCTCTTCTTAAAGGGGTTTTCCAGTTTAGTAAACCTATTTTCATACACCCTATCAGTGAATTCTGCGGCTACAACGAGCGTCTCCCACTCTGGAGGACCTGTCCTGTCCTGCATTACACAGACAATGCATTGATATGAATGGACATTGTGCAATACTTAATTCCTCCTGTGGTGGTGCTGCGTTAAATAAAACACTTTCTGCCAGGTTACAGATGATCTTTGGGTGTACGAGCATGGAGACACTTTGTGATCTGCTTATTGTCACGGGACCCTTCTAAACCAGTAGGGATTGTCAAAATTGGACAACCCCTTTATTTCTAAGAGGGTCGCTGGCTCCGCTGTCAATTCTATATGTTCCTGTGATTGAGGGTCAGATAGGGTCCAGGTCCCAGAGGTGGAATGGGGTTCACACCAAATTTTTTGCCATGGTGCCCATGCCAACCCTATTTCAACCTGCTCAGCATATTGCAGAAGAGCTAAGAGGGAATACTGATATTCACGTGAATGGGGCTAAGCCGCAATACAAGACACAGCCACTGGACAAGAGTGGCGCTGTTTCTGTTAGAAAGAAGAACTTTTATTCTAATCCTGGACAGATGACCGGGTTAGTACATGTGACACTGGTGGACACTTATGTCTTATGAAAGCTGCTCTAGGTTTAAGAAAATATATATAATATTCCACATGTTTATTATTTTACATTAGGAAGCTTCTGATGGATTCTTCTGATTAATTGTTTGTACTGGACGCTCAGTACCTGCAGATTTGTAGACATTAAATGTTTAATAAGAGGCTCAGGTTGCTGTTATGTCCCTCCTCCATGCTTTACATTGCAGCACTGCACTGTATAATCCCAAACCCATCACAAGCTCTACAGGAAGCCATGTAAGACTAATTTAATATAGAATAATCATAAACTACGTATATAATTAGTTAATTGTATCATATATCCTGAAGTAAATGAGGGCCCAGGCTACTGCTGTATTAGGGTATGTTCACACTGAGTTTTTTAGAAGCTGAAAAAAAACAGTCGCTGATTCTGCCTCCTGTTTTCAGGCTGATTTTAGAGGCAGATTTTCAAATTCAAGCTTTTTTTTTAATGCTGATTTTGGCGCTTTTCGGCTATGTTCACACGGGGTATTTTGCCGAGTTTTTTGACGCGGAAACCGCGTCGCAAAACTCGGCAGAAACGGCCCGAGAACGCCTCCCATTGATTTCAATGGGAGGCGTCGGCGTCTTTTTCCCGCGAGCAGTAAAACTGCCTCGCGGGAAAAAGAAGCGACATGCCCTATCTTCGGGCGCTTCCGCCTCTGACCTCCCATTGACTTCAATGGGAGGCAGGAGAAAGCGTATTTCTCGCTGTTTTATGCCTGCGGCGCTCAATGGCCGCGGGTGAAAAATGGCGCGATAATTGCCGCGAAAATCGGCGTGCAGGGAGAGGAATATCTGCCTCAAAGTTCCAAACGGAATTTTGAGGCAGATATTCCTCCCCCAAAATACTCCGTGTGAACAATTCAGCTGTTTTTTCAGCTTCCCATTGTTTTAATGGGAATTTGTGGTGCGGAATCCACGACAGGATAAGGCAGGAGCTACTTTATTTCCAGCACCGCTGAACTCGTCACAGCGAGCTGAAAAATCTGCGTCGTGTGAACTACGGCGCTTATTTCTATTGAAAGCAATGGGAGGCAAAAGTAAGGAATTTTCAGCGCTTTTTCCGTCGCTGAAATACATTGTGTGAACACGGCCTTACTGCATATCTAGCAGATTCGACATTCGGGAGCCGTAAAAATAAATTTAATTATAAACCAAAGCTCCTGAATATTAAACAATGCAAATGTATTTAAAAAGAAACCTGTAATTGATTCACTCTTACCAGGCACATCCACTGCGTTCCTTCTCTTCCTTTGGGGCAATATCTGTTAATACACAAAAATAACAATTTATTAGTCAAGACAACTAGAGAAAAAGAGCCGAGACAGTAAAGCTGGCCGTAGACACAAGGTATTTCTATAGAGGGAGGGAGACAAGCGTCTACCGGACACATCAACTGCCGCTTATTTAAGAGGAAACAAAGGTGGGGGGGAATCCTATCCAACCTGCGTTTCCCCCAATAAGAGATGTCAGGCTGTCCCTATAGACATTAGATAGCTGTGAGCAGGCAAGTTATTACTATGGAGTGAGAGAGATAAGTGGCTGCCTGTCACATCTAATGCCGCTTATCAGAAGAAACAGAGGATCGGCCAAGCAAAAAACAACCAATTTGATTCATGTCCATGACTAGCTAAGGTTGGGTTCACACCTGCATTCTGCTTTTCGTACTTCTGCTCCGTCAGAGGAGCAGAATAGCGAAAATACCGGCAGCGCCGGTTTCGTTGTACGACGAACACCCTCAGAGCCCAATTGAACCCATTGACTTTAATGTGTCCTGTCCGGTTTCCGTCGTGGTGTCTGTGGTTTTACCGGAGACAATAGCGTTGCATGTTGCGTTCTTGTTTCCGGTATTTTCGGCCGGATCTGCAAAAGAGGCCCCTAACGGAGCCTCCAACACAGATGTGAATGAGGCCTAAAGTCCCTATTACACGGGCGGATGATCGGGCAAATTAGCTTTCATATAAATGCCCGTTCCCGATCGTTGCCCTGTGTAATCAGGGCAACGATCAGCCGATGATCGGGCAAACAAGCTTTCATATGACTGCCCATTCCCGATCGTTGCCTGTGCAAATGCTCGTTCATAATAATCAGGGAGATGCCCTACCAACACGAAAATGTATAGGGACGAGCAATCATAGTAACGAGCGCTCATCCCTATACATATCCAACTATTGCTCCGTGTGAAAGAAGCAAACGAGTGCCGATCAACAAGTTGTCTCGGTGATCGGCGCTCGTTTACACGCCCCATGACGGGCCACGTAATAGTACACGAAGACTCAAATGAGCCTTTAGTAGGTCCCTTTAACACGGCAGTGTTAGTATTTTTGATCAGTATCTGTAATGCAAAACCAGGAGAAGAACATAACAGAGAAGAAGTATAATGGAAAGATTTGCACGTCTTCCATGTTTTGTACCTACTCCTGGTTTTGGTTACCAAATACTGTGGCAAAATACTGTCGTGTGAACGTGGCCTTAGAAGGAGAGCAAACACAATGCACCAGTAAGTCCATCTAACACCCGTTATTAAGAGTTGGTCATGATCAGCCCCATTGGGCTGAGATATCTTGGGTCCACCAGAGCTACACTACAGTCAAGCAGAAGATGTTCATCGACTGATCGTGGCCGTGTTCACACAGGGAGATGCGCTGCCGACAACTATAATATTTAATGCTGCATAAACTATATCATCAGCCGATGAACTCGTTTACACTGGGCAAAGATCGGGAACGAGCTTTCATATGAACACTTGTTTGTCCGATAATTGCCCGGTGTAAAAGGACCTTTACTCCTTGTAATTCTGCCAAACCCAACATTTCATACACATTCCTCATGTTTTCTAAAAATGGATAACAGCGATAGACAATATCCACAAATACTTACCGGAGATGGAAAAGCACAGCATAGAGTAGCCAGCAGTAGACCCCTCATTGTGTTGATGATGAAGTTCTTGGCAAGTCTACTCAACTTCTTCAGTAACTATAGGACCATAGAATCTCTTATGTCTCGGCCTATCACATACGTAACTCCTTATATAACCTGGATACCCCCCACTGTACACACCCATATCTCCACTTTGATCTGCAGTATCTACAGTAACTTGTTTAACAATGGACCATGAAGACTTCTTTTGTCTTCCCAGATAACTGTTGAGATAGACAATAATTAGACATTTCTACAGGTGGAATTCAACCCATCACCTTGGAATGTGGACACATCCTAAATTGAGAATTTTCTCTTTCAGATAAAGCTGCCTACCCGGAGTTTCATGCAGAAAATGGCAGCAAGTCCTCATTGTGCACCAGTAGTGAAGGGATGACCCCAAGTTTCTTCCTAGAAAGTCCAAAAATAGGGGATACAAGTCCAAGAATAGTCTTTTGCAGTGCAAAATTGGTTCTAAAACGCTACAGGGCACCACAGCCTTTTGAGAAACCGGTGGGTTCCAAGCTCATGGATACCACCATGTTAACGTCTACAGCTGGAATAATTTCCCCAAAAATTTCCTCCAAAGTTCAGTCTTAAGCCGTCCAGACGCTGACAATAGCTGTCGGCCGAATAGTTAGTTTGGCCAACAGCTATTCCTCCTGACATCCTTATGTATTCGACGAGTGAGTGGGAACAAGGGATCCGGCACGTTAAGATCCAAAAATTGGAGGGTCCGGCCAGCTATCGTTTAATATGTATGGTCACCTTAAGAGTTGGTCACATTTTTAACTTCTCAAGATCCAAGACACATTCAATGACACTGGGTAGTCAGACCATTGTTCTGAGAACACCTGCAGCTTCTTTGAATGAGAAGTTCTTTTTGATCTTCACAACAGTTGCTTGAGGTCATCATCTTTTTCCCGCAAACACTTTCCAAAGAGTATAGCATGATGTGTATCCAAATGTGTTCATAGATATCAACATCCTTGATGACTTCAATCAAAAAACCAACTCCAGATGTTCTACATCCTCAAACTTGCACTGATCGTCCACCCATCGTGACTGGTGGTTGAGGATGGTCTTCCATTACATCGGTGGTGTACATACTGACGTCTGTTACTTTAAGACTCATCAGTCCATAAAACCTTTCTCCCCATCTCAGATGTCCAGTTTCTAGTTTCTTATATGTCTATGTCTTTTTCTCACTAATAGCTACACCTCTTTTGAGACCTATAGGGTCAGAAGGTGAGAGTCTTGGTGGTCTACCAGGTCTTGGACAGTTTCTCTATATCCTTTGATCATTTTTTGAACTTCAGTTTTGGAAACTCCTGTTTTTCCACTTTTTCCCCTTTCTCAAGTGGATTATCTGCTTTAGATCTCAAGCTGGCCATACATTAAGGCTACATTCACACGAACGTAGCCCACTGCAGTTTTCCACGTCTGAGGTGGACCCGTGCAGGACGCGTTGTCACGGATCCCCCACAGACTAGTCTATGGAGGGATGCGTGACACGCACT
The DNA here is from genome assembly GCF_050947455.1 of Rhinoderma darwinii. NCBI lineage: Eukaryota > Metazoa > Chordata > Amphibia > Anura > Rhinodermatidae > Rhinoderma > Rhinoderma darwinii. Next base: position 136,312,729 of record NC_134692.1, on the reverse strand, counting down.
AAAATAGGACATGTCCTATTTTTCAACGGACCGTTCACAAACTCTGTTGAAACAACGGTCGTGGGAACGGCCCCATTGAAATACATGGGTCCATGTGACGGCCGTTCTTTTAACGGCCGTCACAAGGACGAGATTCAGGGTATGTTCACACGAGGGCGTCCGTAACGGCTGAAATTACGGGGATGTTTCAGCCTGAAAACATCACCGTAATTTCAGCCGTAACGGCATGTGCAGGCGCTTGAACGCCACGTCCTTTACGGACGTAATTGGCGCTGCTATTCATTGGAGTCAATGAATAACGGCTCCAATTACGGCCAAAGAAGTGACAGGTCACTTCTTTGACGCGGGCGTCTATTTACGCGCCGTCATTTGACAGCGGCGCGTAAATTACGCCTCGTGTGAACAGACAAACGTCTGCCCATTGCTTTCAATGGGCAGATGTTTGTCAGCGCTATTGAGGCGCTATTTTCGGACGTAATTCGGGGCAAAAACGCCCGAATTACGTCTGTAATTAGTGCGTGTGAACATACCCTCACGTTCGTGTGAATGAACCCCAAGGATTTCAGACAGTCATTTTCTGAAAGACTTGTGAAGGTCGACATTTTGGACGACAACGCCATAAGTAAATCGGCAAACCACCGATCGATCTCTGCCTTGATCTGTGGCCGGGTCTGAGCTTCTATTGATAGGATGCAGATGTGTCGTTTGTCATGAACGACCCTACAAGGACTTTACCCGACATCAAACATGGCGGATCAACTTTTCCAAAGATATCTGCCTTCGCTCGCATCTTTCACGCTCGTTCGTGTAACGACTGTCTACAATCTGTACTGTATGGCTAGCTTTAGGACTATATAAGGCGACCAATTTGCTCGTGTGAATGTAAAGTTGGCCGTAGACGAGATAAAAAAAAACGTTCATCTATCAGTTACATTCTTTTATGCCAACGATCGATGATGAACAGACGAAATTATGATCTGTCGTGTAGGATTTTCACTTGACAGGAAGACCTTATTTTTTAATAATCGGCCACGTTCACATCCAGTTTGGGTGCTCGTATACACTCAGTGGCGTTGTCACGCGTATTTTCCTGTGGCAAATCCGCAGCGTAATACAGAACCAGCAATGTACATGGGATTTCAAGTAATCTCATCTACACTTGAGGATTTTTTCCGCACGTAAATCTTAAAATCTGCAGCATGTCAGTTTATCTTGCGTTTTCGTCTCAAAATTGTATCTGACAAGTCTTTAAAAAAACATTCCAAAAGACGCAATATTAAGTGCAGTTTCTGCCTGCGAAATTACCTGTGTTTATCTGCGGTTTTAATGCGGCTTTTCGGCCTCAAGTTCCGCAACATGGTGCCGGCGCGGTTGTTAGCCGCGTTGCGACCGTGTCAGGGCCACACCGTGTGGCCTTACCCTTAAGGCTCTTTTATACGGGCCAATTATCAGGCAAATGGGCGTTCACAGAACGCTCGGTCCCAATCATTGCTCGGTGTAAACAGGGCAACAATCGGCCGATGAACGAGCAAGCGCTCATTCATCGTCTGATTGTATCGTTTACAGAGCCTAAAATATTATCGTTGTCGGCAGCAAATCTCCTGTGTAAAGCGGGAAAAATGCTGCCGACATGATAGAAATGTATCTCCATACATAGATTGATGTGAAAGGAGCAAACAAGCTGTCTCGTTGATCGCCGCTCGTTTACACGGCCGTGTAAGAGGACCCTTAACCCCTTCCCGTCGCAGCCCTTTTTCAGATTTTCATTTTCGTTTTTTCCTCCCCACCTTCCAAAAGCCATAACTTTTTTTATTTTTCCGTCGATATAGTCCTATGAGGGCTTGATTTTTGCGGGACGAGTTGTGTAATTAAAACAACATATTTCATTTTTTGTGGGAGATGAGGTGACCAAAAGATAGAGATTCTGGCGTTTACAATTTTTTTTTTACGGCGTTCACCGTGCGAGTTAAATAATGCTACATTGTAATAGTTCAGACTTTTACGGACGCGGCGATACCAATTATGTGTATTTATTTTTTTACTATGCTCTAGGGGGAAAATGGGAAAAGGGTTATTTTTTTAACTTTTAATTTTTTTTACATAAAAAAAACCCCTTTATTTGACTCATTTTTACTTTTTTTGTTGGTCCCCCTAGGGGACTTCAACCAGCGATCGTTAGATCATTTGCACGATATATTGCAATACTAATGTATTGCAGTATATCCTGATTGTGACAAAGATGGCGGACCTGGGGGCCTTCATTAGGCCCCCAGGCATCCATAGCAACCATCGCCACCCCGCGATTGCATTGCAGGGGGCGTGATGAGCTGTAGGAGGGTGTCGCCCCCCTCTTTCTAACGATTTAAATGCTGTGGTCGCTATTGACCGTGGCATTTAACGAGTTAAACGATCGCGCTCGTTACTCTGAAGTGTCCATACTTCCCCTACCCGACTTTGGCGTATGGATACGTCAATTGTCGAGAAGGGGTTAAAGGGCAAATCCAGTCAAAAAAGATCTTCTGGTGTGTCATGGATGCATGTGAGAAGATCAGATCTGAGATCTGTGATCATGGACCACCCGTGAATACCAGGTCTATCACCCGAACCCTTTGGCACTGATCAGATATTTCAGTTACTGGTAAAGAATCAAAGCCCCTATCAGTGCTACACCCGGCCACACATGGCGGCAGGATTCCCCCTCCCCATCCCTTCTGTAGACCCACCAAAGCCCTTATTTCACAGTTTCCGCTCACGGCTCTTTCCACTTTTATGCATTTGGTGTAAGCAGCAAGCCAAATGCCAAATGCCATGATGGCACAAGGCCCAATTCACATTGTCTTTATTACGCCTCCTGCACACGACCATTTGTGCCGCCCGAGACATATTAAAAATTAAATAAATCGAATGCGCCTCTGTCTTCATGTGTCCCCCAAGCAATACTGCTTGGGGGGGGGGCTGTCAGTCGAGCAGATGGAGTTGAAGGGTCGTCAAGATTTTGTAAATAAGTCTAATTGATTTTGACTTATGACTCCCATCAATACAGATGTAGCAGAGCTGAGTTTGCCTTTCATGATATCGCAGTGTGGTTCTGCCCTTCATACAGGAGGTAAAACCTTCTGCAACATCTTATCATGGTGCACAAAAGAAATAGCAACACAAAATATTCAGCTCTGCTACATCTGTACCATAATGTGGATATACTTGTACAAAAACCTTTAAAGGGACGTGTCAGATCATGACATTGTGGGAATAAACTTTGGCAAAGCTTGTATTTAGATAGTGACATGAGTGACGTGTGCAAAATATAAACTGCAATAGCCGGTGTATTATAAATGTGTCTGCGTGTCTCTAGGGCTCACAGTCGGACTACAGCCACAGGCTCGGGTTTGATGTCACTGTAAGTGGCCGTGGCTTGGGTCATTGTTTCTGACCAGTGGAAACTCCCACATGTACTGGTTACACAGGTTTCAGCAAGTCTTTCTATATCCTCCTGGGGTATATTAGGCCGTCGTGGGGCATAAACGTTTAGCTAGGACTACACGGCGACTTTGCCCGCGACACAGGCTGCGCAACCATAAATCGCTGCCTGCATCGCAGTTAATAAAAGTAAATGTGGCCACGTTGCGACCCGCAGGTTACTGAAACTGCGACACAACAGTCGCAAGAAATCTGAACCTCCTGAATTTTTTACGACTGTCGTGCCACGGTCCTGAGGGTCGCAACATGGCCGCATTCACAGGGCGGCACAGCGCTCTTTGATCGTTTGACCTGTGTCGCGGCCAAAGTCGCCGTGAAGCCCTGGCCTAAAAAAATAATTACTTGACCCTCCTCCATTCCCCCCACTGCCCCTCTTGTAGCTCCCGGCTTCAGAGGAGAGCGGGCAGGCAGGCAGGCAGGCAGGCAGACGTTGGTAAGTGACATCACCACCTATGCCCGCTCCATTCACTTACACTGTGCTAACAACTACAGGCGTGTAGTGCGTGTCCAGGCTATCGCTTACCCTCGTATTTCCATATCGGGCTGCTTGGATTGAGAGCAAATTGTTCCATCCGTTGCCAAATTTACTTGAAAATTTAAAAGAATATTCCACATTTAAATAATACTTCACAGATAAAATCTACATGAGAAGTTGAATAACTTTCCAAATACTTTCCTTTACTTATTATGTGTTGATTTTGAGCTATAGTTGGTTTTCTTCTCCATTCACACCCAAAGTGAAAGTAAAAAAATTCTGCTGGTTCCATCTTGGAGTCATGTGACCTAACATCTGAGCTCCCACAATGCACTGCCGGGGCATGCTGGGAGTTGAAGTTTTGCAACAGCTACAGAGCCGTTGGTCCATTGCCGCCTTTATTTCAGCGACACAGACTCCCGCTTCTGCATAAATTCCCTATTATGTCACTAATCTTAATACAATGACTCAATATAAAGTGGAGTAAATAAGAGTTAGCAATTGTCCTGCAGCTCTGCCCCCTGCTGGTGGCTTGAGCCGAGGTTATCCCATAATAATGGCCGTCTGTAGACAATTGCTGAGCATCGGATATTTTTACCGCAGTGAATTATGATACTATAGGCCGGGTGACATGACTCTCCCCTGGGCAGGTCACTTTGAGTTTAGAGCTCAGCGTCAGATGTCACCCAGTCTTATAGGAAAGCAGCGCAGGAAGCAGGAGTGGTGCCCCATCGGCATTCTTTAAGAAAACCTATTGTCTTTTGTACAGGGAGGAGAACCACGGAATAAAAGGAAAGAGTGACCGCAGTGAGGACCCTTGAGTAAAAAGCGAGTCTTCCTGTCTAGAAAATTGCTCCTTCTTGTATGAGATCTAAATCCGACGAGTGACAAAGTGGATGGACACGTAATGATTCTTACTACTTGATCCATTGCAATAACAATCGACACCCCCCCCCCCCCGGGCACCCGTCAAATCTAAGCAAACAACAGCATTTTGCAGAGGTGTACATAGTGGGCCTCACAGCAAGAGCCAAATGGGTGCCCTTCTTGCTGCTTGTTCACCCTCTTCTTACTCATTCCGTGTTGAATAGAAGACACTTGTGGCCCCTTCTTCTATCCCTTAATTACTAATGTTCAGGTCGCTGTGAGGAACCCCACTACTTATGGGGGAAAAGGATGGGGTAACCTTCAAGGGGTTGTCCACTATTGGACAATTGATGACCTATCCACCAATATATGATCTGTGGTGTCCAACACCTGGACCCCGCTCCGTTCAGCTGCCCCGGTTGCCTGCGGGCATTGGATGTTATGGCCCATTATGCGACGTACGGAGCCGGAAGCAGTTGGCTCCGTACATTACATAGCGGTCGTGCTGCGGAACTGCAGCTCTACTCCTATTCTGCAGCTCGGCCGCTATTCCGTGGCCAATGCCAACTGCTTCTGGCATATACATCCGGTGCCTGGAGGCAGCCGGATTGGCTTAACGGTGCGGGGTCCAGGTGTCAGAACCGCACCGATGATATACTGATGACCTAACCGGTGAATAGGTCATCAGTTGTCGGGTAGTGGACAACCCCTTTAATTAGGCCTCCTCCCTTCATGGGCGCTATAGGAGCTGCTGTGGTATGTATTGTATTGATTGTATCCATCAGAAGTAGGGTTGCCACTTTTTCCACCAAAAAATACCAACCATATAATAAGGGGGTGTGATTAGTGTACTAAAAGGGTTACCATTAACATCCCTGGTGGTCTAGGGCAGTGTAGCGATAATGTGAGCATCCCTGGTGGCCTAGGGAAGAAGAGGATAGAATGCCAACATCCCTGGGGGGTCTAGCGCAGTATATGGGTTCATTTAGGCATCCCTCTAGGGCAATAAGGGGTTAATGTCAACACCCCTGGTGGTCTAGGGCAGTAAGAGGTTAATGTCGACATCCTTAGTGGTCTAGAGAAGTAGGACCAATCAGGGTGAAAGAAAAGCTCCCTGAGCAAGAGCAGACATAAATTTGCCAGTTAAGATGTAGTGCCCGCACCAGCCTCCTGGTATCAACGAGTGGGCAGGCTGGTCACTTAGCGGGCGAGTGGTAACCCTAATCAGAAGTGGGTATTATCTGACCTGCCTTATAAAAGGGATTTTCCGATTGTATGTAAATAAAGCTTGATATTCGAATAATGAAAAGTTCTTCAACTCTCTAATATACTTTGTATTACAATTCCAATAAATTTTCAAGAACTCTTCTTGCTGTCAGTGAATTGAAACAATCCTTGATTACATCCAGAGGCTGAAAACCAATCCTGATCATACAGGTGGACGGCTCGTTACAAGCGCTACGTCTCCACGGAAACTTCTGGTTGCCCGGCGGTTGCTGTAAAAATTGTGGGTTATCTCAATCGTTGGGGAGGGGGAGTCAGGTGAGAATCGCTGCGACTGTTTCACCCATAGGATGGTCCGAAATGTCTGTAAGCCACTTATCTCCCTCCCTTATACTAGACCATGAGTAATCTAACGTCACAATCTGTAGGCACCAGGAAGCAATTAATTCATTCCAGACTCATTTATTTCAGTATCAGAGTAATTAAGTAAAAATACACCCGAATCAGGGTGGCAGCTCTGCTGCTCCGTAATTAAAGCATTTAATGGCTTGATGAAACATATTTCCTTTATGGACAGATGGCGGGTTCCAGATAACAATAGATCACAAGGCTCTTCGTCTGCCAGGGCTCATAAAGAACATGAGAAAATAATGATGATCATGAAGGACCATGTTAAAAGAGGCTGTCGCTGTCGTTGTCCAATACGATCATCTGCTGATGACCTCACAGAAACATAATGGCTGCTTAAAGGGGCTCTCTAGATTTTATATGAATAAAATTAAAAAGATTTATTAGCATTGAAATCCAGATGTGACATTGGTGCAGTGAGTATAGTTAGGCAGCAGGTGGCGCTGTGCAGCAGATTTTTACAGAAGTCGGGAGGAAGCTCAGTATTAGGGAGGAGGGAAAGTTCCCCCCATTTCCAAATATTAAATCAATTTGTTGGTGTCATCACTGTTATGCGATATTAGACATCGTTTATTTGTATGAGCTCAGCTACTGCTTGCATAGACTACTATCCACGTCATTTGATTTACAATATCTCAAGGAACTGGCAGCAGGTATTGCTTACGTCTTCCTTTTTGATAGCCAGATGTTTAGGGTTTCTATAAACATTGCAGAAGGCAATGCAGCTGGAGGTGCAGAGGTTAAACATCTGCGCTCGAGAGCAATCATACTAGGCAAGCAAGAGTCATTTAATAGGTTGCTGGAGGTAGGATCAGCATGGCTGTCTGGCAAAGGATTCTGGGTGAATCAATCTCAATATCATACAATTATTTATTGGTCATTCTTGATACTAAATCAAGTATTTAAATCTGTACGTTTAGAACTTTCTGACCGCTATATACAGGGCCGGGACAAGGGATTAGATTGGACAAATTGTGCCCCCCACACACACTGTGCCCCCTGAATACAATCGTGTCACACACAGTGCCCCATTAAAATAGTGCAATAGGCTGTGCCCATGAAAATAAAGCTCAAAACACACAGTGCCTGCTAAAAAGTGTGCTACATGCTGTGCCCCCTGAAAATAGTGTCACAAGCTTTGCCCCATACAAATAAACAGACACAAACGCACACTGTGCCCAATACAAATAAAGCGCCACACGCTGTACGCCATTCAAACAAAGCACCATACACACACACTGTGCCCCCTGTAGATAGTGCCACACACAGTGCCCTCTGTAGAAAGTGCCACAAGGTTCCCCCTGTAGATATTGCCACACAGTTCCCCATGTAGCTAGTGCCACAAGGTGCCCCTTGTAGAAAGTTCCAAAAGGTGCCCCCTGTAGAAGGTGACTTCAGTCACCTACATTCAGATCATAGACCAGAGGATAAAGATACTCACCTCTCCTCGCTCCGGGCACCTCCACCGCTCTGGGTCCTGACGCTGACATTGGGAGAACTGGGGAGTGGTGAGTTAACCGCCAATTACGCTCACTTCTCCCCAGAACTCCTGTACCAATTAGCACCATCATCACTGATGGAAGCGGTTATCGGAAAATTGCCCACCCTCACAGTGTGGCACAGTGGCGCCCTAGATGGGCACCTAGCTTCGCCTAATCCTCATCCCAACCCTAACTATTAACTTACCTTGCAGCTGTCTGTATAGCAAGTATGATTGCAGCAGGTGATTATGGAAGCAACAGCTGTAGCGTGGTACTCGGAGCGAGGTCCCATAATAAAATGACATTTGGGCCTGCTGCAGCGGCACACAATACCCTGCCGTCATGGACACATTGGCCCCCTCTTTTTGCCACATTGCCCTCTCTTTTTGCCACATTGGCCCTCTCTTTTTGCCACATTGGCCCTCTCTTTTTGCCACATGGGCACATTCTGGATAGATTGAGTTTCATCTGCTAACTGAGAGCTGCATTACTGCCCCCCATCCAGGCTCCAAATTTGGAATTTGAAATCTGCTATATGTACATTAAATTAAATTAACACAATTTAAAGGAACACTCTGGGCAAACTATACCTAGGGCAGGGCTTGAGGGGGCGGAGCATGACACACAGGTATTTTCTCTTTGGTGCTCCTTGAATCCCTGTGTCATGCTCCTCCCCTCAGGCCCTGCACTATGTATAAGACACTATATCATATTTGTCCGGGATGTTCCTTTAAAAACCGGAGGCCTAGCTTATATTTTAGCAGCACATTAGCCGGACCCCCCTCATGTCATTATCACTGCTTGTATTTTAGATTAGACTCTGTGTTGTAATTTATTGTTGGTTTGTTTAGTCATAAACTCAGTGATACAAGCAAAAGACAGTTTTTTTTACCGCAACTTTTCTTCTTTAAGACACTTCCTTTAGGCATCATTTAGACGAGCGTAATATACGCGCGTGCGACGCGCGTGCTTTTCATGCGGGTCACACGGACCTATACAAGTCTATGGGGCAGTCCGTGGGTTTTGCGCAGCGTGAGTCCGCTGCGTAAAACTCACGACATGTTCTATATTTCTGCGTTTTTGGCGCATCACGCACCCATTGAAGTCAATGGGTGCGTGAAAACCATGCAGGTCGCACGGAAGCACTTCCGTGCGAACTGCGTGGTTCGCGCAACAGCTGTCAAACTCAGAATGTAAACAGAAAAGCACCACGTGCTTTTCTGTTTACAAACATCCAAACGGAGTGTCAAAATGATGGCGGCTGCGAGAAAATCTCGCAGCCGCGCATCATACACTGATGACACACGCAGCTGTTAAGTGCCTTTTGCGCACGCAAAACGCACACGCTCGTGTAAATCAGGCCTAAGAGAAACTTTTTAGTATTTTTTTCTGCTTTTCTGGCACATTTCTATAGTATCTGAGTACCAGCAACATAAGCATTAACCTGGGTACCAGCGCGGTAGTAAACCTAAAGCAGAGATCAACCAAAAGACCCCCTCTACCATAACGAGAGCAATCCCATATTTGTAACCAATATGTAGGGGGAGGTATATAAATACCTAATAATAGACAAAAATAACAAATAATGTCATTTAGCACAAAATAGAGAATAATAACCTATAACGAAACAAAGACTATGACACTAATAATTATAGAAATAATTTTTTTTATTAGATCCAAAAATATAAAAACACATATATGTCAATATAAAATTCAGAGATGACTAAGCACAGTGTGGTAGTGGACACCAAATAGCAGCAATTAATGATACATAAAAGTATAAAAACCTTAAATGTAATGTATATAACATTTGGTAAACTACAATGGTGTATAGATGACTTATATAGTTATCATATATGGTTACATAATAGTAACTTACCCATGAAAAATAGAGATGACTGCCTAGTGTCACACCCCGCCAGCGCGATAGTATCCACCTGGGTACCAGCATTACAGTATCTACCTGGGTATCAGCACCATATTATCCATCTGCAAACCAGCACAATTGCATCCACCTGGGTATTAGCACCAAAGTAGCCACCTGTGTAGCAGCGTTACAGTTTCCACGTGGGCATTAGCGCTATAGTATCCTGTAATACCTTTTTCTTAACTACATGGCTAGATTATGGCAAGGGCAAATGGACCTTTATCATATAGGGGCCCCACCATGGTTTTAACTTATGTCATAAAGATGGTTGCTGTATTATTTAGGTACTGTATATTATTATTATTATTTATTATTATTTGGCACTACATGGCGGTATTATTTACACACTACTGGGCAGTATGATGTAGACACTGTATGGTGTGTGGTTATTTGGCACTATATGTCAGTATTATTTAGACACTACTGGGCAGTATGATGTAGACACTGTATGGTGTATGGTTATTTGACACTATGTGGTGGTATTATTTAGACACTACTGAGCAGTATTATGTAGACACTGTATGGTATATGGTTATTTGACACTATGTGGTGGTATTATTTAGACACTACTGACCAGTATTATGTAGACACTGTATGGTGTATGGTTATTTGACACTATGTGGTGGTATTATTTAGACACTACTGAGCAGTATTATGTAGACACTGTATGGTGTATGGTTATTTGACACTATGTGGTGGTATTAATTAGACACTACTGAGCAGTATTATGTAGACATTGTATGGTGTATGGTTATTTGACACTATGTGGTGGTATTATTTAGACACTACTGAGCAGTATTATGTAGACACTGTATGGTGTATGGTTATTTGACACTATATGTCAGTATTATTTAGACACTACTGGGCAGTATGATGTAGACACTGTATGGTGTATGGTTATTTGACACTATGTGGTGGTATTATTTAGACACTACTGAGCAGTATTATGTAGACACTGTATGGTGTATGGTTATTTGACACTATGTGGTGGTATTATTTAGACACTACTGAGCAGTATTATGTAGACACTGTATGGTGTATGGTTATTTGACACTATGTGGTGGTATTATTTAGACACTACTGGGCAGTATGATGTAGACACTGTATGGTGTATGGTTATTTGACACTATGTGGTGGTATTATTTAGACACTACTGACCAGTATTATGTAGACACTGTATGGTGTATGGTTATTTGGCACTACATGGCGGTATTATTTAGACACTACTGAGCAGTATTATGTAGACACTGTATGGTATATGGTTATTTGACACTATATGTCAGTATTATTTAGACACTACTGGGCAGTATGATGTAGACACTGTATGGTGTATGGTTATTTGACACTATGTGGTGGTATTATTTAGACACTACTGAGCAGTATTATGTAGACACTGTATGGTATATGGTTATTTGACACTATGTGGTGGTATTATTTAGACACTACTGACCAGTATTATGTAGACACTGTATGGTGTATGGTTATTTGGCACTACATGGCGGTATTATTTAGACACTACTGGGCAGTATTATGTAGACACTGTATGGTGTATGGTTATTTGGCACTACATGGTGGTATTATTTAGACACTACTGGGCAGTATGATGTAGACACTGTATGGTATATGGTTATTTGACACTATATGTCAGTATTATTTAGACACTACTGGGCAGTATGATGTAGACGCTGTATGGTATATGGTTATTTGACACTATGTGGTGGTATTATTTAGACACTACTGGGCAGTATGATGTAGACGCTGTATGGTGTATGGTTATTTGGCACTACATGGCGGTATTATTTAGACACTACTGAGCAGTATTATGTAGACACTGTATGGTATATGGTTATTTGACACTATATGTCAGTATTATTTAGACACTACTGGGCAGTATGATGTAGACACTGTATGGTGTATGGTTATTTGACACTATGTGGTGGTATTATTTAGACACTACTGAGCAGTATTATGTAGACACTGTATGGTATATGGTTATTTGACACTATGTGGTGGTATTATTTAGACACTACTGACCAGTATTATGTAGACACTGTATGGTGTATGGTTATTTGGCACTACATGGCGGTATTATTTAGACACTACTGGGCAGTATTATGTAGACACTGTATGGTATATGGTTAATTGGCACTACATGGTGGTATTATTTAGACACTACTGGGCAGTATGATGTAGACACTGTATGGTATATGGTTATTTGACACTATATGTCAGTATTATTTAGACACTACTGGGCAGTATGATGTAGACGCTGTATGGTATATGGTTATTTGACACTATGTGGTGGTATTATTTAGACACTACTGACCAGTATTATGTAGACACTGTATGGTGTATGGTTATTTGGCACTACATGGCGGTATTATTTAGACACTACTGAGCAGTATTATGGCAGTATTGCTCTCCATTTCCATCCTTCCTAAAGAAATAAGGCATGGGGCTCCACACTTTCTGCTTATCTGATATCCCTTGCATGGGAGATGATAGGACTTTTAATAACATATTATGTGCAACCATTTACAGCACAGCTCATACATTATTTTACTATTGTATTCCCTGCAGTAAATACTATACATTTCTATAAAGATAGCAGAGAGATGCAAGGGTTAAAGGCTACCATTACTTATTCCTAAGTATTGCAACACTGTTCTGGCAATAATCTGGCGAACACGTGAATAAGATCATTTACAGGTTACGGAGCTTCACATCTGGCGAATGTCACCGTGACCTCCAAGGGTCAATAGCAAAATACTTAGAATTTTCTTTTTATAAGGCAGCTCCAAAGGATCATCGAAAATGTCCAAGCCCCGTCCTAAGGCTGGAGAGTCTATAATATGCGAGAGAAGTCATATGACTAATAAGCATGTAATAGTCCATGCTGTGGGGCCCCCGCAGGAAATGTATGACATTCCAGCTCATTCCGAATGCCCTAAATCCGTTGTATGAGGCCGGTGAACACATAAACACACAAACATTCCCAGCAAGCAGGGCTGCGGACTCAAAGAGAACGCTCAAATACATGGACGCAATCATCGCTGGGGGCATAAAAAGAAGATGCATTCTGAAATTCAGGACCATGGTGCATTGCAGCATTCAAACCTCTTCGGGATCGGGCGTGTCTTAGGCGCTGATCACGCTTTCCGTTAGTTCTTTTCCATCAGGAAACCTACAGACACATTCTAGATAATAGCATCGTTACCAAATGGACCATAGCAGATCCATCATGTTCGTCAGGACCGGCCATATGTTGGGTGGTGCCTTCTGTGGACAACCGGACTCCCCATATGGTGTACACACAGTGTACAAATGGCCATAGAAAAACACCATATAGTGCCGCATGTCGCCCAATGACTCTTCATGTAGTTACCTAAATAACAATACTATTCACTGCCGCCAGCAACACACACTGCAAAAATAATATATTGTACAGTGCCTAAGTATCAGTGCCACACAATGCCCAAGTAAGTGCCACCATACAGTGCCAAAATAATATCAACATGCAGTGACCACATGACAGTTGCGTATTTTAATAACAGTGGTTGCCCACTTTATAAAAAATATTTCCTAAAAGGCTCTAAACTGTATTGTTGTGTCACATGTAGTAAATCTATAAATCTCATCCTCCTTTACCCCTTATCAGTACAGGATAAGTAATGTAATGTATGTAGACAGTGACTCCACCAGCAGAATAGTGAGTGAAGCTCTGGAGTATAATACTGGATGTAACTCAGGATCTGTACAGGATAAGTAATGTAATGTATGTACACAGTGACTGCACCAGCAGAATAGTGAGTACAGCACTGGAGTATAATACAGGATGTAACTCAGGATCAGTACAGGATAAGTAATGTAATGTATGTACACAGTGACTCCACCAGCAGAATAGTGAGTGCAGCTCTGGAGTATAATACAGGATGTAACTCAGGATCAGTACAGGATAAATAACGTCATGTATGTACACAGTGACTCCACCAGCAGAATAGTGAGTGCAGCTCTGGAGTATAATACTGGATGTAACTCAGGATCAGTACAGGATAAGTAATGTAATGTATGTAGACAGTGACTCCACCAGCAGAATAGTGAGTGCAGCTCTGGAGTATAATACAGGATATAACTCAGGATCAGTACAGGATAAGTAATGTAATGTATGTACACAGTGACTCCACCAGCAGAATAGAGAGTGCAGCTCTGGAGTATAATACAGGATGTAACTCAGGATCAGTGCAGGATAAGTAATGTAATATATGTACACACTGACGCCACCAGCAGAATAGTGAGTGCAGCTCTGGAGTATAATACAGGATGTAACTCAGGATCAGTTTAGGATAAGTAATGTAATGTATGTTCACAGAGACTCCAACAGCAGAATAGTGAGTGCAGCTCTGGTGTATAATACAGGATGTAACTCAGGATCAGTACAGGATAAGTAATGTAATGTATGTACACAGTGACTCCATCAGCAGAATAGTGAGTGCAGCTCTGGAGTATAATGCAGGATGTAACTCAGGATCAGTACTGGATAAGTAATGTAATGTATGTACACAGTGACTCCACCAGCAGAATAGTGAGTGCAGCTCTGGAGTATAATGCAGGATGTAACTCAGGATCAGTACAGGATAAGTAATGTAATGTATGTACACAGTAACTCCGCCAGCAGAATAGTGAGTGCAGCTCTGGAGTATAATGCAGGATGTAACTCCGGATCAGTACAGGATAAGTAATGTAATGTATGTACACAGTGACTCCACCAGCAGAATAGTGAGTGCAGCTCTGGAGTATAATACAGGATGTAACTCCGGATCAGTACAGGATAAGTAATGTGTGTACACAGTGACTCCACCAGCAGAATAGTGACTGCAGCTCTGGAGTATAATACAGGATGTAACTCAGGATCAGTACAGGATAAGTAATGTAATGTATGTACACAGTGACTCCACCAGCAGAATAGTGAGTGCAGCTCTGGGGTATAATACAGGATATAACTCAGGATCTGTACAGGATAAGTAATGTATTGTATGTACACAGTAACTCCACCAGCAGAATAGTGAGTGCAGCTCTGGAGTATTTATACAGGATGTAACTTGGGAGCAGTACAGGATACGTAATGTATGTACGAAGTGACTCCACCAGCAGAATAGTGAGTGCAGCTCTGGAGTATATTACAGGATGTAACTCAGGATCAGTACAAGAAAAGTAATGTCATGTATTTAAAAAGTTGCTATTTTATGTCGATTTTATATATATATATATATATATATATATATATATATATATATATATATATATATTTATATATATATATATATATATATATATATATTTCATACCTCCCAACCATCCCGGATTCAGCGGGAAGGTCCCGGATTTCTGGCGGTGTCCGGCTGTCTCAGTGTCCATATATGGACAGCGACGTCAGTAGCTCCCCCTGGAGTGGAATCCCCTGCCAGAGCGTTGCCGACGCTCTGGCCAGGGATTCCGCCCATAGAGGGAATCCCTGACTTAACTGATTACATATGGACAGTGAAGTCAGGGGCCCCTCCTGGTGCGGAATCCCCGGCCACAACATGGCCGATGCTCTGACAGGGGATTGTGCCCCTAGAGGGAGTCCCAATGGCTACAAGGGGGGGGGGGGGGGTGTGGGGCGCTATCTATATGGGGGGGGGTGACACTATCTTTAAGGGGGTGTGGCATTATCCATATGGGCACTTTATATGTGGGCACTGGCACTAGGGGCAGCTAAGGGGGTATTATACTGTATGGGGGCAGCTATGGGGCATTATACTGTATAGGGGCATCTAAGGGGGCATTATGCTGTATGGGGCAACTATAGGGCATTATGCTGTATGGGGGGATTTGTTTGGGCATTATACTGCATGGGGGCATCTGTGTTGGCTTTATACTGTGTGGGTGTATCTATAGGAGCATTATACTGCATGAGGCAGCTGTGGGGGCATTATATTTTATGGGGGCAGCTATGGAGCATTATACTGTATGGGGGCAGCTATTTGGAATTTTACTGTGTGGGAGGCACTATGGGCGCATGCTACTGTGTGGGCTGAACCGTGTGTGTATGGGCGGGATTAGAGGTATGGCTTAAAAGGAGAAAACTTAAGCATCGGTTGTTCCTCTTTGAGCTACTTGAAAGTTGGGCGGTATGATATATTTAGAATGTAATATAATGGACATACCCTTTAAGTCCCTCTTGCAATTTTTTCCTTTTTGGTCTCTCGCATGAATTCCTGTAATGAAATAGTTCACTAGGTCAGGTCAGGTGTCTACTACCTCCATAATAACAGACATGGCCCCGTCTATTTTAGTGAGGTGTTACTATTTTTGTCGGTAATTCCTGTTTATGGGTAAATTCTGTACAGTTAATGAGGAGCACGGTTGTGTCTATTTATACACCACGATAAGTGGTGGGGGGTGGTAGTAAACATACGGTTGAGGCCTGACCTTTGTTCGCCACGGTGACCTGTTTGTTAGCAAACAACGTCTTTTAGTCTAAATATACATTTTTATCTTTTCCGTGCCAAACAAACACAGATTAAAAGGAAAAGGAAAAAGACGTCTCAATCATGTGTCACTTTTCCCAGCGAGGAAGATATTCCCTGAAGAAAGTGCCGAGTAATCACGAATTCCTTAATGAAAAAGCATTTCACCTACCAATTTAAAAATGAACGATTGGCATTTATAAAAAAATTACTATTACTATGTCTATCTTATGTCCCCTTTTTATCAGGCCTGTTTTTGGAAAAGCTGGGTGACCAGCAAAATGGCCACTAATAAAGCTCCCGAAGAAGTTATCACCCAGCTTCCCCAGACGTAAAGTAAAATCTGCTTAGATTTCAGGAGTAAGGCCCCATGCACAAAAATCGTCCGTAATTGTGGACCGTAATTACGGACCCATTTACTTCTATTGTCCACGGATACCTTCCCGTTTATTTACAGGAAGGTGTCCGGGCCGTAAAAGTGTACCGTAAAAGATAGAACATGTCCTATCTTTTGCGTTTTTCAGGCCGTGCTCCCATACCTGGTATGGGAGCTTGTGCCGAGAATGCGGGCCGCTGGCGGTGCCCACAATCGCGGACTGTGATTACAAGCGCGGTCGTGTGAATAGGGCCTAAAGGATCTGGGGAATGCATTGCTGAATAACTGATTTGCTTTTCAGGAGTCCTGGAAAGCCCGGATAGATAGATAGATAGATAGATAGATAGATAGATAGATAGATAGATAGATAGATAGATAGATAGATAGATAGATAGATAGATAGATAGATAGATAGATATGAGATAGATAGATAGATAGATAGATAGACAACCTGCAAATCCTAGAAAAATTCAGCTCCACGTGGGCACTACCCATCAATGCCAAGAAAACCAACATCATGGTGTTCCAGAAGAGAAACTCAAAATCCCCCAGGCACCCGACCTTCACACTAAATAACGCCACAATCACAGCGACCGACAGGTACACTTACCTGGGCCTAGAAATCAACCAATCAGGAAGCTTTAAACAAGCCATAGAGATTCTGAAAGACAAGGCGTGCAAAACCTTCTATGCCATCAGACGAAAACTCTATCATCTCAAACCACCAGTGACGGTCTGGCTGAAAATCTTTGACTCCATCATCTCCCCAATCCTCCTGTATGCCAGTGAAGTCTGGGGTCCGGACACATACCCAGACTGGTCAAGGTGGGATTCCAGCCCAACAGAAATCTTCCACCTAGAATTCTGCAAACACCTTCTCCAAGTCCATCGGAGCACCTCAAATAGTGCCTGTCGGGCAGAACTGGGCAGATTCCCACTACACCTCACAATCCAGAAGAGGGCGCTATCATTCTGGGCCCATCTACACAGCAGCAGGCAAAGTTCCTATCACCATAAAGCCCTGTTACACCAAGGGGTCCTAGGTAAACCAGGCCCCCCAGAACATCTCACCCTGACCCGGCCTGAAGAAAATGTCACCCAGCGCGGCCTCACAAAAGCCGAAATCAAGAAGACAATAAACAAAGGCCAAGAGGAATATATCAGTGACTGGAGGAACGACATAAAGACATCCCAGAAACTGACAATATACCGGAGTCTACAGCGGGAATATAAACTGGCGCCATATCTGGAGAAACTGCCAAACCCCAGAGACAGACAGATCCTGAGCCGCTACAGACTGAGCGCCCACAACCTGCTCATCGAATCCGGGCGCCACAGACAGACCTACAAGCCCAGGGAGAGCCGACTGTGCCAACAGTGCGACCAGGAGGCCGTGGAGGATGAGGCCCACTTCCTGCTACACTGCTCCAAATACTCAGCAGTAAGGGACACTCACTTCAGGAGACTCTCTGATCTCTTACCGGACTTCAGCTCCATGGAAGAGCAAGAGAAACTCTACATCCTGCTGGGTGAAGAGGAAACCACAGTGGGCACAGCGGCACAATATGTCACTGCATGCCATGGACTGAGAGAGACATGATATGCCATGGACTTGTATAACCCCGACCCTAGATATGTCCCTATCCCCAAGCCCTCAGTCCCTATCCCTCATTCCCTTACTTCTTACTTGCTTTGGCAATGCTAATATGTATTTGGTCCTGCCAATAAAGCTTCTTTGAATTTGAATTTGAATTTGATAGATAGATAGATAGATAGATAGATAGATAGATAGATAGATAGATAGATAGATAGATAGATAGATAGATAGATAGATAGATAGATAGATAGATAGATAGATAGATATGAGATAGATAGATAGATATGAGATAGATAGATAGATAGATAGATAGATAGATAGATAGATAGATAGATAGATAGATAGATAGATAGATAGATAGATAGATAGATAGATAGATAGATAGATAGATAGATAGATAGATAGATAGATAGATATGAGATAGATAGATAGATAGATATGAGATAGATAGATAGATATGAGATAGATAGATAGATAGATAGATAGATAGATAGATAGATAGATAGATAGATATGAGATAGATAGATAGATATGAGATAGATAGATAGATAGATAGATAGATAGATAGATAGATAGATAGATAGATAGATAGATAGATAGATAGATAGATAGATAGATAGATAGATAGATAGATAGATATGAGATAGATAGATAGATATGAGATAGATAGATAGATAGATAGATAGATAGATAGATAGATAGATAGATAGATAGATAGATAGATAGATAGATAGATAGATAGATAGATAGATAGATAGATAGATAGATAGATATGAGATAGATAGATAGATAGATAGATAGATAGATAGATATGAGATAGATAGATAGATATGAGATAGATAGATAGATATGAGATAGATAGATAGATAGATAGATAGATAGATAGATAGATAGATAGATAGATAGATGATAGATAGATAGATTTATTAACGCTCGTCTGCCCGATAATCGTCCAGTGTAAAACCCCCTTAACTCCAGGCAACGACCAGGGTAATTTTGTGAATTTCGCAGCGCTATCAGATTCCATGACGGAGGTTTATTAGCAGCCGTGCTGAGTCAGTGGAAATTGCTGTAAACTCCTTAAAACACCAATTACAGAGGATTTATGTGGAGATTGAGACAGGAGCCGTCCCTCCCTCGCGGCCTCTCCTCCCTGGTGATGTGGAGCCGGCAATCTTGTCCTGATCACAGGAACTTTCTGGCCTGAAGGCCGTGACTGTAGGACAAGCCTGTGCAGCGCAGCGTATTATAATGTTCTGCAGATATTATTACAGGTGGGGAGGACTGCGCTGACGCGACACTTCTTCCAACCTGCTGTCAGTTCATCGGCCTGAGGGGACAGAAATGTGTTTATCCGAACAGCTGTTCTGTATATCAATTAATAAAGGAAGACAAATATACAAAAAGGAACAAGTGCGCCATTCTCCATCATGCGGAATAGTCCACATTCCTTTATTGCATTGCATCCACTCGGGCACCTGCCCCTGACCCCGTTTACTCATATGGCGCCTTTTCCCCATTCTGCCTATTGTGGTATTTTACTGCCCTATCCCGGGCATTTATATGGGTTTTACCCCCATTGACATGTTTGTGTTTTTTTACCTCAGTTCAATATTTTCTTGTACTGTTTCTTTAAGAAACCATGTTAAAAAGTGGTTTCTCTAAATTGATGGAGATTTATCGATAGTGTCGAAGAAATTTGGCGCAAGTTGCAAGGCATGTTAGACACTTTTACCGCAACTCTTTTACTTGATCAGAGGTGTAGCTATAGGGGTAACAGTTACATCGGGACCCTGGTGCCTCAGGGGGCCCAAAGACTCCTGAAACATAAGGCCCTGTTCACACGGCGTGTATTAGATGCGAATTATGGCGTGTTTTACACGACTAAATAAACGCTAAAAAAAACACTTGATTTAAGCTCCACATTGACATAAACGGGAAAGCGTGCCGTTAGTACATACAACGCTCTTTTTATGCAAATATGTGTCGTGTTAAAATACCGCCATGTCAATCCTTGGTGTGTAAAGCGCGCTGAAAATGCGCCAAATGTTCCCATAGTAATAGGAGTCCTAATTCTGCACCCAAAAAAATGCACAAAATCAAAATCAGGTTGAAAAACGCCTGTATTTTAAAAAGCCCTTCAAAAAAACGCTAGCGTATTTGAAATGTTTACATGTCGTTTTTCTTCAGCGCCGTGTGAACATCCACTAAGAAAACACCAGTGTTATAAATCACACACGGTATGTGGGGGGCCACTACAGGTTTTACATTGGGGCCCAGGAGCTTCAAGTTACGCCTCTGTTCTAAAACATGTAACGTCTAAAACACGTAATAAATTTGGCGCACGCCATGTAATCCATTATTTTAGCACTAGTTTTGTGGTAAAAAAAAAAAGCCACAAAACCTAAAAGACCCAGGGGGAGATTTATCAAAACTGGTGCTAAGGAGAAGTGGAACCGTTGCCCATAGCAACCAATGAGACTGCTTCTTTCATTTTCATGAAGAGCTTGAATCTGATTGGTTGCTATAGGCAACTGCTCCACTTCTCCTTTGCACCAGTTTTGATAAATCCCCCCCCCCCCATTTTGTCCACCAGACACATAGATACCCCAAACGTTCATGAATAAATTTTAATTAGTTTTTTTTTTTAGAAATGTGGGACAGAGTAACTATTCTATGTATGATTTAGACAGCGTAAACTTAGACCAGGCAGTCAGAAGATGCGCCAAATTTATCACAGTGGCGCATGGCTGTATGACAAATTTGGCGCATCTTGCTAGACTGCCCCCTCTTGGATGGCTTCGTTTACAACAGTTTGGGCGCATTTTACGACAAGGTCTAGGCGCAATCACGTTGGTCAATCTGCCCCACTGTGTAAACACTGATTAGGCCTAAAATACATTTACGGGTTCATATTACAGTACGGATTAGCAGGACCGCGGGAGGTCCTGGTGTTGCGGCCATAATACTGACCCTAAAATACGGCTCTATTATGGCCGTGTGACTGACCGTAGACATACTAGCAACTGAGAAAAAGAACAAACCAATGTTTTTACCACCATAAAAATGATGAGCACCCCTGCGAACAGCAGCACCCACTCTGGAGGACTTGGCCCGGTCATGTTTTTCATGGTCGCCAATACTTTGAATGGGTGCGGTGTAAATATTAAACTTCCCTTGCAGTGACTGCCTGCAGCATCCCCCAGCGATAACAACTGATCACCATGGCAGCGATCAGACGGTCCCCAGGGTGACTTTATTCTGAAGGCCTCTTTACAGGGGCACATTGGCTCTAAGGAATTATATTGGTGCCCTAGGAGGGCACCATACAATGGCACATGGACTGCCTATGGCACTGTAATATGGAACTGTATGTACTTAAAGGGTAACTAAACTTTTTGATTGGTGGGGGTTTGAGCACTGAGACCCTCACCAATCGCTAAAACGATGCTGCAGAAGTGGCGTGAGCGCAGAGCCGCTTCGTTTATCGCCTCTTTTCAAAAAGCCGAGCAATTGGTGTACGGGCTCAATAACAATTCTATGAGCCTGTACACCCATTGCTTGGCTTTCCAAAAAAAGCCGATCAGAAACGAAGCGGATCAGCGCTCACCCGAGCGCTTCTGCTGATTCGTTTTAGTGAACGGTGGGGGTCTCAGTGCTCAGACCCCCACCGGTCAAAACTTGTTTCTATGACATGTCAGAAGTTTTTTGAAAGTTTAGTTACCCTTTAAAGTGTAACTAAACTTTTAAAAAACTTTTGACATGTCATAGTGACATGCCAGAAGTTTTTATTGGTTGGAGCGTTCGGCCGACAGCTATGCGCAATGTATGGTCAGCCTTGGTGTGTGCCGCTATACACGAGATCTTATCAGGCCTTCGGTAGGTTAGGGTATGACTTCATGGTTTGTTTGAAGTTTCTAACCGTTGCGACGCATTGATCTGCATGGGAGCTGTATACATAAAACGGTAGAAGTTGTAAAATAATTTCCAAAGTTGGTTCATTTTGTATTTTAGATGCATTGGAGCAATAACAACATTGGTAGACCCCAACTCTTTCATCGGCCGACATTTATCTGCTGAACGATTGCTCTCTTTCTGCTGCATCCTCTATGCAACGTGTTGATCGCTGCCAAGGATGTTGGGTATCTGTGCCCGGTCCAGCAGCCCCTGCTTCCCCCCATTGTGAGCCTCCTGCTGCCTCCTGACCCCCCAGTCTGGAAGATTCCAGGTTGGAGCAGGGGGAGGTGCCAGAGCAGCATCTTTGTGGCTTTTCCTTGTTTGCAAGTGAAACACAAGCCAGAGCCGTGGAGCAGAGCCGGGAGGAGGAGCGGAGCACGGAGAGGAGCACAGCACGGAGAGGAGTACCGAGCACTGCACCCCGGGCAGCACAGCGCTCACAGCTCTCCCCTCCTCCGCTATGCCCTACTGAGAGCTGCCAGTCCCCCCATCACTCGCTGCCGGTCCCCACGATCACCCACCGCTGTCAGTCACCATGGCCCAGGAGCGCCTGCAGCCCCGGCTGTGTCACATACAGAAAGCAGAGCAGGGATACGGCTTCCACCTGCACGGAGAGAAGAACAAGACCGGACAATATATCCGCAAGGTGGAGCCCGGCTCCCCGGCTGAGGTGGCCGGACTCAAAGCTGGGGACAGAGTTCTGGAAGTCAACGGGGAGAACGTGGAGAAGGAGACTCATCACCAGGTACCAGTATATCTATATATACATACTGCAGTCCTGAGCTGTCACCTCTATATACAGGACCCGGCACTACATGTATCACTATATAATATACATACTGCAGTCCTGAGCTGTCCCCTCTATATATACTGTATACAGGACCCGGCACTACATGTATCACTATGTAATATACATACTGCAGTCCTGAGCTGTCACCTCTATATATACTGTATACAGGACCCGGCACTACATGTATCACTATATAATATACATACTGCAGTCCTGAGCTGTCACCTCTATATACACTATATACAGGACCCGGCACTACATGTATCACTATGTAATATACATACTGCAGTCCTGAGCTGTCACCTCTATATACACTATATACAGGACCCGGCACTACATGTATCACTATATAATATACATACTGCGGTCCTGAGCTGTCCCCTCTATATATACTGTATACAGGACCCGGGACTACATGTATCACTATATAATATACATACTGCGGTCCTGAGCTGTCCCCTCTATATATACTGTATACAGGACCCGGCACTACATGTATCACTATGTAATATACATACTGCAGTCCTGAGCTGTCACCTCTATATATACTGTATACAGGACCCGGGACTACATGTATCACTATATAATATACATACTGCAGTCCTGAGCTGTCACCTCTATATACACTATATACAGGACCCGGCACTACATGTATCACTATGTAATATACATACTGCAGTCCTGAGCTGTCACCTCTATATACTGTATACAGGACCCGGGACTACATGTATCACTATATAATATACATACTGCAGTCCTGAGCTGTCACCTCTATATACTATATACAGGACCCGGGACTACGTGTATCACTATATAATATACATACTGCAGTCCTGAGCTGTCACCTCTATATATACTGTATACAGGACCCGGCACTACATGTATCACTATATAATATACATACTGCAGTCCTGAGCTGTCACCTCTATATATACTGTATACAGGACCCGGGACTACATGTATCACTATATAATATACATACTGCAGTCCTGAGCTGTCACCCCTATATACAGGACCCGGGACTACATGTATCACTATATAATATACATACTGCGGTCCTGAGCTGTCACCTCTATATATACTGTATACAGGACCCGGGACTACATGTATCACTATATAATATACATACTGCAGTCCTGAGCTGTCACCTCTATATATACTATATACAGGACCCGGGACTACATGTATCACTATATAATATACATACTGCGGTCCTGAGCTGTCACCTCTATATATACTGTATACAGGACCCGGCACTACATGTATCACTATATAATATACATACTGCAGTCCTGAGCTGTCACCTCTATATATACTGTATACAGGACCCGGCACTACATGTATCACTATATAATATACATACTGCGGTCCTGAGCTGTCACCTCTATATACACTATATACAGGACCCGGCACTACATGTATCACTATATAATATACATACTGCGGTCCTGAGCTGTCCCCTCTATATATACTGTATACAGGACCCGGGACTACATGTATCACTATATAATATACATACTGCGGTCCTGAGCTGTCCCCTCTATATATACTGTATACAGGACCCGGCACTACATGTATCACTATGTAATATACATACTGTGGTCCTGAGCTGTCACCTCTATATACACTATATACAGGACCCGGGACTACATGTATCACTATATAATATACATACTGCAGTCCTGAGCTGTCACCTCTATATACACTATATACAGGACCCGGCACTACATGTATCACTATGTAATATACATACTGCAGTCCTGAGCTGTCACCTCTATATACTGTATACAGGACCCGGGACTACATGTATCACTATATAATATACATACTGCAGTCCTGAGCTGTCACCTCTATATATACTGTATACAGGACCCGGGACTACATGTATCACTATATAATATACATACTGCGGTCCTGAGCTGTCACCTCTATATATACTGTATACAGGACCCGGGACTACATGTATCACTATATAATATACATACTGCAGTCCTGAGCTGTCACCCCTATATACAGGACCCGGCACTACATGTATCACTATATAATATACATACTGCGGTCCTGAGCTGTCACCTCTATATATACTGTATACAGGACCCGGCACTACATGTATCACTATATAATATACATACTGCAGTCCTGAGCTGTCACCTCTATATATACTGTATACAGGACCCGGCACTACATGTATCACTATATAATATACATACTGCGGTCCTGAGCTGTCACCTCTATATACACTATATACAGGACCCGGCACTACATGTATCACTATATAATATACATACTGCAGTCCTGAGCTGTCACCTCTATATACTATATACAGGACCCGGCACTACATGTATCACTATGTAATATACATACTGCAGTCCTGAGCTGTCACCTCTATATATACTGTATACAAGACCCGGCACTACATGTATCACTATATAATATACATACTGCGGTCCTGAGCTGTCACCTCTATATATACTGTATACAGGACCCGGCACTACATGTATCACTATATAATATACATACTGCGGTCCTGAGCTGTCACCTCTATATATACTGTATACAGGACCCGGCACTACATGTATCACTATATAATATACATACTGTGGTCCTGAGCTGTCACCTCTATATACACTATATACAGGACCCGGCACTACATGTATCACTATATAATATACATACTGCAGTCCTGAGCTGTCCCCTCTATATATACTATATACAGGACCCGGCACTACATGTATCACTATATAATATACATACTGCAGTCCTGAGCTGTCCCCTCTATATATACTGTATACAGGACCCGGCACTACATGTATCACTATGTAATATACATACTGTGGTCCTGAGCTGTCACCTCTGTATATACTGTATACAGGACCCGGCACTACATGTATCACTATATAATATACATACTGCGGTCCTGAGCTGTCACCTCTATATATACTGTATACAGGACCCGGCACTACATGTATCACTATATAATATACATACTGCGGTCCTGAGCTGTCACCTCTATATATACTGTATACAGGACCCGGCACTACATGTATCACTATATAATATACATACTGCGGTCCTGAGCTGTCACCTCTATATATACTGTATACAGGACCCGGCACTACATGTATCACTATATAATATACATACTGCAGTCCTGAGCTGTCACCCCTATATATACTCTCTACAGGACCCGGGACTACATGTATGACTATATAATATACATACTGCAGTCCTGAGCTGTCACCCCTATACACAGGACCCGGGACTACATGTATCACTATATAATATACATACTGCAGTCCTGAGCTGTCACCCCTATATATACTATATACAGGACCCGGGACTACATGTATCACTATATAATATACATACTGTGGTCCTGAGCTGTCACCTCTATATACACTATATACTGTATACAGGACCCGGCACTACATGTATCACTATATAATATACATACTGTGGTCCTGAGCTGTCACCTCTGTATATACTATATACTGTATACAGGACCCGGGACTACATGTATCACTATATAATATACATACTGTGGTCCTGAGCTGTCACCTCTATATATACTATATACAGGACCCGGCACTACATGTATCACTATATAATATACATACTGTGGTCCTGAGCTGTCACCTCTGTATATACTATATACTGTATACAGGACCCGGGACTACATGTATCACTATATAATATACATACTGCAGTCCTCAGCTGTCACCTCTATATACACTATATACTGTATACAGGACCCGGGACTACATGTATCACTATATAATATACATACTGCAGTCCTGAGCTGTCACCTCTATATATACTATATACAGGACCCGGCACTACATGTATCACTATATAATATACATACTGCGGTCCTGAGCTGTCACCTCTATATACACTATATACAGGACCCGGCACTACATGTATCACTATATAATATACATACTGCAGTCCTGAGCTGTCACCTCTATATATACTATATACAGGACCCGGCACTACATGTATCACTATATAATATACATACTGTGGTCCTGAGCTGTCACCTCTATATACACTATACACTATATACTGTATACAGGACCCGGGACTACATGTATCACTATGTAATATACATACTGCAGTCCTGAGCTGTCACCTCTATATACAGGACCCGGGACTACATGTATCACTATATAATGCAGTTAGTGGGTTAGAACTGGAGGGTGAAGACATGGGTGAGCAGGATGAGGTAAGTAGCTGGGTTAATGTAGTTAGGGGCAGTAGAAAGGGGTCAAAGACAAGGAAGGCCGATCCGGTTTCTGGCATTCCAAGCAAAATTGCCAAGTATGGTGATGATGCGAGGGTGTCAGTCTCAGAAAAGGCAGCCCTAGTGGATACTGATCTCCCTAACAGCCGGGAGAACAGCCCAGCTAGTAGTCGGCGGGATGGTAATGCAGGTAAGCCAAGACAATTGATAGTTGTAGGGGATTCTATAATCAGGAAGACGGATAGAATAATTTGTCGCCAAGACCACCTCAACCGAATGGTTTGCTGTCTCCCTGGTGCCAGGGTTCGGCATGTGGTGGAACGGGTGGACAAATTGCTGGGAGGGGCTGGTGATGATCCAGCTGTCGTGGTCCATGTCGGTACCAATGACAGAATAAATGGTAGGTGTAGGAGCCTTAAGAATAATTTTAAAGAACTAGGCTACAAGCTGAAGGGAAGGACCTCCAAGGTTGTATTCTCAGGAATACTGCCTGTGCCATGCGCATCACAGGAAAGACAGCAGGAGCTCAGGGAGTTAAATGCATGGCTGAAGTCTTGGTGTAGAGGAGAAGGCTTTGGGTTCCTAGAGCACTGGGCTGACTTTTCATTGGGGTACAAACTGTATTCTGCAGATGATTTGCACCTAAATGGAAGGGGGTCCGCTGTGCTGGGGGAGAGAATTCTAGCTGGGGTGGCGGAGTATTTAAACTAGGGCTGAGGAGGGAGGTCAATGTAGGAAATAAAGGGGTAGTTAGGTTAGAGAGGGGTCAGACTATATTGGTGGGGGGAGAAACAGACGGTGGGGAGAGGACTAGGCAACAAGATAAGCAGATCCTTTCGTTACAAAACAGCAGTGAAAATAAAAAGGCCCAAATGTCAAATAATCACATTTCTGATAGTGAAAGTGAAACATTTAAAGGCAAGTTAAAGTGTATGTTCACAAATGCCAGAAGTCTAGCAAGCAAAATGGGGGAGCTGGAGGCCTTAATACTGGAAGAAAATATAGATATAGTTGGTGTTGCTGAAACATGGCTGGACTCTTCACATGACTGGGCTGTAAATCTACAGGGTTTTACACTGTTTCGGAGAGACAGGGCAAATAGGAAAGGTGGTGGTGTATGTCTGTATGTGAGAAGTGATATGAAGGCGAGTGTGAATGAGACATTAGAGGGTGAAGACTGTGAGGAGGTTGAAACCTTGTGGGTGGAACTAGAAAGGGAGGTAAACACTGAAAAAATTACTTTTGGTGTATTCTATAGACCGCCCAATATAACTGAGGAGATGGAAGGTCAAATATATAAACAGATGGAGCGGGCTGCACAGGCGGGTACTGTAGTGATAATGGGAGATTTTAATTATCGGGATATTAATTGGTGTCAAGGTTCGGCTTCAACTGCAAAGGGGAGACATTTCCTCAACCTGTTGCAGGAAAATTTTATGGGACAGTTTGTGGAAGACCCGACTAGAGGTGAAGCTCTGTTGGATCTGGTCATTTCTAATAATGCAGATCTTGTTGGGAATGTCAATGTTCGTGAAAACCTCGGTAACAGTGATCATAATATAGTTACATTTTACCTATACTGTAAAAAACAAACGCAGGCTGGGAGGGCAAAAACACTTCATTTTAAGAAGGCCAATTTCCCCAGGATGAGGGCGGCAATTCAGGATATAGACTGGGAAGAACTAATGTCAAATAATGGGACAAATGATAAATGGGAGATTTTCAAATCTACTTTGGGTAATTATAGTGCAAAATGTATTCCTATAGGTAACAAGTATAAACGACTCAAATTAAACCCCACATGGGTTACACCTTCTGTGAAAGGGGCAATACATGACAAAAAAAGGGCATTTAAAAAATACAAATCTGAGGGTACAGCTGTAGCCTTTGTAAAATATAAAGAGCTTAATAAAATCTGTAAAAATGTAATAAAATTAGCAAAAATACAAAATGAAAGGCAGGTGGCCAAGGATAGTAAAACAAATCCTAAAAAATTCTTCAAGTATATAAATGCTAAAAAGCCAAGGTCTGAACATGTAGGACCCCTAGATAATGGTAATGGGGAGTTGGTCACAGGGGATCAAGAGAAGGCAGAGTTACTAAATGGGTTCTTTAGTTCTGTATATACAACAGAAGAAAGAGCAGCTGATGTAGTCGGTGCCAGTGCTGTTAATATATCAGTTGATATACTGAATTGGCTGAATGTAGAGATGGTCCAAGCTAAATTAAATAAAATAAATGTACACAAGGCCCCGGGACCAGATGGGTTACACCCTAGAATTCTTAAAGAGCTTAGTTCAGTTATTTCTGTCCCCCTCTTCATAATATTTAGAGAGTCTCTCATGAGTGGTATAGTGCCAAGGGACTGGCGCAGCGCAAATGTGGTGCCTATTTTCAAAAAGGGCTCTAGGTCTTCCCCGGGTAATTATAGACCAGTAAGCTTAACATCCATCGTGGGGAAAATGTTTGAGGGGCTATTGAGGGACTATATACAGGATTATGTGACAATAAATAGCATTATAAGTGACAGCCAGCACGGTTTTATTAAGGACAGAATTTGTCAAACCAACCTGATTTGTTTTTATGAAGAGGTGAGCAGAAGCCTAGACAGAGGGGCCGCTGTGGATTTAGTGTTTTTGGACTTTGCTAAGGCATTTGACACTGTCCCCCATAGACGCCTAATGGGTAAATTAAGGACTATAGGTTTAGTCTATACAAAGTATAGTTTGTAATTGGATTGAGAATTGGCTCAAGGACCGTATCCAGAGAGTTGTGGTCAATGATTCCTACTCTGAATGGTCACCGGTTATAAGTGGTGTACCCCAGGGTTCAGTGCTGGGACCACTATTATTCAACTTATTTATTAATGATATAGAGGATGGGATTAATAGCACTAATTCTATTTTTTCAGATGACCCCAAGCTATGTAATATAGTTCAGTCTATGGAAGATGTTCATGAATTACAGGCAGATTGAAACAAACTAAGTGTTTGGGCGTCCACTTGGCAGATGAAGTTTAATGTAGATAAATGTAAAGTTATGCATCTGGGTACCAACAACCTGCATGCATCATATGTCCTAGGGGGCGCTACACTGGGGGAGTCAATTGTTGAGAAGGATCTGGGTGTACTTGTAAATCATAAACTAAATTTCAGCATGCAGTGTCAATCAGCTGCTTCAAAGGCCAGCAAAATATTGTCGTGTATCAAAAGAGGCATGGACTCGCGGGACAGGGATGTAATATTACCACTTTACAAAGCATTAGTGAGGCCTCATCTAGAATATGCAGTCCAGTTCTGGGCTCCAGTTCATAGAAAGGATGCCCTGGAGTTGGAAAAAATACAAAGAAGAGCAACGAAGCTAATTAGGGGCATGGAGAATTTAAGTTATGAGGAAAGATTAAAAGAACTAAACCTATTTAGCCTTGAGAAAAGACGACTAAGGGGGGACATGATTAACTTATATAAATATATGAATGGCGCATACAAAAAATATGGTGAAATCCTGTTCCATGTAAAACCCCCTCAAAAAACAAGGGGGCACTCCCTCCGTCTGGAGAAAAAAAGGTTCAACCTGCAGAGGCGACAAGGCTTCTTTACTGTGAGAACGGTGAATTTATGGAATAGTCACCGCAGGAGCCGTCACAGCAGGGACAGGAGATGGCTTTAAAAAAGGCTTAGATAATTTCCTAGAACAAAAAAAAATTAACTGCTATGTGTAGAAATTTTTTACTTCCCCTTTCCCATCCCTCTTCCCCTTTCCCATCCCTTGGTTGAACTTGATGGACATGTGACTTTTTTCAACCATACTAACTATGTAACTATGTATAATATACATACTGTGGTCCTGAGCTGTCACCTCTATATACACTATATACTGTATACAGGACCCGGGACTACATGTATCACTATATAATATACATACTGCAGTCCTGAGCTGTCACCTCTATATATATATACTGTATACAGGACCCGGGACTACATGTATCACTATATAATATACATACTGTGGTCCTGAGCTGTCACCTCTATATATACTGTATACAGGACCCGGGACTACATGTATCACTATATAATATACATACTGTGGTCCTGAGCTGTCCCCTCTATATACACTATATACAGGACCCGGGACTACATGTATCACTATATAATATACATACTGCAGTCCTGAGCTGTCACCTCTATATACACTATATACTGTATACAGGACCCGGGACTACATGTATCACTATATAATATACATACTGTGGTCCTGAGCTGTCCCCTCTATATACACTATATACAGGACCCGGGACTACATGTATCACTATATAATATACATACTGCAGTCCTGAGCTGTCACCTCTATATACACTATATACTGTATACAGGACCCGGGACTACATGTATCACTATATAATACACATACTGTGGTCCTGAGCTGTCACCTCTATATACTGTATACAGGACCCGGGACTACATGTATCACTATATAATATACATACTGCAGTCCTGAGCTGTCACCTCTATATATACTGTATACAGGACCCGGGACTACATGTATCACTATATAATATACATACTGTGGTCCTGAGCTGTCCCCTCTATATACACTATATACAGGACCCGGGACTACATGTATCACTATATAATATACATACTGCAGTCCTGAGCTGTCACCTCTATATACACTATATACTGTATACAGGACCCGGGACTACATGTATCACTATATAATATACATACTGTGGTCCTGAGCTGTCACCTCTATATATACTATATACTGTATACAGGACCCGGGACTACATGTATCACTATATAATATACATACTGTGGTCCTGAGCTGTCACTTCTATATATACTATATACTGTATACAGGACCCGGGACTACATGTATCACTATATAATATACATACTGCAGTCCTGAGCTGTCACCTCTATATACTGTATACAGGACCCGGGACTACATGTATCACTATATAATATACATACTGCGGTCCTGAGCTGTCACCTCTATATACACTATATACTGTATACAGGACCCGGGACTACATGTATCACTATATAATATATATACTGCGGTCCTGAGCTGTCACCTCTATATACACTGTATACAGGACCCGGGACTACATGTATCACTATATAATATACATACTGCAGTCCTGAGCTGTCACCTCTATATACACTGTATACAGGACCCGGGACTACATGTATCACTATATAATATACATACTGCAGTCCTGAGCTGTCACCTCTATATACTGTATACAGGACCCGGGACTACATGTATCACTATATAATATATATACTGCGGTCTTGAGCTGTCACCTCTATATACTGTATACAGGACCCGGGACTACATGTATCACTATATAATATACATACTGCGGTCCTGAGCTGTCACCTCTATATATACTGTATACAGGACCCGGGACTACATGTATCACTATATAATATACATACTGCAGTCCTGAGCTGTCACCTCTATATACTGTATACAGGACCCGGGACTACATGTATCACTATATAATATATATACTGCGGTCTTGAGCTGTCACCTCTATATACACTGTATACAGGACCCGGGACTACATGTATCACTATATAATATACATACTGCGGTCCTGAGCTGTCACCTCTATATACACTGTATACAGGACCCGGGACTACATGTATCACTATATAATATACATACTGCAGTCCTGAGCTGTCACCTCTATATACTGTATACAGGACCCGGGACTACATGTATCACTATATAATATATATACTGCGGTCTTGAGCTGTCACCTCTATATACTGTATACAGGACCCGGGACTACATGTATCACTATATAATATACATACTGCAGTCCTGAGCTGTCACCTCTATATACACTATATACTGTATACAGGACCCGGGACTACATGTATCACTATATAATATATATACTGCGGTCCTGAGCTGTCACCTCTATATATACTATATACAGGACCCGGGACTACATGTATCACTATATAATATACATACTGCAGTCCTGAGCTGTCACCCCTATATACAGGACCCGGGACTACATGTATCTCTATATAATATACATACTGCGGTCCTGAGCTGTCACCTCTATATACTGTATACAGGACCCGGGACTACATGTATCACTATATAATATACATACTGCAGTCCTGAGCTGTCACCCCTATATATACTATATACAGGACCCGGGACTACGTGTATCACTATATAATATACATACTGCAGTCCTGAGCTGTCACCTCTATATATACTATATACAGGACCCGGGACTACATGTATCACTATATAATATACATACTGTGGTCCTGAGCTGTCACCTCTATATATACTGTATACAGGACCCGGGACTACATGTATCACTATATAATATACATACTGCAGTCCTGAGCTGTCACCTCTATATATACTATATACAGGACCCGGGACTACATGTATCACTATATAATATACATACTGCAGTCCTGAGCTGTCACCTCTATATATACTATATACAGGACCCGGGACTACATGTATCACTATATAATATACATACTGCAGTCCTGAGCTGTCACCTCTATATATACTATATACAGGACCCGGGACTACATGTATCACTATATAATATACATACTGCAGTCCTGAGCTGTCACCTCTATATATACTATATACAGGACCCGGGACTACATGTATCACTATATAATATACATACTGCAGTCCTGAGCTGTCACCTCTATATATACTATATACAGGACCCGGGACTACATGTATCACTATATAATATACATACTGCGGTCCTGAACTGTCACCTCTATATACTGTATACAGGACCCGGGACTACGTGTATCACTATATAATATACATACTGCAGTCCTGAGCTGTCACCTCTATATACTATATACAGGACCCGGGACTACGTGTATCACTATATAATATACATACTGCAGTCCTGAGCTGTCACCTCTATATACTATATACAGGACCCGGGACTACGTGTATCACTATATAATATACATACTGCAGTCCTGAGCTGTCACCTCTATATACTATATACAGGACCCGGGACTACGTGTATCACTATATAATATACATACTGGAGTCCTGAGCTGTCACCTCTATATACTATATACAGGACCCGGGACTACGTGTATCACTATATAATATACATACTGCAGTCCTGAGCTGTCACCTCTATATACTATATACAGGACCCGGGACTACGTGTATCACTATATAATATACATACTGCAGTCCTGAGCTGTCACCTCTATATACTATATACAGGACCCGGGACTACGTGTATCACTATATAATATACATACTGCAGTCCTGAGCTGTCACCTCTATATACTATATACAGGACCCGGGACTACATGTATCACTATATAATATACATACTGCGGTCCTGAGCTGTCTCCTCCACTTATGATAGTTAGATGACATTATATCTATATATACTATATACCGTACACATCTTATTATCATTCTGAAAAGTGAATCACTGTGGAGATAATGATGGACATGAAGTAGTGGCTTTTATTAGATATCTTCTTCAATGAAATGAAGTTCCCATTAATCACAGTGTAAGGCTCTGTTCACATCTGCGCCATTTCTAACCAAATGGACAACACCGCTGGCTCCGTCGTATGTTGGATACCAGCGCCGGCCTTTGTGGAAAGGATAGCGCTGCGTGCACCTGTATTCCTTCCATCAAATCTCACCGAATACCCGACAGAGTCTCTGAGGCAAACTTCAATAAAGCCTTAGAAGGCTGGTGAATTAAAGGGGTGTTATTTACCACCTATCCACATGTCTGATCGGTGAGGGTCTGAACGCTCGACTATCTCCAGCAGCCTCATAGAAAGTGAATGGCGCGGTGGTCGGGCATGTGCAGTGCCAGCGGTCGCCGATGAGGCATTTATGTATCCTGTGGATAGGCGGTAAATGATCATTATAAGAAAACTCCTTTAAAACACGTCACACTCACAGGGGTACAAGAAGCTGAGATTTGAGGAGCTGTTTGCCGGGGTTCTCAGATTGTAGGAGCTTCGTTAGCCGCTCCTGTGACATGGCGGGAGCGCTGTAGTCGCCTCCTACTGCCATGTGCCATCATTCGTGTCATTTTCATCAGGATCTTCGACCGTCCACTCTAGGTATCAGTCAGATTAGCCGTACACGTTTTTTTGCGCCAATCCAATCCCCCACACACCATCTTTGAGATAAGCCGTGTCGGAGGTGCCTGGCACGGTCCCCTACCCTCAGGCCATACTGATGTTTATGTGGGTCTTGGGAATGGTAAATGCCAGCTGGAAAGAAGCCTAACCACTATAAGGGTCCCTCTGCCCCATTCTTCAACAAGTTATGGAAAGGTGGTGAAGATGACAAGCGCCAGGCCTGTGCCCGGGTGGAAGTAACAGGAGGCAGGTATATATATTCCCCACCCGGAGCAGTCAATGTGAACAGTTTCCTATACAATAGTCGGGACAATATATGTGGAAATATAAGGAGAGATTTCTCAAAGCCGTGAAGAAGTTACCCATAGCAACCAATCAGGTGGTTGTTTTCATTTTCTAAAGGGCCACTATAAAAGTAAGAGAAGGAATCTGATTGGTTGCCATGGGCAACTACTCCACTTTTCCTTTGCACCAGTTTTAATACATCTCCCCTTTTGATTTTGGCTAAATTCAAACAGTGCGGTCAAATCGAACCGCAGGAGTGGAGACCAGGGAGCGACCATGATATGAGTTTCTTTAAAGGGACATTACACGCAAAATGTATTACATCTGGCTAATGGAAGGGGGACCTGGTCAGCGAACCCACCCTGTATTGAAGCAAAATAGACCCGTATTATAAGGGATTTTCTATTTTTGGAGCCCCCAAATATATTCTGTAGAGCACCTTTAAAGGTGAAGTGTCTCTTTAAGTGCTGGCTACTTTTCGGAGGATGATACAGGGCTGGAGATGGTCCAGTTGACGAGGTGCATTGTATAATAGGGTTGTTGGTCATGGGACTGCGGTCATACAGGCATGTGAAATGGAAGTGCAAGTATTTATTGAGTTATGTTTGCACCCAAATAGCTGTCACATTGATCTCGGTGTGATCTTGTATGCACAGCAGGTTGTTTATGGATTATTATGGTGTACAGAGCCTGGAGAATCTGCCACGTCTATCAGATTTCATAATCCATGTTATGATAGATTATTAATCTATCAGAGGGGGTCCAAATATGGCTGGGATTAGATGTCGAAAGCTGTCAGTGACCACCGCATGTAAAAATTGGGGGGACATATGGAGCCCAGATGATCATCTGTAAGGATCGAGCGGTTGGTCATCTTCCCTTTGGCACTTGAGGGGCATTTAATTGTTTCAGCATGACAGGTCTCCTTTAAAAAAGGGTATTCCGGTTTGGCGTTCGCCCATATTGCGCTGACCGAATTGGGTCCCGCTGACATTACACGGCGATCCTATAATGCACGGACAGTGTATTGAAATGCTCTGGCTGATAGAGGGGGTCCTGTATAGTCACCCCCTCTCCTCGGTTAACTATTAACTTATATGAAAAGGTGTTGTCTTAACCAGACCCTACCAAAAAACGATAAAAAAATCACCGGAGTCTATGCCAGGATATAAAAATGGATGTGTCTTTATCTCCCTCGCTTCAGCAGGGTTGAATATGAAATGCAGCCGGAATCCCGAGATGACACTGATCTCTTGAGAATAACTCAAGATGCTTGAAAACATGTTGTACGGCCTCGCAAACAGGAGTCTGTATTGATCTCCATATTGACGCCATCACACTCTTGAGCTGTAGCTTTGTAAGCAGCTGATTGACACTGAGGACAAGTAAGTGTAGCATTGTGCAGTCTATCATTAGGTCGCTGGGTTTTTCATTAGACCATCAGACCGTGTATCTCAAAGGAGTTCATTGGAACTGTTATTATCCGCTAGGGCCTTGTGGGTCTGAAGATTGTAATGAGGATGGGACTGTACGGAAAACTAAACTAGTTACAATGCTGCCCCTTTTCCATTAGTAATTACTCGTAGTTTCTGCCTTAGCAGGTACCTGCGGATTTCCACTCTGTCTTTAATATTTCCCCCCAAGAGGGAATGTGGAATGAATGGCTTCTAGATGTACGAAGATTCAGTCTTGTTTTAGAGGTGAAGACAGGAAGTAGCTGTCTGACATTTGCCATTGTCAGTCATATTAGCTCTTATGAGACAGATTTTTCTGTCACTCAGTTACCCAAAGTGTAATTTCCCTCATTTAACACAATATTAGGCCCCATGCACACGACCGTAAAAAAAAACTCCGTAATTGCGGACCGCAATACGGTCCGCATTTACGGGCCCGCCCGGTTCTATTAGCCGCGGACACCTTTCCGTAACGCTACGGAAGGGTGTCTGTGTCGTAGAACCCTGCAGGGAAATATGGAGTATGTCTTACTTTTCATTTTTTGCGGGTGTGCATGAGGCCTTATGCAGAACAGAAGCATGATAGTAAGGCCTCATGCACACAGCCGTGCCCAAAAACACGGCCGACACCCGCAGGTCGCATTTTCGTGCCGTGCTCCCATACAAAGTATGGGAGCACGGCCCGCAAAAAATGAAAAGTAGGACATACTCCATATTTCCCGGCACGGTTCTAAGGCACGGACACCCTTCCGTAGCGATACGGAAAGGTGTCCGCGGCTAATAGAACCGGACGGGTCCGTAATTGCTGACCATATTGCGGTCCACAATTACGTTTTTTTTTTTACAGTCGTGTGCATGGGGCCGAACTGTGTCTAGGAGAGGCACATTCACAGCCAGTTTGAACAAGGAGAAACAGGAGGTCTATGGTCACATGACCCCTCACCATCTTCGTAAACGGCAAGATCCTGGATGTGAATAGTACTGTGTGAATGTCAATCATGAAACATCATTTATCTAGATCAATAGAAAGTAAAGTGAAAAAAGTTCAGCGCCCCTTTAAGGGAGAGCTGATATTTTGGAAATGATGGTAGCCCTTTCCATGATGATAATGATCTTGGCTTCAACGTTTTCATGTAGCAAAAGACGTCCATCGTAAAATATTTTTAGTCGTATCTCCCTGATGGGTCCCGGCCTCGCGAAGGGGAAGCGTTGGACACGGAGCTTTATTTATAGACGATAATGCCCAGAGGCTCGTAGTATAATACAATTGACTTCATGGTAACTGCTGGTGTCTCTGACCTTCAGGGAATTTGAGGTGAGACGTTGACGTGTTCAACAGGTCATTTAATAACATGGTCTCATATTCTCCAGACAAGCGGCAACAAATTAGTTGATATTGTTTTTGGAGGGGGCCATTACTTAGGTCTTCATTGTAAGTGGGGTCATAAAAAAACAGCTACGGTACTTACGACATGGGATTTTAAAGCAATGGAAGATATTTCACTAATTGTAATAGAGACGAGGGTCTATAGCTTTTTAGTTGTCTATAGCCTGGAAAAGCTTGGTGACCACTTATATGACCGGCACTAAAGCTCACACAGGGGTAGTCACCCATCTTTGCTTAGTGATACAGGAATAGGTTATGTATTAAAGGGGTATTACAGTTTCTAACCAAATAAAGGTTATCTTTTTGTATAATTTAGGCCTTATTTACACCAGCGTGTTAATCGTCCGTGGGAAAATAGGACATGTCCTATCTTTTCACGCATCACGCATCCCTCCATAGACTCTCATCTATGGGGAATGCGAGACATCGCGTCCCGCAGCGCTGAGCACGGATGCACCTCGGACGTGGAAAAACTGCAGTTTTTCACGTCCGAGATGCGCCACGCTCGTGTGAATTAGGCCTAAAAGTTATACGATTTTCCAATATACTTTCTGTATCAATTCCACATGGTTTTCTATCCATACAATAGGAACCTTCGTTGTTTACTTCATAATCTATCCTGGTCATGTGATGGACATACAGGTGCTTGGCGCGTTACAAGACACTTCTGTGCTTCAACTATTACGAGCCTTACCCCTGTGTGTCGATCACATGACCAGGACAGATTTGTATCCACTGGAAGTAAACAATGAAGAATCCTATTGAATGACAGCAAGCAGAGATCTTGAAAACTGTCAGGAATTGATATAGAAAGTATATTGAAAAAGTATATTACTTTTTATCATGAAAAAACCCAGCTTTATTTGCTAAAACTGTAATACCCCTTTAAGGTCCGTTTCCACTGGACAAAAATCTACTACATTTGCTTCTTTCCGTGTAATCATAACTATAATAGACCAGTGTCTATAGGGTCTAACTACTGCGTTTAAAGAGTACGTTGGAGGTATACCGTACGTTGAAGGGGTTTCCTGACTTATACATTTGACAGAAGTTTCCAACTTATGTTATTGTATTGGCATACAGTGGTATACGTCGCCCATAGACTTCCATGTTAAAAACCGTCTGCCACGCGGTATATATATTTTTTACTAAATGCCTCTGTATGGACTAGTGTAGTTGACTGACTATGCTGTTCCATACAGTTAAAAAAAAAAGTTTTACCAACCCGATGGATGCCAAAAGGACACTCTTTTGGTTTCCGTCAGGTGAATGGGGCCCTATGGATACCGTTCGCGTATGTTCAGGTTGCCTTTCCGACACATACGTCACACGTACCTGGCAAACGCAGTGTGAATAGACCCTAAAGGATATGACCAATAATAAATGCTAGCACTATTGATAATCAACGATCTTCATCCGCCATGCCACCATTATCCACAGCACGATCCGTAAATGTAAATACCAATCGCAGCAACATTTATCGGGCATTGCTGCCTTGCTCCAGAGGCACGATTTTCTAAAATCGCCGACCATTCAATAGCAAATGGTCATTCCTGTGTTTCTAGCTGGAGTATATAGACTTACTCTATCATAGGCCTCCATATGTAGTCTAGGCCTCAACTACAATAGACCATGAAAAGAGCAGTTGCCCATAGCAACCAATCAGAACACAGCTTTCATTTTTTCAGTGCAAGTTAGAAGATGGAAGCTGAGATCTGATTGGCTGCTATGGGCTACTGCTCCCCTTATTTTTTGTATTGAGTTTTTTGGGGTTTTCTCCACTTTCTGTTGATTTTACTTCATAGCGTCTGGTTAGAAGAAGCCTCCTCCACGCAGAGCCATCTGTCAGTTTATTTTACTGTGCTGTATACTCTACATAATCTGCACACACTATTATTCGCATACGTCTGTGACTGTAAACATAGGCGAGTACATTATACCTGCCCAGGACACTTCACTTTCATTTCTCCGAAAAGGGAAGCTCATCTACAAGATCCTCACCATTTCAAGATCTCTCCTTACTGTCAGTGAATGGGAACATTCTATTTTACAACCAGAGGCTAAAAAACCCTACAGATCTAATATTTCTCACAGCTGAGGGTTTGCTACAATTGTATCCCCCCATATGATGTACTCTCATGGAGTATACAAATTACCATACAGTGCCTATTTTAGGCGCCATTGAGTGTAGTACCTAAATATCATTTAGGGCCTGTTCACATCTGCATTGGAGGCTCCGTTAGGAGCCTCTGTCGCAGATCCGTCAGAAAATACTGGAAACGATAGCGCACCCCGTCGCAGATCCGTTCAAAATACCGGAAACAATAGGACACTCTGATAGAACCCATTTTAGGGCCTGTTCACATCTGCGTTTGAGGCTCCGTTAGGGGCCTCCTTTTGCAGATCTGGCAAAGATTACCGGAATCAATAGCCCAGCATGCTGCGATATTGTTTCCAGTAAAAGCACGGACACGCTGACGGAACCCATTAAAGTCAATAGGTTCCGTCGCCCGCCTGCATTGCTTCCGGCATTCCCTTGTCCTGCTCCTCTGACGGAGCAGAACAACGGAATGGCCCGACGCAGATGTGAAAAGGGCCTAAGTCAGTGGGTTCTGTCCGCCGCCGGTGGTGTCCGTGGTACTATGGAAACACCGTTCCGGTATTTTCATTGTTCTGCTCCTCTGATGGAGCAGATCAACGGAAAGACCAACACAAGTGCTGCGTAATATGTTGGCGCTATATAAATAAAGATTATTATAAGTGTGAACCTGCCCTTACATACATTGGTAAAATAAAAATTGCCTAAATAACAAAAGCATATAGTGCCGCCACCACCATACAGTGCAAAAATAATATACTATACACTGCCTAAGGGTTCATTCAGATGAGAGTTAGGCCTAGTTCACACAGAGTTTTTTTGTGTGGTTTTTGATGCGGAAGCCACGTTGAAAACCGCACCAAAAAAGTCTGAATATGCCTCCCATTAATTTCATTGGGAGGCGGAGGGGTCATGCCCTATCCACAGGCGGTTCCGTCTCTGATCTCCATTGACTTCAATAGGAGACAGAGAAGGCGGTTTTCGAGGCGTTTTTTGCTCGCGGCGCTCAATGGACGTCACCGAAAAACGCAGCAAAAGGCGCGGCAATTGTTCTGCTGGCAGGTCAAAATATGCCTCAAAACTCCTGAGGGAATTTTGTGGCGGATTTCTCGACCTGCAAAAAAACCTCTGTGTGAACAGGGCCTAATACTCATCCATGTGCTCTCCGTTGAAATAACTCCCATTTGTAGATGTATATTCGGCGATCACTAAATCGCAATGACCTCAAGTAGGCGGAGCTACCCTAATGATCTCTTTATGTAGTCACGTTTTAGGATTCGCAGCCCGTATCCATCCCGTGAAGGGGTTAAGGAGGCAGTGTCACATTGTGTCTGGTCGTGTCATTGTCGCTGACATAACCCGCGCATTGTGCTCGCTCTTTTCATTGTCACTGATCTCTGAGTAACATTGTGTTTGGTTTCGTCATCATCACTTCACGTCTCGGGACGTTGGAATTTTTTCTTTCCTGGCGGTTTTCCCTTTTTTTGTTATTCCCCCCTTCCCCCCCCCCCCCCCCCCCCCCCCGTCAGTGGAAATTGGAGCGGTCACTCTGTTCTGGACTAAAACAAAGTCCTATTTACGCCAGGCGGCCATGACGCTTTCAGAATAGACTGTGCTTCGTGCTGTGTTTCTGGCTGTTCTCTGCATGGGTCCTGATGGTAATAAATTTGGTGATTTCCCCCCTCTCCGGAACAAATCTTTCCTTTTATGGCCGTGATGGGGCAAAATTTTGCTTAATTATAAAAACAGAAAAGCAGAGCTGGGTCAGGGAATGACTTGGCCTAAGATGTTTATTCCTTTGCGGTTCAAGATGTTCAGACTGGACTGAATGGTATATAAATCTTTATTTCTCTTCTACTATATTACATGTCTGAATGTCAGTCTTTACTTCTGGAATTTTATTCATGAACCGGTATGATCATGATGAGCAAAACTAGGACAGTGTTTGAATCTGATTACGTGTTCAAGTCTTCTACATGGCATCAGATGCTGCTAACCTGTGTGTGTCAGTTCGTACTGTTGTTCTGGGATTATATTCCTGAATCTGGAAGATCAGGAAGATTATTGCTAGAGGTCCTGCGCCTATAGGAAAATGTATGGAGTTTTAATGCTACTGCTATGTCTGTGTGTCAGTCTTAACTGTAGTTCTGGGATTACATTCATGAACTAGGAGATGAGGAGTGCTATATGATTGTCCCAAATAGGAGAGAGCATGGGAGACCATTACGCTGAATAGGAGATTCAGACTAAATACAAAGGCTACGGTTACATGACGACCATATTCGCAATCACTACTTGCAGTGTCCTATCGCGATATAGCAATCTTTATGTTGTGCCGCCAAAGTCGCTGTGTAGCCCTAACCTAATTCTTCTCTTTGGGCTCCTTCATTCCTTGTATCGCAGCACACCAATAGTTACTGACTACGATACTAGGATTGTGATACCTGGTTCCACAGCTGGCCAAATTCTGCCATTGTTGAGAAGTTGCCCAGTTGGCACGACCCACCTGACATTCTCAGGTGTCTAATCCTTATTGTATAGACATAATCAGGCATTGAGAGGAATTGGGCCATAGCTATGCAGTGAGCAGTCGACGGGCGTGTAATCAAAGTTCCCTGTGACGCGGGTAACAAATGAAGATCATGTCCTTGTCGTGGCTTGAGGAATGAATAACCAGCTAGTAATTGGCCGAAAAACATTTAAAGGAAAATTCTTGGCAAGACTGACACACTGTGTTATGCCTAGTGCAGGGCCTGAGGGGGCGGAGCATGACACTGGGATTCAAACTGTCATGCTCCGCCCCCTCAGGCCCTGCACTAGGCATAACATAGTTTTGCTCAGAGTGCCCCTTTAAATTGCCAACAATTCCGTTTTTGGGAAACTTTGCAAACGTTTTCCCCCTGATCTTCTGTCCTATTTACCAGGCAGTGAGAACCTGTATAATGGGCCGAGTGCCCAAAAGTGGAGAACAATGATCATTGTCCCTAGGAAAAGCTTTTCCATAAATACGTATGGGTGTGTTGAATATCATGGATCCTCAGGGGTATAGTCTGCCCTTAAAATATGTGTAAACAAAGTCATACACCAAGA
This sequence comes from Rhinoderma darwinii, assembly GCF_050947455.1. Taxonomy (NCBI): domain Eukaryota; kingdom Metazoa; phylum Chordata; class Amphibia; order Anura; family Rhinodermatidae; genus Rhinoderma; species Rhinoderma darwinii. The sequence continues at coordinate 136,268,940 of NC_134692.1, read as the reverse complement.
CGGTATCAAGATGAAAGCTGAGTCACGTGTGCTGTCCTCTGTAAAAGGCCGGATGTACAAAGGGTTTGGCCCCTGTGCAGCCGGTGGTTCTATAAAGTGCATGCTATACAATGGGTGAACCTGCACTTGTGTTCCCATCTTATAACGTGATGGCATATCCCTTGGATATGTAATTACTTCGTGATCAATGGGTGTCTGACCTCTGGGATCTCTCCGATCCTGAGAATGAAGGGGCCGCAGGGCTGATTTAGCGCTGAATTCCCATCGCTGTTTTTACCAGCAAAGCAGCGCTCCGGTCCCGGTAAAAGGGACACATGGCTAAATCAGCACTCCGGCCCTTTAATTCTCAGGATCGATGGGGTCCCAGAGGTGGGACCCTCACTGATCATATACTGATGGCATATCCTAGGATTATGTCATGACTTTTATAAGATGTGAATAACCCATAAAAAAAATGGTTAAAAACGTTCTAATATACCTTGTATTACAATTTTTCACCATTTTCAAGATCCATGCTTGCTGTCAGCGAATGGAAATATTCTTGCTTACAAAAAAATCTCGAAACATGTATGGTAAGGGCGTACATGCCAGAAAGGCAGCCTATGTGACTGCTATAGGGTCCTTCTCTACAGGTCATACAAGCCTCATGGAAAGCAGATGGAGGCAAACAAGCAAATAGTTCTCCGGGGTTAGCAAGGTCAACCAACAGATCTTTGCTATGGGGCCCCCTTTAGCCAACCCTTTCCTGGTCTCTCTTTCCTACTGTGCTGGTTCTGTGAATGTCAGTCTTCACTCTAGTTCTGGCATTTTATTCATGTACCAGGAAGATCAGGATGAACAAAGCTGTAGACCCCACCTACATGGGAGAGTGTTGGAGTCTGTGCTGGAGTAGGGATGAGAGGCAAAGAGGGAATTGAAATGCTTATCTCCTGTAGAGAAAGGGGGGGGTTCTTAAAGGAGCCTACTGCAGTCTTAGTAACTTTTAGCTTTTCTTTTTGCTCAGGTGGTTCAACGCATTAAAGCCGTAGAGAACGAGACGAGGCTGCTGGTCATAGACCGAGAAGCAGATGAGTATCGACGCCTTTCACAATCCAGCTCAGCCCCTGAATCCCAACCTAACTCAAGTGCACCGTCTTCCCCGTCTGTGGGCAACAACAACGGCGAAATGTGGAAGACACCGGAGGACACGAGCCACGAGGACCAGCTGCAAAATAACCACAGCACGGAGAACGGCAAACAGGTAAAAACCGCTAAACCGTCCTGTTCTATTTTATATGACACATAAAGCATACTCTGCAAAGGGGCCGCAGCACAAAAGCATTTAGCGCTGCGTCTCCGCTTATCTCGGGACCGGTGGGGGACCCAGCAGTTGGACCCCCACCAATAAAAAGGGATGGCTCATCCTAGCAATATGCTATCACTTTCTGTGATGCGAAAACCCTTTGGTAACTAAACGTTTGACAAACTTCTGACATGTCAAAAGTTTTGATTGGTGGGGGTCCGAGCACTGAGACCCCCACCAATCGCTAAAACGAAGCGGGAGAAGCGATCGTGTGAGCGCTCAGGCGATTCATGTCTGTTCGGCTTTTTTCCGGAAATCAATTTATCGGAGTGCGGACTCAATAGAAAGTCTATGACACCGTACTCCGATACATTGATTTCCGGAAAAAGCCGAACAGAGACGAAGCGGCTGAGCGCTCACGTGATCGCTTCTGCCGCTTCGTTTTAGCGATCGGTGGGGGTCTCAGTGCTCGGACCCCCACCAATCAAAACTTCTGACATGTCACTATGACATGTCAGAAGTTTGTCAAACGTTTAGTTACCCTTTAAGGACCCTAGGAAACGCTTGGTGAGAACCCCTGTAATGGCGGTCGTGTGCATTAGGCCTTAGGCTTGCGGGGGAGGGGTGAGCAGGGGAAGCCTTGCAATTGGTACAGAGTCAGATGGGGCATATGATCAAACGTTACATACGTTTTCCATACAGTAGATTGGAGATGAAAGTCTTTATATGATTGTCTGCTGATGAGGAAACCATTATGGGCTTCAGATGGTCGGACAGACTAGAAGCTGCAGCGCTGCTTGGCCTCTGTTTACAATATCCCAGGGGCCTCCGCTTGCTGTTGGGGGTCTGTTTCCTCTTCCCCTGCCCCCGCTTCCTGATATTACAGGCTCGTAGTTTTGGGATTTGTTGCAGAATTTGGAGCCTTGAAATGTTCCAGTGACATAAAACAGAGCCGGGAGCGGAGAGTTCAGGCGGAGGGGAGCGATGTGAAGTGACCTGTGACCGAAGGAAATAAAAGTGTAATGGATTTATATTTCTGCTCCGTACCTGCCATGAAGGCGGCGACTGAACATATGATGGAATATATAAGGCCAGGGCGGCACGGACGTTTTATAGGTGGCGATCACCAGCAGTCATGTCAGGCGCAGGGTTTACACTGTGAGATTCTGTGAAAAATACTAGAGGATTAGTTGCTTGTACTTTCTGTAATGAATATCATCTTTCCATACACTGACATGCACCTGGTGAGCCTGTACTTATAGACAGCAGCCAATCTGAGCACACTGAGCTGCAGTGTAAAGCATGAGGGAGGGACAGCAGCAGTCTGGATATCCGCTCTCCATACACTGACATGCACCTGGTGGTGAGCCTGTACTTATAGACAGCAGCCAATCTGAGCACACTGAGCTGCAGTGTAAAGCATGAGGGAGGGACAGCAGCAGTCTGGATATCAGCTCTCCATACACTGACATGCACCTGGTGAGCATGTGCTTATAGACAGCAGCCAATCTGAGCACACCAAGCTGCAGTGTAAAGCATGAGGGAGGGACAGCAGCAGTCTGGATATCGGCTCTCCATACACTGACATGCACCTGGTGAGCCTGTGCTTATAGACAGCAGCCAATCTGAGCACACCAAGCTGCAGTGTAAAGCATGAGGGAGGGACAGCAGCAGTCTGGATATCCGCTCTCCATACACTGACATGCACCTGGTGAGCCTGTACTTATAGACAGGAGCCAATCTGAGCACACCAAGCTGCAGTGTAAAGCATGAGGGAGGGACAGCAGCAGTCTGGATATCCGCTCTCCATACACTGACATGCACCTGGTGAGCCTGTACTTATAGACAGCAGCCAATCTGAGCACACCAAGCTGCAGCGTAAAGCATGAGGGAGGGACAGCAGCAGTCTGGATATCCGCTCTTCATACACTGACATGCACCTGGTGAGCCTGTGCTTATAGACAGCAGCCAATCTGAGCACACCAAGCTGCAGTGTAAAGCATGAGGGAGGGACAGCAGCAGTCTGGATATCCGCTCTCCATACACTGACATGCACCTGGTGAGCATGTGCTTATAGACAGCAGCCAATCTGAGCACACCAAGCTGCAGTGTAAAGCATGAGGGAGGGACAGCAGCAGTCTGGATATCCGCTCTCCATACACTGACATGCACCTGGTGAGCCTGTGCTTATAGACAGCAGCCAATCTGAGCACACCAAGCTGCAGTGTAAAGCATGAGGGAGGGACAGCAGCAGTCTGGATATCCGCTCTCCATACACTGACATGCACCTGGTGGTGAGCCTGTACTTATAGACAGGAGCCAATCTGAGCACACCAAGCTGCAGTGTAAAGCATGAGGGAGGGACAGCAGCAGTCTGGATATCCGCTCTCCATACACTGACATGCACCTGGTGAGCCTGTACTTATAGACAGCAGCCAATCTGAGCACACCAAGCTGCAGTGTAAAGCATGAGGGAGGGACAGCAGCAGTCTGGATATCGGCTCTTCATACACTGACATGCACCTGGTGAGCATGTGCTTATAGACAGCAGCCAATCTGAGCACACCAAGCTGCAGTGTAAAGCATGAGGGAGGGACAGCAGCAGTCTGGATATCCGCTCTCCATACACTGACATGCACCTGGTGAGCCTGTGCTTATAGACAGCAGCCAATCTGAGCACACTGAGCTGCAGTGTAAAGCATGGGGAAGAGATGGTTTTCAAACTATCTCAGACTCCAATAGGCAGTGCAGCTAAGCTGGAGTCACTGTGCTCAAGGAGCAGAGCCAAAAAGCAAGTAACCCTAAAAAAATATGCATTAAGCGATGTGATAATGGAGCGGGGAAGCGGTGGTCAAGTTACCATAGGGAAACATTGAGGTCGCCACGATTTTACTGCGAATCTTAGACACACGTGTCGCCATGGATCCAGTGTATAAAATGAGCAATAATAAATTAGAAGCTTATTGGGGAATTGCTATATATGCAAACCAACACCTGACAATAATCGGGTCCTGCGCTCCGCCTCGATATATCAGCCATATAAACAGTCAATGTTTCCCTGTACTGGATCCAGGGCCTCTTGATGGTCAGCGACCTCGCGGCTCCAGGCAATGTCCCTGCCTCATTATATTGGCTGCGTGCCCTGTATGCAAACATGGACAGCTCGGAGAGGAGGTCAGGGTCGTGTTTGCACGTGGGCGGGCGGCCTGTCAGGACATTAGCGTCATATTATGGAAGCGACTGGTATGAAGGAGCTCCGGCCTGGCGACGGCCATGTGAGTTAGCAGAGGGCACGTATGGTGAGGCTGAATATAGAATCTCTTAGGATCGCACATACGCTCTAGGTCCCTGATATAATCCAGGTTACTCTATGTATTGTTTATGGGGAGCGCATGAAGACCGCCGGGATATAAAACTTGCATTCTCTGTGCAAATAATTAAATTCTCGGAAGATAATTACTCTCAGCGTCCCGTTTTATTTAAAGAGGCTCTGTCACCAGATTTTGCAGCCCCTATCTGCTATTGCAGCAGATCGGCGCTGCAATGTAGATTACAGTAACGTTTTTATTTTTAAAAAACGAGCATTTTTGGCCAAGTTATGACCATTTTCGTATTTATGCAAATGAGGCTTGCAAAAGTACAACTGGGCGTGTTGAAAAGTAAAAGTACAACTGGGCGTGTATTATGTGCGTATATCGGGGCGTGTTTACTACTTTTACTAGCTGGGCGTTCTGATGAGAAATATCATCCACTTCTCTTCAGAACGCCCAGCTTCTGGCAGTGCAGATCTGTGACGTCACTCACAGGTCCTGCATCGTGTCGGCACCAGAGGCTACAGATGATTCTGCAGCAGCATCAGCATTTGCAGGTAAGTAGCTACATGGACTTACCTGCAAACGCCGATGCTGCTGCAGAATCATCTGTAGCCTCTGGTGCCGACACGATGCAGGACCTGTGAGTGACGTCACAGATCTGCACTGCCAGAAGCTGGGCGTTGTGAAGAGAAGTGGATGATACTTCTCATCAGAACGCCCAGCTAGTAATAGTAGTAAACACGCCCCGATGTACGCACATAATACACGCCCAGTTGTACTTTTACTTTTCAACACGCCCAGTTGTACTTTTGCAAGCCTCATTTGCATAAATACGAAAATGGTCATAACTTGGCCAAAAATGCTCATTTTTTAAAAATAAAAACGTTACTGTAATCTACATTGCAGCGCCGATCTGCTGCAATAGCAGATAGGGCTTGCAAAATCTGGTGACAGAGCCTCTTTAATTAGAATGAACGATCTCTACATAACTCGGTGCCTAGAAAGGTCCACATTTGATTAACATTTTCTCTCTACGGTCAGCATATGAAAAATCTAAGATCATTCTTACCGAGAAACCATCAGCAAGCAGGTTAGCTGCTGCTGACGGATCTTATTATGGCTCTATAGTTATCAGAACTATCGGTTGAGTGTTTTAATTTTCTCGGCAGCTGAACTTATTAACTTTGCAAATTATTAATAATCAACTACCGTTTTGTGTCTACAGCTCCTACGCCGACCTATGTGTTACCACAATATGAACCACTTTAAACTGGGTTCACAGTGATTGTTAGTGTACCGCATCTAAAGACCATGCACCAATATGCATCGTTTTGCAGTATGTTTGTTGGGATCGGCGTTGTTTTTTTTTTTAAAGGGACACTACAGCCAAAAATGATACACTGTTCTGCCTAGTGCAGCTCCTGAGGGGCGGAGCATGACACAGGGATTCACGGAACACTGATTAGAGAAAAGCCCTGTGTCAGGCATCGTTCCCTCGGGCCCTGCACTAGGCATGAAACGTTGCGAAAGTTTTGCCCCTCTTCTTCCTTGAATTTGCTATTTGTATTATGTATTGTACTGGTCATTATACTCTTAAAGGATATGTCCACTTTTACAACCACTTTTTCTATAATTGCTTCAGCGCATCTAAAATAATGAAATGGAGCAAATTTGCAACCGGTCTTAATGTAAATACTGTTTTGTGTATACAGCTCCTATGCAAACTTTTGTGTGTCCATGATTACAGACTACAAGGAAAGTCTGTGTAGTCTGATTCTGTAGCTTATCCAGAAGAGATGACAGATTGAAGGGGGTTAACACTACAGGATCAGACTACACAGGGTTTGATTCTAGTCTATCACCATGGAGATGCATAGGTCCGCATAAGAGCTGTATACACACAACGGTAGGATTTTTTTTTCTTTTGTATCAAACGTTGTTACATCTCTGCAGAAAGTTCACACACAGTCAACATTATTAGCTTTTCATTTCACCTTTCCACATTCATTCCTTTTTCTCTTTGCTTGTGACGTTCCGTGTCCTCCTGCCAAGGCTAAACAGTAATACGTTCATTGTACAAATCAGACTAATTATCCGGGAACACGTCAGCCACCGGATCTTGTTTCCTAGTTAATTGCAATTATATCCTGAGCTTTTCATCTTGGCTTATTTTTCGTATGTTAAGTTGCGTGAACCTTACCGGGATACGAAGAACTACAATCTTGCATCGCTAGTTGATCGATCGGTGCTCAAAAATGATGACCCACAAGTAAATACCAGGAGGAAATTTGGCACAGGAAGGCGGTTGCAGAGTGGCAGAGCTACAGGGGTTACAACGGCTACAATTACAATCGGGCCGGTGTGCCCCCTCTCACATAAGAGGGGTCCTATAAGTTGAAAGTTCTTTTAAGCTGGACTTAGTGTGCCCATACACGTTAGAGGAATGTTGGCCAAACCCACCGGGACCGGTGACTATCTAATGTGTATGGTGATGTCATGAACCCTCTCCTGACAGCAGAACGAAGGGGGGGAACGAAGGATCGGGCATGTTCGTTTTCTACCTTTTGTTTCGATGGGTGTCAGCAGCAACTTATTCCCGACTGCCCTAAGAAAACACAAACGCTCGACCGGGCACAGACCTGAAAGGCAAAAATCAGACATCTCGGGGGGGATTCTAATCTGCATCACAATTGGCCGTTCATACCATGAACTTCACATTATGGCCGACTACCTTTTTATACATATTGTTTGTGGTCTGAACGGTCTGTTGGACCAAAGGACATGACCCATGAATGGCAGGCAAACAGTCCTACAACTATCTCATGTCTTTGGTCCACTCTCTATTGGACGGTCCCTTGGGCCCACAAAAGAAATTACTCTAAGGGCCCATCCTCCATCTATATAAGTTGGCTCCAAATGGGGTTCTTTTGCTGGACATTTGGGGCCCATTATTGTGCCAGATTGTGGCCCACCAGAGGATCCTCGGGGACATTTGGGCCAGTCCAACCCTGGGTCCACTTTAGGGAAGCTCATGAACTCTTGTCTGGTTGCTTAGTAGGACCTACTTGAGACACTGAGGCATCACCTACACCAGCCCCTGTCCCGTTCACCTTACCCTAATGCCAACTTTATTGGTTTGGCTTCTCTTGAGTGGCAAGGACACAAAGCAGGCGTTTTATTGATCATGGATTTTTAGGGTAAATGGGAATATAAAATTTTGCTGGGGCATCACAAAAACTCCACCAGATGCGGCTCCTGGCATTGTAGCCCACTTTCATAGACTGTAATGTAAAGCTACTGCACTGGCACTTCAGATGGCAATGTGACACCATCGCCCATGAACTGGAAGTTGTACAAAGTTGTATTCATTTCAGAGAAAGTTCTTATGAGATCTAATGCGGAATGGCACGCACACCCTGGAAGACCACATTCTTGTGTCCCACTCAATGCAAATGGATTCATGACGTGGCTGCACCTGACTCATGTTCCGGTCGTGTCTCTTCTTTTCCACGCTGTGTCATGGGGAGATTCCTTACCATAGACGAGTTGTGTGCTGCATCCGGATGTTTCTGCTGTCAACAGAGCACGCACTGAAAGAACCTCACCCTCGGGGCGTCATGTTAGTAGAGACGGACTGCTGGTATTTAGATGCCATGACGTGAATGAAGAATGCACCCATTAAATATCCGCCACCGGTTTTGGAAACTTCTTTCTAATATGCACTTGAGTTTGACGATGAATTTTGACTCTAAGTCCTGCTACCGTGACCATTCTTCATGCTTCAGGTCAAAGGTATGCCTTAAAGGTTCAACTACCTGAATGGCACCGTCCCCGAATTCGCCTCCTGAAACATGACAACCCAGCACTGCTATGTTCACTCCCAGGTTCCTCGTGATAAAAAACACTACAACTGTTGAACCATAGTGTTTGGAAGTGGAAGTCTTTCTTATACTACCTACCATAAATCTGGGCAAATTCTGAGTTTTCAGTTTTTGTCCCGAGTTATTCCTCTGTCAGAAAAACTGACGACACAACGAAGTGTGAAGCTGCCCCGGTCAAAGCCATTGGTGCCAACTCTGATCTATTGGCTCCAGCTATTTACATTATCACGTCTTAGGGCATTTTAGTAAGGAATCGAGATTTTCTGAATTTCACTTGGTATAGAAAATAATTACAAAAATACTTCTTCTTGAAGCCACAAAAATCAAAAATGACATCACCGGCACTAGGATGAAGCCTAAGCCTAAGGATATCTTCGACATTAAGGTCCTTTTAAGTAGGAGTAGAGAAGACGAGACTTTTTTTTTTTTGAAAGTCATCCTTATATTGATTTATAAACTTCTCGACGGACATGGCCTGATTACTTTGGAAAGGTTCCTAATTTCATGTTATTGCCATAGACCTGAGTAATCCCTAAAAAAAAATTAAAAATTTTGGATGCGAATTGCTCGTAATCCAAAGCTCAAAATCGGAACTTGCCGATTTGGATGTTATAAAATTACACCCACAGTAATGATCGATCCGATGTCATTTTGGCTCAGCACGGATGGTCACTTATGGGTGTAGAGAATGTTTTTGGAAAGTTCAGTTCAGTTGTATGAATGTTTGTGACGATTGTAGTCATTACCTAGATATGAAAAAAGGAAAAGAGAAGCCATGGCCTGAGAGTCCGTGGTAATCATTGGGTCCCTCAACATCTTTGAGTAGAACGTATCTTCGAAAAATGAAAAACGATGGTGCCCAATATACCACAATAGGGAATAAAGTTCGCATATATATATCCAGGTTTTATCACGTAGCGTCAGCCGTATCTTTCCACTCGTCAGCCTGTGAACATCGCTCTCTCAGAACATGTGACTCCGTCCAGCCAAACTTTCAAGGTCCTCAATGACTGATTAAACATGTTTATTTGCTCTTGTTCCCGTCGAGCTGGAGATGTGGATCGCTCTTGCACAGTTTTAGTTGACTTCAGTTTATTTTTTCACGTTCAAAGGTGTCGGTCACTTCGTCCAAGTCTCTAACTCCCATGTTGCCGCCAGACTGGCTTAAGGACCACCCTAGGGATGGTTTCCTACCACTCACAGTCCCATCGTTTCATTGTATTTTTGTTCTTTTAAGGCAGATTTGATCAAGGAGAAGTGGCCTTCGATTCCGCCCAGGATGGGGTGGTGCACCTAGTCTATGCACTGATAATCGGTTACGGTGAAAATACATCCTTATTGGCTATTACCCAAAAATACATGAAACTGGCTCGGATCCAGACTACAGATCTTATCCATCTGTAGTCAGGAGCCATTGTATATGTAGGAATATGAATTTCATAATAGCCTTTTGTCCCTCCAAGGTTGCGTTGCATGGAGGGTTTACGTTCCGTATTAAGAGGCGGTAACCGGACTTACCTGAATATCTATCGTCCTATACACCAACTTGGCTTTTATATAAGACTATGCAAGAAACCTAGTGTTAGTTTATGGCTGATTCAAGATCAAGAAAGGTCAAACACATTAAAAGAACTTTGAGAGACTGAATTGCTTTATGGCAGATGTAGTAAACTATTCAACCCAGACCTCCACCCTGCAACTTTTTATATTTTTGCAAATGTACTTTGTCACATAAACAATTTTGTTGCGTTTTTAACTTGTAAAAGATCTGGAAACCTATTCCATAATCGGACCAAGTGGTTCAGGCAGCGCTCTCGTGTTTTTGTGACGTATTCTAGGTGCCAAGACCTAGTGGCAAATCTACCTACCAGTGAACAAAGCAAATAGCTCGGTACTACAGTTTGCAGGTGCAATCAAATAAGTTTCATTAGTCCATGTCGAGTGTAACACCACCGTGGAAGTTGGACCTCTTGTGTTGACCCTTTATCAGGCTTAAAATGCTCACACAGTTTGTGCAGCTCAGTGGCTGTTTTCTGGACCATATTCCAAGTTTAACCAAGGAATAGGAGAAATGAAAGGGATAGGGGTAAGCTATTGATCGAGAGGAAGGAAAGAAAACCTGTAAAAAACATTAACTAATCTGCCCTAAAAAGGAAAAAGATTTCCGTGCGCACTGTGTAATGCCTTATTTTCTGTGTGGTGGCGCTGTAGGGAAACTGAACACTTGCTGACAGGTCCCTCTATATATTGTAGCTGATCACTACAGGTCACTGCAGCGGGACATCCTGTGATCAGCTTATCGTCATGGGACCCTTCTGACAAAAAGAGATTTCTAAAGTATACAACTGTCTGTCTGTGTCTGTCAGACAGACAGAATCCTATCTATCTATCTATCTATCTATCTATCTATCTATCTATCTGTTCGATGTATTTTTTAATCAGTCCTATTAGTGAAACTCCACAACATTTTTTTTTTGTGCCAGTTTGGCTAATATGAGGACGAACCTGTCCCTGTAATATGCTGCCCTTACCTAGGTCAGCATATTCAGCAGACAGATCTACTTTAAAGGATCTGCTGCTAATGTCTTGATGGCAGACCCCACAAGACACCTTCAGAGGTCTTGTGGAGTCCATGTCTTGACAGGTCAGAACCGTTTTGCTGCCACGAGGGCGATCTACACAATTTCTACAAATGTCACTACACATCTACAAATTGTCTTAATGTTATGGTGGATCAGTGTAGATATAATATATGTGTTGTACATGTGTATATATACTGACAATCATGTTTGGTGGTATTTTTTTACTTTTTTTTTTTATTGTATCTGTTGCTCACGCTATATGGGATTTCCCACAGTAAGTATAGCTCATATATACATATTTGTTTGGACATTCCCTTATTATTATGCTTGCTCGTCGTATTACAGCTGTGTGTCACAGGCCATCGCCGGGGAGCGTGTGGAAGGGCAGATAGAGCTGGGAGCCGATCCACTTGGAAGAATCCCGTTTCCTGCCTCCTGGCTGTGAATGGAGATCGGGGAATAATTGTAAGCTGCTGCCGTTGCTTAGGACGCCTTTTGTGTTCCCTTCATATGGAACTGATTTAAGTCAAGTAACTGTTGCAGACAAAACATAAATATATGGCCACCCTAAGGCTAGAACCAGATGGCTACTTGACGTGAGAGTCTAAACCCGGTTGGATGTAAGTGGCCCATGTGTCCACTATAGGTGGGTATCTGTCCGAGCGTGAATGTTCATTTCAGTGGTGAGAGGTTAATAAGCTGTTGTCCGACACTTCTAGCAGTGGCGGGAACAAAGGATCGGTCACCGATCCGCCATTAGAGGATTGTTGGAATTATCAGTGGGGCTGTCTCTGATCTAAGGTTCTCGTCAAGTACCGTTTGAGCCTTTCGTCGGGGAGTATACGTTGGGAGGATCTCCCGCGGAAGGCTGCAAAATTTAATTCTGAATTCTGCTTTTCCCAGAGAGTAGTGCATTGTGGGAGCTCAAATGACAGTTCCATAGTTAGAGCTAAGCTGGTAGGTCACATGTCTGACCGCGGGGTGGAGCTAAATTGTTGTCTGTTTCCAATGACAACCTACAGAATGCTAAAAGCAGCTTTGTATATGAATGGAGAAAATCATTTAAAATTAAATTTGATAGAAGAATAATAATGTCAATTATTTACCAAGATTCTTAACATTTTATGTGACTTTTCACTGTAAATGAATTTTTTCACGAAGCGCGGCCTGAGGTTCTGCTCATTACGCTGTATTTACGTCTCGCACATACCTGTCTGTGTTTCCAGTATAAAGACCTTTTTGTGAAGCTTCGTACTATTGTTATATCCCTGTGGCGCAATGTACCGCACACTGTGTACAGTAAATTTGTTTACAGTATAAATTGGGATTAGTAAATGCCCTGGCGACAATGGTTTGCGAATGGCCTCGGATTGGCTGTGTGTGGCCTATAGTGTTTTTCTAAAACATAAATGTACTTCGGAACTAATGTATATCAGATCAGCCAATCAGAACTCTTTTATAGGCCCTCGGTGTAAAATAGACGTAATGCTAAATCCAGCCTTACCCACTATATATTATTACAGGTGTATGTAATACAAGGTGAGGATAGCCTCTTCACGTAATAATACATAATATATGTGGATATAGCCGGAGCATTATATGACTTCTTCCTTTGGCAATTTCCCGGGCGCTCGGGTCAGGATGTGGTCTCTTCCTTGTTAATCGCTCGGTTAATCATTGACATTGAAATCCTGATGTAAACACAGAGCACGTAAAATTATCTCGCTGGCCGAGGTCTCTGGTCCTGAGGAAGTGATGAGTTAGGAGCCTATGATTGTAAGAGACGTCAAATAATTCTTTATTTTCTATCGCAAGGATATCAAATGCAGATCAATTGTTATACTGTATATTCAAGTGATATGTAGAAAAAAAAAAACAAGAGAATTAGAAGAATAAGAGAATATCTACATTGAAAAAAGACCTCCTCCATAACAGCTGTCTGGCTGTGTAGTCTGGAGCGCACCCTACAGCAGCAGTCTGGCTTTGTAATCTGGACCACCCCTATAACAGCAGTCTGGTTGTGTAGTCTGGACCTCCCCCTATTACAGCAGCCTGGCTGTGTAGTCTGGACCTCCCCCTATAACAGCAGTCTGGCTGTGTAGTCTGGACCTTCCCCTATAACAGCAATCTGGCTCTGTAGTCTGGACCACCCCTATAACAGCGGGCTGGTTGTGTAGTCTGGACCTCCCCCTATTACAGCAGTCTGGCTGTGTAGTCTGGACCTCCCCCTATAACAGCAGTCTGGCTGTGTGGTCTAGACCCCCTCCTATAACATTAGTGTGGCTCTGTAGTCTGGACCTCCCCCTATAACAGTAGTCTGGCTGTGTAGTCTGGACCTCCCCCTATAACAGCAGTCTGGCTGTGTAGTCTGGAGCGCCCCCTATAACAGCAGTCTGGCTGTGTAGTCTGGAGCGCCCCCTATAACAGCAGTCTGGCTGTGTAGTCTGGAGCGCCCCCTATAACAGCAGTCTGGCTCTGTAGTCTGGACCTCCCCCTATAACAGCAGTCTGGCTGTGTAGTCTGGACCTCCCCCTATTACAGCAGTCTAGCTGTGTAGTCTGGACCTCCCCCTATAACAGCAGTCTGGCTTTGTAGTCTAGACCCCCTCCTATAACATTAGTGTGGCTCTTTAGTCTGCACCTCCCCCTATAACAGCAGTCTGGTTGTGTAGTCTGGAGCGCCCCCTATAACAGCAGTCTGGTTGTGTAGTCTGGACCGCCCCCTATAACAGCAGTGTGGCTGTGTAGTCTGGAGCGCCCCCTATAATCTAAAAAAGTAATAGACCCAAGCAGCAAGTAATCTGTTCCGCTATGAGATTAAGGTGCGGATGTTTGATTCTGGACTCCATTGGTTCTGTTTTGGCCAGACCGACCCTACGTGGTGAAAGAAGGGTTTGTGAGGGACGGGCTGTGGTTTCGTAACATTCACACGAGACAATCCCAACCAAATCCCAATGGACTAAGTACATTTTTCCTTCTCAAAATTCTGTGAGTTTTATGCATAATTCTTGCAGATACAGAACACTGACATGGATTACAGCGGCCCGCAGGGGGGAGGGGGTCCTGACTCTCCCATTTGTTGGATTATTGTAAGCGATGGAGCGGCATTAGACGGAAGGACTGCGTTTCATTGTAGAGAGGCAGAATGTACAATCCAGCTTTAGCCTGTAAGTCTATTCTCTATTATTTGGAGGGCCGGCGCACAGAGAAGCCTTTGTTGGAGCATTTTTCTGGAGCCGGATTTTGGAGGGTGGGTGCAGGCTAATCTGGACCTTTCACCTTATGCAATCACTTATGTGGCAGGATTTGTACATGAGCCTTTCCACAGCTGACTTACAACTGTTTGTCCTTCAAGGCACGGCCGTCTGGGGAAACAAATTACATAAGGACTACCGTGACGTAGTAAAAAAAAAAAAAAATCAGGTGGTTTAAAGTGTAGCTAAATGTTTTACAAACTTCTGACATGTCAGAAGTTTGGATTGGTGGGGGCCCGAGCACTGAGACCCCCACCAATCGCTAGACTGAAGCGCTCGTGTCTGTTCGGCTTTTTCCGGAAAGCCGATGTATCGGAGTACGGGCCCATAGACTTTCTATTGAGTCCGTAGTCCGATACATTTATTTCCGGAAAAAGCTGAACAGGCACGAAGCGGCAGAGCGCTCACACGAGCGCTTAAGCTGCTTCGAACTAGTGATTGGTGGGGGTCTCAGTGCTCGGACCCCCACCAATCCAAACTTCTGACATGTCACTATGACATGTCAGAAGTTTGTCAAACGTTTAGCTACACTTTTTAAGGAAGAACCCCGATCAGATTAGTTCATCTATTGAAAAGTTTCTACCATTGAATCATTCCATTATCCCTTCCATATTCCTGACAGACCACAGAAACAGTGCCTATGCCGGTCCTGAAATTGCTCATCCTGATCTTCCTGGTCCATGAATAGAATGCTAGAGTGTCAGTGAAAACTGACACAGAGCAATAGGAGACACTTAAATGCCATTTAGGGTCAGTGAGAAACTGCGTGACAACCCCTATGGGCTCTGGGAGCTGCCATTATTGGGTTTGTGCCATTTAGGGTCTGTGGGAAGCTGGGTGACAACCCTTATGGGCACCAAGTTTTTGTGCCCAATTTATTTGAGCATATCCAGCCCCCTCTATGACAGAGAGTCACTCACATGACCAGTTATTTGAATGGCCGGCAGGTAATACCACATTTAACAATTTAGGCCATATTTTTTACCCGTGGAAACTCTCGTTTTTTTTTCCTATATGTGTTTCTCTGTAGAGACAATAGATGAGGCCAATTTGTTTTCTGCTGGTGGAGTAGCAGGATATGCCTGAGGAAGAACCCACACCCCAAGACTAAAATTTCCTCTCCTGCCTATATATAGATTCCTAACAGAACATTCAACAATGGCTTTTTAATATATATTGTCCTAATGGGATATATCCCAGCTCCAAAAATGAAATCATTCACAAATTCGGCTTTATTCTTAGGTAAAAATCCACTGGGTGGGTCCTAGAGCTTTTATTTTCCAGGAATTATGATTTGGGGTCACATTAAATAATATTAAAAATAGTTTCCTAAATGAGAGTTATTATCAGGAACGAAAACGTTGTTAAAATGGACGTTCTGAAAATTTTACCAAAATTTTTTCAATTTAAAGAGGCTCTGTCACCAGATTTTGCAGCCCCTATCTGCTATTGCAGCAGATCGGCGCTGCAATGTAGATTACAGTAACGTTTTTATTTTTAAAAAACGAGCATTTTTGGCCAAGTTATGACCATTTTCGTATTTATGCAAATGAGGCTTGCAAAAGTACAACTGGGCGTGTTGAAAAGTAAAAGTACAACTGGGCGTGTATTATGTGCGTACATCGGGGCGTTTTTAATACTTTTACTAGCTGGGCGTTCTGATGAGAAGTGTCATCCACTTCTCTTCACAACGCCCAGCTTCTGGCAGTGCAGCACTGTGACGTCACTCACAGGTCCTGCATCGTGTCGGCACCAGAGGCTACAGTTGATTCTGCAGCAGCATCAGCATTTGCAGGTAAGTAGCTACATCGACTTACCTGCAAACGCCGATGCTGCTGCAGAATCATCTGTAGCCTCTGGTGCCGACACGATGCAGGACCTGTGAGTGACGTCACAGTGCTGCACTGCCAGAAGCTGGGCGTTGTGAAGAGAAGTGGATGACACTTCTATACACAACGCCCAGCTAGTAAAAGTAGTAAACACGCCCCGATGTACGCACATAATACACGCCCAGTTGTACTTTTACTTTTCAACACGCCCAGTTGTACTTTTGCAAGCCTCATTTGCATAAATACGAAAATGGTCATAACTTGGCCAAAAATGCTCGTTTTTTAAAAATAAAAACGTTACTGTAATCTACATTGCAGCGCCGATCTGCTGCAATAGCAGATAGGGGCTGCAAAATCTGGTGACAGAGCCTCTTTAAATTGATGAAGGCAGTAGTTCCGAGAATCACATTGTATTAAGGCATTGGCTTTTTTGCAATTTTTTTGTTTATATTATTTATAGTGTTTCCATAGTGGACCATGTTTTTTAAAGAGGTTGTATAGGATTAATACAACATGGCGCTTCCACAGGTTGCGTCTGGTATTGCAGCTCAGCCCAATTCACTTCAATGGAGCTGAGCTGCAATACCAGATACAACCCGTGGACAGGTGTGGAGCTGTTTTTGAAAATAAAGCAGCCATGTTTTTCTAATCGTGGTCAACCCCTTTAAGTTTAAGTCAGTTTATTGGGGTTGTTTGATTTGGATACCCCCTTTTTTAGATTTCTGGAAATCATCTGGGAGCCCCTTTATTCAAATGTAAAGAGAATTGCTGAGCACCCATAAAAATCCCAGGATGACTATTGATTTCAATAGACACTGGCAGCCATTCAAAGCAAGGACTAGACTAAGACTTCGGATCCTCTCTTAGTATTTCCTAACATTTTTTAATAGACAAACCCTTTAAGGAAGTTCCGTAAAAGCAGATCTTTGGCCACTGCTCCATTAGGACACATCTATGATCAGTGACTCCAATTTAGTTACATTGCATCTTGGAGTCTGAAATGCACTTCCTGTCTCATAACACACACAGGCTTCTGTTCTGTCCCACCACCATGCTTTACACTGCAGCTCTGCTTGTTCAGATTGGCCGCTGTATGTGTATATATTTTGTCGATTTAGAATAAGGAGTTAGCGATAAACCAAGCACCCTGACTTGTCCAATCTGATCCGATTCTTCAGCATGAACATGAGGAGTTAATTTTCCAAAAACAAAAAGGCCGTGTTCATGAATGGTTTTGTGCTACGTTTGCAATGGTGGCTGATGTGTTGGCTGTCCGATAAAAGGAGCCGGGATCCCACGTTGTACTTGCATAATGTTCTGGTGTGATGTTGATGGATCCAGATAAGAAAGGTTTCATATTCTCTTATCTCTAATATAAACAGCTCTGATACGTATATTACGCTGGAGAAGACGCAGTTTTTGTGATTAGGAAATACTTTCGCTGTCAGTGGGGGATTCGCCAAAACTGGGCATCGGTCCTGTACTTTTTCTGTTTTGGAATTTCTTCGCCTTTTTCCACTAAAATGTGATTTTATAATAAAAAAAAAAAATATATGGTTCATTCCATGCAGTGAGGAGGAGGAGGAGCTTGAAGGAGGGCGGTCGAACATGCGCCTGCTTCTCTATTCAATGTCTATGGGACTGCCTTTCCGTCAGTCCCATAGACTATGAATGGAGCTGAGCACGCATGCTCGACCACCACTCCATTCAATGTCCTCCTCACTGCGGTCAAGCAGAGAGGAAGAACGGGAGGGGGTTCGGGATCCCCATTCTCGCGGTCAGTGGGGGTCTTGTGAACCTGTGGATTCTGGTATAACCTCCTTTTAGTCTTTCCAAGACTCCATGCCCCTTCTGTACCCCCCAATCAATCTAAAGACGAGTAATCGAAGACCGACTGGTTGCTAGGGACATGTTGCCTGACAACCCTATAGAAAACACAGTGGTTGTTTAGCAGTGTATCGCTAGCAACCAGACTTCACTCCGCTTTCTCGACGTAAATAACATGTTAATGAAATAGGGCTTGAAAACTGTAGGGGCCCAATGAGGGGGATGCCTTCTTTTTGGTTAATATGTATGTCCCATGATGCTTCACTTCTAAACTTGGTTTTTAAATCCTGCCTGCCCTGGGCAGAGCTTAGTTGTCACCGGAATCTGTGCACCAGAAAATTCTATGGATAAAGGAAAGTGACAACCACTTTTTGTAAAAAATATCCTGCTGCATAATGACCTGCTGCGTCATAAACCGCTCCCGTTTATAGTATAGGGTTATGATCGTCATTTTCAAGAGCTCTACCAGTTATGGAACGTGTCGGTTAGCAGGGTCGGATTGGCCCGCCAGAGGATAGGTGGAGCCTCTGGCGGGCATAAGCGCTGGCATGATAATGGGCCCCAACGACAACAAGGCCCATGGGGTCCAGTATGATGCAGTTAAAGGGGACGTGCACCTGTTCTGTGTAACTGGGACCTCTTATCTCCTCTGGTGGACTCGAGGTAGAAATGGTTTTGTAGAATCTGTTGAAAACTTATTTTCGGAAGTCTATAAATGTTCCATGTCGGTGGCCATTGTGGCTGGAGCCTCATCAGTCAGAAGACTTCCCTGTTGGACACCTGGATTTCTAAACTGTTCTGTATGGGTTTCTCTTGGTTTCCCGGTTCCTTTTCCCCTTGTAAAAATAGATATACTTCATAAAGTGGTGGCACCCATAGTTCACGGTGAGGTAAGTCATTACAAGAATGCAGGACTTTTACTAGATAAATTCTTCATAAACTTTTAACATTTTCACTACCCGGTGAAGCTTTGACGAATAATGTAGTGTCAGGCGATATACGCAATATTTTAAATATCAAATCGGCAATCACCATTGTCAATGACCTGTCAATCAGTGGGGGGTTCAGGAGCCCAGAAGGTCCTGAACTTTGTTTTTATTGCCAAGATTGCTGCCCACTCGTAGCTACTTCTCCATTAAAATCAATGAGATTATAAAATCCTTCTAACGAGAGCCCTACCATGAATGGTCAACTCAACACTAAAACTGAGCACGAGACCCTGGTCCTCCCATATTAGCTTGGCTATATCTTTGCTACAAATAAAGTACGGGACCTCATTCGAAGATCCAAGTTTGAGGATCTCCACCAACGTGATCATCTGATTGACATTTGAGCAGGTCCTATCCTCAGAATACTCCTTTAAGTTCCTACGTACAATAAAGTTTTCTTTTATGGTGCCTCCTGAAGCCCTTGTTTTCTTCTCTATGCATTTTAAGGTTGTTTCCCCGATTAGGACATAGAATGAGGTCTTATGGGCTCCATGGGTCTTCTAATTCGAAGGGAGGTGGCCATCAGTCTATGTCTAGTAGGGTGTATAGGCTTAACGTTCAAGTGGTAGTTCACAATTCCTCGATATCGTCTTATGGTTGGAATTGTAGGCACCTTTTATAGTAACTGGAAGGTGGGGATGGCAAACAACTCCATAAATCCAGTTGTCTTATAAACAAGTAGCGCAGATTATGTAACATTAACTTGGTTTATAAGGGAGCGATAAAACTTTTTTATGGGTCAATGTTCCTCCTGCCTAGAACGTATGGAGCGATGGTATGTTCTGTTACTTATTTTGATGGTGTGAAGATCTCAAACCTTCGACGGTCTTCTCGGCAATCGTCCCTTTTATGGCCTTTTGATTTAGTAAATCTACTGAGATTTCTTTATACAGGAGGGCAGTTCTGATATGTATGTAGCTACAAGATAGCGTTATCAGTCAAGACCTTTGTTGGTTCTCATGTCCTCATCTACTCCTTACTGGATCACTGCAGGGTTAAGGGCCTTTTACACTGTCCAGCAAACGGCCGGTGCAGCGAGCGCCGATCAACGAGCCATCGTTGTTCGGCGCTCGTTTGCTCCTGTCATACAAAGCTATGGATGGGGACGAGCGATCGTTACTCCAATCGTTCGTCTCCATACTTTATGATGTTGGCAGCGCGTCTCCATGTTTACACAGGGAGATGTGCTGCTGATAACGATAATATTTTTAAAACGATACGATCAGCAGATGATCGAGCGTTTGCCCGATCATCTGCTGATCGCTGCCCTGTTTACACATGAACGATCGTCTGTACGATAATCGCCCAGTGTAAAACACCCTTTAGGGCCTGTTCACATCAGCGTTGGTTTCCGTTGAGGGGTTCGATCGGACCTTTCCGTCGGATGAACCCCTCAACGGAAAGGCAAACGGAAAACATAGGTTTCCGTTTGCATTACCATTGATTTCACAGTTGTTTAAGGTTTCGTTTTTTTTTGACTGGCTCAGTAGCGCAGTCGACTGCGCTATTGATTCCGTCAAAACACAAACCGAAACCTTACACAACGGTGACAAACGGAAACCAACGCTGATGTGAAGACGGCCTTCGATCAGAAATGGTGGCTCTCAACCTGGACTGGACAATGCACGGGAGCTGGGTAGAACCTAGAAGTTTTCTACTGGCACCAAACTTTTTGGGTTCTATCAAAGTTCTCATTGACTGGCCACCAAAAAATTCCAAATTGGCTCCTGGAGTTCTCTAATTGGCTTCTGAAGTCTTAAGCCCAACACAAAAAGATGATACCGCTTATAACACAGCATTGTGGACATAGGCTGCTCTAAACAATTACCGGCATTTTGGGTGGCCTAGTAAATAATTGGCATTTCAGTTGGTCCAGAAAATGACTGGCATTTCGGGTGGCCTAGAAATGACTGGAATTTCGGGTTGTAGCCCATATATATTAGGAACCATAAAGTCTTGTGGGCTGGGACATAAATAGGGAAAACTGACGAGGCATGTTACCTGGGTGCCAACAGGCCACTTTGCCTTGTCCACGATATTTAGATACACTACCAGGGTAGCAAAGCTGATGGCGCATCTATTGAAATTGTTGATACTTAGTTTTCCTGTTAGTTTCGGTTGCGGAAGCCGATGTGGCACTGAACTGCTCTTTAGGTGGTGGGTCTCGCTCAAGGACCCCGACTGACATGCCCCGTGAGATGTCTGAAGGTATTTAAAGTGGTAAAATCATAAGGGTCACCATTTCTATCGTTCTCTTGGCTACGTTGCCCATGGCAGTATTTTGCTTAGAGATTTTCTGACCGGCACGTATAAATATCCATAGAACATCCATTATTATCAAGCAGCAAATCCTGCGTCTCATATCTTCCTTATAGCTACAGGTGGAAACAATTCTGAGCATCTCCGTTATTAAACCTCAAGCGGTTCCACATGTTTGCCGATAAATCAGTCCGGCCGAGAGATACATCACCCAGACACGCATCATATTTTCCGGTTCTCACTCACACATGGGTTAGCAAATCTGACGACTACAAGTGTTTGTTTTGCATGCAAATTAGAATATTTATTTCAAAAGACGAGAGATTAATTTGTATACAACTGTTTCGTGCTCGTCCTATCCCTCATAAACACTTCCGGTCAGTCGGTTTACCATTCGGAGAGATGTCATGTGACCTGTCCGCCTAATGTGATAATTGTTTTACCAGCAAAATGGTTTTATTCTGCTAAAGAGATCCGAAAGTTACTCCCGTCCAGTATTAAAAATCTCCTACTTGTCTATATTCTTGTCCACAGGGGGCAGTATAAGTGGTAACTACAAATTTTCACTTTGACAACTATTTCCAGAGCCAGAAATAAGTTCAGAGCAGTTGTCACTTCCCCTCCTCCACTTCTTTTGGCAGATTATACAAAATTTACTCAGCAGGGGGCGACAATGAGAACAGGAGAAAGCCCCTCCCAGGACAAAGATCATTTGAAAACTCTGTTCTGCCCTGAGGCATGATGGGAGAAATATTAAGATATAAAAAATTATCATTAAAACTTTTTTTGACATTTCTTTTTAAAAAAAATTACGTTTACCGCGCTATTTACGTCAATATCAATTGTGACTGGAATTGCCCTTTAAGTAGTTGTCCTATCAGGGATATGGAGGTCATACAAAACTCACCCACATCTCTATGATCCGGAGCGGAGATCCACTGACCAGCCTGGGCTCCCGCTCTGCGACTCTGGAGTCGTTCAAGTATCACATGGACAGTCATTCATCTGACCACGGCTGCAGGGGTAGTAAGCGGCCATCATCCCCTGGCAATCTCCGCTGCTTGCCAGGGGTCTCCTGCCACGGTGGCTCTCAGATTGAAGGGGTTGTCTGTGATGCGACAACTCCTTTAAGGCTCCG
The DNA here is from genome assembly GCF_050947455.1 of Rhinoderma darwinii. Taxonomy (NCBI): domain Eukaryota; kingdom Metazoa; phylum Chordata; class Amphibia; order Anura; family Rhinodermatidae; genus Rhinoderma; species Rhinoderma darwinii. Next base: position 136,246,586 of record NC_134692.1, on the reverse strand, counting down.
TTCACATTTGCGTTGTGAATCTCCGACAGGGTTTCCGTTATTTTTGACAGCAAGAATTGTGCATTCTGCAGGGCTATTCTTGCTTCAAAAATACCACATTCACAACTGACCCCATTCAAGTCAGTGGGGTTCATCAGCGACTGGACCCGTTGGACAATGAGCGCTGTGGCTTTAGTGTATAAATGGAAGCCTAGTGTGAACAGAGCCTAATTGCTAAACTCCGTACCTCAGCATGTCCTATTGTGGCCCCATTTGGGCTCATCCTCGCCCCCTATTTCTGTTATTGTTGACCCAGTGTGAAGATACAGAGGTTCATTAACATGAGTTCATGAATGTAAAGTGCGCGATGAGGATGGCGAGGGCCAAGAATCTGCGCAGGGAGGGAGATCTGAAACATTTCGATCATTTTCCCCCTATACCTTCCCGCATTGTGTAAACACTGATCACTGCATGGAAACGTCACAGTTGTACGAACCATCTGTCAGGAGGATTACTGTGTTTTCCCTGCAGGAATAAGACATGCCGGCTGCTCTCTGTAAATATTATCCATTTGATTGCCCATTTTCTCTGTGATCGGCTCTTTTCCCTTTTTTCTAAATATATTGGGATAATTTCAATGTTCTTGGCAGATGATATCGAAAAACGTACCCTAAGAGTTCTTTAAAGGGGTTGTCCTGGATTGGAAAACCATGGTCAGAAATAGCGCCACACCTGTCCATGGGTTGTGTCTGGTATTGCAGCTCAGCTCAAATAAAATGGATGGGGCTGAACTGTAATACCACACACAACCTATGGGCAAGTGTGGCGCTGTTTTTAGAATATAGTAAACATGTTTTTCTAGTCCTGGACAATCCCTTTAAGCCTGGTGGCCCAGGGTTCCTAAAGTTCCTCTTAGTAGCTCAGAGAGCAGTTTCACTACAAACAAAAAATTTAGCGCCGGATGTAAGTTCCCCTGTAATTCCAGTTCCCCAAATTATAAGTGGGGAGAGCGAGGCCGACCAGGCTTCAGTTTCAGGTCTATAGTGTTGGGAAACGAAGATGTCACCCTGATCACACAGCGGCGCACAAAGTTCCTACGGCTCCATATTACAAAACCGCAGGGACTACGTGTGCCCCAGTACGGACTCTGGGAACACGATTTTCCCGTGTGCATGAGGCCTTACGGTTAGTGACATCAGCTGCAATTGTGATAATAGGATTATAGTAGGGAATTGTTATTTAAGCAGTTTCCTATGATCTGAAAAGCACCATGAACGTGACCCTGATCTGAACTGGTTTGCAGGCTTTAATGGAAAATAATTTAGCTATTTTGAGTGGTTTTCCAGCTGTGTCACGTCAAATCTATTTTTAACGACATTAAAACGTAATTTTATTTGTGAAACGGCTCCTAAGACGACGCAGCTCAATCTCACGACATCCATTTTTTTTTCTGTCTTGTTCTATTTATGTAAAAATACCCAGTGACCTGCAAACCGCAAAACTTTATAACAAAAAGTTCTCCCATCATAGACAATAAAAGCCCGTTGAATCCATAAATGTCTGATCAGTGGGGGTCTGATTACCGATCCCGAGAATGGGGGTGCCCGGAGAGGTGACCACAAATGCTGTCTGAATTACTGGTGGTCCCGCCAGTCAGACCCCAACTACTTGAGCATTTATAGTATATTATATCAATATGTTGGAAAAACTATAAAAAGAAAAATTCTGGCATGAAGGGAACATTTTCCTGGGTAGCCCACCTGATCTATAAAGCCTGTGAAAATGAGGGTGGGCACTACCGTGGTCTATAGATCAAGAAGCAGCCAGGGTGGTCACCCCACAGTGAGATGGTGGATCCCAGGAAATGTAAGGTATATATTGGCATATATCCCTCAGGGTAAACGGGAGAAACGGCGCAGGCCAAAATAGGGTACATGTAAATTGCAATTGGCATCTTAAAAGATGAGCTGAAGATGTCGCCACCCAGCAGTGGGTGGTAAGTTACCTCCAGAACCCCCCAAACGACATATCTGGGGATTTACGCACTGTCTCCACCAATTCCTGTAACCGGTGGAGTAGACGTCGCAGTGTGAGGGAGTACCGGCTTTTCTCCTTGCATCATCTCCTCCTTCATCATATCAACAATCACTTTAAAAAAATGTCAAGATTTTTATTACCTCTCCCCCTTTGCTGAACAAAAGGGTTTTGGATGTTGTTTTGGATGATGTTAAATTGGCTGTTTTGTGGAGCGGGAGGACCTCCGATACCAGCTGCTTCTCGTGCATTCCTCCCGTCAGTGCTGAAGTCTGATAAGAAAGGGCAGGGTCGCCCCGGCTGTATGGTCCGTAAGATCGTGTGTGAGAAAAACAAGCTAAAAAAAATAAGCGTAGCAAAGGAAATTCTGAGCTATGTGAACTGGACACGGTCCATCAAAGTGCTGCGGCCGGCGCCTATACTGTGGTGGTTTCTAGTTTTATGCAAACAAAGCTTGATGGGATAGCTGAGGTGACGACCAATATGGCTGCCAAAACAAACTTTCATTATGGGAGCTGTAATGGCAGAAAGGCCTGTTTACCATAGAGGTAGCCCATGTGGCTGTTATGGGACGCTTAAGAGAGCGGACCCAGTCTTGGGTGGCCAAGGGGTTGGGGAATTGGCCTATGGGGCATGGCGGGGGAAACATTACACTAGGCCCCAAAGGTGTAGCTACAGGGAGTGCAGAAGTAGAAGTTGTACCTGGCCCTGGTGTTTGAGGGGGCTCGAAGGCTCCTTTGCAAAATAAGACCCCATTTTATAAATGTCATATGGTAGGTGAAAGCAGGAGAATCGAGGAAAAAGTTCATACAATATTACGGTATCGGCGCCTGGCCGGTAAATATAGATGAGAAGTATATGATGAAAGTATTTCTTTATTCATGTAGACTACGCGTTTCTGGACCAAACCGGTCCCTTCATCAGGTCTGGTATGTGGTAGGTGAAGGGCCCTATCACAGATCTTGCACTGGGGCCCAGGAGCTTAAAGTTACGCCTCTGGCAGGCCCTTCTGTCTGGAGTGACAAAACCTGATACCATAATTGAGGGCCCAGTTTGACTTTGGCTTCGGGGCCCTCTAAATGGCAGCCACATTGGTTCTGACTTAACTTTTCCAGATTGCTAGATTTACCATTCAGGAATCCAGAAAAGCTAGGGGACGACCCCTATGGGCCTATAACTGTGACCAGCAACCCAGCTTTTTTAGGAATATTATTTATTCTTTTTGTGGCAAATTCTATAACTATATCAATTTTTGTAGGGGATATTTCATGTGTCCATGCCGTTCTATCTAGATAATTCCAGAATTTTTTGAAGAGATGGAAAACCCTTGTTCCACAAAAGGTTGAGGTTTTATATGGAGACTTGTAGCGGCCGCAGCTGTAGTCACAGAAATGTCGCGGCCTCTCGTGTGGCTATTTCCAGCCCAATGTCACATTTTTTGGGGAAGGCCATGTGTTGTTATGCCGCACAGATTTCCATGTTTTTATCTCGCCTCAGTGAATTTGAGGATGGAAATCTTCAGCCACGACTTGCTTTCAAAACTGTGAACAGCCATTTTCCTGTCATAGACAGATGACTATTGTCACAGGATTTTCCATTTTTAGCCAGTGGAGACCTTCAGACCACAATAACGCATTGAATGTTTGTGACATTATGACTATCGGGGTTACAATCACGATAACAACCCAGAATGAAGAAATGATTCAGTCAGAGAAATGAACAGGGTCCATCCTCCATGAACTGGGTAGGCGGCCATTTTGTAGACCGAACCATTGAAACCATTCACGTTAACCGCTCAAAAGTTGCTCAAGCCGCATTGGCCTTTATGTACCAAATGTGCCCCAGTGAAAATGGAGTCTTGTTGCCATAGCAACCAATCAGAGCACTAGACAGGACCTGGTTGAATGGGCCTTCTACTGATCCGGGGAAAATGAGGCACTGTTTTCATAACTTCCATTCACTAATATTGAAATTATGGAAACCACGTTCTCGGCTGTTTTTGTAATTCCTGGTCACCTCTCCACTAAATTTCCGTCTGGATCTGGCAGAACAGGGTCAGGGGACCCCATGCGGGAAATAGGCGCTGGTCCCAGAGGTGGGACCCGCATCTATCAGACTCTTATAGCATATCCTGTGGATATGCCATAAATGTCTAAGATGGGCATAGCCCTTTATCATAGGCTGCCCTCGTTTGACAAGGGTTTGTCTACGCAAGTTCCCGTGTAAATATGGTCCAGGTTCCCTGTAGTATTAGGGTATGTTCACACGGCCTATTTTCGGCCGTTTTTCAGGCCGCAAACGGCCCAAAAATCGGAAGCAGAACACCTCCAAACATTTGCCCATTAATTTCATGGGAAAAACAGCGTCCTGATCTGACGGGCAATTTTTGAAAAACTGACGCGTAAAAAAAACGGGCGCGAAAAAAAAGTGCAGGTCACTTCTTCGGATGTTTTTGGAGCCGTTTTTCATAGACCCTATAAAAAACGGCCGTGAAAATCGCAAGTGGCTTAAAAAACGTCTGAAAATCAGGAGCTGTTTTCCCTTGAAAACAGCTCCGTATTTTCAGAAGTTTTTGAGTTTGCGTGTGAACATAGCCTTAGGGTATGTGCACACACACTAATTACGTCCGTAATTGACGGACGTATTTCGGCCGCAAGTCCCGGACCGAACACACTGCAGGGAGCCGGGCTCCTAGCATCATAGTTATGTACGATGCTAGGAGTCTCTGCCTTGCTGCAGGACAACTGTCCCGTACTGTAATCATGTTTTCAGTACGGGACAGTTGTCCGGCAGCGAGGCAGGGACTCCTAGCATCGTACATAAGTATGATGCTAGGAGCCCGGCTCCCTGCACTGTGTTCGGTCCGGGACTTGCGGCCGAAATACGTCCGTCAATTACGGACGTAATTAGTGTGTGTGCACATACCCTTAGGGTATGTTCACACGTAGTCAACCAAAACGTCTGAAAATCCAGAGCTGTTTTCAAGGGAAAACAGACCCTGCTTTTCAGACGTTTTTTACCAACTCGCATTTTTACCAACTCATTTTTTTACCAACTCGTTTTTGGAGCTGTTTTCATTGGAGTCTATGAGAAAACAGCTCCAAAAACGTCTGAAAGAAGTGTCCCGCATATAATGTATATAAGTGTCCTGCATATAATGTATATAAGTGTCCTGCATATAATGTATATAAGTGTCCCGCATATAATGTATATAAGTGTCCTGCACTTCTTTTGACGAGGCTGTATTTTTACGAGTCGTCGTTTGACAGCTGTCAAACGACGACGCGTAAATAACAGGTCGTCTGCACAGTACGTCGGCAAACCCATTCAAATGAATGGGCAGATGTTTGCCGACGTATTGTAGCCATATTTTCAGCCGTAAAACGAGGCATAATACGCCTCGTATACGTCTGAAATTTGGCCGTGTGAACATACCCTTAGGGTGAGCCTGGAAACATACTGCAGGGCCGACTCCTCATCTCCAGTAAGTTCTGTATAATTACAAGACGAGATAATTGCAGCGCACATTGGAGCAGACCTGCCGCTCTACAGCTTTCCCCTCCACCTCAGAGCAGGCTTCGGCTTTCATAGACCCATCAGATATTAGCTGTGACATTGTGACAGTTGGGTATTTTGCCATTTCCCTAATGACCGATATTCACGCCGCCGCCCGATTTAAATGCATTGAGTTCAGCCAAAGAATAGGTATTTATTTTTTTTTTATTTTTTTTATTTTTTTTCAAAGAATAGGTATGTTGAAGTGATTGACATGAGCTCGATAACCCAGGAAGAATACGAGGAATTTCCAGCATCTCAGTCCAAGTGACAAATATAAAAAAAAGCACCTCGTGCACCTGTAAAATCTCTGCAGATCACACGCTCTGTACGCCGTCATTTATTAAAGAGTTGGAAAAATGTTTCTTCATAAAACCGCTCGATTTCTTATATTGCTGCACCCCTCCGTGGGAACGCGAAAAATAAGTTTTCTATTATATGTGGCGGATATACCTTACAATTTTCAAGATCTCTGCTTGCTGTCAGTGAATAAAGATATTCTTGTTTACATCCAGAGGGTAAAAAACTGTACAGACCTTGTCACAGCTGAGGTTTTGTTACAATTGCATCTCGTTTAGGTAAACGTATGTGAGCTATACATATCAGAAGCACCTCTCCTGTCCAGATAGTTTGCTGCAATGTATCAGTGCAGGTGAAATGTAACTGCCTGGAGTCCAGCAAAGTATTGTGTAGTCACTAGTTTATTAATTCCCGGTCTCCTAACTAATCTAATAGGTGTTATGCTTATAACTACAGTGTTTTTGTTGTTTTTTTTTTCAAAAACGTTTATTATTTGCTAAATAATAAGCATTTTTCTAAATATGCTAATTTGGCTTTACTTGCCAAATGGGAGGTGACTCTTTGCATAATGTTTTCTGTATGATGCTGTCCAATCAGCATACAGCTTCTCCTCTTCCCTGCCCAGCAACACAGCGTGATCATATAGAACTGCATGCCATATAAAAGACTAGAATCTCCTCTTTCATATGGCACCAGAACCGCTGTTCTAGGTGGTCCACAGCCTGAGATATGGCTATTTGAAGTGATCCCCCTTCCCTCCAGCCTCGGTCTCTCACACGGTGTGAAGCAGCTTCATGCTGATAGGACAGCGTGAGGAGGCTCCGCCTCAGGAGAATCGCTGCTGTTGCCGCCCACTTGTCTAGTATAGCCTCATTTGCATATTTAGAAAAAAAGCTCATAACTTTTAGGGTACGAACACACACGGCGTGTTCATGTGTTCAGGGCGGATACGCTGCGTCAAGCTGTGTAGCGTATCCACCCTGAACACTGCAGGGAATGCCGTCTGAAAAATTGCACCAGATTGTAGGGCGTTTTTCGAATTTTGGCAGCCTAAAGCAAAGCTGGGAAAAAGAAAAACTTTCATACTTACCCCCTCCCTCTTCTCTGCTCGCAGTCCGGCCTCCTGGGATGACGTTGCAGGCCTAGTGACCGCCGTAGCCTGTGTCATGAGACCGGACCGGAAAAGAAGCCGTGATTCCGCCGCAAATGTCGCAACACACACCACTTTGTTGCGGGTTTAGGCACCCCATTGAATTCAATGGGAAAACACGCAACCGAAGAGTTGCGTTTCCGCAGCATTAATTGAAATGCTGCGGTTGAAGAAACAGCACCGCATGTCAATTTTATGTTCGTTTTTTTCGTCTGCGTTTTTCCGCAGTGTGGGGACAAGATTTGTTGAAATCTCACCTACACTGCTGCTACTGTAATACGCTGAATACAATGAATCCGTTGCCGAAAATCAGCGGTGTTAACGCTGTGTATGGTCGTACCCTTAAAATAATAAACTTTTTAGGACACAATTTTCACTATTATCAGTGTGACAGCGCCTATTAGATAAACAACTGGGAGATAGGGCAATACCAAACTACTGACCGATTCTCTTTAAAGGGGACTATAACATTGATGGACTATCCCTAGGATTGGCCATCAATGTTTGATCGTGGAGCTCCGACCTCCGGGACCCCGCCGATCAGCACAATGAAGGAGCCGCTTGATTGTTTCCATACACCCAGCGGATCGTCCATACCGGCAGCTCGTGCCGGGGGGGGGGGGGGGGGTGTACGATCCTCTAGGTACGGCATGTGCAGTCATGGATCGCACAACTGGTATGAAACTACAAGTCTCAGCACGCTCTGAGACGTTCATACTAAGGTACCAGCTGAAGACTGGTCTACATCTGCCCATGGATTGTTAGACTAAACCACTGATCCATGGGCACGGATTACAGATTTGGGTGGTTTTAATGCTCAGATGCTGTATTTGAGCTCCTTTGGTGCACTAAACGATGGGGTGTTGGGGTTTGCAGTTCCCAAACGGTACAGGGAACCCCATTTCCAAAGCCCACTGTGCTAGATATGACAAAACGATCACTTTTTAGCGAACCAGACCAGCGAGGGGTTAACTGCGGCGTTTTAATCCTAAGAATCTAATCAAGTCGAAGAATGTGACAGGGTTACGAGTGATTATACAAGGACGGCGGATTAATTGCTTTCTACGCCACTAAATATGGGTGTTTAGAAGATGGCAGTTTATACTGTGGAAAAAGTCGGCCTTCCTTTCCTGCCCAGCCGCGGCGTATCTGCGGAGCTCTGCTGCATTGTTTAGGATTGGCAGCGATTTTCTATTTTCGGTGACATTTCTCTATTTGATAGACCCTGAAAAATGTCTATATTGTTTCCTTCTATGTCCTCCGCATCCTTTGTGCTGAACAATCTGAGGAAGAGCGTGCTCAGGGCGTGTGCGCTGGGATCAGGAGACCGCACTGGAGCGCAGAGGAAAAGATGCAAATAATGTGCATAGAAAGCTTATGTTATAGAAATTACTACCCCTCCTCCACCGCCATATCGAACGCCACCCTGAGCCGTCCCCTTTGTCCAGTTGGTAAAAATTTGCTTAATTTTTTTTATCTGTTCCTGGGAAAGCTGGGTGACAACCAATGTGGTTGTCCGTACCGCTCCTCGGTGTTGTCACACAGCTTTCCCAGGCTCCTAAATGGAATATCGGCCTAGTTATGCAGTGATGGATCCAGTGCTGATGTATGGGTGCCGGACACACGGCTGCATCTAAAAGGGGTTTTCTCTGATGGGTCAGCCCCCAGACTGTAGATTACCAGCGTCGTAGGATGTAATAAAGCAGATCTGTGTTTGTTTCCCAATGTCAGGAGGTTGCTCAGGAACAAGCGAGCCTTCAATTTTCAGCTTTTTTTCCCCTAATCTGCTTTTAGTAGCAATATCTCCGGATTAGTGTCAGAGTTTCCAGCAGCGGATATAGTAATAACTTTGTGTAACAATAAGGGGCGGAAGGTTGGTCACAAAAAAACGAGTAGATAGTCAAATTTTACTTCATTTCAGTGGACAAGTATATGGAAGATCATACCAAAAAGGTTTGGCAGTGGTTCTATGTAGGTGTAGAAGTTACGTATTTCTTGTCTGCTCATCTATGATCAGTGACTACAGTTTAGCTACATAGTCAATTGGCTTGTGAGGTGGTCTGAAATCCATGCCCTTCCTCACTACTGCACTGTCTGCCATGCTTTACACTGCAGCTCAACTTGATTTTCTTAACCGAAGAACAGCAACTAAACTGCCAGTGAGAAAAACAAGATAATCAGGAAAATGAGTAAGAGGATCATTCTCAAGGGAGAGTGACTATGCAATACGCTAATACAAGGAACCCCTTGTGAATGTTGGGATCCCTTCCGATCACACATTTAATAGGAGGTATACCCCTTTAAATTGCAACTCCCTAATATAATGACATCTGATTCATTACCAGTACTTGTTGGATTGCTGTTGAGCCGAGGCCGTCCTGCTACTAGTCTGCAAGGGACAGACAATTTTATGGTGGCCTGTATCGGCAGCAAATGGCAATATTTAGTCTGCTGACTGTTTCCTATGGGATACCGCAGGCAATTAAACACTCCTGGTAAACTTCTACAATAACCTTGTGGCCAATTCTATGAATAGCACTATATTTTGGGATTGCCCTTTAAGCAACTCCCTATTAATCAAAACCTAAATTATGAGGCTAAATAAGATGGCCCTTTTAAAAACACTTGTTCCTAATCCCAGGGAGCTTTAGATTGCTCGTCAGATATGAGAATTAATTACGCAACTCTGTAAACAATAGGACAAATTAAGGAAACATTTCTCTTGTAAACTTCTAGCCAAGCGGAGAAAACAGGTTTTTCTTCTAACCCTTGAAGTGCAAGTGACAGGAAGACTTAGTCAGAGCTTCTATAAAGTGACGGGGCCAAAGTGAATCAGAAAAGTTACATTGCAACGGAGGGTGAGCCCTGCGTATATTATATCATGTCTATATAGCCAACAAGATGGCCGAGCCCGTCAGTTGGTCTTATGATAAGTATTATCTTAGGTGAAATATCCATTCCTGGCGATTTGCACGACCTGACGATCACCCGCCACTTGGGATCACAGACCCTCGGAGAGATAAATGGCATTAACCCTTATGAGGCTGATGGGATTAATGTGGAACGCGCTGTTCCGGCTGCAGTGAGTGGGCCTCATCGGATCCTTTGTCTTTCTCAAGTGGATGACAGTATTTCCAGCTATACAATGTCCTCCGAGAGCCTCTCCGGGCATCTGATGCCTTTGTACACAGAGTCTGTTCTGTTTTCACAGCTGATTTTGGCCTCTTAGCGAATGATTTACAAGTAACACAAACTCCATTGTATGTTTTGGCTCCATCACAAGGTACACACAGGTACATATTCCCATCGCAAGGGACACTTCTACATGATCACCTGTTGAAAACCCTTTTCTGGCCTCTCTTAGCCTTTAAATACATTGTATAAAATGTTATAAAATAAAGATAAAATGATAGTCTTAAAAGACAATTCATGATACTAGTGATAAAACATATATAGTGCTGTAATCATAATATAACTACCAAAATATTGCCCCCTATATACAAGAATATAACTACCATAATACTGCCCCCTATATACAAGAATATAACTACCATAATACTGCCCCCTATATACAAGAATATAACTACTATAATACTGCCCCCTATATACAGGAATATAACTACTATAATACTGCCTCCTATATACAAGAATATAACTACTATAATACTGCCCCCCTATATACAAGAATATAACTACTATAATACTGTTCCTATATACAAGTCTATAACTACTATAATACTGCTCCCATATACAAGAATATAACTACTATAATACTGCTCCCATATACAAGAATATAACTACTATAATACTGCCCCCTATATACAAGAATATAACTACCATAATACTGCCCCCTATATACAAGAATATAATTACTATAATACTGCCCCTATATACAAGAATATAACTACTATAATACTGCCTCCTATATACAAGAATATAACTACTATAATACTGCCTCCTATATACAAGAATATAACTACTATAATACTGCTCCTATATACAAGAATATAACTACTATAATACTGCTCCCTATATACAAGAATATAACTACTATAATACTGCTCCTATATACAAGAATATAACTACTATAATACTGCCCCTATATACAAGAATATAACTACTATAATACTGCCCCTATATACAAGAATATAACTACTATAATACTGTCCCCTATATACAAGAATATAACTACTATAATACTGCCCCCTATATACAAGAAAATAACTACTATAATACTGCCCCTATATACAAGAATATATTTACTATAATACTGCCCCTATATACAAGAATATAACTACTATAATACTGCCCCTATATACAAGAATATAACTACTATAATACTGCTCCTATATACAAGAATATAACTACTATAATACTACCCCTATATACAAGAATATAACTACTATAATACTGCTCCCTATATACAAGAATATAACTACTATAATACTGCCCCTATATACAAGAATATATCTACTATAATACTACCCCTATATACAAGAATATAACTACTATAATACTACCCCTATATACAAGAATATAACTACTATAATACTGCTCCCTATATACAAGAATATATCTACTATAATACTACCCCCTATGTACAAGAATATAACTAATATAATACTGCCCCCTACATACAAGAATATAACTACTATAATACTGCTCCTATATACAAGAATATAACTACTATAATACTGCCCCTATATACAAGAATATAACTACTATAATACTGCCCCTATATACAAGAATATAACTACTATAATACTGCCCCTATATACAAGAATATAACTACTATAATACTGCCCCCTATATACAAGAATATAACTACTATAATACTGCCCCTATATACAAGAATATAACTACTATAATACTGCCCCTATATACAAGAATATAACTACTATAATACTGCCCCTATATACAAGAATATAACTACTATAATACTGCCTCCTATATACAAGAATATAACTACTATAATACTGCTCCTATATACAAGAATATAACTACTATAATACTGCCCCTATATACAAGAATATAACTACTATAATACTGCCCCTATATACAAGAATATAACTACTATAATACTGCCTCCTATATACAAGAATATAACTACTATAATACTGCCCCTATATACAAGAATATAACTACTATAATACTGCCCCTATATACAAGAATATAACTACTATAATACTGCCCCCTATATACAAGAATATAACTACTATAATACTGCCCCTATGTACAAGAATATAACTACTATAATACTGCCCCTATGTACAAGAATATAACTACTATAATACTGCCCCTATATACAAGAATATAACTACTATAATACTGCCCCCTATATACAAGAATATAACTACTATAATACTGCTCCTATATACAAGAATATAACTACTATAATACTGCTCCTATGTACAAGAATATAACTACTATAATACTGCCCCTATATACAAGAATATAACTACTATAATACTGCCCCCTATATACAAGAATATAACTACTATAATACTGCCCCCTATGTACAAGAATATAACTACTATAATACTGCTCCTATGTACAAGAATATAACTACTATAATACTGCTCCTATGTACAAGAATATAACTACTATAATACTGCCCCTATGTACAAGAATATAACTACTATAATACTGCCCCCTATGTACAAGAATATAACTACTATAATACTGCCCCCTATATACAAGAATATAACTACTATAATACTGCCCCTATATACAAGAATATAACTACTATAATACTGCTCCCTATATACAAGAATATAACTACTATAATACTGCCCCTATATACAAGAATATAACTACTATAATACTGCACCCTATATACAAGAATATAACTACTATAATACTGCCCCTATATACAAGAATATAACTACTATAATACTGCTCCTATATACAAGAATATAACTACTATAATACTGCTCCTATATACTAGAATATAACTACTATAATACTGTCTCTATATACAAGAATATAACTACTATAATACTGCCCCTATATACAAGAATATAACTACTATAATACTGCCCCCTATGTACAAGAATATAACTACTATAATACTGCCCCTATATACAAGAATATAACTACTATAATACTGCTCCCTATATACAAGAACATAACTACTATAATACTGCCCCCTATATACAAGAATATAACTACTATAATACTGCTCCCTATATACAAGAACATAACTACTATAATACTGCCCCCTATATACAAGAATATAACTACTATAATACTGCCCCTATATACAAGAATATAACTACTATAATACTGCCTCCTATGTACAAGAATATAACTACTATAATACTGCCCCTATATACAAGAATATAACTACTATAATACTGCCCCTATATACAAGAATATAACTACTATAATACTGCCCCCTATATACAAGAATATAACTACTATAATACTGCCCCTATATACAAGAATATAACTACTATAATACTGTCCCCTATGTACAAAAATACTGATCATAATAGATTACATATGTGTAGTGATAAATAGGACAAAGTGCAGAACTGAACTGAACTGCAGAGCTTACACCATCACAGAACAGCAGATGGTGGTGTATGATATTTTCCTTGTTGTGGTTGATTGCTCGGGCACACTACAGTACTAATCTGCGGTTATTAGGGCACCGCCTGTCATTTTAGGGGTTAACTAGAAGCCACGTTTACCGTCCACTTGTGTAAATTGCAAGGCTGAGGGGATGAATAGAAATGATTGTCAAAAAGGGAACGCACAGAGAGAGGGGCGCAGCGTGCGTAATGGGAAGGGCTCTGCAAGGTCGCCTGGGATCGTCTGATCAATTACTCTTTCCTAATCTCTTTGCTGGCAGCCTGTGGTGTAATGATTAACCCCATAACTGCTGGGAATGGAACCTGCAAACCGCTCCGATCCCCTATCCGAATCGGCTTGAAATGGTCAAGTTGATAAAAAGTCTATCCAACTATTTCTTAGTAATGATTGCGAGATATCTGAGTGATTACCTGTATTGGCGCAGGTACAGCTCGCACAGTGCCAGATTATCAGATTTTCTGGATTACCAGATGGTCATGTATAGAAAATGTGCGGATATAGAACCTCTAAGAAGACAGACGAAAAAAAAACTGCTAATGCAAAAAATTACCACTATACACCCCCTCCTTTAGCAGCACAGAGTATTTCAGTAGATGTGAGGCAGGAAAATAAGACGGACAACATCTCCACAAATGGATTCACATCTGTTACAGCGCCTGAACCTTATCGTGATATAGAGACTGACTAATTTCCTCTGAACTCAATCCATTCCACGCGTTCTCACACCCCCGGGGCAGAGCACTGCAGGCCGCAGGACACGGGCGGAGTGTGTGCCAAGGGTCTGTTTAGATATTCTGTGGGAGTGCGGCACTGGGAATGTTTCTCCGATGGGTTATATTCCAGGAGAAATCCAATAAAATGCTCCAAACTTTGCTTTTCTCTTCTGTTAAAATATACAAAGTCCAAATCGGTTCTTGTAAAATCTATCACCTCCCTTGAAAGCGGCCGTATTTATAAATCTCTATTTTAGATTTTGCCTAATGTGCGACTTGCTTTCAGAAAGGAATCTTAATAAATAGTCTACGTAGTTACGTGATGAATGACTGGCATACTGGTATGTCTTGTGGGGTAAAATGCTAATTTATTCATAAAAACCAAGAGAACAGCACCACCTAGTGGTTAAAATTTCATGAAAAAGAGTTATATATTGGCGTTCCGGTGTCAGATTTTAAAAACATTTTTTTTAGGGTAGTCATTAAAGTTGAGGAGCGATTCTTAGAGTAAAAACCCCCATATTATTTTGCCTGGCCTATAATGAAATACATGGCATCCACTTTTCTGATCCAAAGATTTGTCTCTTCCCTTCCTCCACGCCTCTTAGTAGCTTTTACATAGTGCTGGACTTAGCAGGGGCCGGTGACAACGAGTGGAGGAAAAAGCTCCTCCCACTAAGGAGACCATATGAAATCTGTGCTCCATTCTGAGGCATGATGGGAGGGATGAGCAAAAAATGAGGCATTCATCAAAACTTATTTTATAAAATATTTTGAACATATTATATAGGATTGTTTCCTGATCATTGATGTTAATATCATCTGTGAATGAAACTGTATTTTAAAGGCGCACTCCGGACAATACTGATATATGGTAATGCTTCATGTAGGGCTTGAGGGGGCGGAGCATGACACAGGGATATTCCGCCTGGTGTTCTTTGAATCAATGTGTCGTGCTCCACCCTCCCTCTCTAGCCATAAATCATTGTATTGCGCGGAGTGTTATGAACTGTTGCCTTTTGTAAGATAGCGAATCTACCTGCTCAGGTGCCTCCCCCTGACACAGTAGTCTTATTCTTATCTCTTACATGATAAAACCTTTAGTCGGGATCTTTATAATCTCTGTTTATGGAGTTGTTTAATCTCCAGCTATTCTGTCAGCAAAGTCATCTCCACCTTATCAGTCCCTGGTAATGACTACACGGAGCCACCTCCGCTGCTTATGCTATCATTGGCAGGCACAGATTTCCTTGATACTACTGTTTTGCCTTTTGTTTTATCGAATGAATTTGGTCCATTACTTCAGATTTTTTACTGGGATCCCCTGTATTTTAAAGGGGTATTCCATATTCCGTCATGTCAGAAAATGACATTATCGGAGGTCTAAGTTTTAATATTGGGACAAGGTGAGTTCTGTGGAAAACCAATAAAGAGGCCATAGCGCTCCAGCAAGCAGAGAAGCTCCTTCATTCTGTCAACCATGGGAGTCCCAAGGGTCCGATCATGCATTGATGGTCATCAATGAAAAATCCTGGAAGACCCCTTTAACTCTACGAAGAAGCAATTTGCATGTCTCCTCCCTTTTTTGGAGGGATCATGGATTCGAGCTATCTTAAAGAGGTTGCCCATGATCCGAAAAACATGGCTGCTTTCTTCCAGTAACCGCGTGGTATTGCAGCTGAACCCCATTCACTTCAACGGAGCTGAACTGCAATACCAGACACAACCCTTTGGACAGGTGTGGCGCTGTTTCGGGAAGAAAGTAGCCCTGTTTTTCTAATTCTCTACAGCCCCTTTAAGGCTCTGTTCCCATCTGCATTCCGGGTTAAACTTATAATAGAAACCAGGACGTAGTACCGATACCGTCGCACGACTGATTCCATTGGCACCCGACGGACTACATTGACTTATAATGGGATTCGTCGGGTTCTGTCGTAGTTTCCGTCACTTTGACTGGGAAATAGCCCTGCATGCTTTCAAATATGACGGAATCCGCGATGGAAACTCTGAAACAGATGTGTACAGAGCCTAAGTATCCGCAGTTTTATGACCGCCTTGCAGTCCTACAGCTGTCAGGGCATGTTGGGAGTTGTAGTGTTGCAATAGCTAAATTCAAAATGCGTTTTTTTTTTTTTTTGTGAATTCTGTTCAATTTTTCATCTCCATATATGAAGTTTATACTGTATCCCTCATTGCCAGATGCTGTATATAATTTAGTAGTAACAGAAAACTGAAAAATAGACAAGACCCCCACCCCCACTCCCCTCCCCCATAGTATGTCTGGATATGATGATGTACCGCATTCCTAGTAGGAGGCTTTAATGTCGAGTTTGACACTTTTACTTTCATCTTCCACGGGCTCCTTTAATACCGATAAATGGTGGTGCGAGTCCTCGAAACCTGCGTACACACCTAGGAACACAGTATACTGAAGAGGGGCTTAATGGGTTAACCTGGTGTGACTAGTCTGACGTCAGTAGCTCTCCGCATGCTATTTCCTCCGTATGAACAAACATGAGAAGTCAACTTTATGAGCGTGTGAACGTTTATGGCTGCATGTATGTGCATATGTTACCCAGGAGGCCGTCCGCTACCGCTGTTACGGCCTGTAGATTATCCGTAGTAATACGTGATGTATTATTATTTATTAGGTGGGTCTCTAAAAGGGATTTACCATTTACGGGATTCCCTGCCAACGCAGAACCCCTAATGAGCATGCATGTTCAGATATTATGGTAGTGGGAGTGGTAAGGGCATGCCTGGCACGTCCGGAACTGTCGGACCGGAAAAATCCATATTGCTTGGGATGCACCCCAGGTAATGCTCAGAACCAAGTGGCCGAGGCTTCTTTGGTTTTTCCAGTACCCGCTCCACTCCATATATATATGATTTGCAATACAGCCCCTTAACTTGTCAGCAATTCCAGCTCTGGGACGAAAGTGGTTCCTGAAGGCGTCGCTGGGGGTCCCAATGTTTGGACCACCACCCATCAGGCATTGAAGCGTATCTAATCAATGTACCATCAGTGTTTATGATTAAAAAGAAAACCTTAAAGGGACCCTCCGGTCTCAGGACAAAATTTAAAATTTGATAGGATTTAAGGAGTAATATTACCTGGTGCCCTCCAGTTTTGCCCCTCTGCCAAGGATCTTCCGCTATAGGGTCCCCTATGTGCTGTCTCAAAATGGTAACAGCACTTCTCAGATTGAGTCTAAGACACTCCCTCTGTTCACGGATTGGACAGAACTAGCTCTAGCCAATCTGAGAACAATGGGAGTGTCTCAAACTCGTAGTGTAAGAAGCGCTGCCATTTTTGGGGCAGCACAGAGGGATCCACGGCAGAGGGGCACAACTAGAGGGCACCAGGTAATATTACTCCATATACTCCTCATATTTAAACTGTTGTCTCGGGACTCGAGGGTCGCTTTAAGATGATCTGTCACCAGTTTATTAATTCCCTATCTCCTAACTAATCTAATAGGCGCTATGATGATGATAAATACAGTGTAATTGTTTTTTTCAAAAACGTATATTATTGGCAAAGTTATGAGCATTTTTCTAAATATGCAAATTTGGCTATACTTGCCAAATGGGAGGAGACTCTTTCTTTTCACTCTGGGCGGTGTAATATTTTCTGTATGATGCTGTCCAATCAGCATACAACTTCTCCCTCTTCCCTGCCCAGCAACACAGCGTGATCATACAGTATACAGCTTCCATTCCCGACTGTTTTCAACTTGCGATATCTCCGGTTGTTTCACAGCTAGAATCTCATCTTTCATATGGCACCAGAACCGCTGTTCTATGTTTTCCACAGCCTGAGATATGGCTATTTGAAGTGATCCCCCTCCCTCCAGCCTCGGTCTCTCACACTGTGTGAAGCAGCTTCATGCTGATAGGACAGCGTCAGAGGCTGTGAGGAGGCTCCGCCTCAGGAGAATCGCTGGTGGTGACGCCCACTTGTCTAGTATAGCCTCATTTGCATATTTAGAAATAAGCTCATAACTTTTAAAATAATAACGGGTTTCAAAGGCAGCCCACACGCAGATTTGATCAGACAGGATCCATCAACAGCAATTAAATGCCCATGTGTTTTTTTTTTATGACCACAATTCCTGTATTTGATCTTATCTATGGGATATTGCCGGTGTGGTATATGAGGTCCCATACCACAATCCAGAAGATAATGCACTTGATTTGATGCGACCACCCATGGGTTATTTCTAATTTGTGATACTTGGGTTTAACTTGCAAAAGCAAGTGGAACTTATGTGAGAAGACCAGGGCGGAAATAGTTAATGTGCTATCAAGGGGACGGAGTCCTGGGTTACACCTCAAGCTGCTGTTGACTATGCAAAAAAGGAATCATTTGTAATGCAAATCAGTGTTTGATTCACACACAGGTCAAGCACCGGAAAAATGCAATAAAAAAACGAAAAACTGATAAGCTGTAACTAAAGAAACTCCCGGCGCACATGCCAAGCGTATCTACGGAGCTCCAGAAGTATGGCGGAGGCCAAAAGGGAGTTGTTTTTTTTTGTCTCCTTCGGGCCTGTAGACCGCAAAAAGAAATGGAATATTATAAACTAAGCCAGTCCATAAAAAGTCCTACAGTAAAAAAAAAAAAAACATACAATAGCGCGAGATACGTCTGTTTACGATGGGAACCTATGGGCGACGTATTCCACGCTATGGCTATAGAGTGGTGTACGTCACAGCCTCCCATCAGGGGTATATGACGGGAGATCCTCCCGATGTATAACTCAGACGTAGGCTATAAACGTGGTGTGAACATAGCCTTATCCTGACGAGTATTTGGAAGTGGCGGCCATCTTGGAAGTTCCGACGGTGTCAATACGCACCATACCTGCCAATAGTTCAGTTTTTCACGGAAATGAATCGGACTTAAAAGGGACGGAGCTTATGTAAATTTTCATAAAATGGGGCAATTCTGGGCAATTTAAGTGGTGTATTTGGGTGGAGCTTAAAATGTCCAACAATTTGGGATTAAAATGTTGAGGGTTATAATGCGCTACCAACGCGCCAGGCGAGTGAAATTTTTCAGATCTCCAGTATGTGTCCTGCGTCCTATGTCTTGGGTTGCCTAGTAGTGGATGTTCAGGCCAAAAAATATTTTCTACTACTTCACCTGACGAAGGCTGTCATGGGGATGGACCAATGAAGCGTGCCAATAGGTGCTAATGCCCCCCTGACGGGGGCGAGTGAGGACGAACAGCTGAGTACGATCCTCTGTCAGGCTTCATTATTTATTTTTAATACAGATGCCATGGAGCCTGTCAGGTGATCCCTCTCAGCCAATCGGGAAATCGGATTTGAATCTAGTGGCGGCCTGCCCTCGACGGCGATCAGGGGGGCATTTATTAGGCGCATCATGGCTACATCAGGGCGCCTGTCGGCGTGGCAGAGCCACATAGAAGCCGGCCTTAGATATTTGACTCCCCTGTGCTTAAATAAGCATATAATTAGGATTTAAGTACATCAAGTAAATGGGATAAGCGAAGTCATGTAATGGGATTGTTGTAATCGTAGGACAATTATCTGCTTTATGCTGTCAGTTCATTTACCCAGCTAATCCTGAGGCACGGCTGCCGGAGTAGTCACACAGGGAAGTGACGGTCAGCAGATTTTAAAGGGCGTCTCCTCATCTCGTGTCATAAATAATGTGAGTGGGGGGTTCCTAAACTGGGACCCCCCCCCCCCCCTGCTGATGCTTGAAGAAAAGATCCTCCTACAGTGCTTTGTAATACATGGAAGTTACTGTCATATGATAGACATTTCCTTAAAGGGGTTGTTTACCTTTAACAATTCCTCATGAGTGGCCTCCTTTCCCAATGATGGGTGAGGAATAGGGGAAAATGGTCTATTAGGGCATATGGACATCAAAAAGGGGGTTCCCTCTGGGGACCCCCCTCTGTGCCAAAAGGGAGAGTAGCTCTGGCTGACCCGGCACGTCTGTGCATTATATAGACGCCCATTTATTTCAGTGCTATATTTCTTAGTCCGGTGATAGAAGCGGGACCAGTGGTAATTGGTCTTTTCATAAAGGGGGGGGGGCCTATTGGCTAAAAATGTAAAAAGTCTGTAATATGCCAACACTACCAGCATCACGTGCTCTCCACCAGTCCAGTTGCTCCGCTGTGCGCACAGGTGATGGCACGGTGAATGGAATGTCACCATTGTGGCCGGACAATTGGTCGTCTCTTGACGTGTCGTCCCTACGGTCGTCATGCCAGCACGCACGGAGGAGGGCCTGGGCCGGTGGCACCGGAGCGGATTAGTTGAGATAAGTATATTATACAGTTTGCTACTTCGGTCCCTATGTACAGATTTTCACCTCCTGGAAATTCCCTTACGGTAGAAGGTCCTTAACAACCCGTCTGTGTCAAAAATGTCAGGTCAAGACCAAATTGGCACATAACGGAGGGTGGAGATGGGGCAAAGATGGTCGTACGGTCATCCAAAATCGCCCTAATAATTGGAGCGTGTGCCGCCTTATGTGCGCGCATTATGACCGACATGATTTATTGTATTTGGACGTTTTTTGCATTTGTTGGTAATTTTTCATCATCAAAGACAAGTCTGTCAGTTGTGTTTGCGTTGCAACTTGTCCTACCAGATAATCTCCTCCAGCCAGTACACGCATGTGACCGGGGTTGGTCATTAAACCAAGTCTCGGCTTTTTAAAATGATTGTAAATCTAAAATAGAAAGTCCACGTAAAAACAAGGCAAACATACCGGAGACTATTTAATAAGCTTTTTATTGATGGCTTTGCCGATAACGATTCTGCAAAGAGCTGAAAAGGGACAGGAAGAGTTGTCATGGGGGAGATACAAGCAGTAAAGTTCTGCCTCGTGAATATAACGTTTGTTTCTTATGTTTACAGGACATGAATGGACAAGTGAAGGATAGATGTCCCCGTCTGTGCCATTTAAAGAAAGGACCCAGTGGCTATGGGTTCAACCTTCACAGCGAGAAATCTCGGCCTGGACAGTATATCCGCTCTGTAGACCCGGGCTCGCCAGCGGCCAAGGCCGGACTGAGACCACAGGACCGGCTCGTAGAGGTTAGTTATAAACACGATGTTAATTTCTTAGGATATTTTATCCATATATATCCCTGCAATCAAACTTAAAGGGGTTGTCCAGGCATTTTGTATTGATGGCTTATCCTTCGGATAGGTGATCAAAATTGGATCGGTGGGGGTCTAAATCCCGAAACCCACACCGATCAGCTGACATAGAAGTAAAAGGAAGACCACTGAATAGAATTGTCTCCTTGGACAATGCATTCATTTTTAGGTACAAGTTTATGAAAACAAAATTGCTACTGCCCCTTTAAGACCAGAAGCCATCACTAGGCAGCCCTGGACAGACGTCTGTACCAGCCGCGTATTTCACGGTCACTGTGGAACATTATTGTAAGGTGCCATGTGGGTTCTTTGGCGCTTTATAAATTAATCAGAACCATATTCGGCGGCGCAGTACAATGAGGTAATTTAATAACGCTCGAGACGTCACCGGGCATTTTGCAGCATTTTCACAAATAGCGGGCATAGGAAAGCATTAATAGAAAGTGCAGCTGGCACGGTGTTCTATTGGCACAATGCTCAGGTACCTCATGCTAATTTGGGCAGATAGGTATTCTAAAACATATGTGCCCTGCACCGTGCCATGGGTCACCCGATCCGCCTTCTTGTTGCCCGAGTCTGCTGAACCTTCAGTGCCCTCTGCCCGCTAGATCTGTCATCTCCTCCCATTGTACGCCCAGCAAGCTCTGCCCCGCATTTCATGGGTCCTCCTGTATAATTGATGCGGGCGACGCAGCCATGCGAGTGGTAGACGGTAGTGTGCCAGTTGGGGGAGGGTCTTTTTTTTTTTTTTTGTGTTTTTCTTTCCTTTACCAGCGACAAACCAGCTGGGAGATTTTGGAACCTGATCCGTCCCCAGCACCTCACAGACATTATGTACTGGAGCCTTCCATGCATATTTAATGCTGCTTTGTAGGAGCGAGAGGATTCCCAGGGGAAGAAGCTCATTCAGACTAATAACGTTGTACCTGGAGAGTGGAGCGCGCTTAGGATCCCCGATCCTGCAGAGAACTTTGTATGACACAGGCGTGTGGGGCTATTGGACACCTGTTTCCGAACATGCTTATCTGTCATAGGGGATTACAGCTCAATGCACCGCAGGTCTCCTGGTCAGGTTACCGGATCAGCCCTGTGTATCCCGATGCATAATATAAATATAAAGAAGTCTTGCGTAATTCCGTTCATTGCCGTTTGTATAGACCGCGGATGTTTTGCATGCTGGCTCCTCGTAAATACAGAGTACTAGTATGACCACGGCGACTTTATCATTGCCAATGTGGCTGCAGTTTGGGTTGTCGTGTCTTTGTTCGGGCTGAATCCATCCACGCAAACGGGGACCGGCCTGGGTAAGGGTCTCCCCGTGATCTCCATACTGTGGCTCTTCAGCTGCTGCAAAACTACAACTCTCAATATGTCCTGGCAGCCCGAAGACCCCGCCAACTTTGACTAAATCTACCCACCCACTAATGGAGTGGTCTCCAATCCGTGGATTTTCAGCTGCAAAACTACAACTCCCAACATTCCCTGACAGCCTTCATAAACTAAAAAGACAATGTTTAGTCGTGAAATTAAAAAAAAGGAAGTCGCACTCAACGTCCCAAACACTCTAGTCAGTGACTACCGTACCTCCCAACCGGCCCTCAAAGGGGAAGGGCTTATGCAAATATGAGTCAAAGTGGGCGTTTCTGAGCAGAATGGGGTGGGGCTTAATAATGTCCTACAAATGGGGATTTAAATGTTGGGCGGTTTGGATTAGGGCCATTCCCACAATGGTCGTTTTTATTCTTGTTCATATGGCTATGTCCAGGGACATGTATAGATCTTTACTGTAATTGCGTTACGCCTTTAAGCCCCGCCCAGGAACACTCCCAAATGCCCGATTGATTGGACAGTCCCATGACAATGGGGACTGTTGGCAAGTATGCACGGTTAATAAACTTCACACGTGTATTTGTATGTTAGTATATGTACGCACATGTATGTACATCATTCACGTAGCCGTGACAACCAGAATAAAAAAACATAAATTGTTCTGACAAAATATCTTTATTAGTTAAACGTTTTAAGACACCCTTTACATTAGAGTGGAGCGTTCTATAACATCACCGTGTATAGTATGAGCGCTAGACAAGCCTCATCTGCTGTAGGTATGACACATAAGGCCCCATGGACACCACCGTAGATTTTATCCATAATTACGGTCCCGTTCATTTCTATGGCCGACTGACACCATCCCGTATATTTACGGGAAGGTGTCCGGGCCGTAGAAAGTTTATAATGGGAGCACGGCCCATATGCCCAAATGTGGGTGACAGTCCGCGGCTGTAATCATGGACCGTGATCACGGGCACGGTCGTGTGCATGGGGCCTAAGGTAGTGATTATGGGGGCAGGGACTTCCGATCTGTCATCCCATTGAAGAATTCTACAATCAGTCATTTCCTAGCCTGACTTGGCTGATAACAGCGAGCAATAGATGACATCCAACTGCCCATCAACCTGCCTGTTTACATGGCGGAATTTTTGCGGCGGATTCATTTCAATGGGAGTCTAACGGTACTTTTTCCTGCTGGCTGATGTTTTTCATCTAGTGGTAAAAAGAAGCGTCCCGCTCGATCTTCAGGCGGATTCTGAACCTCCCATTGAAGTCAATGGGAAGAGGAATCTTCCTGTCGACGGATAAAATAATTCCGCGGCGGAACCCGCCACGTAAAATCCGCCGTGTGAACAGGGCCTTGAGGTTTTATACCGGTAGTTTTTCTTCCCGGTAACGAGCGCTGACAATAACAGCATGTCTTTTGCCACTTATTTACTCTATTTACATGGACCAATGATCGGGAGCATGGGGAGAAATGATCGTTCCTTCCCATACATTTGGCATCTTGGCAACACGTCCGCTGTTTATGCCGACAAACAACATTTTGATGGTGGCATAAAAGATGCGACCAGCCGGTGAACGAGCCATTCTTGGGCTGACCACTGCCCTGTTTACACAGGGCAACGATCGGGAACGAGCGGTGGTCCAATCATCGACCCATGTAGAAGGGCCTTTAAACGGAGCCATTTTCTTTCCCAAATGATGGAAAACGACATCTTCAGGGGGGGGTAAAAATTTTACGAATTTATTTATCTACCGTCCATTTCATGACCGTTTCATTCTCTTCAGGGACATCTTGGTTTTGTACGACCGATGATATGATCAGTCCCATGACCAACGACCAAAAAAACATTTGACATGTCAGATCGACTCCCTGACAGATTTCAGGTGACGGTCGTTATATATAGAAAATGGCCAACCCATGGCCGATCGGCCAATCAAAATCACTCGTTATATAGGCACTGTAAGTGTAGTGTCTCTTTAACTTGTCCTTCATGAGAGAGTCCACATCTTATGTATTTTCGGCAGTCTTTCTATAATTACTAAACATAAGCTAAGAGTTCATGGGTGTCAAATTCAGGGTCAGGCGGCTTGTACGGCGTACGCTCCACCTATTCTTGGAGCGCTCGTCGATACCGGATGGGAGCGCGAGAGGTGTCGTCGCTGAGTTGGTAGTCTAGATGGTGTTGGGTAATTATTTGGAAAAATTTGGGAATAGTCTGAGGGGAGGCTGGATGAACAAGTATAAGAAAAGAGAAGTTGTATGTGAGGGTGGGGGGGGGGGGGAGCTCAGAAAGAATAAGGGGGTGATGGTGAGAGGGAGGGGAGACGGAGGGTAACGCAAAGCTATGTGGCCCAGAACAGAGCAGAGTAATTATTTCTGAGGAGAAAGTAGGAAGCGGTTGCTAGGCAACGAGGGAAGAAAGGCCTTGGTGTTTGTTTTCATTGCCAGAGCCGAGTGCAGGGATCGGAGAAAAGAGACCATTTTCTAAACAGAAACAAGGGTCCTCTTAACCCCTCCGTTGCCAGCAGGTCACCGCACAAGGCTCGTAACCACACAATACATTCTTTTATGGTTCCCACACATTGTCAGACGGCGGCCCAGCACTTGTGTTTGCATATTACACGGGGCACTATTCAGTCTGCTCCGCCGAGGGGTTGGCTTTGTCACATCTAAACATGTCTCCACTTTTCACAATACGTTAGGAAATTGCTTGAATAGCAATTCCCCAGTAATGGAATAGTTCCCATAAGCTGTAGGAGCGATAAAAAAAAAATCCCTGTAACTTCCCTGCTATCCCTCATCCAGAAAGAAGATGTTTCACAAGCCTCGTGTATGGACGGAGACTTGAAATTACCTCAGACGCCTCGTGTCGTTTTCTGGTCACTTCAGTTATAAAAGCAGCGACACGTAAAATGTGATAAGTTTTATGTCACTTTTCTGGTGTAAAAAAAGCGGCAAACTTTGGCACACGCTATATTTGCGCAAACATTTGCAATTTTTTGCTCCTTTCGCCACTTTTAAAAAGTGTTCAAAACAGAGGGCGAGGTTAACCGGGAGGGACCGGATGTAGCAAGTGTGCGACCAATTTATGGATGCCATTCTTAATAAATTCCCTCCTTTGTGTTTCAATTTCTCACCCATTTCAAGATATCCGCTTGCTGATAGTGGATGGAAACGTTTACATCCAGAGCCTCTGGACGTAGTTGAGTTTCTGTTCACTGACAAAAAGCGGAGATCTGAGAGAGGGTAGAAATCTGAAACAAAAAGTGTATTAAAGTATAGCAGAACTTTTCATTGTACAGTTAATTAACGTTATTTAGATAAAAGAAAAAAAAAACCTATAAAATTGATATTTCTAACGTAAGGATTTAATAATATGATGACTCCCCTAAAAGAGTCAGAGGAACCTCCAATGTGGGGCACAGACCATACACTGCCGGCCGCCATGTCTAGTGTTGGGGAACCAAACATTACAAGGACACGTGGGAATCCCAAGAGTCCATTTCTAAAACTGAATGTCAATCTCTTGCACCCGTCATATCTTAAGGTGGCTACTATATCTCTCTCTGCAGGTGAATAGACAGATCGTAGATGGTATGAAGCATTCTGAGGTGGTAGCGAATATAAAGACCAAAGATAACGAGACGACGTTGCTGGTGGTGGACCCAGAAACAGATGAATATTTCAGGAAGTTGGGGGTCATACCAACTGAAGCTCATATCAAAGGAGGTACATCCCGTCAGCCATATTGTCTTGGACATTGAGAGAGTTGTATAAAAATTGGTGCTGGAAAACTGTTATCTGATTGATTGGGCACGGTGTAATACTTAATTTCTCCTGTGGTGGCACTGCAGGGAAATTGAACACTTACTGCCAGGTTTCCCCACAGATTACAGCTGATCACTGGGGGTCCCAACAGGTAGACATTTTTGATCAGGTTATTGTTAAGGGACCCTTCCAACAAGTAGGGATTGTCCAAAGCGGGCACCCCTTAAAGTTGTAATCATTAACTTATTCTTGTAGCCGCAGCTTTGCGAATCCAAATTAAATTTCCTCCTGAAACCTGTATGCTTTGTTTTCGTCTTTAGGTGTAATCCCTCAGTCGCTGACCAATGGAGTGACCAAAACACAGGTCAGTATACATGGTTCCCAACACTCGCATAATGAAGGAGGGGGCATGTTAAAAAAAAAACAGGAATAAATCATCAAAAAATTATTAGGGTCAGCGCGAACATGTAGCTGGGAACCAGAGTTCTAAAATAGGAACATCTTAGGAGCAATTTGGGTCAAAAGTAGGGACTTTCCCTCCAAAAATTGGCGCCTGGGTGGTAGGAGTATGAAGTCCCGCCAAAGAAAATGATCAGATATTTGTCTGATTGGAGAGAAGTTTTTGTGTCTCATGCTATCCATATTTTGGCCTATATGAGGTGTGGGCTGTGCGCGCACTGTAGCTTCCGCCATTGCGGGCTTTTCCCTACTTGTTTGGGAAGTAACGAGTCTCTACACTTGTAAGAGGAACTTGCTATTTTTATGCTTTCGTTTCATAAACAGTCTCTGCCATATATTGAGAAGCGCCAAGTGTAAACCCCCACCCTGCTGAATCCTGGGCGGACTCCAGGCAGGAAATGTTCAGCCATTTGCCAAGGCGCTGATTATTGAGCGTGTTGGGTGTATAACTCCAGGCGAGCAATGTGCTTACACTCAGCAGGCGGCTTTCTATATCCCATAACCTGTTATACAGCCTTCTGCCTGTCACACAAGCTTCTCCCCCCTGCAAATGATCGCACCAAATCCTTCAATCTATGGGATTGTCTGCAGCTTCTGCTTTCAGATGGATTAAAGGAAATTTGTCAGAGTAGAGACCTAAAGGGGATAATATTGCAGGTTCTTCTACTTCTCATGATGGCGGTCAGCAGGTTGAAGATTAGCTGCTGACAAAGGAGCCCATATTATTAGCCCCCTGTCTGTCATGAGGCAACCAATAGACGCAACGCTTGACTTTGGTTGAGAGAGCAGGCCTCCGCTTATCAGCTTTTAACATAATGATCCATATGAAATAGGGATTTTTAAAGCAGACAACTCCTTTAAGGCTTATAGGACAAAATCTGAGTTACGGTTTTTTTTTTACAGTTCAATGGCGGCTCCTCAACTTCTTCATCTCACAGTGATTTGCAGAGCCCCGACAAAGACTCACAGGTAATAAAAGCTTCCAAGTCCTTTCTATGCTGTGATCGCATGGAGCAGTTGATATGAGGTCATTTGAGACCGGTTCTAGCAGAGATCCAAAGGCCACAGTCTGAAATATCAAAACATATATTTGCCAGCAGCTTAGCATATGTATAGCCAATATAAGCAAACCTATACAATAAATACCCACATGCCAATAAAAATAATATCTACAGCCTACCTGGCTTGAACAGTTATGTGTATATGTGGGTACATCGATGATGTATTTTGTGATTTGGATCCACACAAGGTCTGAGAACACTGCACAAATCAGAAAAGGACATGTCCTCACAATCTCTCAGTAGTGCAGCCTCAGGCTGATATTCTCTGTACATTATTGAATATATTGGCTATATATGTAATATTAGATTTAACTAATACTGCCCATTACACCTTTTGTGTTGCAGGCAGGTGACCTGATCGAAAAAGATCCTTTTGAAGAGAGCGGGCTACGTCTCAGCCCCACAGCAGCCGAGGCAAAGGAAAAGGCCCGCGCCAAGAGAGCCAATAAAAAAGCTCCCCCAATGGACTGGAGTAAGAAACACGAAATTTTCAGCAACTTCTGATCTTGCCTCCCAAGACATGAACGGTCGGGATGAGAGCGGTCGCAGGACTCAAACCCCTTTCTCCCACTAAACACTGTGTATTAACCGGAGCGCCGGAGGATTAAAACCAACTAACGATGTCACCAAACCTATATCTGTTTAACCATTTCAGCTATGTGGCATTTCAAGGCATATAATGTTGACTCTTCAGTGCCAGGCCACATATTATACCCTCACCAGCATCGGAGGACGGATCTGCCCATGGTGTGTTCTACGGGGGCATTATTGTCACATGGGTGTACTGGGGGCTTCAAAGAAGACTGGAATGTAGACAGAGAAAGCAATGAATTCTGGGAACTGACAACAAGGACAACCATTCTCCATTGCTAAACCAGCGGGGTCCTGACAGCTGCATTGTCCTCCTCCTGTGTTTATAAGACTGTTTCCTCATCCTGTCCTGCGGTTCCACCAAGGATTAGGATGTATGATTTCCCCCGCTTGGGACCACTCAGATCATCATTGAGATCTGTCACATGTGCCCACCCTCCATTCGGGGCACGGACCCTGGCAAGCTAGAAGTAGTATCATTCACTAACAAAATAATCATTCCAAGGAACCTTCTCCGTGTGATCGGAGGATTGCACAATTTCTTCCTGGCAGTCACGGCTCTTGCTGCTAACTCCTCCGGGTAATGGAAAGTAGCGTATCCGAATCATGTTGCTGACAGCAGCTTATAGTCGTTGAGCTTACGGAAAAGAAAAAACCCTCAGATTTGTCTTTATCATCCTTTGCATTTAGTGCATCAGGAGGGGGGGGGGGTACAGTTTGGGGCTCAAGGAATAGGCAGAGTATTGCACGTCAGACTGTCCCGTGGGGGTCACACATTCCTTGCTGCAGCCCAGAACCGCTGGCTCTCGCTTACCCAACTGATGTGCACATGGTTTGAGTTAAATGGAAAAATAACTCGGCTCGGCATCAAGTCACTCAGCAATCTGCCACTGGGATTTAGGATTAGTATACCCGCGCTTAGCTGTCAGAGACCTATGCATAGATCCAAATAACATGGAAGTGAGCCATGATGTCACCTATAGAAGTCCGAATGAGATTAGATTAACCCTTGAGGGCATAACTTCTTTTATATCATTGTTGCTGCCAATCACAGCTCTGCTCTGGAGATTCGGACTGTCCTACTTTTTATGACAACTGGTTGCCCCCTTGCTCCAGGGCACAAGTCTGCGTACTGGGGCAAATAACCTTAAGCATACAGGACTGGTTGCTCAATTGAACGACTGAAGATCGTTTTTTGTAGACCAAGCAGAGTATTGTTGCAGCAGCTCTCCACCATTAGGGGACATATTGAATGAATAAATAATGTTAAAAGCGCCTCCTTCTCCCACGATAGATGTTCTTTAAGGTGCTAAATCAAAAATTCCAAAAACATTTGGCCTATTTACTTTCACTGAATAATCTGGCCTTAGCTGCAAGGGCTGAGCTGTCAGGGTAGTAAGCCTGGATCTTACGTAGAAGCTGAGATTTCATGTATGGCCTTAGACATTCACTCTAATTAAAAACCCTGCTCTACGTTAATACCTCTTATGTCCCAGATTAACAGGCCGGTGAGATCATGTTGTCCATTTGAAAGCTCCTCTTACAAAATATATAGCCCACAGCCTGACCCAGGAATGTGGTTTTAATCACATCAGGGGGGGGATTAGGTAAATTCTGGCCAAATAAAATATCTTTTTACAATAAATCTTCATGAAAAACAACAACAAAAAGAAAAAGTTTTCTTGTTACATTTTTCTAAAGCGATGCTGCCCCCTAGTGGCCAGAATGAAAATGCCCCGTTTTTGTCAGGCAAACTTTTTGTCAGCCATTGGATAATATAATATGTAGTTATATCGTGCAATCGGGGGAAAAATGTATCCAGGAAGCCTGAAATCTTTATTATTCAGACATTTAAAGTCTCTCACGTTCTCAGACTACGACCAGGGAGTTGGAGGAAGACATAATAAAAGGTTTTCTGATGATAATTCCAGATTTGGCACCAGTAATTATCCCATATACCGGGCTTGTTTATATTATCCCTTGCGGTCAGACGTCATTACAGGGGACGCACCACGATCTGTCTGATGCTAACCACGTTGCTGCGGTTGTACAGATATTGCTGGACTGGTCTAAAATAATTCTGTACAATTTTGTAAATTACGTAAATTGAACCCTGAGTGGAGATCTCGGACGGCACCGGTGGAGGTGATTTTTTTATATACACGTCCCTTCATCAGCCTATGGATATGATGTATTAAAATCGATTGCGGTGTTGCGGATCCAACTCAAGTCCAGGCCCATCACTCAGTATTCAGATCAATCCCCATGTCAGCGCTGGCAGTCAGGTAGAACTTGATCTCAACATTTAGCGATTATTTTGAGCTCACTCCCCCGCTCAGCTTTTAGATTGGTACAATCTTTCAGGATTTCGCTTAATCCTGGTCCCATCACTCAGCATTCGGGCTGTGTGCAATCTCATCAGGGTATTCATGTTGATTTGGTCCCATCACTCAGCAGTCAGGTGGCACTCAATCCCTTACCCTTCATTTAGCTTAAAGAGGATCTGTCACCAGTTTATTAATAATTGTCGCTATGATGATGTGTGATTTTTTTTTTCAAAAACGTTTATTTGCAGTTATGAGCGTTTTTCTAAATATGCTAATTTGGCTATACTTGCCAAATGGGAGGTGACTCTTTCTTTTCACTCTGGGCGGTGTAATGTTTTCTGTATGACTCTGTCCAATCCGCATACAGCTTCTCCCCTTCCCTGCCTGATCATATAGTACACAGCTTCCATTCCCGACTGTTTTAAACTGGAGATATCTCCGGTTGTTTCACAGCTAGAACTGTATTAGAATCTCCTCTTTTATATAACACCAGAACCACTGCTCTAGGTGGTCCACAGCCTGAGATATGGCTATTTGAAGTGATCCCCTTCCCTCCAGCCTCAGTCTCTCACACTGTGTGAAGCAGCTTCATGCGGATAGGACAGCGTCAGAGGCAGTGAAGAGGCTCCGCCTCAGAATTGCTGGTGGTGACGCCCACTTGTCTAGCATAACCTCATTTGCATATATAGAAAAAAGCTCATAACTTTTAAAATAATAAACTTTTTGGGACACAATTTTAACTATTATCAGTGTGACAGCGCCTATTAGATTAGCTGGGAGATTGGGCAATACTAAACTAGTGACAGATCCCATCACACAGTATTCAGCCCAGCATGAACCGATCACTCTGCATTAAGGCTGTGTGCGATCTCTTCACATAGTATTCAGGTCGAGCGTGATCCCATTACTCGGCGTTCAGGCTGCGTGCGATCCCATTACTCGGCATTCAGGCTGCGTACGATCCCATTTCTAGGCGTTCTGTTTGATCTTAGTCCCATCACTCGACATTCAGGCTGCGTGCGATCCCATTAGTCGGCGTTCAGGCTGCGTGCGATCCCATTACTCGGCGTTCAGTTTGATCTTAGTCCCATCACTTGACATTCAGGCTGCGTGCGATCCCATTACTCGGCATTCAGGCTGCGTACGATCCCATTAGACGGCATTCAGGCTGCGTGCGATCCCATTTGTCGGCGTTCAGGCTGCGTGCGATCCCATTACTCTGCGTTCAGGCTGCGTGCGATCCCATTACTCGGCGTTCAGGCTGCGTGCGATCCCATTACTCGGCGTTCAGTTTGATCTTAGTCCCATCCCTCGGCATTCAGGCTGCGTACGATCCCATTAGTCGGCATTCAGGCTGTGTGCGATCCCATTACGCGGCGTTCAGGCTGCGTGCAATCCCATTAGTCGGCATTCAGACTGCGTGCGATCCCATTAGTCGGCGTTCAGGCTGCGTGCGATCCCATTACTCGGCGTTCAGGCTGCGTGCGATCCCATTACTCGGCGTTCAGGCTGCGTGCGATCCCATTACTCGGCGTTCAGGCTGCGTGCGATCCCATTACTCGGCGTTCAGTTTGATCTTAGTCCCATCACTCGGCACTCAGGCTGCGTACGGTCCCATTACTCGGCGTTCAGGCTGCGCGCGGTCCCATTACTCGGCGTTCAGGCTGCGCGCGGTCCCATTACTCGGCGTTCAGGCTGCGTACGATCCCATTACTCGGCGTTCGGTTTGATCTTAGTCCCATCACTTGGCTCTCAGGCTGCGTGCGATCCCTCACTCAGCCTTTATCTTAAGACCAATCCCATCACACAATATTCAGGCCGAGCGTAATCCCATCACTCTGCATTTTTATGTAGCAGGATCTAGACTAAGCTGTGTGGCTAAAATGAACATAAGCCATTATATGGAGAGTTTTTGGAAGTTGACTTTATTTTTACTCAGAGTAACTCAATTAATCAGACGTAACCATTCTGTTGGTTTTATACCAGAGATCAGAAAACCAGCTTGATGCATAAGACTAGCCGTATAGACTGGCACGTGTAGGTGGAAAGGAACAGGAGAACCGGATATCTTCACCTTTAATCGCTGGATAACACGGTCCTTGGGTCGGACCATAACACTCTGGACTGCTCGGTGGAAATGGCGTAGAACGTGGACTGAATCGTGGAGACGGCATGTTATGCGAATGGATTGACATATGAAGGAAACGGCTGTCGGAGCGCGAGGTCGCTGATGATGATCATTTTTAACAAACCAATGGAATTTTTTTTTAAATGGACCTAGAATTATTTCAAGCCTTGTAAAACCTGACCACTGGCAGAAACGAGGCTAATGCCTATGTAAACTACACCACATCTCATCAGTATGGCAGGCACGGACTGGGTAGGGGCAACAGACTGCATACGCCCTTAAATGCTGCCCCCTGCTGGTAGAATGTGAGGTCTGCGGTATAGTTTTGTATGACGGACAGTATAGATGGAAGACCTCTGGACTGCACATGGCCAGGAAGCTGCCTCTATGTAGCTCTGTTTGGAATCATATTTTTGTACTTTTAAACCTGTAATTATGTAAGGCACATCTGATAACATTTATCTACGACACAACATATTGTAAACTGCTATGTGCATAATAAAGGCTTTCCCAAGTACGGGGGTTTTATGCGTGATGTCACCGATGATGAAGATTGAGCAGGCATCGTGTGTATCCCGACCTGAGAACAGAGCTGTCAATCACATATTAAATGGGTATTCCCATCAACATTTACGGTACATCTTGTGGTGGTGAACAGGGGTCCCCCGACGCACGTTTGCCGAATGTAAAGTGGTTGCATCGGCTGCCATAAAGAGATACATACATGAACATGTTGTGCCACCCCCCACCCCGTGATTTTTTTGGGGTCGCACAGGATTAGGAAACCATGGCTGCACTCTTGCAAAAACAGTTAAATTAATGGGGCCTATACTTTGTTACAGTAGATTAAAAGGGATGGTCTATTTTGGACAAGCCCTTTTTGTTAGAAGGGTTCCCCAGTGAT
This sequence comes from Rhinoderma darwinii, assembly GCF_050947455.1. Taxonomy (NCBI): domain Eukaryota; kingdom Metazoa; phylum Chordata; class Amphibia; order Anura; family Rhinodermatidae; genus Rhinoderma; species Rhinoderma darwinii. Next base: position 136,212,529 of record NC_134692.1, on the reverse strand, counting down.
CGGTTGTAATCTATAGGAGAACCTATAGAAAGTGTTTGATATCCCTACAGCGCCACCACAGGGAAAATGAGGTATTACACAGTATTCTCATGTAAATCAATGGGCTGTCAATGTAACACACGGACACGCTGGGTCCTCCAGAGCAAGAGATACTCACCGTCTATGTCTGGTATTGCAGTTCAGTCCCGTTCAATGGAGCCTAGCTGCAATACCAGACACGACCCATGGACAGGTGTGGCACTATTTGTGGAAGACAGCAGACATTTTTTTTCCAATCCTGTACAACCCATTTAATATATGCACCAAATAATGTAGATCAATATATGTGAGCCTTTATTTCAGCGCTTACCTATAATGGCGATACCCCCTTAAGAATTCGGCCCGTGTTGCCTATAGCAACCGATCAGATTCCCGGTTGTATCTTGAGGTGATTTGATTGGTTGCTATGGATAATACTGACAAATTTTATGCATTAGGCCCAATCTAATTTGCTATATCAATTGTGAGGTAAAATGGGGAGCGGCTTTTTATACAACACACAGTTTATATAACACATGGACGGGTCCGGGGCGATAGGTCCTAAATAGGCGACCCCCTCTATGACCTAATAGGATGTGGACTATCCTGATAGGACGATCCCTTAAATGATCTAGTGCATCAAATAGAAGGACATTACACAACATAATAAAGATATAAAAAATAAATGTTACTTTTATTTATATTATATAAATATACGCTACAAAAATCAGTATCACAAGGACTGTAGAAATGGGGCCCATACTTGGTTACAGTAGATTAAAAGGGATTATCCACTTTGGACAAAGCCTTTTTTGTGAAAAGGGTTCCCTAGCGATCAGCTGTAATCTACGGGAGAACCAGCAGCAAGTGTTCAAAATCCCTGCAGCGCCACCACAGGGAAAATTAGGTATTACACAGATCTCATAAATCCATGGGCTGTGTATGTAATACAGGGACAGGCCTAGGTCCTCCAGAGCGAGAGATACTCTTAGTAGACCCCCCATTTATTAACGGTTTTCAAAACCAGACAACCCCATAAAATAGAGGTAGCCGAAACCTGTTTTCAACTTGTAACTTCCAAGGCTATTCACTTCCTTCTTTCCCTCTGTTCCCCCGTCTGAGGGCCCGGGGCCCCATCACTTTTTTATATTTGCTCCAGGACAGATGTCTCTGTTCAGGCAGTCAGAGCATCGGGGGGACACCGGGAGGCAAACTTGCTGCCCGAACCCGACCAAAAGCCAGTTGATTTCGCTCCAGAGATCCCTATGGACACAAATAGGTCACATATCAAACCACGAGTAGGGATGTGGTGACGTTACAAGACAAAACACAACCATCAATGTGACATTTTTCTTGTAGGACTACTCTGCTCCACGTTCTGTCTCAGTCTGGATCCTCCTGTCACGACGCTGCCACATGCAGCCCTGTCCTCACAAACATTATCTCGAAATCTGTGTGCTTCTAAAATACTCTGTGCTGCTGTGGAACCCTGCTCCTATAATTATCTAATTCCCAACTCACCATTTGCCCGTCCTCAACTAACATCACATGAGTGGACAGACCTCTCGCTAGATCCACAAGATCATCACCCTCCTCTCCTGAAATGCTCTGTGCTGCTGGGGCCTTGCTCATTCTAACCTTCGATATGTGACCTCACTTTTCTCTACCCAACCTCGCTTATATCACAACACTGCAATTCAGCAGAGATAGTGAGGATGGGCAAATAAGACATGTAAACATTTATAGCCATCTTGACCCTCACCTCGGCAGCCAGTCCTCGAGGGCCACACGTGTGCCTTCAGGGGTCTTGGTTTCTTTTTTTACCCACTTCAGTCTGTTGGAAATACGATGCACGTGAGTGTCCACACCTGAGGAGACAGCAGGCGGTTCTGATCCAGTCACTTTCCATGTCAATGTAGTTTAATAGGGTCATACACGTAACTTAGGTCCTGACCGCGTGAGGCCCACATTGAACAATTATGCGCAATCGTCCACTGGATTTCTTCGGTACCGGACTATCAAATCATTTTACACATAATCCGGCATGGGACTAAAGTTGACCATATAGGGGAGTCGGGCGAAATCGCTGTCGATGGGTCAAAAACATTTGTATGTGTATGGCCATCTTAAAGGGTAATTAAACGTTCATAGTGACATGTCAGAAGTTTTGATCGGTGGTGGTCCGAGCACTGAAACCCCCACCAATCGCTAAAACTAATCGGGTGAGCAGTTGGTGTACGGGCCCATAGACTTATTGAGTCCGTACACCGTTTCCTTGGCTCAGCGCTTACCCGAGCGTTTCTGCCGCTTAATTTTAGCGATCGGTGGGGGTCTCAGCGCTGAAAGTTTAGTTTCCCCTTTAAAGGGGTTTTCCCATCTCCAACAGTTTTGGCATATCCACAGGATATTCTATAAAAGTCCCATAGATGCGGGTCCCACACCTGGGATCCCACCTACATCTAGAAGGGGGCCCCCTGACACCCGTCCAACCTTCTGTCGCTGGACTCTGACCACTGAGTAACAAACTGGCTGGGAGTACGGAATCAGCCGAGCTACGTGGTTTCCGTAACTCCCATTCACTCGACGTTCACAGAAATAGCGGGAGAAGGAAGGACGGGGGTCAGGGCACTCTGTTGTAGAGATAGGTGGGGGTCCCAGGGGTGGGACCAGCATCTATCTAAACATTTTGGAATATCCTATGGACATGCCATAAATGGGCAAAATTTTTGTTTGTTGTAATCTGAATTACCTGGATTTCTGGACTATAAGGTGCCGGATTAAAGGACTTTTACTGGAAGGCTGAGTTTAAACACCGATTCTGCATGTAATTCAATTAACTCCGACCAAATCTAGGAGTAACTGCGGTGTGTAAATGATCTGTAGAAGATCATCATAAATAAAATGTATCTGAAGTGAAATAGGAACCTGCCAATGTCAGCAACCAGTAGCCATTACTATGCTTACCAATGCCAGACACCTTGTTCCAGGCAATATCCATAATTAGATGAGCCATTTTAGGTCCCACCCCAGGAAGCTTCACCAGCTCTGCTACATTATCAGGAATGTCACCGGCGTACTGTTCCTGAAGTATCTCTGTCGTCTTCTTGATGTATTTAACCTTGTTCTACGATAACAAAACAGGATGTCACTTATTCCAAACTGAAAAGAGTTGTCCCGCCTGGTCCCTTCTCTGAATGAGGACAGAGTTGTGCAGCTGAAACAGCGATGATTAGCTGCGATCGCCTGGGGAAGCTTCTAGCAGCCATACATTTCTCCTGAAGCGGCCACTGCAGGACAAAAGTGGTATTGCATAGCGCCAAAAGCGATTTACACCAAGGCCTCCATAAACATGGCGTTCACACCAAAAATAGCCATTACTCAATTACACTACAAAACTGATGTTATTACGTTAGTAAATTACACCCCCCCCCCCTCTATCAGGGACAATCATGCCAATCATTCAGTCACCTTCCAGAATCCCACTGGATAGATAAGTTTCCCCAGCGTCTCCTCATCGGTCTTCAGTATCCTGCCCACCGTTAGTCCATGTTCTCGTAACTTGGTCATAGCTGCGGAGGTCACGTTGTCCTTCGTCTGGCTGGACAGCATCAAGGACAGCAGGACCTGGTAGCGCATCGCCTATAAGGTAACACACTGGGAGAATCATCACTACAGGATCCGAAGTCCAAAAAAGTACTACAGAGCATCGTTGAAGGCCTCGAACTGCTCTAGATCTCAAACTCCAGTATTTACTTCCAAGTAAGGGGGGGGGGGAATTGGACTGTCCCCCTTTACAGTATGAGGGGGTATAGTTAATGGCGTCTATAACTGGAGATGGGCAGGAACATCCGCACCCCTCCCCAGATACCCCTTCTGCCTAACTCTGCACTGTGTCAGCCATCTACAGTCTTCCCGTTGCGATTATACTCAGTGTCAAAGCTGCTTATCTTGGCTCATGCAGCACAGTAAACCTATTATTCTGTCATTAGCCCTGATAACGCGGTGATAACATCCAGTTTTGCTAAAGGCTGATAAGCAGGTGTTCCCCCCTCAGTTTCCTCCATCTATCAGGAGAACTTGGGGTCCCGTGATCCCCGTTTAGCAGCTACGCATTTGTGTGTCACTCTCCATTGTAGTCTATGGAAGATACAGAAACAGCCCAGTAAGTGCTCCTCGGTTCCTCCATTTGTTTGTGAATACAACTAAATAAGGGTCACGAGACCCCCCCCCCCCCTCAACCGATCCGACAATTACGACATATGCAAATGTCCCTCATCGTAATACCCCCTTATCTTATCTACAGCGATATAATTTATTCGAGTCGAGCCGTATTCTGCATCGTCATTGTGTAGATGTACAACTCTTGTTCTTTTATGTAAAACATCATGGAAGAAACCCGAGGAGATGCTGGGGGTTGTGGTGATCTGGGTAGACTCACGCTACACTTGTCAAGCTGCAGGTGGGGGGATAGGAGATAAGGGCCCACCTTTACCTGGAGCCAGGCCTACATGATGCCATACAATATATATATATATGTATTATAGATGTAACGAGTGAATGGTGCCAGATATACATCAGGTGCACATAAATCCAAACATAAAGGGATCTTATATAGCTTTCATCTAGGTAACGTAGTGGGGGGCTTTATATGTTTTTACTGGCATTCCAGCGAGGAGCCAATAAAGTATACATCTGCTGCAAGGCATCTTCAAACACATATAGGAATGACACAGTCCTCGCCTGGCTCCAGCGTGTTTGCAGAATGCAGCTCCTTCTTGTATTGATCAGAATATAGTTCCTGCTGCCGGAATCATGGCCGATATTCTATGATGTACGTCGCGCTTGTAGTTGAATTTATCACATTGCAGACAGAACGGCCTCTGGCACAGGGGTTGCAATTGCGGCCCTCGCTGTACTGCAGACAGTTGCCACCATCTGCTTAGAATATGTGTGCGGTCCTGACATAGCTCTCCGTTGAAAAAAAATAACCTACTGGAAGACTAAAGGGATTGTTGGGTCCCCCCTCCCGTTATCTCTTTGGGCTGACACAGGGGAGGGGTCTCCTGCTCAGCTGCCCCCTCTAGTGGATAAAGCTGATCGCTGCATCTCAGCGGTCTACAACTCCATCCTGATATTAAAAAAAGGTGTCATGGACTCTCTTGTTGGCCAATTCCCAGCAAGTAAAATCTGGAGAACCCCTTTGAAGTGGTCGTCCAATCAAGGCAACTCCTGTCCAAATGGCCTATTAGGGTATATGGACGTCATAGAAGGGGGGGGGGGTGACCCGCTTGGGACCCCTCTCTATATGCGAAAATGGAGAGTTGCTTGGTAAGAGCGGCTCGTACTTTAGCGGACCCCTGCCCTGCATTACATAGGTAGCCACTTGGCCAAAAAGCATAAAAATAGTCAAATCTTCCCAAGTGCCTGATGTTTTGGATTTTCTGCCATCTAGTGGTCACTTACGGTAACACATTTAAAACAGGAGTTGGCTTCCTCATGGAAATACAAGCTCATTTAGCCCCCCCGAGTCCCCCATAAACAGACACAATCGCAATGGCCGAGTATGAATGGTTTACTGTAATAGGGAGAGCAAGATAAGCAGCTGCCGAACACATATGATGCCGCTTATCTCTAGAAAACGACGTTTGGGAATGGTAATATGTTACAGACATCTGGGTAACGTCGGGCTGCCCCCATAACTATTAGATCAATCCTCCTGAAACTAAAGAGATTGGGCCGACATTAATCTATTGTGTATGGCCAGTTGTGATTTATACGGATATAGATGAACATTCAGGTTAATAGGTTTCTAGTGAATTCAGGCCGCGTATGTGGAAATTATACGGAATGTGGGTATTGGGAGAGAATTCTATCTAACATTCTATTGCGCCAAATTTATTGTACCAGACATCTCGCAGGTATCTTACACCATTGATCAATCTCCTCCACTGTGTGTACAGCGCGGCTATATACGAGGCGATACCTGCGGCTCTGCGTTCTGATCAAAACACTTCTCTGCCCCCATCTGATCCACTGGGGCATCACGACGGCTCCTCATCTGCCGGATGTTCTCCAGGTGTTCCCTCCAAGTCTTTGGCTCCCATTTGAGTTTCTTGTCTGTGTCGCCCTCCGCCTCATACTCCACCTGTATCCTTCTCTTACCACCCGCCGCTCCCGGGGACGAGGCCTGACCTGAAAACAAGAGGATTATATTTACCTGTACAGGGAAAAACAGCAATGAAGGATGACAGGGAGTGCGCCCACGCGTGCAGGCGATGGTGACCGCAGGCGGATCTCCCCTTTATTGCTGTACATCCGAATCTCCGCTACTGGGACGCTGTCCCGGCGGTCTGCAAAATGTCCCGCTGGTCGCTGCATCCAAACAGCTGATCGCTGCTGACTGCAGCAGCGATCAGAAGAAGGCAGGAGTCTTGCGGCGGTGTTCTCACTGCGATCAATGCCGGCCCGGGAGTGGACCAGTCCAGTCATCTGACCTGTCACCTGACCTCACCGGTCAGGTGACTGGATTGGTCCACTCCTGGGCCGGCATCGACACCAGTGAGAACGCCGCTGCAAGACTCCTGACGGTGAGTGAAAGCAGAGCGGAGAATGGCAGCAGTAGGTCCGGCTACCTCTACCTCTGGCAACAATGTGGCACCTACAGGGGGGCTGTGTCTGGCGCCATCTACAGGGGGGCTGTGCCTGGCGCCATCTACAGGGGGGCTGTGCCTGGCGCCATCTACAGGGGGGCTGTGCCTGGCGCCATCTACAGGGGGGCTGTGCCTGGCGCCATCTACAGGGGGGCTGTGCCTGGCGCCATCTACAGGGGGGCTGTGCCTGGCGCCATCTACAGGGGGCTGTGCGTGGAGCCATCTACAGGGGGGCTGTGCGTGGAGCCATCTACAGGGGGGCTGTGCGTGGAGCCATCTACAGGGGGGCTGTGCGTGGAGCCATCTACAGGGGGGCTGTGCGTGGAGCCATCTACAGGGGGGCTGTGCGTGGCGCCATCTACAGGGGGGCTGTGCGTGGCGCCATCTACAGGGGGGCTGTGCGTGGCGCCATCTACAGGGTGGCTGTGCGTGGAGCCATCTACAGGGGGGCTGTGCGTGGAGCCATCTACAGGGGGGCTGTGCGTGGAGCCATCTACAGGGGGGGCTGTGCGTGGAGCCATCTACAGGGGGGCTGTGCGTGGAGCCATCTACAGGGGGGCTGTGCGTGGAGCCATCTACAGGGGGGCTGTGTGCGTGGAGCCATCTACAGGGGGGCTGTGCGTGGAGCCATCTACAGGGGGGCTGTGCGTGGAGCCATCTACAGGGGGGCTGTGCGTGGAGCTATCTACAGGGGGGCTGTGTGCGGAGCGATCTACAAGGGTGTTCTGGTGGATGATTTTTCCATTGCCCGGTAGCAGAGTTACACAACTGGAAAAAAAAAACCCCATCATGTAACTCTGCTACCTGTCCATTGAAAAGTCATCCACCACAGGGTCTCCCTCTTGATTTTCATCGTTCTCAGCTTTTTGGTTTGTCCTGCAGCTGCCGCTGTGATGAGCGAATGTTATACCCAAGATAGGAAAAGTAACACAAAGACGATATAACCGGATCCATAATATCAGTGATATCCAGACAGTCCAGAGATCCGCAGTAGGATCTGCCCGTGATTTGATGTGTTAATGCGGGATATTGGGCGTGGTTAGGGGCGTGGCTTAAAATGTCCCTCTTTTCCGAATTCAAAAGTTGGTAGGTGTGCTGTATGTAATGTACAGTAGCGCACCTGGATCTCATACACAGCCTCTACCTGCGCACTGCGCCTGGGTCTCAGCCTCTACCTGCGTCTCAGCCTCTACCTGCGCACTGCTCCTGGGTCTCAGCCCCTACCTGCGCACTGCTCCTGGGTCTCAGCCCCTACCTGCGCACTGCTCCTGGGTCTCAGCCTTCTTCTTGCTCTTTCCTCCTCCTCCGAGTATCTTCCTCCCGCTTCTAGTCATCCTTCCAGCGCTCATTGCCCCCACGGGCTCAGGTAGCCCCCGAGAACAACATCTCCCAGCAACCTCCTCTTCCGTTATGCAACATGTGACCTCCGAGGTGGGTGGAGTCAGTGACTGAAGGGGCGGTGCTTACAGGCCCTGAAGCCGAGAGCTCAAGTAGAGAGCGCTGGCAGGACGTGCGGGTGACAGGAGGGCTGCTGAGCTCCAGGTCTGTCCGGGGCGTCCTGCGGGGGGTGATATGACGGGGGATGTTGGGGGTTTTAGTGCTTTTTGCGCCTGTTTGTTGCGTGGCTGCGCGTTATCAGGGTTGTTTACGTTGTGTCCGCTGTCATAATGCGGTTAGTAAGAAGTGAGCGCTGTGCACATTGTATTGTCTTACATTGCGTTTGTTCTGCGTGAGGCTCACACTTCCATCCGCTAATGCAGTGCTCTGCAGGCGGTTGCTAAACTACAACTCCCAGCATATCTTAGAGCATGCTGGAAGTTGTAGTCTTCTAACAGGTCAGTGTCTGTCAATGGGACCGTTTTCCGAACGAGAAAGTATTAATAAAATATGCATTGAAAACCTTGACCATGCTTGCTATCAGTGAATGGAAACAATCTGGTTTACATCAAGAAGCTGAGAGGAGCTGCTGCAGCAATATGGGGTGTTCTCTCTCTCTCCCTCCTCCCTCTGCTGCTACACCTCCTCTTGGCGTGCACCCCTGCTGCCGTGGCACCTTTCCGCCTCACTTAGTGTTCATCCTATAGCGGCTGCTGCTGTGACACCCCTTTGCGGGCACCTCAACACCTCCTGCTTCTCTGAGAAGGGAGAGCTTCATTATAATCTGTTTTAAAAAAGAGGTTCTGCAGCAGCTAGGATGGTTTGAAAAAAAAAAGTTAACGCGCCGGTTTAATCAAGCGCTGGAGTTAATTAAATGGTGTTCTTAAGCTGCTGGTCTTCAACTTGTGGCTCTCCAGCTGTTTAGAAACTACAACTCTCATCATGCCTTGACCGCCACAGGCTGCTGGGGTGTGGTGAGCGTTGTAGTTTCCCAGCTAGAGAACCCCAGGTTGGAGACCGCTACCCTGTCGATTTTTTGCTCTGCTATGTATTAAACCACATGTGTAGCTCCGCCATGACCGATGTTTGTGTTCTCACAGGACCTCCCAATTCCTGCAGCCATGGCGAAGCAAATGGGACGAGACCCCGGCCTGAAGGAGAAGGTGAAAATGTTCCTGGGATGGGGACCGTCACGTGGAAAGTCCAAACATCCGGAGTGGCGGCAGCCGGAGTACATCATCACGGTGGAGTTACTAAAAGTAAGGGCTGCAATAACTTCAAGGAGAGAGGAGAGACCGTCCACTGCGCTTCAAAAGTGTGAAAATAATCTCTTATGCTGAGATATAAGCACTTTGAGTTACAGGCCCGAAGCCTGAGGCTGCACTACTGAGAGGTTCTGGTGACATTACCCTCAGGTGCAGTGTTGTCATGGAAACAGTGTGTGGCTCCAAATCACCAAATATATCCTCCTCTACATCCTTCGTAGCGTGGATAGCGGCCGTTCTGTCTATATATGTGGAGACCTCAATGTATCTGGTGATGACCCACGCAAGGACCACGACAACACCGCACCGGACCGAGATCAGAAGGGACGTGATGTCATCAATCTCTCAGTAGTCCATTTATAGGCGGAGGCTGCAAGTGATTATATCTTCACTAATATGAACCTCGTTAGCCGTGACCACCAATCAGAGCCCTGCTTTCATTTCTTAGAGGGTTTGTTTCATTAGAGACGTGCCGTCTCGTGACGGAGATGATCGCCGCGGGTCCGCTGCATAAAAATGTACTGTTACGTGGCCCGCGCAACTGCACCAGAACCAGAGCTGCTCTTACACAGCGTCTCTGTTCTGGCTCGTATAGGGGGGTACCAAGCTGGGGACCCCCTCTCTATGAAGTCCATATGCCTTAAAAGGTCATTTTGTCAGGGGGTCCTTAACCCCTTCCCACCGTAGACGTTTCCGGTTTTTTCATTTTAGTTTTTTTTTCACCCCCGCCTTCCAAAAGCCATTACTTTTTTTTTTTAGTGTTCTGTCGCTATAGGATTATTTTTTTTTGTGGGACGAGTTCTAGTTTTTAATGGCACCATTTACTGTACCATATAATTACTAGGGTGAAATTAAAGCAAAAATAAATAAAAAGCACATGGGGCAATGGGGGTACCATAGGGAGTCACCCCCTTCTAATGGCTTAAATGTCACTGTGGCATTGACTGTGGCATCTTAGAGGTTAAACGGCTGGGACAGTGTTGTCTCCGGCCATTAGTGCAGGGTGTCAGCTGTAATATACAGGTGACACCCGCTGCGGTGTATGGAGCAAACTTAACCTGTGAGTCCCCTCATACACCCCGTCCCCTCCCGACTAGTACAAAGTTATGTCAAATGTCAGAAAGGGGTTAAACTGTTTTGGAAAATTACAACCGGAGATTGGGTGCTATAGGCAACAAGATCAGATTTCCTGTCCGTATTGACGTGTCGGCCCCTATATCTGTACGGTCACACTCATCATCTTGTACGTTTTTCTCTGCCAGGAGCTGAGCGCAGAGAGTGCGCTGAGCATTCGTATCCGAGCCATGAATCAAATCTGCGAGCTGGCAAAAACCAAAAAATTTGAAGATGTAAGTGTACACTGGGAATTATGGATAGTTTTCATGAAATGTGCCAATGTTGTAAGAATGACTGGAGCTGCAGTGTAAAGCATAAGGGAGAAACAATGCATGATTTCAGACTTAAAACTGAGCCCTAATGGGCTGTAGAGCTAAAAAGCGATTTATCTTTGTGTTCATTTAAATACGCTTCTATTGAGCTTGTGGTGGGTTGGTCCTTGCACGCAGAGCTGCAGTGTACAGCATGGGGGAGAAGCAGTCCAGTAGCAGTGGGTTTCAGACTACCTTATGTTCCAGTTGACAATGCAGACAGATTAGAGTCACAGATAATAAATATACCACAATGGAGGAACACCGCAGAAAACCATGAAGAAAATAAGCCGCAGGTATCATCCATAGTGTAATAGACCCATTACTGGACTTGCACTTTAAGTGTTAAATGCATTGTGGGTAATTATTTTTTTTTTTTCGTGGCTTGTTGCCGTCTTGTCCGTATGATCACAGCACGCCGTGGAAGCAATCTGGAGATCTGTCGCAGATCTACTGGAACCGGATCAGCCAGCGGAGGGCAGACACAACGTACTCCACCTATTGAAGAGTCTAATTCTGGGACAGGTACAATTCCTACATCCATCTGCACAAATTTATGAAGGTGTTTTTGGAGACTGGTCTAATGTATGCCAAATATTTAACAAAAATTCTCCAAAAATCCTAATTGATTGAACTTCTCAGCAGGTTGACCGCTTGGGTTTTCTCCGCGCTCATTTCTTCCGCGTTATAAAGGATTACCCCAGTAACGAAGACCTCGTGGAGAGGCTGGAGGTGTTCAAAGCCCTCACCGATAATGGCCGAGACATCACCTATCTGGAGGAGGAGTTGGGTAGGTATTAAAGGGGTTTTCCCATATTAAATATTTATCACCTACCCACAGGATATGTGATAAAAATCTGATCCATGGGACCCGCACCGATCAGGAGAACGGGCTTACCTTGTTCCTGTGAGCCTCATATCAATGGAGCGGTAGTGCGCATGTTCGACCACTGCTCAATTCATTTTTATGGGACTGCCGAAGATGGTGCCCAATAGAAATGATTGTGTCGCTGGCCGAGCATGCGCGCTACCGCTCCATATGAGGCTCACAGGAATGGCAAGGTAACTCTGTTCTCATGATCGGTGGGGGTCCCAGTAGGCTGACCCCCATCCGATCAGGTATTTATGACCTATACTGTGGATGATAGATGAAGGACCTACACCTATATCGATAACTGGGTTTACCCGACCCCCTGCTGCACCTGCAGGCTACAGATTTCAGGCGTGTGATTAGTGGAGAGGGGGTTGTGCATGAGCGCGGCTTTCTCCATTCTGTTCAATGGGAGTTCCAGAAACAGCCGAGCAATTCTTGCTCGGCTGTTTCCTTAACGTCCATAGAACAGGATGGGGAAAGCCACCTTTTGCACTAGTCCCCGCTTTGGAATCGGCAGCCAGCTAGGTGAAGCGGGGGGTCATGTGAACCTAGTTCTGTCCCGGTCCCAGAGCTAGGAGACCCACATCTATCAGACATTTATGGCATATCTCATGGATCGGCCACAAATGTCTACGTTGGGAATAATCCTTTACGTGTTTGTATTGACTGACGGTAATCTGTATTCGTTTCATTCCAGCCGCGTTTGTCCTGCAGTGGATGGAGGTCGGCTTGTCTCCGGATTTTCTGCTTGTGCTGGTGAATCTGGTGAAGTTTCACAGCTGTTATCTGGAACATTATATTGCTCCTATGGTGCAGTGAGTATTCCTAGTATCTTTATCACAACGTCACCGGACATTCAATGTATATTCGTTTACAGTATAGTTTGTTTTCTGAGCCAAATCGTACCGTATATATCAAGTTAGATGGTATACTGGTTGTCCACTACCAGACAACTGATGACCTATCCACAGGATAGGTAATCAGTGTATGATCGGTGCGGATCAGACACCCGGACCCTGCACCGATCAGCTGCCTCCAGGCACCGAACATCCATGCCGGAAGCAGATGGCTCCAGTCACGGAATAGCGGCCGAGCTGTAGTACTGCGGCACGGCCTCTATGCGATGTACGGATCTAACTGCTTGCGGCTCCGTACATTGTATACTGTGCAATGACGTCCAGTGCCTGCAGGCAGCCGAAGCAACGCATTGGTGCGTGGCCCGGGTGTTGGAGCTGCACCGATATACCGATGACCTATCCAGTGGTGGAAAACCCCTTTAATCACAATTTTATCAATCTCTAATCACAGAGTGTCCCTCTGGAGGTCCTGTCCTGCATTACACAGGCCACCCATTGATTTGAATGGGCACTGTGTAATACCTAATTTTTCCTATGGTGGTGCTGCAGAGAAGCTGAACTCTTACTGCCAGGTTTCCCCACAGCTGATCGCTGGGGGTCCCACCAGGGGGGACACTTTGTGATATACTTGTCAAGGGACCATTCTAAGGGTTCTTTTACACAGCCCAATATGGGCCATGAAAACGAGCGCCGATCAACGAGACAGCTTGTTGATTGGCGCTCGTTTGCTCTTTTCACCATAAGCAATGATTGGTTATGTATGGGTAAGAGTGATCATTACTACGATCGTTCATTTCCATTATGACGGCATTTTATTGGCCGCGTATATGAGCAGATTAGTCGACAAACGCTCATTTGCCCGTGTAAAAGGGCACGTAGGGATTGTCCAATGCAGACAATCCTTTTACTTGTATCCCAGAGTTGCATTCACAAACTTTCTGATTGTTTTATTGGAAGCAGTCAGCAAGTTTATCAGAAACCGTTTAGCTGTTCAGGGTCCACATCTTAACTGATCATATATTAGGGTGGCCATAGGTGTTCATAAGCATGAAAGGGTTTTTGAGATTCGGAGATCACGTGATATTAAAGGGGTTGTGTCATGATGACAACTCTTCTCCATATCGACATATTGGGGCATATAGACGTTATAGAGGGGTCCCTCGCCCGGGATCTCCGTCATTGAGCCAGAACAGAGCTCCTCTGCCTGACTCGAACGTCCTTCCATGTAATAGATGGACGGCTCATCTGCAGGGGAAACGTATGGCCAGAGAAGGTTTTCCTGGCAGAATGAGCTGTTTGTTGGGAGCCGGACCTGCGATCAACTGATCGCTGTGGTGGTTGTGATCACTGCAACTTAACCCTATATAATCAACACTGGGGAATAGATTTAATACGTTTTGTTGTATTTTTAGTCCTCATACACACAAACGTGCTTTTGCAGCCGCAATTCACCCGCAAATCTGTTGGTGAATTGCGGACACATTCGTTTCTATGGGCTCATGCGCACGACCGTGGTTTCCACGGTCCGTGCATTGGCTTGGAGCCCGGACCGCAAAAAGATAGGACATGTCCTTATACGGGCTGCATTTGCGGGTGGCCCGCGGATGACGCTCCGTGGCCGTCAGTGCTGCGATCACAGGCCGTGCACACGAGGCCTTTATGCTTTCATACATAATAGGGCTGTGCAGTATTTTTGCTTTTTTAATGGTTTTTGATCTTTCTCTTACAGAATGATTTGTCTGCTTTGTAATCGGACCACTTCTTACAATGATATTGAGGTCAGTGGTTTAACTCCTTGTTTTTACTGTACGCGAGGCTCCTGTGCGCTCTACTCCTTTAATAAATATAGTCCTATGATCTGATCTAATTTATATTTGATTATGAAGTGAAATTCCTTTAATCCGGCGTTTTATAATCCAGAAAGACCAATAGTCCAGCGCAACGTCTACAAGACTAGAAGCTGAGACGACCAATGGAAAAAGTCCTCTGGTTGTAAAAGACTGGCCACATTTTATTTAGGGGTTTCTTACACTTTATCTGCGATGCCTGATAATCCAGAATATTTGATAATGCTGCCCCTGTTGGTCCTTGGTGATACCAGACTAAAGGAATTTTCCTGTAATATAGGCTATTCCTTGACATCTGCAATGTATTTAAAGTGGTTGCGCCTCAGTGGACATTTATCACCTATCCATGGGATAGGTGATAGATGTCTGATCGCTGGGACCTCCATCGATCACTACAACAGTCATTGGAGAAAGCAACTCTTGATCTGGAGGAACCAGTGAGTCCGTTGAAATCAAAGAATGTCCCACAAAACGTAATTTTGGGAGCATTCGGGGCTGGGTCATGACTAGACCTCCAGCCTGTCACTGGGGAATCTAGCAAAAATAATCGATTGAGCTGCAAGCCCAAAATGATGTGATCCTGGTCGATTATCACTAGAAATTAATAGAAAGTGTCTTCCCAGGTTGTATGTTTTTGCCGTATATATGTATTCAAAGGGTTTTTCTGAGACTCTAATATTGATAGCCTGTCCCTAAGATAATCGATCTAACATCTTCTTGCACCCCTACCGATCAACTCCCTAAAGGGGGCTGTACCCTTCATTGTTTACCAGGCACAGCGCCATACACTTGGTAGTGGCTGTGCCTGGTACTGCAAGGGAATAGCACTGAGCTGCAATACCAGGCACTGCCACTACCAAATGTACAGCGCTGTACCTGTAAGCAATGAAGGGGACGACTCCTTCACTTAGTTGATCAGCGGGGGTGTCTGGAGTCGGACCCCCACCGATCTGGTATTGCTCACCTATCTTAAGGATAGGCCATCTATATTAAACTCCTGGAAAACCCCTTTATGGATTTTGTTAATAAAGAAGCTAATATTTGTGGTTCTTCTAGGTCTCTTTGAAGGTCTTGGATGCTGTGGTTTGCTATAACTGCCTGCCGTCGGAGAGTATCCCCACTTTTGTCATTACCCTGTGCCGGACAATCAACGTCAAGGAACTTTGTGAATCTTGCTGGAAGGTGCGCACTGTCCGAGTCAAACTATCGCAGCTTCTTTTTCGGTGCCTGTAACACTGCTTAAGATTGAATGTTGCCATATCGACTTGGCTTGGGTTACCCCAGCTCTCTACATGAACACCTCATTCTCCCCTGTTATTTATAGCATATAGCCATTTAATTCCAGGTTGTGCCCTATTATACAAAGACTTGTTCTCCGTACTGAGTCCTGAAATGTTACAGGGTAGAACAGTAAGTTTCAGCCCCTTTTGTGTAGAAATAGACAAGACTTCTAAAAAAAAAAAATGTAAAAACCCTTTGAAATGACTTTTTTTTTGTTTTTTTATATTGATATTCTATACTTGGGATAAGTCATCAATATCAGATCGATGGGGGTCTGACTCCTTTCAACCTGATGATCAGCGGCCCGGTCCCTTCATTGCTTACCAGACACCGCTCTGTGCGTGTGGTAGTGGCTGTGCCTGGTACTGCAGCTCAATCCCATTCAAGTGAATGGGACTAAGCTGCAGTACCAGGCACAGCCACTATCGAATATTCGGAGCTGTGCCTGGCAAGTGCAAAGAAAAGGCCAGATCATTGTGGCTTCTTCAATCCGCTGATTTGTGGGGGTGCTGTGAGTCGGACCCCCATTATTAGTAAATATTCTGTATAAGTATACTGCCATTTTATCTGATGTCTACTACATATTGTTTCGTACAACACGATACCTGACCCATAATATGTACCAAGCCCATAGGTCGCAGTTTGAGCCTAGAGAAGTTGTCGTCCCACCAGGAAATCTTTTTGGACTGTTTATAGATCTGTAACTGAATGTTTATAATGTTCTGTTTTCTTGGGGTTTTTGTTTTTTTTGTCTCTCTAGCTGATGAGAAACCTCCTGGGAACACATCTCGGTCACAGCGCTATTTATACCATGAGTCGTATTATGGAAGACAAGTAAGAGCCTTTCGTAAAGTGTACAGGGATCGATCATTATGTGCACCATGCGGTCCATATGTCCTATTGGGGTACATGGATGTCGTAGGTTGGAGTTTCACCTCTCAGGACCCCTTTCTATGAGCAAAAACGGAGACTCTCACACATAACTGCATCCAACCTGCCAGATTAAAGACGTCCGTGTATAACAATCAGGATATCTAATAATCCGGGTTCTATTAATTCCCACTGATGCTGAATTAAAGTAATTTTGCAGGAATAAATACACAACAGATATTGTCTGGATCTGCTCCCTTGAATGTAGCAGAGCTGCAGTACGAGGCGCAGCCGCACTCCCAAATTTTACTATGCTAGATAAATATTAGGTCAGTGAGTGCGGCCGCCCTTCGTTCTACTGATCGAGGAGGGGGGGGAGACCTATACCTACCATTCGCATGAGGAGGGGCCTTCCATGTATATTTGCAGTGAAACCTCGTCTGATGATGATTTCGGATTATGACTCAAATATTCACTTTGTTCATGTCTTTTCAGAGTCTATTCAGAGGACGCCCCCCTTCTGAGAGGAGCCGTATTCTTTGTCGGGATGGGGTTGTGGGGCGCACATAGGTTGTTTTGTTTGAAGAACTCGCCAATATCTGTGCTCCCCTCTTTTATAAAGGTAAATGGCTACAGATGGAGCGGACTTTGCAGTCTAGTCTGTTTCAACCTTTCTGTCTTGGGGATATTTAGTTATTGCTCACAGCTCGATCCAGAAATTAAATCTGATTAAATCCACATTTTGTATTCATGCTGCTAAAAGAAAGTCTCTTGGTTTCCGTTCAGGCGATGAACTGCCCAAACGCAGTGGTGTCTTATGAGATCATCCTGTCAATCACAAGACTGATCAAGAAGTACGGGCGAGAGCTGCAGGCAGTCACGTGGGACGTTGTCCTGGATATTGTTGAGCGGTTATTCCAGCAGCTTCAGGTAAAGCCGCATATGATTTTGACTAGACATAATTTACCACACATCCATTTACTAGTGCTATGATCGCAGTAATAGTAAACTCCTAAAAAAAAAAATAATGAAAAAAATTGTCCCCCTGAGAGCAACACTTTATATACTTACCTTGCACAGATCCTGAGTTACATCCTGTATTATACTTCAGAGCTGCACTCACTATTCTGCTGGTGGAGTCACTGTGTCCATACATTACATTACTTATCCTGTACTGATCCTGAGTTATATCCTGTATTATACTCCAGAGCTGCACTCACTATTCTGCTGGTGGAGTCACTGTGTCCATACATTACATTACTTATCCTGTACTGATCCTGAGTTATATCCTGTATTATACTCCAGAGCTGCACTCACTATTCTGCTGGTGGAGTCACTGTGTACATAAATTACATTACTTATCCTGTACTGATCCTGAGTTATATCCTGTATTATACTCCAGAGCTGCACTCACTATTCTGCTGGTGGAGTCACTGTGTACATAAATTACATTACTTATCCTGTACTGATCCTGAGTTACATCCTGTATTATACTCCAGAGCTGCACTCACTATTCTGCTGGTGGAGTCACTGTGTACATACATTACATTACTTATCCTGTACTGATCCTGAGTTACATCCAGTATTATACCCCAGAGCTGCACTCACTATTCTGCTGGTGGAGTCACTGTGTACATACATGACATTACTTATCCTGTACTGATCCTGAGTAACATCCTGTATTATACTCCAGAGCTGCACTCACTATTCTGCTGGTGGTGTCACTGTGTACATGGATTACTAACATTGCACTGATCTAGAGTTACAGCCTGTAGTGGACTCCAGAGCTGCATTCACAATTTTAGTCTTCACCGCTCAAATCTCCTAACATTCTCTGCTTGTTCAGTGTCTGCGTTGTGGTTTTTATTCTGCGATGTATGCACATTTTACGGTAAACCAATTTAGAATAAACTGTCTCGCTTCATCGTGGGAGCTCAGCTAGGTTGTTAGGGGTGGGTCTATGTTACCGACTTGGAAACCAGCTATAAAATACTGGCAAAAGCGCAGCCTGTTTCTCAGATAATACTACTGCTGCTATTTCAGATGCTGCGGAGTCCGGAGTTGAGGGCGGCCGTCCACAACCTATTAACGTCTGTAGAGGAACTGTATGAGCTGAGTGATTTCCATGGTGACGAGGGGAGATTCTTTGATCTTGTGGAAAGAAACTCTGATGAGCGACCTGTAAGTTCCCGTCTATAATTTACATATTGCCAAAGCCGCCGTCCGTCATAAAGAAATGGGATTATTAAAGTTTTGTTGAAAAAATATATTTTTAAGGTGATATTGATGCAATTTCGGTCGCTTCACAGGCAGCGTCTGTTGTGAATGTCATAACGTACAGAGCCCAGAGCATTCACCCAGGGAAGGAAGGATGGGTGCATGACCTGCAGAAATTGATGGACAAGTATTTCAGGTCTGTATTTTTGGTATAGTTTGACATGGGTGACCTGTGAGGATGTTCTGTACCGGTACAATCGGCCCATTTCATATTGTCCAGTAGATATTTGATGCGGCTGGATGAACGTCCTGTTGTAATACAGCGGATTATGCCAAACCTCTACGAATACAAAAAGGCTACAAGGTTTAAAAATTTTTTTAAAAAAAAGTCCATTCACTGACCGCATGCAGAGATCTTGGAAATGGGTTTTTTAGTATATAGATAGAAAATGTATATTTATTATAGACCTATATAGATAAAATAATAAAAGGTGTAGTCACCCCCTACCCAGTCCCCCACCGCTCCCACCTTGATGTTTCCGGTCGTTACCCAGCTCGAGATGACTGGCTGAAACGCGTCGTGCGCGTGAGGCCTCTGAACCCTTTTAATCTAAACTATAAAGTGAATACAATGTCTTTTTTGTCCTTCAGGAATGAGGCTCGCTGCGTTGTGCGTATGAAAGTCCTGGATGTTCTGTCCTTCACCCTCAGCATTAATAGACAGTTTTACGAGGTTGGTTTCTGTGTTGCTTCTTAGGCCCCGTTCACACAGTTGTTTTTTTTTGCGCTATTTTTGATGCAGAAACCGCGCAAAAAAAAGTCCGAAACTGCTTCCTATTGATTTCAATGGGAGGCAGAGGTGCTTTTCCCACGAGAGGAATAAAACGTTCGTGGGGAAAAAAGCATCATGCCCTTCAGGGCTTCCGTCTCTGACCACCCATTGACATCAATGGAAGGCAGAGAAAGCGGATCTCACTGCGTTGTTTTGCCTGCGGCGCTCAATGGTTGCGGCCAAAAAAACGCCACAAAAAAATTTTTTTTTTTTTCCCAGCAGGTCAAAATCTGCCTCAAAATTCCTGACTGAATTTTGAAGCACATTTTTCTGCCTGAGAAAAAAACTGAACAGGGCCTTATGAGAACGCACTCAGATCACATATATCTTATCTATGGATTATGGATATGCCCCAGTCGGATTCAAGTGTCTTGCTTGAGCCCAATTTTTTTTTTTCCGCTTTGAATTCAACTACTGTTTTTTCATGCATATTTTGGGGCATTGACGCCCCCAAAATACGCCTGAAAACACAGCGTGTGGACATACCCTTATTCTACAGATATTCATGCCTTGTAGACTGCTGTACATGGGTAGAGCTAGACTAAATGTCACATGTTTCCTCATTAGGAAGAACTAATTGAGAAGGTGGTCACTTGCCAATTGGCCCATATCCCAGAAGATAAGGATCATCAAGTTCGTAAACTTGCCACCCAACTCCTGGTCGACTTGGCTGAATGCTGCCACTCTTGCCACTTCAACAGCCTAATGGATATCATTGAGAGGGTGAGGGTTTTTTGTGTGGCCATACTTAAGATTTATGTATTAGTCTCTACCACATCTAATAATTGAAGCTTTTAAAGGGGTTCTCCACTTTAGACCATGCCTACTTGTTTTGTCCATTGAAAATCAGCGGTTTCCAAAGTGTCCCCCAGCGATCGGCTGTAATCTAACAGTAAGTGTTCAATTTCCCTGCAGCGCCACCACAGGGAAAATGAAGCATTACAGTGTCCATTCATACCAATGGGTTGTCTGTTTAATGCAGGGCCAGGACAGTGCGGCTCCTCCTGATTCTCCACAACCATATGATCGTATTCTTTTATAAAACGGCCTTTACTTGACTCTTTGTTTTTAGGTTGTGACCCGTTCTTTGTCGTTGACTGAATCTCCCGGACAGGACGCGTCATCCCTGGAAGATGTGAAGACCTCTGTGCTGGGGCTAATGGCTATATTACAGGTGGGAATTAGCAGAGGGAATTACTCCTCTTTTATATGGGAAAGGTGATGTACTTTTCTGATGACTAGTAGTTAACCTGTAACGGGAACATGTGTGTCCTCTGTGCAGACCAAGCTGTATACTCTACCAGCAAGTCACGCCATGCGGGTATACGAGATGCTGGTCAACCATATCCAGTTGCACTACAGAAACCTGTACAGCTCTCCCATTGCCAGCAGTATTCGTCTCCAGGTAAGTACTAGGAGCATTAGAGCAGTCTTTACACTGCTGGAGCGTACAGACACGCTGTTGCAGTCATGTGATGTGACGTCCCATACTACAGGGAGGGGGGAGATAACCTCATGTTCAATGAACGGCAGGTCACACATGCAGGAGGTAAACATCAGGAGCCTGGTCATGTATGTGACTGCATTGAGACCGGCTTACAGAGGCATTTCAGCTACAGACAGCACATCAGTAAGTTACTCCTCTAACTAGTTAAACAGTCGCCACACAATTTTTAAAGACCGGGAAACCCTTTTAACATTTGTTTTTTGTCCCTTAATGGTTGTAGACTGCACTGATGTTTCATCCATAAGTCCCATGGCGGCCATTGGATGAATATCAAAATGGATTAGTATTGCTGTGGCTTACGACTATTGAGGGACAAAGGAATTTCATGTGTAATTATATAAGAGTGTTGTGTTTGGATTTATTTTGCTGCAACTCGACAATTTCAGCGATACAAAAAATAAATGTATAAGGCAACAAGTGCTAAACAAATCTTACAGCGCTGACCTTAAGAATTCATCACCATTTCCCTGCTGTTCGCCGCATTTCTGCATGATGACCTGTCATCTAAAGTGGCAACGCATTAGGTTATCTGACCGGCCAGTCACGGCCTGCTGTAATTGGTTTGTTCAAAGAAAAACATGGCTGCTTTCTTCAGTCACATTCATATCAATGGAGCTGAGCTGCGATACCAGATACAACCCATGAGCAGATGGGCCGCTGTTTTCTTATCTTGGACAGCCCCTTTAATTCCAACTATTTTTGTTCAGAATTTTGTTATTAAAGTAGTCCTTATTTGTAACCTTTTTTTATTTTTTTGATAGGTATTTGATTTCTTCTTATTGCTCCGAGCCGACTCTCTGAAACGCATTGGTCTTCCCAACAAGGATGGAGCTATAAGGTTCAGCCCGTACTGCCTCTGCGATTCTGTGTAAGTGGCGTAGTAGAAACCTTGGACACCTTAAGAACCTTTCTTCCCTTTAATCTTTCATGTTTGCAGAGCAAATGTGAAGTCTTGCTGTGTATTTTGGGTAAACCTCTTCTATTCTTGTGTCCTGTAGGAGTGAGCCCGAGAAGAGGGTGACTGACAGGAAATCTGGTAACCTGTCGCCCCCTGCTGGAAGTCCCAGCCTCTCGTCCCAGAGCGGTTGTCCTCGCATGGGTTTTCTGCCATTCTCATTGTCATTTGGGGTCATCCTGCAATGCCTAAAACAGGTATCTTGTTCATCATTTATCTCCTTCGTGTTCTATGAATGTTACATTCTGATCTCTTACCTTTCATCTTGTAGGAGACGGACTGGAAAGTTCTGAAACTGGTTCTCAACAAGCTGCCTGAGTGCCTTCGTTACAAACTCCTAATCCTGTCCTCTCCCTGCAATATTGACCAGCTGTCTGCGTCTCTGTGTACCATGGTGAGCGACCTCCAAGACATCGGTCTATCCAAAACCTGACTTCTGTTATCCCCCAATAACGCAGTACTCCCCGGAGGATCGTGATTGCCATGTATCCCTTTATTACGGTAGTCGCCAACTTGTGACTTTGATGCTCTTTGTTCTAGCTGTCAGATCGAAGTGCCAGCGACCGTCTTTACAACACACCGGATGGTTTCTCCCGTACAGACCTACAGCTCGCAGTGGTTCCTGTGTTGACTGCATTGACTTCATACCACCCGTACTTGGAAATCACTAAACAGGTATGACTTTATGGGTCGCTCCACTTTGTGGCTTCCATAGAGATTGCGTCTTCCATTTACAATAGTGAAGGGTAAAGGCGAGCTCTCCAAACCTCCCTAGGTTCGAATCCTTAATTACTTTACATTGATGGCTTATTCTTGGCCACCAATGGGATCGGTGGGGTCCCACCAATCAAAGTTAAGGGGTAGCGATGATTGGTGGAGCGCCACAGCCACTTCACAGCAACAATCCTACAATTGTGACTGTGTCTGGAACTGCATCTCTGCCCATTCACATGAGCAGGGTTAAGCGGTTGTACCAGATACTGCCACACGTATGAGCACCGTCAGATACTGCAGTGAAGGCGCTGCTGCCCCCTAGTCAGCGCTGCTGCCCCCTAGTCCTGCACATCACAAATTGATGGCCAGAAAACCCCTTTAAATGATCTCACACATGCAAAATGAGCTAAAACAAAGTAACGGCCTAGTCCAAGAATACAGTAGTGGTATCACGGGTAGGAGTTTGTTGACTTGTCTGACTTTTGTTTACAGAGGGAAATGGTTCGTTGTCTGGAAACCGGCCTGATCTACCGCTGTGCCAAGCAGTGTGTGGTTGCCCTGTCTATGTGCATGGTAGAGATGCCAGCGATCCTGATTAAATCGTTACCAGTGCTCATTGTGAAGCTGACCCACATCTCCGCCACAGTCACCATGGCTATCCCCATGCTGGAGTTTCTGTCCAGTAAGTAATTTGGATATTATGCTATGCCAATGTAAAAGATGTGGTGAACAGTCGACGTGTGCAGTTTGTGATAGAATTTGCTATAGTGTGTGTTAATATTGGTCTATGGGAAATGTATTTGTATAATGGAGCCCTCTCGTTTCTTTTAGCTCTCGTTCGGCTGCCGCACCTTTACGGGAACTTTGCTGCCGAGCAGTATGTTAGCGTGTTTGCCATTTCTCTTCCCTACACAAATCCATCAAAGTAAGTATGCACGAGGACTACCACCTCCTATATAACGGCTCCCCCAAAGCTGATCGCCAAGGTCCAGCTGCTACTGAACCACATTTTATATCAGTGAGTGACCATGAAATATTTGGCCGCGCTGAGGTCAACCACTAAAATATATTTTTAATTGTTTGCTCTGATTGTTACCCCCTAGTGGTTGACATGAGAACCCCTAGTGGTTGGCATGATACCCCCATCATATGACACATCTACTTGACAATACACCTCCCCTGTCCTCATATCGAAATATATACACACGTGCACTAGATGTATTTTGTATAACTTGTGTCTAATCTACCAATTTGAACGTCCCGTCCTACAGATTTAACCAGTACATTGTGTTCCTGGGGCACCATGTAATTTCGATGTGGTTCATCAGATGCCGGCTGTCTTTCAGAAGAGACTTTGTGCCTTACATAACAAAGGTAACTGCAGCAATTTATCAGGTTGGTGCTCCGTTATCGAGATCTCCTGTTTAGCCCACGCTCCTCTCCACCTTCCCAGGGTCTGCGCTCCAATGTCCTCCAGAGCTTCGATGACACACCCGAAAAGGGGAGCTTCAGGGCGCGCAGCACTAGTCTGAATGAGCGGCCGAAAAGGTAAGCCTTATCCGGTTCTATAAAACTGACTGTAGGATTCTTATTATTCTACATGGAACGTATAGGATTGTTCATCACTACGTCCAGGTGGCACTTATTGCATCTACTGCTTGCAGTTGTGTTGATTGACACACGCTCAGTAGCGCCGTCCCACCTCCCGGATCGTCTTATACGCGGGTGATTCCGTATATTGTGCATGCAGCCAATAGGAATCCGCGCCCACTAAGATGACTTCTCACCAGCATATGACATAGACGTTCGGAGAGGGGATGAAAAGAACACCAGGGGGCGCCATAAGTATGGGACGGCAATATATACACTCCGGAGCATTTTTTTAAATTTATTTTTCTATGGTTCGAAATCAAATTGAAAAATTAATTTTTTGCATGATCTTATAGAGAAATGTCATCTTCGGTCATGGGACAATTTAAAAGATGGACATTTACTTTAGAACATGCAACATCCTTATGTAATCGCAGGTGGAATGGCGCTGTGCCGGCCCGTGTCGTCTGACCTTTTAAAGGGTCACCGTGATCTGATATATCCTAGATGTACGTGAGAAGATCACATTAGTGAAGTCTGTGATCTCGGACCATTTATAATAAAAGTGCTCTATAGAACGATCAAACCTCTTTGGGACGGCGCTGAGATTTTGGTCACTAGAAATAATACACAAAGTCCTACCCAAAGAACCATTCAAATCTGATCACTTGTAAAGTCCTAATCCTTTTTACATGACAAACACAGCTTTTTATGTCTATGGGCGACTTCAGGCTCAGCGGGCATTTTTAAGGCTGCTGTACGTATGCGGTTCTGTCTTGGGACTTTACATACCAATATTATCAGATGTCGTGACATTTAAAAGTATGTTCACACGCAGTGTTTTTAGGCGTATTTTGGGGCGTTTACGCCTGAAA
The DNA here is from genome assembly GCF_050947455.1 of Rhinoderma darwinii. Taxonomy (NCBI): domain Eukaryota; kingdom Metazoa; phylum Chordata; class Amphibia; order Anura; family Rhinodermatidae; genus Rhinoderma; species Rhinoderma darwinii. The sequence goes on along the minus strand of NC_134692.1, from coordinate 136,187,373 downwards.
AAACAGAAGCTGAACGCCTATAAACATCCTCCCATTGAAATCAATGGGAAAAACTGCATGTAGTTCATACGGGGCGTCCTTTTACGCCGCGGTTTTAAAAAACGGAGCCTAAAATGATGCTCCGTAAAAAAAAGTAGCATGTCCCTTCTTGAGGCGTTTTTTTTGGAGCTGATTTTCCATTGAACACTATGAAAAACGCCTGAAAAGAAGCCTCATTTTCAGCTTCAAAAAACGCCTGAAAATCAGAGGCCGTTTTCTCTGAAAACCGCTCCGTATTTTCAGACGTTTTTGAGTTTGCGTGTGAACATACCCTTAATAGTTAATCACCGTATAAGTATATTCTCCGATGCCGTTGATCACTAGACGTCTACATAATTTCACTTCTGAGCCGGTGGCGCCTTCATCGCTTTTCCTGCGGCCATTCCTCTGACATGTCGCCCTCCAATCCTCGCTAGGTTTTATTTCCTTATGACTGCTTATTTCTGTTTTGTGGATTTGTCTATCATACACCTGTGATGATTGGTAATTTTGTGTTTTAAACCATCCTGACAGGGAAATCTATTATGTTCTTAACAGGTATGTTGCGGTGTTTTTACCTATCCGCACCAAGTGACATCAAGGTGCTGCCATGTGACCATTCAATGGAAAATATTTCTCCAAACTTTACCATAGTATCTCTTGTATTATTACATGTAGAGATCAATGTATAGTTTGTAGAAGAGCCTTTTCATTTTCTAAGCCATCCTTAAAGGGGTTTTGAAAGGACTGACCCATCAGGACCACCCCTGTCTTTAGGCCCTATTGGGTCTTATGGACGTCGAAGGAAGTTTTTCTATTTGGATTCTCACTATGAGCCAGAGCGGCTAACAAGCCGCAGATTTGGATTGTCCATGTCTTACATGTACAACCATTTCTTTCGCTAGCCACGTGTAATACTACATTTCCCCTGTAGTGGTCACTGCAGGGAAAATGAGCAGCTGACGATCAATTCAGCTTTCTGTCAGGAGTCTCGGATTGTCGCGGTGGCTCACATATTAAAAGGGTTGTCTTTGACTAAGACCATCCCATTATTTTTTATGGTACATTAGCTAGACATGCCAAGAGTGGTTGTTGAAAGTCTAAACTACTGGGACCTGAACTGATCCATGTCCCCATTCTGTGTAGTACTGGCCACACATGAGCGGTCGATCTCCATAGAATTAAATGGAAAATATGGAAGCCTGTTTTTATAGATGGCAACCATACATGGATCACTCTATCTATCGGCCAGCAATCACTAGCAATGAGTCCCCCTAGATTAGGGCTACATTAGCCTGGAGAGAGGGCTACAAGTCATCTCTGCACCCTGGACTCTTTAGAAACAAAACTACACGTGTTTAAGGAGTCATTGCTGCAGGGAAGTGTCATGGACCCGTCTCGACTGAACGGCTGAAGTCGGCGCACAGGGGCTTGACTAGCTGCTGTTTTTCGGCCTCCCGATTGATTTTATCCTCTAGATCACTAGTATTATCACCAGTAGTCTTTGTGACCACTTTATATCAGTTTACATGAGTTTTTAGACTGTCGACCTGCGACCCTTCACGATTCCATTGAATAAGGTCACTCGGCATTACCTTGACGTCTCCAATATATTCACAGGTGGATTTCTTGGTCTTTATTTCCTGCTGCATTTTAGTTGGTGCTGCTTTCTCCTCCTCTTCTTTTATTTGAACTGTTTTTTGTTATTTTTCTATAAAAATGGCTTTTTTGTAATTTACCAATTTCTCAAAAGGACCATTTGTGAGCTGCGGATATTGATGCTTTGAGTCTGAATAGCCGTTTATGACAAGTGGCACAAACTCTGCCGTCCATAGGTTTGGCCTGGTATTAAGAGCCTGGGTTATGACGTTGAGGCGTACGTCTGACTTTGGGTGTACTTTTTCATAAAACCTTAGGAAACCGCAATTCTCTGGTATATGATCAATAGATTAGCTCTGGTTGGCAGCCAAAGTCTGAAAACCTTGCATGGCGGCCGCAAAGAATTTAGATTCTCGGCCACAACCTGTAGACAGTCTTATGTGACCCTCTGTAGGCAGTGCCACTTTTGTAGACTACTTTAGACCTCCTCAGTCACCCAGAAAATCAGTCTAGTGTAAAACTATATAGAGGAGGGGGATACAGCTACAGCTTTTCTTCAATGTTTTAGTGAAACGGCACGATGCGGGTAATGGTGGCAGCAGCAAGCATCTAATTGGCTCAGAGCACGCTACATCGCTGACATCACACCAGCTAGACCCCGCCCAGAGGCGTAACTTGGAGCGCCTCGCCCCCAATGCAAAATCTGTAACCCGGTCCCACACCTACCATGTGCCATTTATGATGCTGGTGTCTTATGTGACAGATGGGCCTCCTCTGGCATCAGGGCCCAAGTGCAACTGCTATTTCTGCACCCCCTATAGCTACGCCCCTGAGCCCATCCTCTCCACAAGCATTATGCGGAAACCAACCGATGGAAAAGTCAAGGGTGAATTTGAGAAGTTCACATAAAGGGTCCTGAGAAGGCTCTGGGACCCTCAGCCATCTGAATACATTTTCTTTTCAGGACACTTATTGCATGTAGTACCCAATCCCCCCCCCCCCCCCTATTAACCATATACAGTAAAGTTATCGTTGTGTTGGTCTGGAATATCTGGGTGACTGTATAAAGAATTGAGGCGCTATGTGGTTTCACAATGTTATGTAAGGTCCCTCCGGCCGAGGGGACGCATCTCCATCTCAGCCACAATGGACTCCTATGATGACTCTGCTGCTTTTTTTTCCTTTTTGTTCTCATTTTGCTTTTCGCCCTCATTTGTCGCATTTATTTTCTGTTTTGTTTTCTGTTTCTCCCTTTCTATGGTGTACCCCCAATTACGATCTCCACGGGCCTTCTGATGTACCCACTCTACACGTCTTTACACTGGTGTCCACCTTCATCCTTTGTGTGGATGGGGGTGAATTTTTTTTCCCCCACTTCTGTGAAATATGGGCTGGGCGGTGGGCATCGTTGCCCCTTTTTTTTACCGTCCCGCGGGTTACTTCTTGAACGGGTAGCTTGAAGCTATCCAAACAAACCAAGCCGGGCTTGAGTGACTCCTCCCCAGTGAAGGAGATGAGAGACCTTTCCAATGCCTTTCGATCTCGCAGCATCAGTGTGTCGGAACGTGCTGCATACAGGTATAGGCGGTCGGGGGGAGGGGGTTACACTGCCCTTTCACTGGGATACTTGAATGCATGCCAGGGAGACTTGCATGGCAAACCTAGACACTAGTGCCCATTCTCTAACCATCCCAGCTATCCCAAAGCTGGAGAGCCCTAACACACCCAATGCACGTCTTACGTACTGAAACTATTGCAACAAGTAGACGAACTTAACCCATTTGGTGAAGACAAGAGTGCGATCTCGGAGCATCACGTAGGACAGGAGATTATGATCTGTAGTCCTGTTGGTTGAATAATGATCCATGACCTATTTTATCATATGCCATGGGCCATTTTCTGGTGGTGGTGTTGGTGGTGGTCCGGCTGCACTCTTCTCTTGGGGTGGGTCAATGTAGACTAAAATGTTCTATGGTTGGTGCATGACTCGTTCCTATTAAGATTGAGACAGGTCTGTGGATCATGACTTGGGTTATTCCAGTATTATCTAGTTGCTTTGGGTTTGACCCATTGGATTGGCCGGTCCATGCTTGCAGGTGGCTGAACCTGGCGTGAAATCCACTGCAGTATCAAAATTCTAGAACTTCAAGAATATAGCCCAAGGAGTTAGGCAACTTTGCAAATACTTTGCTTTACTTGCAACTTAAACGCCCTTCAAGTCCAGATATACATACAGAATTCTGCTGGTTTACTGTAAGGATGAAGGACCTCACTGCAACCCCTGCTGGTTCAGTGTCTGTACTTTCTATGCTTTGTTGCATTCACTCTCAACACTGTACAATAGGCGAATGTAGAAGAGCAACCTCTCTCGCTACGCAGTACGTTATGGGATCCCCGAACTTGGCGGTTTCCATGCGGCTGACTTTTTGTATGGAGTTCTGGATAAAGAACACGACCTGTTGTAACCAGATCTGTGCCAGTAAAGTATTTGTAGAGTTGCTCAAGGCCAGATTATTAAAACGAGAGCTCCCCTTAAAGGGAAAAACCAGCAGAGTTGGATAGATGAGGGTATTAGAAGGTTTTTGGAGGCCATCTGGATGTGCAGTCGGTTTTGGCGGCTACACTCGGCTTTTCCAGGGTTAAGTCATGCTCCTACAGACCTGCCCTGAAGATCTACCGCAATCTAACACGTCGTCGTTTTGTACAGCCGGATGCAGACCTCCGTGACCAGCTCGAGTCTGAGCTCGGCTGACGAAAGCTCCATGGCCCAGGCTGACGATAGTTTGAAAAATCTTCACCTCGAGCTGACGGAGATCTGTCTAGACATGATGGCCAGATATGTCTTCTCCAACTTCACTGCGGTTCCCAAGAGGTAAGACCATAAGAGACTGAAGTAGTCACGGCCCGATACTGCCTGGAAATACTAGCGACGTAGAGTACATAGATCGTCACTCGTACCTCCGTCCACATGGAGCAATGATCGGTAATGTACGGGGACAAATGATCGTTATTACGATCGTTCGCCCCCCATGCATTCGCTCTATGTTGGCACCAGGGAGATGTGCTGCCATCTACTGACCATTTTATTGGCCGCCTAGATGATGCAATCCGTCGAGCGTTTGCTCAGTCATCGATCATTTCCCCGTTTACACAAGTCAAGTATCGCAAAGGAGCTGGATGAATAGTCCAATCGAGAAGGGTCTTTCTTTAGATTCAATAATCCTCCAATTTGATCCAATACTCTTCGAGACCTTTGTATATGTGATGACGGTTGCAATGGGTGGGTTGTATTTGGACGTTTTTTTTCACATTTTAAAGGGGTAGTCCAGTATTTAAAAAAAACATGGCTGCTTTTTCACAGGTTGTGAGTGGTATTGCAGATCTGCCACACTCACTCCAATACAGCTGAGCTGCAATACCAGACATGACCCATGGACAGGTGTGGCGCTGTTGGAAGAAATCGGTCATCTTTTTTGAATCCCCTTTGTTAGAACTTAATTGGAATCCACCAAAGTTTTGTTAGGGTCCATCTACTGCTGTCATTATGAAGTAATTTTACGTGCCGCTAATGTCTCTGTTGTAGGTCTCCAGTTGGAGAGTTCCTCCTGGATGGGGGAAGAACCAAGACCTGGCTGGTTGGAAACAAGTTGGTGACTGTGACAACCAGTGTAGGGAGGGGGACACGTTCACTTCTTGGCTTGGATACTGGGGACGTCCCAAAAGAGGGGGATGGTGAATTCAGGTAATGGCGTGTTATACATTTACCACACAACTGGTTACGCTGCCAGTTTTTCCTTTCCATGTTCCTCACGATCCTCTGTGCTGCTGTTTTGAGCATGTTGCATTGTTTTTGAGATCTTTTTGAAGAACATAATGGTGTCTCTGTTTTCCATCTTGAAGCACACCCATGCAAACCGAAGCCAAAGAAGCGCCCAAGATCGAGCCGCTGTCGAGAAAGCCGGGTATGCAAACGCCACGTCACAGAGTCCGCTCCATGTCTGGTGAGCTCACTTCATTGGGGGGAGAACTCCTCTCCCTTTTATGATTTTCATTTCGGGGTGTTCTGAAGGTGCGGATCATCTTCTGAGAGCTGAGTACACCAGGAACCATGGGACAGATATTGTGTCACTGTAGATAACCCTATAGCTTTTCCAGCCTCCTATTACTACTGGTTTCCCTTCCCGGCAATTGTCTGCTCTGCTGCTAGTACCACTGTTGGCATTCGTCCTCCTGCACTGGTATATACTGGAGGTCACTGGTCAGCTCTGTTTGTACAGAGCCGGCCATGTTCACACGCAGCATTTTTGACAGTGCAGTAAAGTACCGCGGCGACCAGATATTACATTGTAGTGAGTGGGGTTTTCTCTGGATCGGATTATAAGGAGGGTCCAGTGTTTTCCACCACATCGAGGATCTAGAGTGCCTCCTCTACCTTCTGGTTAAACCACAGACACCCAGACTGCACCCATTTAAAGTCACTGGGTTAATTCGGGTGCCAATGGTGTCGGTTATACCAGGAAACCTGCGCTTCCTATGACGGAGCGGAATGACTGAAACGCCAATGCAGGTGTGAACAAGCCCTAAGAATCATGATGTCCTTATCCGAAACGCCTCTGGGACCACCTGTCGGGAAACAGGGGTCCCCAGATGGCTGTTCGACATTCCTATCCAGCCGAGAAGTGGTGGAAATGCATACGAGGTTCTATGTGGAAGTCGGAGAGTTGCTCGATCAATTGTCTCCATAACTCTTAAACTTGAGCGGAAAGTGGCGCACACCTCCACCTCCCATATGTGGCTGCTATGTCAGGTGGTCCAGGTTTCAGAGGTGGGATAGGAACCCAAATGTTTTGCCCTGGGGCCTCCACCAACCTTAATCCGGTTGTGTATATTCTATTTGCACGAGTTGCGGCTGTCACGGCACGCTACGATATTGCAATATATTTACATGCAGCTCTGTGCCGCACCATTGCTGCCATATGTGCCATTATACAGGTGGGCGTACTGGCCTAGTACACTGTAGTAAGAAGGATGAGCTGAGCTTTGCCTTTCCATGGCTCAGTTAGTGCCAACCATGACTTATAAATGCCTGACTACCTGCAAGGAAAGCAAATGCAGTACAATTGTTGGGAGAGGGACTGCTCGTAACTTCACGTTGCAAATCTGAAGCGTGTGATCGTGTGGAGCTCGTTGTCGTAGTTGCTGCTGTTGCGTTTTGGTTTGCGAATTAATACTAGTGATATTTAACCCTCAGAACTTGATTTAGACCAAGTTTTTGCTTTTTTTAATCCCTGTTACCTGTTGTCGTTTTTCTCTGTTTTTTATATTCGTCCTAGTTCTGTAGCGTTTAACCTTTTGCGATCTGTTAATAACCCACGTTGTCTGTGCTCAACGGATGGCGCCTTATTGGTCAACGCTATGACACAAAAGATTAAAGCATACCTATTGTAAAAAAATATCAAGCCTTAAGATGATGTAGTGGAGCCAGAAGTGTTGCGCCTAATTGACATATATGGGTCTGTACTCCGCTTTCCCTTTAATTTCTCTGCAATGTGCTCAGTGGGCGGGCTCTGCCGGGGGTGGGGGTGGAGACATTTACTCTGGCCAATCAGATGTCTCCGCTCTACTGCCCACCCCTTCTCTTTCACAGCATGCAGTCTCTCACACAGACGGAGGCAGAGACCCTGCAGCTGCATACCCCCTCTCTCCCCCTTGTCTGCGTTAAGTGACCGGAAGGTTTCTGAACATTTACAGGGTGCTTGCAGGCAGTGAATGGGGAACTACAGGCTGCTGGAAGGTGAGGAAGATGCCTTGTTGTCTTAATGAGCTACAGTACAACGTTTCATGTATCCACTACTAATAAAGTATTACTGAATTAGGCCAAATAACTAAAAAAATAATTACACGATAGGTATGCTTTAAGATCTCTGCTTGCTTTCAATCAATTAAACTATAGTTTGTTCTGCTGTCCTGCTTACAATGTAATGTTTTTCAGGTGGTCATGGACTTCGCGCTGGATCTGAAGGCCTTTCACCTGGTGGAGCAGGAAGCCGAGCGGACAAGATTCCTCGTAGGATACCGGTGAAGAAAGAGAAAGCCACGTTGGCTGATTTTGTTCCAGTACTGACACAAGGTTGGGCTGAGATACTTGTGCGTAGACCTACAGGTAAATTAAACGTGTTTTTTGTTTTTCATTCTAAATTTAGAAAATAAACCAATTCCAACCTTATAATTCTTTTATTTTTTTTATTATGTGTTGTATTTCATTCAAAACTGAGAAATGTTGAAAAATCTTCAGAATATATCAGCCATTGTCTGTGTTTCTTACAATGTTGTCTATAAGGCAACTGTCTGCAGCAGGAGCCCTCCCCCACTAAATGTAATAGACAGTAAATCTAAGCTCCTCCCCCTTTACCAAGTTGCACCTCATTCTGCTGCTAATCAGCTGTAAATGGAAGGGATCAGAAGGAAGTTTATGGCTTTGTTCTCTGCAATATCTGTGTGACTGCCTACAATGTTTACTTTTATCGTTCGTGTCTAGGTGTAGTGTTCCTTTAAGCGAATACGTTTTTATGGGTCTTGACATTTGCAACTCGCGTTGTATTTACGCCATGTACACAATTAGATTATTTTGTATGATCCTATTAACGGTCTGTGGTTCTGCTTCCGTTTTCCCAGGTAATACCAGCTGGCTTATGAGCTTGGAGAACCCCCTCAGCCCCTTCTCTTCAGACATTAACAATATGCCTCTCCAAGAACTGTCTAATGCCCTAATGGCAGCCGAGAGGTTCAAAGAACATCGTGAGACCGCGCTGTACAAGTCCCTCTCCATGCCCGCCTCCAACCTGACCTCTGCCGCAAGTAAACCCACCCTCCTCCAAAGATCCAACACAGGTAGGTGGACGCAGGAAGCGGCATCCTGGATAACGTGGAGACACCCCCCCCCCCCCCCCCCCCCCCACTCCAGTCATCCCTAACATAAAGGATAGCTCCGTGCTTGTCGGGGCATCGCAGGTAACCGTTTTAAAGGGCCAGGCCAATAAAACATGACCATTTACTATAAAGTCCTGGCTCCTACCTTATATATATATTGCTGGGTAATGCTTTTTGCAATTGGCTTCATGGTGTGACTATTGGTTACAAAATTACTTTCACATCAACCGCTAGGTGAAAATTCTCTTCCCAGCATTCATTTAGTCTGACTAAATGAATCACAGGGTATTCCTAAACTACACTATTTATCCTGACACCTTGTGTTGCCTTGATGACTAGCGTTTAAGAGGTTGTCAGGGATAAAAAGGCTCTGCTTTATTTTCAGAAACAGCGCCACCTTTGTCCATAGGCTGTGTCTGGTATTGCAGCCAAGTCCTATTCAAGTGAATTCTGCAATACCAAGCACAACCCATAGACAATTGGCGCAGTTTTTTTTCCCCCAATCCCAGACAACCCTTTAAAAGTGTTCTTTTGGCTTGGACCTTGGTGAGTTGCATTATGGGTAATGTCGTCAGCTGAATGCAATCCATGGTTGTACTCGGAACTCCCAACTTGGTTTGTAGACTGCATCCCGGGTCGGTCGGCTTGCGTATGGTCTCCAAAAACAACCTGGGATTTGAATCCCCCATGGCTGCCCTCCTCAAATTTCCCATAATTCAATACTCTCCATTCATACTTCCAAATTGGAAGTGCATTTTAAAGGAGTTTTGGTTATTAAGGCTTATTAATTGTATAATGAAAAGTACTGCAAATTTGAAATAGACTTCATTCACGGTTTTCGAGATCTCTGCTTGCTATCAGTGAATGGGAATGATTCTATGGACATCCAGAAGCTGAAAATCGGCCCTGATCATGTCCAAGTGACACAGGTGAAGGACTCGTCGGTGTTTCAGAGCTCTTTCTTTTGAGGAGCCTCGCACCTGTGTTCCATCACTTTTAGCAAGCAGAGATTTTGAAAATGTTGAGAAATTGAAACCGTGTGTTTTTCTGTATACAAATGAATGAGCTTTATTTAGATAAAACCCTGGAAACTTTTTAAGACTCCTTGCTCCAGCAAAATGGCTCCATCATGGCAACAACTTGCAATCTGCTTTTCCTCTCCCATTGCAGTGGCTTCTATCTCTCTCGCCTCCCAGTCCAGTGGTCAAGGGAAGCTGCTTAGGAGCATATCCTGGGCAGGTATATATACACAGCAGAAAGGATTCTGCAGAACTTGTATGACCCATTTGACGTGTGCCTGTATATTAACCAGATATTTGCCAGATTCATCTGTTTTCTGTGTGCTTATTGCTGTTAAAGAGGGAGATAAAAAGCCGAGAACACATTAGCGGCATGGGCGTCTTGTTCTGCACGTGACCTGGCTGGCCTGTCCTGCTGTGTGGCGCTCTAGGTAGATTTAATGAACAGTCTTTAGCAGACCTCACCTGAGACTGCATGTTGACTCGTGCCAGCCTGATCCCTAAACAATATGGCAGCATTGAGGGTGGCGTGGAGTGATTACTAACATCCATCCATACTCACATGGACTCCTCTGTCTGATCTGATGTAGATCGCTTTCTTAAATCAACAGGTTCCATATAAAAGAATATCTGCTGAAACTGATGGTGACCTCCATGTCTAATCATGACTTAAAATGATTGTCCACCTTTTTCGTATCAAGTTGTTTTTAAGCCCAAAATGATTTGCTGATTAATTTCTAAATATTTGTTTAACACTCAGAGCTTTGCTTTTCTGATAAAGCTCCAAATCCCCTGCATAGACGTAGGTTAAATGATAAAATTCTGGTTACCTGCAGCCACCACTAGAGGGAGCTTATGAGCTTACTGCAGACTGAGTTCAATGTATAAGTTGTATGCAGTAAGCTCCCCCTAGTGGTGACTGCAGGCTGCTCGAATGGTATCATTCAACTCGGTCTATGCTGGCATTTTGGAGCTCTGTATCAGATGAAATGAAGCTCTGAACCCTATGAAGATATTAATCGGTACAGAATACTGGACTTATTTAGATAAAAAATAAAAAAATGGTGCTTAAACCTCTACATTCACTTTCAGATTTTAAGTAAATGAAGAAGTGACGAGATCCAGGGTTCGGGTTAAGAATTTGCTTTTGTAATCTGTGCTCTGGTTTAAATGTTCATCGCCCCATCTGTAAGATTGATGAAGGGATTGTGTAATGTGGAAGTATCAGTCACTTCAAATGCAGATGGTTCATCTAGGATTATATATAGGGTTTTTTTTAAAATTTTTAGTAGTTTTGCTCTGTTCAGTGGTCGTTCTTGTCATTTATCATCCCTATTGACTTCACTGGAATTTTCATGCCATCGGTGTTGACTACAATGCTATTTTACAAAAAGACACCTAACCGATACCATTAAAGTTATTGGGGTCCGTTAAGGAATCGAAATGGAAACCTAAGAGACTGAAGCCTTGACGCTGGTGTGGACAGAGCCCAAGATGCTAATGGTTGGTTATGTTCATACTCCGAGAGGCTAGAAAAAAACCATTCTCTCCTATTCCTCCCCCCCCCCCCCCCCCCATGCTGGGCATTACATTTTTGGGATTGCCGGAGAGCCGCAAGGTGGAGACCTATGTCATGGTTTTCTAAAGATGACCATAGTATGGCCTTGCCATCGCGATCCCTACCATTTGGATTTCCGCGATGTTTGGAGTTGTAGTTCCGCAGTAGCTGGAGAGCCACATGGTAGGCGTTATTGCCCTATGTCATGACTGCTAAAAAATAGTTGCTACATAAAACCAGCATTGGGATTTCGAAGTGATGTTGGGAGTTGTAGTTTTGCAATCGCTGCCCTATGTCATGGGCCGCAGCAGATGGTTACTACATTGTATTTTACCTCTGTCACTAAACTCATTAATAACTAGTGTTAACCCCTTAAACTAAATAGTGGTGTCTCCTCTTATGTAGTATCTACTACCCCTTCATGCATGTCTAGCTTAGGAGGCCTCTTTTGCTTCATGAATATATGGAGGATGGGTCATACTAGAATATCCGTATCCTTTACTTTTGGCTCTATTTCCTAAGTGGTCCCTGGAGCTTTTGCATCTTCTATCCTGGGTAGACCGGAGACCTTTTTCCTTGCACAATATGCAGTAATAGTCAGTGAATATAGAACAAGGTGATACTTCCACATTAATAAGTAAGAAATAACCTGTTAATCTTGTCAAGACTCCCTGATAATCCAATACCGTGAGCTGATAAATCCCGTGGGTTTTACCTTTACTTCCTCCTTATAGAATCCTCCGTTCCAGAGGAAGGCTCCCAAGTAGATGGCGAAGGGGATGTGATGTCCCCAGGTGGCTCCCAAGAGTTGGACGACTTTGAATCTGTGATTAACAATGACCCCACCAGTGAAGAGAAGACAGAGAAGAAGACTGATGGGATCAGCAGGGTGAGCTGCGTTATCACTAACAGAACAAACTGCAGGTTCTGGCTGTAGTTTTTCAACCCCATTCAGCTATTGGCCTTACAAACTAAGTGTAATATCTCCTATATTCTGCACCTATATACAAGAATATAACTACTATAATACTGCCCCTATATACAAGAATATAACTACTATAATACTGCCCCCTATATACAAGAATATAACTACTATAATACTGCTCCTATATACAACAATATAACTACTATAATACTGCCCCCTATATATAAGAATATAACTACTATAATACTGCCCCCTATATACAAGAATATAACTACTATAATACTGCTCCTATATACAAGAATATAACTACTATAATACTGCCCCCTATGTACAGGAATATAACTACTATAATACTGCCCCCTATGTACAGGAATATAACTACTATAATACTGCCCCCTATGTACAAGAATATAACTACTACAATACTGCCCCCTATATACAAGAAAATAACTACTATAATACTGCTCCTATATACAAGAATATAACTACTATAATACTGCTCCTATATACAAGAATATAACTACTATAATACTGCTCCTATATACAAGAATATAACTACTATAATACTGCCCCTATATACAAGAATATAACTACTATAATACTGCCTCCTATATACAAGAATATAACTACCATAATACTGCCCCTATATACAAGAATATAACTACTATAATACTGCTCCTATATACAAGAATATAACTACTATAATACTGCCCCCTATATACAAGAATAGAATTACTATAATACTGCCCCCTATATACAAGAATATAACTACTATAATACTGCTCCCTATATACAAGAATATAACTACTATAATACTGCCCCCTATATACAAGAATATAACTACTATAATACTGCCCCCTATATACAAGAATAGAATTACTATTATACTGCCCCCTATACACAAGAATATAACTACTATAATACTGCCCCTATATACAAGAATATAACTACTATAATACTGCCCCCTATATACAAGAATATAACTACTATAATACTGCCCCTATATACAAGAATATAACTACTATAATACTGCCGACTATATACAGGAATATAACTACTATAATACTGCCCCCTATATACAAGAATATAACTACTATAATACTGCCGACTATATACAGGAATATAACTACTATAATACTGCTCCTATATACAAGAATATAACTACTATAATACTGCCCCCTATATACAAGAATATAACTACTATAATACTGCCCCCTATATACAAGAATATAACTACTATAATACTGCCCCTATATACAAGAATATAACTACTATAATACTGCCGACTATATACAGGAATATAACTACTATAATACTGTCCCCTATATACAAGAATATAACTACTATAATACTGCCCCCTATATACAAGAATATAACTACTATAATACTGCTCCTATATACAAGAATATAACTACTATAATACTGCCGACTATATACAGGAATATAACTACTATAATACTGCCCCCTATATACAAGAATAGAATTACTATTATACTGCCCCCTATAGATGGGAATATGAATGTAACTGGGTAGGATAATGTTCATAACTGAATGAAATACATTTCTTTTTCTATAGTCGTCCTCCACCTCCAGTCAAGAAGAATCCACATCCCAACAAACAGAGGAGTTAGAAGTCGGTGGGATTCCTATTGAGGGCTCTACTACACGGGAACTTCCTTTCCAACCTTCACAGACGCTTAGTAAGTCGAGCTCATCCCCTGAACTTCAGACCTTACAGGAGTTGCCACGAGAACCTGACATTAAAGACCCCGTCCAAGCTCCCCCAGCTCTAGAACAGAAACCTCTACTACAGATCCAAAGCCCCGAACCTGCACCTAGCAAACCGGAAGAGGAGAGCTCTGCTACGGTGACCCCAAAACCCGAAGCAGGTTCTAGGCTGGAATCAGAACTCCAACAGTCTCCGCAGTCTGCAAGTGGATACCGGCCCCGGGGCCACACCATCTCAGACTCCGAACCTTCCAGACGAGGCAGAAGGATTAACATTGATGCTTTTAAGAACAGCACCAAGGCCACTAAAGCCGAGAAGGTGCCAGGAATAGACCCAAGGTACGGATCTGTCCACTCTGACGTGTCTCGTTATTTCATAGGGAATACAAGTATTTACTTAACGAGTCTGCAGCTTTTCTTAGAACTCTGCAATATGCTGTTCCTCTGTTATTGCTCCTGGAAATGTATGACTAAGTGGACAACTAGGCGTTACCATTCCTCTTGTCAATAAGGTGTCTGACCGTGTCAGCCTGTTTAGGGAGAGTGTAGGCGCACACCCTATTGACCAAGAATTGTAATACTCCGTTGTCAATTTGTTCATTTCCAGGAGGAACAACAGAGTAATAGTAAAACACACAATTTTATGAAAAGATGCTCCAGAATTGTCATTTAGTGGCGAAATAAGTATTTACAGCAACAGACCTGTTTTAGTGGAGAACGGACAGGTCCACTTAATAAAGTTTTTGTTTTTTTTTTTATTTAAATTTTTTTTTTCTTCAACCTTATTGGTAAATATCAGTAGGATATGCCTTTTAATCCCTTTACGACGAAGGACGGATATATCCGTCCTGTGCAGGAGTTAGTTCCCGCAAAAGGACGGATATATCCGTCCTATGATCGCGTGGGTACTGCCAGTGTACCCACGCGATCAGCGGCAGGAGCATGGCTGTTATACACTGCCTGGCTCCTGCTGTAGTCAGAGGCTGGGTTCACACGACCATGTTACGTTCGTAATGGACGGAACGTATTTCGGCCGCTAATCCCAGACCGAACACAGTGCAGGGAGCCGGGCTCCTAGCATCATAGTTATGTACGACGCTAGGAGTCCCTGCCTCGCTGCAGGACAACTGTCCCGTACTGTAATCACGTTTTCAGTACGGGACAGTAGTTCCACCGAGAGGCAGGGACTCCTAGCGTCGTACATAACTATGATGCTAGGAGCCCGGCTCCCTGCAGTGTGTTCGGTCTGGGATTAGCGGCCGAAATACGTTCCGTCCATTACGGACGTAATGTGCTAGTGTGAATCCAGCCTAAGTGCGCTCCGATTCCGGCAGTTTAACCGATTTTAGATGCCGCTGTCAACAGCGACATCTAATGTGTTTGACAGAGGGAGTGAGCTCCCTCTGTCACCCCATCGGCGCCCCTGCAAAGAAATCGTGGTGTGCTGTCGGGTTTCCATGGCAGCCGGGGGCCTAACAAAGGCCCCCAGGTCTGCCTTCAGCAACTGCCTATTAGGCCATGCCGGAGGCAGGTTTTACACGGACAGGCAATGCTTTGGTATACTAACGATAGCAAAGCATTATATATGCGATCAGCAGATCGCATGGTGAAGTCCCCTGGTGGGACATAAAAATAAATAAATAGTAAAGCAGTTAAAGTTTGTGAAAAAAATTTAAAATGTAGCTAAAAAACCCTTATTTTGCCCAATAAGTGGTTTAATTTAGTAAGTGTCAAAAAAAATAACACATATGGTATCCCCGCGATCGTAATGACTTGAACAATAAAATGAACAAATTAATTATACCTCCAGATGAACGGCGTCCAAAAAACAACTGCAAAAAACGGCAAAATTCTCTTCTCCCATCCCCCCGCCCCATAAAAAATTAAATAAAAGTTAATCTAGAAGTCCTATGTAGCACAAAATAGTACTAGTGAAAACTACACCTTGGCCCGCAAACATCAAGCCCACGTACGGCCACATCGACTGAAAAATAAAAAAGTTACGTTTCTCAGAATGCGGCGATGCAAAAACAAGTAATTTTTTTTCTAAAAGTGTTTTTATTGTGCAAACGTAGGAAAACCTATAAAACCTTTACATATTTGGTATCCCCGTAATCGTGCCGACCCATAGAATAAATTGAACATGTTATTTATGCTGCATAGTGAACGGCGTAAATTTATAACGTGAAAATCAATGCTGGAATAGCTGCTTATTTTCAATTCTCTCCTAAAATAAAGTTAATAAAAGTTAATCGATATATTATATGCACCTAAAAATGGTGCAATTACCAAATACAACTCGTCCCGCAAAAAAAGTTACGGCTCTTGGAATGCGACCGTGAAAAAACAAAAAATAATCCATGGTCATTAACGCGCAATGGCCTGGTCATTAAGGGGTTAAGGGTATGTTCACATGCACGAGTTAAAACAGCCGAAAATGACGGAGCGGTTTTTATTGGAAACCGGTCTAGTTTTTTTGTTTTTCAGCCCTTTTTTGAGGCTTTTTTTTTTTTAGCAGTTTTTGGAGCCGTTTTTCAATTGACCCTATGAAAAGCCGCTCCAAAAACAGCTCAAGAACTGACCTGCTCTTTCTCTTTATGCGCAGTTTTTTAAAACTGCGGCGTAAAAAAACGCCCCATCTGGGAAAAAAAACACCTTTTTTCCATTGATTTCAATGGGAAGGTGTGTGTCGGCGTATCAGAATTTTTCAATACTTATTTAGAGGGGTTTATGCCCCAGAAATAGGCCTGAACACCGTGTGAACATACCCTAACATCTAATTGGGGGGGTCCGGCTATTTGGACACTTTTTTATTAAGAGTATGAGGGTTACACCATTCCCATCTCCGGTGACCCAGATTTAAATAAGATTGGCGGGGCTGTGACAACCTCATTTTATTTTGGTAAAAGTACGTCACATGGATTTCACGAATGCTGATCAGATGGCTGTATGTGTGAATAATCTAACAATGTTTCGGGGGTTTTCATATTTCTCCATTTCCTTCCAGTTTTGTATTTCTACAATTGTACCACTCTCCTTTCTTTGGGGATGAGTCTAACAAGCCCATTCTGGTCCCAAATACTCAGGTAATACTCATGGTCATCATTTATCGGGAGAAGGTGGTAATTAATTTACCAGTCCTCTCAATTATCCTGGTGTTTTTACCTTGTAGACATTTGAAAGAACTATGAAACTTCTCGACCAGATCCCCTGCTATGACACACACAAGATCGGGGTCCTGTATGTCGGAGAAGGGCAGGTAAGTGTCCAACTCTTACATCAATTAAAGAGCTTGTACAGGATAAGAAAAACATGGCTGCCATCTTCCCAAAAGAGCGCCCCCCACCTGTCCACAGGTTGTGTGTGGTATTGCAGGTCAGCTCTATTCACTTCAGTGGAGTGGAGTTGCAATACTAGACACAACCCATGGACAAGTGTGGCGCTGTTTTATTCTAATCTTGGTTGGGTATTTCGAAGTGGACTCGTAGTGAACTAATAGGTTTCCTATCATGTACTACTTATAGCATATACATTGGGATGGGACTGGTGGGGGTCCCAGTGGTGTCTTTGTAGTCTGCTTGTTTCTGAGGCCAATACATGTTTTATTTTAACGTAGGTGAGCAATGAGCGGGCAATCCTATCCAACGAGCATGGATCATACCGGTACACGCAGTTCCTCACCGGTCTGGGAAAGCTGATTGAGTTGACGGACACTCAGCCCGACAAGATATTTTTGGGAGGATTGGATGCAGGTGGAGATGATGGACAGTTCACCTATTGCTGGCACGATGACATCATGCAAGGTAAGGGGGCACCTTCTGGCCAAATCAGAAAAGTTTATATCCTGCTGGGACTTATAGTTCCTCATAAGGCATTGATCAGCATGTTAGGAAGATGTTTGGGACAACCTCACTAAAAGGGATGTACAGGATTAGAAAAACATGGCTGCTTTCTACTGGGAATGGCGCCACATCTATTCATAGGTTGTGCCTGGTATTGCAGCTCCATTGAAGTGAGCTGCAGTACCACAGACAACCTGTAACACTGTACAACCCCCTTTAACCTCCCCCCATATATCTTCAGTCATATTCCAGATCACTACATTTATGCCGAATAAGGAGATAGACCCCTACCGCTGCAACAAGAAACGGCACGTCGGCAACAACTTTGTAAACATGGTGTACAACGACTCGGGAGAGTTTTATAAGCTGGGAACTTTAAAGGTACGTTCTTTACCTTCCTTCTTCCTTAGCCTTCTGACTGCTCGTCATGAACGTTAAATCCGATCGCTTCTTTTTAGGGTCAGTTTAACTTTGTGGATGTGAACATTCAGCCCTTGGATTGCGAGAGCAACTTGGTGACATTACAGTGTCGGAAAGGTAACATTGGACATGATTGATTGCACGTATGGGTCGATATGCCGTTAATGTCTGATCGTGGGGGCCCAGCATTCGGACCCTTATTGACCAGACCTTGATTGCATACTAATGCCTAGAGCAAAGGGGTCTTTTACTTTCTTCTGAAATTGCCACACATGAACCAGTGCTGTGTTGGCGGCTGCTTTGCCTTATGCCGCATCTTCATTCTAGATATTCGCGGGGCAACTACTAATCCGACATTGGCATAAGTAATAGATATGCCATCATTCTTACAGTAGGAAAACCCCTATGAAGAAGACCTGTAACCTCTCCTGACATGTCTGTTTTAGTAAATAATTGTATTCCCCATAAAGTAACAATCTTGGAACATTTTTTTTACAACTCTACGTTGTACCGTTCCTCTTTTGTTCCTCCTAGAAATGTATGAATTGACGACTGGTTGTTACACACCGTCCAATCAGTGCTGAGTGAGACTATGGGGGCACGCCCCTTAGACAAGCGGAATGGTTAACACCCAGTTGTCCATCTATTCATAAATTTCTAGGAGGAATAACCGAGGAATGGCACAACGCAGAGTTCTAGGACAATGGTACCAAATTGTTTCATGGGGTATACAAGTATATATTAAAACACAAGAAGTGACAGGTCCTCTCAAAGTAGGCAGTAGGTCTGTGCATGAAAATGCTTTTTGTAGTTACTCACCTCCACCACTAGGAGTATGGTGCAGATCAGTATGACCCCCTCCTCCGAAATGTTTATTTAGCACAACTTGTATGTTTTTTCTTTCTTTTGTAGATATGGAAGGACTTGTTGACATATCTGTCGCTAAAATTGTGTCTGATAAAAACCTACCGTTTCTAGCCCGCCAGATGGCGCTGCATTCAAACGTGAGATTGATCTTTATGGCGTTCTCTGGGATTTTTGGTTGTGTATTCGAAAACGTTTGTGACGTGATGAGTTTTCTCTTTGGTTTTTAGATGGCTTCACAGGTTCATCACAGTAGATCAAATCCCACAGACATTTACCCTTCTAAGTGGATTGCCAGATTGAGGCACATTAAGAAAATGAGACCAAAGGTAGGTTGCCTGGAGCACGTGTTGTGGGACTTTGGCTTTTGGAGACTCACACACTGGTCAACATTGAGTTCTGTTGATTTCAATGGTGTCTTTGAATTCTGCGGTGTTGGATTTTAAGTGGTGGAAATCTCAAACAACGCTCCACATCATGGGCACCATACAGGGATCTCAACTTGCGGACCCTGCTCCAAGGTGTATTTTGACAGCGCTGCAAATCCTCTGCTTCCCTTCACGCAGCCAGTTACATGATGATGATCTGGCTTCTTTCAGCCACCACTAGGGGGAGATCACTGCATACACATTCAACTGCAATAAGTTCCTAAACTCCCCCTAGTGGTGACTACAGGCAGCTGCAATTGTATTATTGGATCCAAGTTAAGAAGGTCAAAATGTCTGGTCTTTGGGGTTGTTTTTTGTGGTTTCAGTTGATCCTTTGGATGTCTTTATTTTTTTCTTCTAGATTCACGAAGAGTTGCTAGAAATGAGCGCAAATATGCCTTACCCCATGCATAACCTCTCCAACAGACCTCCCCCGCAGAACCCTCCATCTGCCAGCGGCGCTTTTGAAACTGGACAGCGGACTCGCCTCATATCTGCTGTGGATGATTTCACAGAATTCGCCTAAAACCTTTAATTGTGGGAGGGGCGGGACTAAGTGAACGGTACGTCCTATGGGCCTGACGGAGGGGCGGGAGGCTCAAAGCACAGACTACGGAACGCTAAGACCTCCTGCTCCGGGGCCTCCTGTAGCACGATGACAACTGGACATTTTAAGAGACTAATTTAAATTATTTTCAATATTGGAACACATCCTAATTTATTAAAGACTTCACCCCCTGCAATGTGATCCATTCAAGACTTACCTGGAAATGGATCACAGGAACGGCCTCAGTAAGTCGGACACAGTGTGCGTTACTGCTTTGAGGTTCTGTTTTTGGGGGTTTTTTTCTGTACGATTACAAATAAAGTTAAAAAATAATAATTTCTTGACTGAAATTTGATGTGTAAATTGAGGTTGGAAAAATTTGTGAGATTTTTAATTGCACAAATTAAATTTCATTTGCCAACCAGAATTCTCCCCTGGTCGCTATGGGGCAGAAATATCAAAACTGGGGCAAAGGAAAAGTGGAGTAGATGCCCATGTTAACCAATCGGGTCGCTGCTCTAATTTTACCCCCAAAAAAAAAAAATCTTGATTTTGATATTTTTTGAGTAGCAGAAAGTGTGACAAATTCAGTTTGTTTTTTTTTTGTTTTTTTTTTTGCTGTGGCTGCCTTCTATATATGATGTAAGGCTATTACCATAGTCTTATTTGCTCCTCACTACAGTAGGCTGCACCTTGCACACTGCCTGTGACATGCTGCGTGCTGCTGCACAGGGCACAGTATGCAGCCTTTCACAGCAAATACTTTGCCTTTGGGTAAACCATCATGGGAAGCTCTATAAGGCTGGATATGATATGATCAGCCGGTATGTCAGTGTCATGTTTTACTCCCGTTACGTATTAAATTTTTTTTACATTGTCATTTCGTACAAAACACCAACACGCATAGTCGTTCTGCAGCCATTTTAATTTGTGACTTTGTCAGACAAGTTGCATTGTAGCGCATTTTACAAACAAGGCAATAGTGAGATCAAGATTTCGCCATGGCGATAAAGATTTACAGCTCGCCTACCATGGAGGTGGTCATTCAGCCAGTCTATTGCTTCCTTAGGAGAGTGATGTCACCAGCTCCTAGTGATGTCATAGACTGCACGCTATATTGGCTGCCTCCATTATACGTAATAAGTTAGTAAAACCAATTATAGAAGAAATCTTGTTCCACAGACAATAAAAAATCTTTTACAATTAACTCTGACCATACAAGTAAAAGCGAAAGCAGTACAGGCTCCGCTCGGGCTCGCTGCCGGCAGGAGGAGAGGGTAAGTGCAATGTTTTACATAGAACAGCTCTATGCGGCCACCGACCAGATCGGTGACTTTTGTCATAAACGGCCATTTTATTACCTGCTAATTCAACAACCTAATAAAATCCTAGTTGTAAACGTAATAACTTTTCATTTCTAGTAGGTGTAACTGAGGGCTCGGTTTAAAGAGGACCCGTCACCTCTCCTGACATGTCTGTTTTAGTAAATAAATGTATTGCTGGTGAAATAACAGTTATGGAGCATATTGTCATAGAACTTTGTTGTGCTGTTCCTCTCTTGTTCCTCCTAGAAATATATGATTAAATTGAACACCGGGTGTTACCAGTTTGGGGGGTGTCCCTACACAGTGACACTGTCCAATCAATACCGACTGAGTGAGACTATAGGGACACGCTCCTTAGACAAGGGAAATGGTAACGCCAAGTTGTCCATAAATTTCTAGGAGGAATAACAGTCGGACTCTTCGTTGTGCCGTTCCTCTATGTTTGAGAATTGTCATTTCATGGGGACTACAAGTATTTACAGAAATATACGTGTTCGGGAGAGGGGACAGGCCCTCTGTAAAGGAAGAGGTCGCAATGTCTGCGGCTGTGATGAAATGAACTCCTAGAATGTGCTGTCAGGGAATGCTGGGAGTTGTAGTTTTGCCACAGGCTGGAAAGCACTGATGTAGGGTTTTGTTTTTTTAAAGTTGTACAGAAAATCTGTATAACATTATTACAAAATAGGAAACTTCTGGCTGTCAGAAATCCCACTGTGATCTTTCAGCAGTAAAAATGGCCCCAATGAGGTATCTGGGCATCCACTAATGTCCTGTATATAAAATTCTCGTAGGTCCCCAGCACCAGTCTGCCTGTTATACAGACATTAAAGGGGGTGTAGAGAATTAGAAAAACACTGCTGCTGTCTGTCAGAAATGGCGCCACTCCTGTCCACTGGTTGTGTGTGGTATTGCAGCTCAGCCCCAGTCTCTTTAATGGAACTGAGCTACAATACCAGACACAACATGGACTGGGGTGGTGCAATTTCTGAAAGAAAGCAGCCATTTTTTTCTAATCCTGTACATCCTTTTAGGTGACAACCACTTTACAATATTCATAGAAAGAATGAACAGAACAGTCAACTTCACACGTGTAGGCCTCACTTATCAAACAGGCCTTGTTACCCATAGCAACCAATCACAGCGCAGCTTTCATTTTTCTAAAGTTGTTTAAGAAATGAAAGTTGAGCTGATTGGTTGCTATGGGCAACAAGACCGGAAGAGCTAAATGAGGCCTACGTGTGTTTATTCTGCTGCCCAAGGCTTAATACCTGGGGCTGTGTCTTTTGCCCTGATGGTTTCTGTCCTCTAGATTAGACTTTCTTTGGCTTTAGGGCCCCCTATATTTGGCAGCTTCTGTTACAATTCTGCCTTATTGGCACCAGGAAAGCCACAAAATTACTAAAACTTGGGTCAGAGCCTTGTGAATGGAAGTTTACCTCAGGATAAGACCTCATTCAGACCGTAACATGTACGCTGAAATGTGGCCGAATTATGACTGACAGGTGGGTCTAATGGACCCCAACTAACCGCATCCTAGAGATCTATGATACAGTTAGTACTTGTGGCTGCAATGCGAGGCCAAGGCCTTAGCTGTTTTGCCGCACCACCCGCCATTTAAGCGAACCAAACAAGATCACCATAGAACCATATGGTGATCTACGTTTCGGTTCAGAACTGCGGATGTTGCGGCGAAAATACAGATGCTAAAATTCAGCCGTATAAAAGGGCCCTGTAGACGCAGCAGAACTTTTGCGGCAGATTCAGCCTGACTCAATTCAATGGGAGTCGGATGCTGCTTTTCCCGCTAGCTGATTTATTTATTTTTTTGGATTCTACCTGAACCTCTCATTGAAGTCAATGGGAGGAATCTTCCTACTGAAGGCAGGAATAATTTTGCGGCAGGCCCCACAGAGCAAAATCCGCAGTGTAAACTGACCCCCAAGGCCCCATGCACACGACCGTATTTTTTCCTGCCCGTAAATACGGGTCCTTTGTCATCCGTATTCCACCTGTATTTATGGACCTGTAAAAAAAAGGGGGACTGGAAATGATGCAGACAGAGGAATCCCCTGACGTCGCCTAAGCAACGCTCCCGTAATTACGGGTGCACACACGTAGCCACCCGTAATTACGGGAGCCCCATAGACTTCTATGGGCCTGCCGTACCGTAATTACGGCCTGAAATAGGACATGTTCTATATTTTTCAACGGCCCGGGCACCTTCCCGTAAGCAAACGGCAATAGAAGTCTATAGGCCCGTAATTACAGTAGTTTTTACGGTCGTGTGCATGGGGCCGAAGTTGTATAATCCTGGCCCAGTGATATAGCAGCCCCTGATCCTGGTATAAAGGGATAACCATTCTGTTCACAATTTCTTAAAATACGGCAACGTTACTTTTTAAATCAAATTTAAAGAGGCTCTGTCACCAGATTCTCAAACCCCTCTCTCCTATTGCATGTGATCGGCGCTGCAATGTAGATAACGCTAACGTTTTTGTTTTTTTTAAAACGTTCATTTTTGGCCAAGTTATGAGCTATTTTATATATATGCAAATGTGGTTTGAAATGGACAACTGGGTGTTTTTTTTTCGTTATGTCCAACTGGGCGTGTATTGTTTTTAACTGGGCGTGTTTACGTGTGACGCTGACCAATCAGTGACCAGTCAGTGTCATACACTCCTCTACATTCATTTACACAGCAGCGATGTGCAGCCACATAAACAGAGATTATCGTTAATCAAGTGTCCTGATAATGAATACACATGACCATCCAGCCTGGACGTCGTGTGTATTCAGAATCCTGACACGTCTGAATCTTTTCTTTGAGATTTCTAGCAAGGGAAACAATCTCGCGAGATTACGGAGGTAAACGAGATTTCGTTTCCCTTGCTGCAAATCTCACAGAAAAGAGTCAGACGTGTCAGGATTCTGAATACACATGACGTCCAGGCTGGATTTCATGTGTATTCATTATCAGGACACTCGATTAACGTTAAACAGAGATTATGTGGCTGCACATCGCTGCTGTGTAAATGAATGTAGAGGAGTGTATGACGCTGACTGGTCACTGATTGGTCAGCGTCATACACGTAAACACGCCCAGTTAAAAACACAATACACGCCCAGTTGGACATAACGAAAAAAAAAACACCCAGTTGTCCATTTCAAACCTCATTTGCATATATATATATATAAAATAGCTCATAACTTGGCCAAAAATGAACGTTTTAAAAAAAAAAAAACACGTTACTGTTCTCTACATTGCAGCGCCGATCACATGCAATAGGAGATCGGGGTTTCAGAATCTGGTGACAGAGCCTCTTTAAATGAAAAATAAAAACATTTAGCGGACTTCGTTTTTAACCAAGGAATATAAAGTTATGGTGGCGGTTTAGTCCCGATATGTAATGTACGTGGTCCAGCCATCCCTACAATTACACGAGTCATATCCGGTGAATAGTGTTACTATTAGGAGGGGGGCACAATGTTATAACAAGAAATTTAACGTAAATGAGCAAAAACTGGCAAAACAAAATATTACATTAAAATACAAATTGTATCAAATATATTAAATATGCGGCTTAGATATGTTTATTTTTATTGCATTATATATTCAGCCTACAAGTGTCTCAAATACTTTTACAATCTACCCCGCAAATTTATATATTTTTTATATATGGTGCTGCCCGCGGCAACCAAGACGCTTGCGTTTTCAAACCGCTTACAAAATTGCCTCTGGTGCTCGCTTGCTATGGGTAACACTGGTTTTGTGTTTGTTTGTTTTTTATATATACACAATAATACTGATTTCAGAACAGTGGAGCGTGATCTATAGATCTTTAGGATTTTAACTAATTCGAGAAAAAAAAAAACCATAAAAAATAAAAACTTCTCGATTTGTGTGTGGGGGGGAGAATCTCGACCAGTATTCAAGAGACACGAGTAGGCCGCCCCTCTAATCATAAAGTCTACAGGCTGCGCCTTTTAAGCCAATATGCAATTTTCTACTCCTATAAAATACATATAAATATATACAAGAGCACAAAATACATAATTTTAAATACCTCTCGTGATAATAGTGCTCTGTCCCTCTATCTACAGAATTGCTTAGTTTGGTTACAACGCTATGAAAATATAGCGAATATTACAAAGATACACAAATTCCAACCCGCAACTGTGTGTGACCGGTTTACAAAGCCTGAAATGTGAGTGGTGTGAAAACCAGACCCGTCTCTCGTTACAGGGGCTATTCATCCATTAAAGCCAATGGGGGTAGAAAGGGAGGGATGTCTAAAATATCAAAAGCTGAGCTACACTTATATGGTTTAGACTTATAATTATACTCCAATCACTTAACGTTATAGAGTAGATATAAGAATTTGTTCTAGAAGACCAGTAACCATCACAGCCAGAGCTGCAATCAAAATTCTGCTGGTTTCAGCTGCAGGACTGTTTTCAGTGTATTTACATAACATGCAATGTCTACACCAGGGAATGTAGCCGCTTTATTTTTTTTCTTCCCTTATCACATTCTTCACAAGTCTAAAGGGTGTGGCTGTCAGCCTAGTGCTGACGGGCTCCAAGCATCAATGAGCAGAATTCTGATTGCAGCTCCAGCTGTGATATGGTGCAAATTGATATCTAAAGGTCAATTATTTTGCAATGCACATAGTCTTTTCTCCCTTGCTTTGGGTTTGTTTGCCATTTTTTTTTTTTTAAGGACTTAACCCCCTCAAAGGGTTTTTTCGGTTCCTGCAGTTTGTAACTAATGGCTGCAAATAACGTGAATTAACACATTTTACCTATTAAATACAAGTGCTTTGTTGAGGTATCTACTGTATATGTGTAATTCCTTTCGGCCAGATGAACGCAGCCTACTGAGACAAGAAAGAGACCCTTTATGCTTAGTTCTAGGGTCTGGATTCTGTCCTGTCTGGGTCCATTCCCCCTTTTTGGCTTGTCGCGGGTTGGTCTGCAGCCCTAAGCATCACCGGTTTTGAATGAATCCTTACAAGATAAGAGATGTGGTCTTGGAGGTGGGAGGAAATAAGTACCTTCAAAAATACTGCATCTCTTTGCATTGAATGTTTCGGGCCTAGTTATAGGTTAAAAAAAATAAGAAGCGTTTTGTTAAAGTGCGTGGCGCTCCATGCAAACTGCTGAAATGTACAAACAAACATGGAAATGAGAAATACATTCAGTAACAAGGGGACGTACAGGCCAATCAATCTCCCTAATAGTAGGAGCACCAAGGCTTATGTAAGTGGGGTACTCGGATTCTTGGTCACAACCAGACGGCCTACTTGGCACGCTTATGAAAGGACCCTAACACACAGGAAGCAACCATCAGTACCAGATAGCGCATGATGTCATCTCTTCCAAGATAATGGTTGATTTCTCAAGAATATCGCATTTGACCCCAAAAATGGGGGTGGCCCACAAAGACAAATAAACCAAAAACAAGCAGTGCCCTTCATGTTAAAAGATGGTAGTGAAGTCTCTGTTGGCGACCACCGCCAAGCTGGTGAGATGTTCCTTTGTGCCTTCAAGTAGACGTAAAGTATTAATCTATCTTATGATGTAAATTCCAACATGGAAGACTTCTCTGGTTCTCAATACCCGATACAAATACTCCTGCACTTGTTATGAAACCCTCAATGTGCGGAATGCCTTTGGGAGAGTCTCAAACGTCTTCGAACGCAGGTCGTGTCCTCTAAACTCAACTGTGGGGTTAAGACAAGTGGTCGTATGACATCAGACCTTCACACAAGTTCCTGTAGAAAACGGCAATCTCACGAAAAGAAGAGTAACGCCTCTATAAGTGCCGAGTGATCGTCCGTCTTGCGTCACGTTCCAAGATTACGTTGGTTTATCTCGGCCAAGTAGAATTCTGTTCCCTTTTGTCCTGGTAACGTACACAGGGCATTGCTTATCTAAAAGGGAATAAGACGCTCTTGCAGCACCCTGAATAAAACCTAGAGACCAGCAATGACTGTTGTAAAAAAAATCCAGGACTGACCAGCAAGTCCTTCAAAAACACTGGTCCCTTTTTGAAAAAGCACCATCGATAATCTTGCAAGAAGCACCTCCAGAGGATGGCTAGATACCGGACGCAAAGACAATAGTAAGCAGCTCTTTGTAGTCAGTGTTTCCCAACTATGAGTCATAGTGATCGTCAACAGGACAGGTTGTGGGACAGCCAGCTGTCTACAAACCTAATTATGAGCCACCAGGGCTCAATTGAAAAATATCATCTAGAGCCACCAGGGCTCCATGAACTCAGTACGAGCCACCAGGGCTTACATAGGTAAAACTTTCAAGCCGCCAGGGCCTGTAGATTGATCATTCCAAAACGTTAAATGCCTCCAGGGTTTAAAGCTTTAGAACCAAGAAAGGGACCCGTGCGTGTTGACATAACTTGGGAATCGCTGTCAAAGAGGATGTATCTGACACCATGACTAACTTCATAGGTCAACACAAGGAGCCATTAACCGTCTAATGGACCTCAAAGAGCTCCCAGTTGGTTCATAGGAGCGGCATCCTGAACTGTATCCAGAAATATTCCTCATAGGTACGAAGAAGCTCTTGGAGCTGGTGCCCATGTAGCCGAGACAATAGTGTTCCACCATGAGGTCTGCTAACTGACACTTGGGTGGACTCTGTTGTGGGCTCGCACTGACTTTCTTCTTTTGCTCTGTGTTAACTGCATGGGGATAAGTGCTGGTTCTTCTGCCACTACCTTGTCCACAGTGATCATCTTGCTTGCTGAAGTACTTTCTGTTAATACCTGAGAAACGGCAGAAGATTGCGAAGTCTTCTTCAACCGGTGGAGACCATCAGACTTAGAACTTCCACTTTGGTTTGTTGCGGAATTCTGCTGGAGCCCTTGACTCTCTTGGGAATGGCTTAGTGGCCTCCTAGTGGGAGCGCTCTCACGTGGTCTTCTCTTCTTGGCTATTCTCAAATGTACATCTTCAAGGCTGCGCTCTATTCTATACACTTCTTCCGTGGCGTGATTGACCAGATCAAACTGTGACAGAAGAGTCTCCAGCACAGGTAGCAATCTTTGAATGTTCGCATCGACCTCCGCTCTCTCCCTGGTGTTCACACCGCTGAACGTCTCAAGTTGACTGGAGATGGTGGAGAAGGAGGAGGAGGAGGAAGAGGTATCCGAAGCTGCACCCGGCGTTGAACCTCGAAGTGACTTGGAATCACTGGAGGAACGTGAGGGAAGTGGCGCCATTCCTTCGAAGCGCACCTTGTGACGGAACTGAAAAACAAAAAGGTGTGTGAGAAGATGCAAGCCAAACTTTTTAGAATTGCATTTCTTTGGTTCAATCAATATTGAGCGGTCCAATTTGTATATCGTCTGGACAGGCTAGCGCATTACATTTACCTCCTTCACTTTGCTGACACCCATCCATATCCGAAGCCTCCTGAGAAAGAGTTCCACCATCTCATAGTCCTGCAGTTCAAATGCCGGTCGGAACAAATCCAGCCGCACCTGTCGGTAACTGTTGATCAACATGGCCGCAAAGAATCGCAACAGGATCCATACTTCCAGCACCAGGTAGCTTGCGAAGTAGAGATGGTGAACATAGGAGGCATGTGGGAAAGGGGCTTTCAGAGTGATAGTGCCACGAGCCACCGCAAACAGAGAGAGGATGCTTGCCCCGAAGCTGTGAAATTTTTCCCACGATGATGAAAAAAGCTGGAGGGGAGAGAAAAAAATTGCTGGAGCATTACCCACCATGAAATATAAATCCACATATAGACATATAAGATATGAATAGTTAGAGTTACCAGACCATGTGACTGCTGTGTTTGCCTCTAGTAAAAACATAGTTATATTCTGACTCAAAATTAAGATGTCTTTTTAAAGTGTAACCCCCCCCCCTTTTAAAGAATGTGAACACTTAAGCCAGTCTTTTAAAAAAAAAAGTAATTTTGTGTATACAGCTCCTATGCAAAGCTATGTGTCTCCACCTCAACAGACTACAAGCAAACCCTGTGTAGTCTGATCCTGCAGTAATGTTAGTCCCTGCCATCTACCCCATCTTCTTACTAACCTACAAACAATAGAAGGGGGGGGGGAAGTAACACATGCTAGCAGGATCAGACTACACAGGGTTTGTTTGTAGTCTGTAACCATGGAAACACATAGGTGATCATAGTAGCTAAATATACAAAATGGTAAGAGATTTTAAACCAAGACTATTTGCAAAGTTTTTTGATTTTCGGATGCATTGGAGTTTTTAGTTTGCGGATTCACTTCACCTCCGCTGTAATGCTCTGTTTTCACATAGATGCATTATCCTATTAGGACTTTATTAAATTATGGATTTTTGCTTTAATGCATATTCAGATAATTTGTACTTACTAAAAAGCCCAACTGAGCGTACACCAGCATCAGACCTAATGTTGCCCCGGCGGCGGCACACAGCTCTTTCATGGACAAACTCAATGTCTTCCCAAATACAGACCACTCTCTGACGAATCGGAGCTGCTGTGCGACCTTAAACGAAACAATAATTAAATTCCTTCAACATTTTTACAGATTTTATTGCCTATAATACTCAGGAAATGTAATATGCCGGATCTTTGTAAAATATCTGTAACAGATATTTGTAATAATTACCATAAAAAATTATTTTCTCGTTTATTGGGTATAGAACCTGCTACTAGGACGCTGACAGTAGGCAGAAAAAAACTTGGCTCCCTAATATCCTGTGGATACCTGGAAACCATCAACAAGCAGTCTAGCTGTTAATTGGCCTTATAACGGGTTTATTTTTAATTATGGGTTTCATTTATTTTTAATAACAGGTTCTCAATGAAGGTATTAGGGTACGTTCACACGTGAAGGAATATTGCAGGAGGAATCTGCCGCAAAATTCTGCCTCCCATTCATTTCAATTGGAGCCGGACGCTTCTTTATCCCACTTACCGATTATTTCAGCTAGCGGGAAAAAGGAGTGTCCTGCTCGATCTTGGAGCGGATTTCGCCCGAACCTCCCAGGTAGAAATCTTCCTGCCATCAATAGAAATAGTTCCGCGAATTATTTTGCGGCGGGACCCGCCACACAAATCTGCCGTGTCAACTAGCCCTTAGGATGTATTGTGTTAATAAACTAAGATGCAGGGGGTATTAGAATGATAATGAACTAAATAGACCAGTTCACCCCTGTAAACGAATGAATCTATCAATCAGCCGCTACCCTGCTTGTTGACAGATTCCCTTACAAAGCGCAGCACAGGTGAAATAAATATTAATAATAAAATTCCCTGATGACTTACCTTCATCATAAGGAGGAAGAGCAGAGATGCGGAGAGACTATTGAAGGTGTTACCCAAGAACGCCACATGGTGCAGGTTGACAAATGAGGCTTTGTCCTTCCGGTACCTGTCCCACTGCTGGTCAGCCAGGCTGCCTCGACTCAGATATACAACCACAGTGCTCACCGTCAAGACCGTCAGCAACCACTGGACGTAATTCCAGAAGTGGGTAAAATAGAGCCGCCCCTCCTTCCTAATAACCAGACACTCCGCAATCACAAAGTACACGACAAACATCATGAGGAAGACCTGCGAAGAGAGAATACAAACATCAACTCCCAGCGCCAAAACTAGTCGAAATCAAATTTTGCTGGTCGCTGCCCGGTGCTTGTCAACAATGTGCTGACAGACACACCTCTGATAAATGACATTGTAAGAGAAGTCTTTTTTTTCTACAACACACTGATGTAACAGCCACTGACGCAGCAGAGTATACTCTCAATAACTGAATCAGCACTCTGGTTTGCTAGGAAACGTCAGTCTAGGAGTTAACCAGATTTTGAACGCAGCTTTGGATGTGAATTGTGTTTAGAAAATGATGTTCAAATACAGAATGTCACTTACCATCATGATAAGGAGAAGGTGAGTACCACTGCTCAGACGCAGTAACGGGAAGGCTCTTATTTCAGCAGATGGGAGTGATCTACCGGCCAGGGGAAATTCCAGCAGCAGCATCACCGACGAGTAAAGATGGCCGCCAGGGCTGTACAAAGAGAATTCCACAAATACCGCCCTCGTCCTACAAACACATGAAAATAAGGGACGAGGGCATTAGATTACAATATGGAATGGTCAGTGTGAACTACGACCTAACAAGATACAAGACTTACAGGTTGTCGATCCATTGATCTTGCTGGAGATCGTCTAAGATGGCTTGATTCACGTCCAAGTCGTCACCCAACTGCTGAATGTAACCAGAGGTGTCATAGAAGGAGAGGAAACCCCAATACCAGGCCCTGGAGACGAGACGTATAATAAACCGTAGGCTGATATAAGGAGCCTGTCGCTTCATGGTGGGCAGCGCTGCATGGTGGTACCTACCCTGTATTATCTGGAGGAGAATACGACCCGCTACGGGATGACACATCAGAAGTAGGAGTCCAACCAATGTCATAGCTCGTATCAAACTCTTCTGAACAGGTCCCATGGCTGGACAATGAGTGGGCATCACACGCTGCTAATAAAGATAGAAGTTATAGTGTGAGGGACCCTCCATACGGTGGTCCACACCCTGTAGGGGCTAATTACACCCAAAAGTTACCTCCTGCGATCACGTGATAGGTCATGTGATCACCAGAAGCAGCGGCGGTGTCACTGTATACAGCGCTCATTGGGCAGTATTTACTAAGCTAGTATAAATGAAAAGTGGAGGTGTTGCCCATAGCAACCAATCAGATTGCTTGTTTCATTTTTAAACTGGCATTTCAAAAATGAGAACTAGAATGTGATTGGTTGCTTTGGGTCACTACTCCACGTTGCCTTTACACCATTATAGATCTCCCTCTATGAGCGCTGTGTACAGAACGTAGGCAGTGCCCAGGCACCGATGTGTTCTCACACTGAGGGCTCTGGTTATTTCTTACATGGGCCAATATGCCCACCTGGGTCCCTTTATTGTACTCTATTCTTGCTAGTGTAATTTTTTTAGGAAAAAAAAAAAAAGACGTTCCTCTCCTAAATGTATTTTGCCCCTTTTTAGGCCCTTGCCTCACTGGCAATACTGCCTTAGGATAGACTGGTTGCCAGAGAAGTGCTGTATAACAACTACTATGAAGAGACCCTGGTTGTTAAGCAATGTGTCCTTGGAAACCAAACTGTCAGACAGGAGTCATTATAACATTATAAAGCGTTCCGTGTCTATAGTAATCACATGACGATGGAACCGCACCTTTCTTTAATCGAATCTGGCGTAAGCGAGCCGACCCCAACAAGCTGCTGTAGCTGCCCTGCTGGTTATTATTCAGAAATGGCAGCAACACATCAGATGCCCAGGCCCAGAACTCGTCCGACCTGTCAAGGACATAATATATATATCGTTATATCATCCGAGTTCCTGATATTTCATCCTGATTTCATTTAATAATACAAGGACTGCGCTCAGTAGGAATCTGGGGGTGATTAATGATGTCTGGACTTTACCTCTTAATTTGCATAAATTTGTGGCTTCCCATCTCCTGCCGGACGGAGCGCTGCAGCAGGTAAGCCCTGTGGTTCACGGAGTCATCTCCATAGTTGGTCAGGAGGACAACCAATAAGAAGAGCGTATAAACCATCAGGTTCTGCATAGACACATAGGAAACCAGATTAAGGCTACATGCACACGTTGCGTAATTTGGTGCAGAAAATCTGCATCAAAACCGTAGGTAAAAGCAGGTTAAATCCACACCTAATAGTGCGTTTTCATGTGCGATTTTTACATTTTGATGTGATAAATGGAGCGTTTTTATTCTACGGATTTTGTTGCGTTTTTTTTTTTTTATAAATCCGTCAGATACAATTCACATGCAAAAACGCTAAAAGATAAACTGACATGCTGCAGATTTTAAAATACGCATCGCAGGTCAATTTTCCATTTTCGGAAACATTCCGCAATGTGTAGATGAGATTACTCAGTATCTCATTTACTTTGCTGGTACTGTATTAGGCGGCAGATTTGAAAATCCACGTGGCAAATTGGCACGGAAAACGCACCTTGTGAATTTGGCCTAAAGGTATTTTTCAGTTATTGCTAAAGTCCATATACTTTTCACAGCAGAGGGTTTGCTACAATTGTATCTAATCCACTATATCAGGATTCCAGGCTGATCTATCAGGACAGGATATGTTTAGTTTACAGGGGACTGCCTAGGCTGGATACAATTGTAACAAACCCTCAGCTGTGAGAAGTAAATCGGTTTGTAGAACTTTTAAACCTTTGGATGTAACAATGAATGTTCCCTGACAGCAAGCAGAGATCTTAAACAATATTTATAACTGCCCTGAAATATTTTCGTTTACCTTAAGCATTTTATGCAGCAGCTTGACCTTGCGTGCTTCCTCTCTGGCCTGGAACAAGGCAAATCCTTGCGGTGGTCGTACCTTGGTGATCCTCTCAGAAATGTGCTCCACGAGGGGACATTCTACAAGGGTGTCCTCTTCTTCTGGGTACAATCGCTTCACCACCAATGCAAAGTATATGGCCTCCAAGAGAACCTGGTTGGAGACAAAACGTTAAGGGGGTTTTGGATGATCGGACAACTGATGACCTATCCACCAGATAGGTCATTAGTATATGATCTGTGGGGGTCCGACACCTGGACCCCGCACCGATCAGCTGCTCTGGCTGCCTCCAGGCATCGGATGTCGATGCTGGAAGCAGATGGCTCCGGTCATGGAAAAGCAGCCGAGCTGCAGTATTCAAGTGAATAGAAGCAGAGCTGCAGTTCTGCCGCTATGCATTATACGGAGCCATCCGCTTCCAACTACTGCATACCCTTCAAAACATCCGGTGCCCGCAGGCAGCCGGAGCAGCTGATCAGTGTGGGGTCCGGGTGTCTGACCCGCACCGATCATAAACGGATGACCTATCCGATTGTGGAAAATCCCTTTAAAGGGATTACTGGAAATAATGGAGCAAAAGCCTCCAACAATGAGCGTCCATCCAGATGGTGGAAGATCAGAATGAAAACATCTCAGAGTAGTTACCTTTAAGGGTTCCAGGACAAAGAATGAGCAGAGGAAGCTGAATATGCCAGAGATGAGCCACATAAGACCCACGCTGGTGGTGAAGCCCACCCCAATCCACACCGAAACCGCAAAACAGGAAAGTAGAAGGAAGCAGCTGAGAACATGAGCAACACGTGTGCACCAAGATGGCAGCATCTGTCTGCGTCTCTGAAAAGCATTTGTAATGACTGAGGGAAAAGGAGAGAACTTTGTCATCTACTAATCCTTAAACCACCTTTTAACACAATCTCATTTTAGGTTCAGCATTCCATGGTGATTCATTTTTTAATATATCTTTATAGCGGTCAGAGCGTTTTCCTACATAGCTCCAAATCCCCTGCATAGAAAGTGAGTTAAATAATAAAATTCTGTCTGCCTGCAGCCACCACCAGGGGGAGCTCAGAACTTTCCTGCATACCTTTTAATTCTTGTGCACAATCATTATCTAGTAAGCTCCTCCTAGTGGTGGCTGCAGGCAGCCAGCATTTTAGAATACATGAATAGATAATTTACTATGACCAAAATGATTTTACACTATTGTACAATACTATAAACTCAAATATTCAGTGGCTCGTATTTTACAATGTCTTAGGCCCCATGCACACGACCGTGCCCGCAATCACGGCCCGCGATTGCGGGCACGGCCGGCCGCTGACTGACAGCCGCATTTTCGGGCCGTGCTCCCATACAAAGTATGGGAGCACGGCCCGCAAAATGCGAAAGAACGAACATGTTCCATAATTCCCGGAACATTTCCACGGCACTGACACCCTTCCGTAGTGCTACGGAAAGGTGTCAGTGTTCAATGAAAGTGAATGGCTCCAGTTTTGCGGACTGCAGTTGCGGTCCGCAAAAACGGAGGTTTTTTGCTGTCGTGTGCATGGGGCCTAAGTATAGTGTGTGATATCTATCGTGCATGTTCATCCTATAGGTTGTATGTTATATTTACCTGTCCTGTTGGACTTGACTGATCTGGTCACATCCCTGGCAGATCCAGATAAAGTCTGCCCTTTGTCATTCAATTTGTCCAACATTATGGTTTCTGTCTTATCTCCAAATGGATTCGATCTGTAAAAGTAATGTAAAACCGTCACATTTTAGGCTACCTTCACATCTGCGCCAGGGCTCCGTTCCGACGGAGCGCCAGGGCTCCGTTCCGACGGAACGTCAGAGCTTTCCGTCGGAATGGAGCCCTGACTGAGAATAACGAAAACCATAGGTTTCCGTTTCCATCACCATTGATTTCAATGGTGACGGATCCGGTGCTAATGGTTTCCATTTGTCTCAGTCGACTACGCTATTGATTCAGTCAAAACGACGGTCAGTTAGGGTCCCGTTCCAACAGAAAAGCTCTGACAGAACGGGACCCTGGCGGAGAAGTGAACGAAGCCTTACTTGTAGCAGCGTTTCATAGTCTCCAGCTATGTGAACAGCTCTGGGCCCAATCAATGAATGGGGCAGCTCTATCTACCTCAATCACAGCAGGAAATCCCAGCACAGTCTGAAGCACTAAAACACTGCTGAATTACAAGCAGCATATCAGCTACAGCTTTGTCTCTCTATATTGTAGGGGAAGGAGATTACATTTTTTTATCAATAAAAGTATGTAAAATGTAACCCAGCCAAAGATTCATCTCCCATCCCGATCTGCTATCTTTCTCCCTAAAAAAATGTCTTATGTACAACAATGATCATCATATATCTACTTACAAGTCTGACAGCAGATCTGTCTCGGTCCGGGAAATCCTCCCAAGGTCTCGTGGAAGGGACATACTACTGGCTCCATCTTTATAAAACATCAGAGAAGACATATAACTTCCATAGTATAGTAACAAAATTTGTAATCGTAAGTCATGGGACATTTGTAAGCCCCACCCCATTCTGCCTAGGAACACCCCCAAAACAGTATGCAAACTACATAAGCCCCACCCTTTTAGTAATCCTGATCACGGTACAGTCCCATAAAAAAACCAAAAAACTGTGCAGACGTATTTCAGTCGTTTCGCGTTACCTACATGGCTACCCTACAATTACTGAGGATAATGTAACAAGGTCCTTCAATTGGAGAAGACGGTGGAAATTGCTATTCACGTATTTTAAGGGTGACTGCTTCAAGAAAGCAATGCTGGTCCTGTATGGGTTCAATTTGAGGAAAATCTACCCACGTGTTAATCTTGACATCTCGTAGGAACATGTCAGAAGATCAGTAGATCCTCCACTAATTTCTACATCTATAGAGCACCTGAAACCTCTTAGAAAATGTTGCGAAGTAACGGAAATCTCTGGCAATGCCTCTTACCTGATGCTAAGAACTGACAAGGTAAGGACTGTGGTAGTCCTAACACCACACTATCATCCTCACTGGGGTGGCAGCTGGCATCTAACCCAACGTTACAGCTGGTTCGGTGTCTCTCCAGCTTTTGAATGGTGTTGCCCATGATGGAAGGATCACTGAGGAGGTCTGGCCAGCTGAGCATGTCATCCTTCATATTCCACTGGATGAAGCTGGACAGAGGAGGAAGCCAAGGACGTAAATGTACGCAGGCAGAATCCGGAATCCTTTAACCTTCAACCTTCTCTAGTCCCGACCATTATAAGTAAATCTTATATATTTTTGATGACCGTCTTATAATTCGGAATATCTGATCATATAGAATCTATCCGGTCCTTGTAAAACCAGATTAAAGTAGATTTACTGTGCTTGGATCCTTCTTAAAGAGAACCTTTCATCTCCCCATACATGTGCAGCTGAGTGCAGCATGTAATGGGGAGGGCTGCACAAACCCTGGGGCACTTTAAGAAAACAATTCTACCTCGCTCCGTTATTTAGATATTGGTGCCGTTCTATTTGGCACCCGATATTTAAATAACCCCCTCAACAGTCAACGGGGCGTGTACAGGCAAGGGGGCGTGTTACTATGACTGTGACACTGTCTAATCAGATATGGACAGTGTTACAGCAAGAGCGAGGAATGAGAGTGTGTGCGCGCGCACACGCTCTCACTCTTCAGATTTCAAGATTAGTCTTCTGCCGAACTGGCAAGGGGCGGGGCGTGTCACTACTACGGACAGGGGAAGAGCTGTGGAGAGGAGAGCGCGCTATCATCTCTTCAGCTCTTGCGAGAGATCAGTCTTGTATTGTCTGCCGAACTGGCAAGGGGGCGTGTCTCTGCTACGGACAGTGTAAGCGCTCCCCAGCTTACATTGTCCGTAGCAGTGACACGCCCCTTTGCCAGTTCGGCAGAAGACTAATCTTGAAAGCTGAAGAGTGTGGGCGCGCGCGCGCACACCCACTCTCATTCCTCGCTCTTGCTGTAACACTGTCCATATCTGATTGGACAGTGTCACAGCCATAATAACACGCCCCCTTGACTGTTCAGGGGGTTATTTAAATATCGGGCACCAAATACAACGGCACCGATATCTAAATAAATATATTTCTATATCTAAATATAGAAAAAAAATGTAAAGTGCCCCAGGGTTTGTGCAGCCCTCCCCATTACATGCTGCACATGTATAGAGAGGTGAAAGGTTCTCTTTAAACTGGTTTTACCTGATTGGAGGAAAGCGTCAGAGCACTCTATCTGAAGCACCGCCCGCACATTCTCTCTCTGACGGACTGTGGAGCGGCCAATATAATCCCAAACACAGGTTTTAACCCTTTGTGTGTGTCTTATAAATGCACTGAGCAAATTTACTGAAAACTTCTCCACAACTTTTGGCTTCCTGAGGCGAACAGTGAATCCCGCCCCTCCCCAAATTGAAGATAGAAAAGTCATATATAACAAAATGGTGCCCTGTTCTCCTATCGCCTCATGGATGGTGGGTCTGGGTAGGTACCAAACCATCAAATATTCTGGATTATCAGATGCTGGATAATAGGAATTTCACTGTATTTGGAGATCCACAACTTACCTCTTTGTGTCTTCCACAGGAATTTCTGTTTTGGTGTGGTCAGAGAAAGCCTATGGGATGAAATGTTGGGCGGTGTCAGAAATAAAATATTTAAAAAAGTGACGCACCGAGAATAATCTAGAAAAAGAGACGGTGTCTGGAGAGCTGTTCCTTCCTCACCTCTCCATGGTTCCCGGTGTACGCCATGAAGGAGCTCTCCATCACTGTGTCCAAGTAGTTATCAATTTCTACAGATTGCTGGTCAAAGTACGTGAGGGACGGACGGATACAGGTCTAAGGGCGATAAAACACAGCTGCAGTCTGATGCTCGAGACTCACAGACAAGTGCGATCTCTACAAAACGGCGCGCGTCTCACCTTGCTGCGGGCTCGTCTGAACAGGTAGAGAAGGATCAGGTAGATGGGATACACCAAGACGCTGGTCACCAGTCCAACCGCCACCGAGTCCACACTGAGAGGAACCGACTCAGACACCGCTCTATCCCTGGAAAAATAGGACCGCTAGTTTAGCCTTCTATAACTTATAATATAATATCCAGTCATGTGTCTTCATTTACAGTTTATAAATATAATGGTTGTTATTGAAAACAGTCAGCAAGCTTGTTGACAGACACAGCCTGGGTCCCGTCAGTGATCCATCTATGGTTCGGAGAAACTATCATGGGCCACTCAGAGTGGCATTCGGTCGTGTGCAACTGCACGAACCGCGTAGATGAGCTTCTATAATGCATGAGGGGGCAGAAAGTTTTCCAACATCAGGTTACTGTGTAGTGACTGG
Source organism: Rhinoderma darwinii (assembly GCF_050947455.1). NCBI lineage: Eukaryota > Metazoa > Chordata > Amphibia > Anura > Rhinodermatidae > Rhinoderma > Rhinoderma darwinii. The sequence continues at coordinate 136,148,437 of NC_134692.1, read as the reverse complement.
GGTAAAAAAAATACACTTCCCAAAATGCAAATCACCAGAATGACTTATGTGCAGACACTGAGCAAGAAGGGGGTGTTGAGAGACGTAAGCTCTAAAGACTGCAGAATAATGAATTCTGCTCTGGAGAATACTATAGGCTGTAACTCATGATCAGTACAGTAATGTAATGCATGTACAGTGACACCACCTGCAGAATAGTGAGTGCAGCTCTGGAGTATAATACAGGATAAGTAATGTAATGTCTGTACACAGTGACTCCACCAGCAGAATAGAGAGTGCAGCTCTGGAGTATAATACAGGATAAGTAATGTAATATCTGTACACAGTGACTCCACCAGCAGAATAGAGAGTGCAGCTCTGGAGTATAATACAGGATGTAACTCAGGATCAGTGCAGGATAAGTAATGTAATGTATGTACACAGTGACTCCACCAGCAGAATAGTGAGTGCAACTCTGGAGTATAATACAGGATGTAACTCAGGATCAGTACAGGATAAGTAATGTATGTACACAGTGACTCCGCCAGCAGAATAGTGAGTGCAGCTCTGGAGTATAATACAGGATGTAACTCAGGATCAGTACAGGATAAGTAATGTATGTACACAGTGACTCCACCAGCAGAATAGTGAGTGCAGCTCTGGAGTATAATACAGGATGTAACTCAGGATCAGTACAGGATAAGTAATGTAATGTATGTACACAGTGACTCCACCAGCAGAATAGTGAGTGCAGCTCTGCAGTATAATACAGGATGTAACTCAGGATCAGTACAGGATAAGTAATGTAATGTATGTACACAGTGACTCCACCAGCAGAATAGTGAGTGCAGCTCTGGAGTATAATACAGGATGTAACTCAGGATCAGTACAGGATAAGTAATGTATGTACACAGTGACTCCACCAGCAGAATAGTGAGTGCAGCTCTGGAGTATAATACAGGATGTAACTCAGGATCAGTACAGGATAAGTAATGTCATGTATGTACACAGTGACTCCACCAGCAGAATAGTGAGTGCAGCTCTGGAGTATAATACAGGATGTAACTCAGGATCAGTACAGGATAAGTAATGTATGTACACAGTGACTCCACCAGCAGAATAGTGAGTGCAGCTCTGGAGTATAATACAGGATGTAACTCAGGATCAGTACAGGATAAGTAATGTAATGTATGTACACAGTGACTCCACCAGCAGAATAGTGAGTGCAGCTACGGAGTATAATACAGGATGTAACTCAGGATCAGTACAGGATAAGTAATGTATGTACACAGTGACTCAATGTTTTATTTAGAATAATTCTATATGTAAAATGGTGTTAAAATGTGGAGAAGATTACCTATGGTAAATATGCAGCTATTTGTGTTCATGATCAGTCCACTAGGAAGTAGTAATATATGTATACACACACGCAAATATACAATATGCCACTAAGCTCATTCACTTACCCATGATTGTTATCTCCCACCACACCGTACCACACTGCGTTGGCACACAGGAAGAGGAATATGAGAAGAGCGCAGCAGGTGGCTCTCTGGACGCGGGTGAAGCGGCTGCGGGGAGGTCGGTCCCACATAGACAACCAGACATGTTTCTCGGAGATTCCTCGCTGGAGTTCAGCCATGAAGATGCGGGAGAATCTCTTCAGTTCTGACTCACCTTAAAAAGGAAGCATAGGTTTTATGTAGAGGGGCAATCCTACAGAATTTATGAAAATGTTGGAAAATACTTACTGGCAGCAAAGATTTCCTTCTCCACCCGACGACCGCTATCCTCCTGCCCCACAGTCAGCCAGTCGTTGACCAGGAAGAAGTAATTCTTACTGCGCTGCAGGTCCTTGATGATGACGTGCTGCACGTACCAAGATGGGCCGAGTCCTGTCCAAAGATATTCATTTTATTATCAAGAAACTTGAGATTCCGGTCAGGTCATCCACTCATGAACAGTCACCCCAGACACAGAATTTATATGATTTCGGTCACTGGAATAAATACAATATCCGTAATTATATATTTTTGTCCTTAAATCAATAGTGCATGTGAATAATCTAAACTTTGTAATATATCTTATTGGGGGGAACCGTCATCTTCCTCACCTTCCAGCAGTCTGTAGTTCTTCTTTCCCTGCCTGCAGGCTCCCTGTAAATGTTCTCAAACCTCCTCAGTCACAAAAAATCCATCTAGTGAAAAACAGTATATGGAAGGCAGGGAGGAGGGGGATGCAGCTGCAGTCTCCATGTTTTAGTGAAACAGCATAAGAGGAGGCAGCAGTAAGAAACATCTGATTGGCTCAGTGCACATAGCACATCTCTGACATCACATCAGGAAGAGCCCGCCCACCTAACATTTAAAGAAACCAGCAGAAGACCCTAAGTATGGAGGGTTTGTGCTCCTGATTATATATATATACTTAAAGGGCAATGACAATAGCTAAAAGCCCCTTCTCTGAGATACTGAGTTACTAAGAACCTGTTAAGAAATCTCTAATCAGTGGCAAATGGGTTTGATTGTTCTATAGAGTTCTGTTATTCTGGAAATCAGTGATGATCTGAGATCCCAACCTTAATCGATGTGATCATCTCTCAATGTATCCTTGACGTCTTTCCCTGGACTTCTCCTTTAAATATATTTTTTCTGCAGAGTACCTGTAAATGTGATGATTGCCCTTTAAATGTAATAACCCCTCAGTTTCCACCAGTAGATGGCAGTGTTCATCAACAAATTATTTAAAAAGTAACCAACCAATTAACTAAAGATTCATTAAGGGTAAGGCCACACGGACCGATAATGACCCGACCGCGATGCGGCCAACAGTTGAGCCAGCACCAAGTTTGGCGTGGCTGTCAAATTGCCTGTTAATGGCCGCGCATTGTTGCGGGTAAAACGACCCTTTACCTGCAAAATTGTGTGGCCATAAAGGGTGTATTCATTAAAAGATGCACGATTTTGCAGGTAAAGGGCCGTTTTACCCGTAACAACGTGCGGCCATTAACAGGCAATTTGACAGCTGTTAGCCTCATCGTGGCCGGGTCAGTGCCGCTCCATGTGGCCTTACGCTTACATATCATTTTTGTTAATTCAAACGGTTACGAGCGTCTGTAACGACAATTACCTCGTATAAATAAGCAAAGCGAGAATCGATGGACGATAAAGTTATCATTCGTCACTGATAAAATTAATTGCTCATAAATATTTGAACAGTCTCCTATATGTGGAAATCTATCGTTCCGCACATCAGCTGCAAACATACGTCTACAGAGGAACAGGACATCACTAGTGGACGATCGCTTCATGTAAACGGGGATTTACGATAATCCAGTGACTGTGTGTCAGCCCATGTCGTGTCTCATATTAGTGCACGTGAATGTCATAGAACGGGCTCCTAACTCGCAACCACCTCATTTAGCCGCTGAAAAAAGGCGCTCCTGCTCTGGAGGACTGAATGCAACCATATATTATATGGTTACCCCTCGATTTTAATGGGTGCCATGTATTACTAGTTTCTTCGAGACCCCCAGGGTCTACCTCAATATCTTAATCAGCTGAAGTAACAGATGTGAAGACATCTGGGATTCCCTGCTTCATATAGGACATGACTAGGGGCAGGAAAATCTTTCTTGTTGCCCAAGGCAGGGGTTTCAGAAAGTGCCAACCACCCTTAATCGCTCCACCCCTGTCCACTCCACCCACATGCAATTCTCAATGCAGCATGTAGGGTTCTCCCGCAGCTTCGTCCTTCACCTCTCATATATACTTATTATAGACCACCCCTCCCTTCTCAAATGTCGCCCTAGACAGCCACCTACTACTTCAACCCTCGCCTCCTGGGCATAGCTACTAAGCAGCAACATCATGATCTCCTGGACATTTGTATAAAGGAATATTCCCTCTCCTAAGTGCCGGAGGACCCTGGGAAAAAAACCTTGGATGAGAACCTTGGACATCCTTGGACCCCCAAATGTTTTGGAGTTACACTTAAAGAAACATTTATCCCTTTAAAACTCCTGGAGACCCCGTTCTTCGTCCCTTTACCTTTATTATCATGCCACAGACGGATTTTCCACACATTTCCCAAACTCTTCTCTGTTGCTATCTGGAAGATGTCCACACTGTTTCTGTGGAAGGTATTCTCGCCATCTAGATGTCTGTGGCCACTCTTACTGTCCACTCCGTACAGACTGATGCCAACATGAGCGGTGGTACCTGAGCAGGAGAACAGCAGACAGTGAGGACCGGCGCCCTAGATAACAAAACCGCGACACAATGATGACGACACTCACCAGACCCTCGACCCCATCCTGTCTTCACCAGAACCTCATATTTATAAAATCCAGCTTTCCCGCAGAACGGGATGACTCCAGCTTTATTCACGTCCAGCAAGTCCAGTTTGTGGACAATAATGGTGGCTAAAGAGTAGGTAGCGAAGCAGACGGCACAAGTGAGCAGCACAATATAGTTAATACCGGGAGGAGGAGGCTGAAACAAGAGGAAAAATTCTAATAGCAATGATACATGTATTTCTACAGCAAAATTCCAATAATCTGGAATACTTGGGACCACCAAGGTGGAAGTTCACAGGCAAAAATACATACACATAACGATGGTGGTGAATGCGTAAACCCCTAAACCTGCTGCAATGCCCTCTTGCCAAGGCCTGCCCTTCTGGAAGCCTATATAGGCACATTGGTGGCAGCTTCCCATAGTGTGAGGCTGTATAGGCCGTGCGGATGTCCATGTGTTCGTGACGGAGTGGGCTTCCCAATTGCCTCTCGGCACCAGGTGACACTAGTGCCAGCCTACCAAGCAAGATTTCACTCTAATCCGGCATAGGTGACAGATTAAAGGAATTTTCATTTATATATATATATATAGGAATACTAGAAGGCCAATAATCCCCAAAAATGAATTTTTCCCCATTTTTTCTAGAGTCTTTCTACTTACAGGGTAGATAAAGTTGACGGAGTGAGGCGGGACGAAGAGGCTGGCACCAAATGCTGTGAGATGTTGGGTTAGACATACAGCCTGGTCCGGTCGGGTATCCTCCAGGGGTACAACGCCCTTTGTCTTCCATCTCATCTCATTCCCATCAAAGTACTGACACAGGGAGGTATACAGGCCCACCGTCACATCCACAGGTGACCACATGTAATGGTTTGTGATGTTTAGATAGTAGCGTCTGGTCAGGTTTCCATCCCTAAAACAGACATTTATATTTTGGTTAAACTTTTTCCATTACGGTCATACATGTAGGACCACCCTACAATATTCTTGCAGTATCTCATGATTATTCTCTTACATGGGGGCTATGAAGAACGTGTACAGCTTGTGGTCATCTCCGGAGAGAGCGTCCTCGCCGATCTGCTTCACGTCACTATAATTGTACTGGTTGGGATGGCCGGTCTCATGAAGATACACAGAGATGTACGGCTCCAGTTCACTGTCCTTGTATCTCTCTACAAACAAAACGAAAGTCAACACAAATATGATAAACGCATCAACAAATCCATGAAAAAAGCGTCACGTGAAAACCCTGCCTAGATCGCATTTGCAGTTCGTTCTAAAGTACCAAAGGGTCATAGATTTAAAGGCTAAAAATCTGGCTTCCTGCAGCCACCACTAGGGGGAGCTCAGGAGCTTACTGTATTCTGTGTTATAATCAGTATGTAGTAAACTCACAAGCTCCCTCTAGTGGTGGCTGCAGGAAGCCAAAATATTATCTTTTGACTTTATGGCTATGCAGTGGATTTGGAGCTTTGTATCACAAAAACCGAGCTCCAACCGCTCTAAAGATATATTAAGAAATGAATCAGCACAGAATTTTAAACCTATTTAGAATAAAAATAAGTAAATGGTGTAAAAATGTGGACATTCCCTTTAAGGTTTGATATTTACTGGTGATTGTCTTGTCCTTTAAATGAAGTGTCATTGACTCACCATCCTGCACTGTGTAAGTGATCTGTATGTGAAGTCCTGCGTTCTCATTACTGCTTTCTGCCTCGAGGTCCACTTTCACCGAGCGCCGTCTCTCAATGTTCGCCACACCCGCTGTGATATTCCCGACACCAGTGTTATTGGCAACGCTAACAGTAATGGCCTTTTCAGAATCCAAGCTGTCAAGCGGGATCTGACTGCCATTACTAGTCTGGAACTCCATAGATGCCACCTTGGTGGACACGGTGTAGTTGCTGATGAACCCGAAAGGGTACGGATTAGAGTCCACTTGGAACATGACCTGGATGATGTCTGTTAGGTCTGGGAAGGTGCTGTTAAATCCTTGCGGAATGAAGAACTGGCAGCCAGTCCTGTTGCTGTAGCAAAGCAAGTTGAGAGGATCCGATCGTTTGCCCCGGGCCAAGATCTCCCCACCCTGTAGGGTCAACGGCTCCTCATTTAGTACCCTGGACTTCATCAAAATCCTCATGAGATCAGAAGAAAGATTGTAAGCCTTGGAGGCAACAGTAACATTATTGAGGGCACCACACAGCTGCCCTCCTTTGTGGACGGATGACTTGGTGTTTACAAGATGGATGACATCTCCTGAAACGGAAATCAAATCAACTTGAAAGCCCCAAGAACATGAACAAAGAAGATCGATATATCTGTGCAGGGGTTTAATACTAAAAACATTTGCATGGACAAACCTTTAAAGGAACAAGCAGGGAAAAATTGATACAATGTATTATTTATAGTGCAGGGCCTAGGAGGGCGGAGCATGACACCAGGATTCTCTCTTTTGAATTCTTGGAATCCCTGTGTCATGCTCCGCCCCCTTCAGGCCCTGCACTAGGTATAGCAGTGAATTAGTTGTGTTCCTTTAAGATTTGGAAATAATCTTCAAGAGTATAGGCAGTTGGTGACTTCCAAAACCTTTTATCTAGACCACCTGTCGTCTCCAGGCAGAAGCGGACAACAATGAGGGACAAACAATACGGGCACGGGGAGCAAGCGCTGCCTGCTGAGGTTATGATTCGTCCAAAGTGACGTCGGGGAAGCAGTTAGCCATTGGCTAGTCTGGTCACGTCACTCCGCAGGGACGCAAAAGATCGGCGGTGGGTAAAGAATCCGTATTACGGAACGTATATATCGGAAAGTTTTCCACCTTTACAATTTTCACGAGTTTCATTTACCTTTCTGGGACTGTCTGATAATCCAGAATATTTGATAATCTGGCACCGACCAGGAATTTAAATTAATTGTCCAAGACAAACCATGACAAGTTTCCGCCAGAAACAGCGCCACACCAGTCCGTTGGTTGTGTCTGGTATTGCAGCTCAGCTCCATTGAAGTGAATGGGGCTGAGCTGCAATACCACACACAACCTGTGGTCAGGCGTGGCGCTGTTTCTAGAAAAAATCGGCCATGTTTGTATGTAGATATATATCTATATATATAGATACATATATATATATCTATCTATCTATCTATCTATCTATCTATAGATAGATAGATAGATAGATAGATAGATAGATAGATAGATAGATAGATAGATAGATATCTATATTGGATTATTGCGCATGGACAGGCTTCGTTTTGAATGCAGTATCCCAGGCCGTTCTGGCTGCGGATTGCACAATGCAGCCTCACAAATGATGATAGATCTGTCCCCGTAGCTATGGAAGCCTTTAACAGCCTTGTCACTATAAATTTCTTTCCTCTGGGAGCACAAAAGATACTCATAATTCACCAGCAACTTTTTATCTCTTCACGTTTTAGGCCTGTGACATTATTAAAAGGTCCTTATATCATCCCATTCCTCCCGTGTAATTACCAGGCAGCGAGAAAATCCTCCTCTACGATTTTATGATTATTTATTACGACTTCTGCAGCATTTTTACAATTGTTTGTTTGCCTAAAGTTCTGATCAAACCAGATAAGTCACATCAGTCTAAAAAATAGCAAAAATGACCAGAAGAAAGAAACACGACAAAATCATTTTCCCGAGAGATTTCGCTGTATTGTCGCCATTTATTGCCATTAAACTCTCATCTGCAATTTATTTGCTGTTGCTAAGAAACCAAGGAGCTTCAGTAATGCAAAAATATCTAATTGAATGAAAAAAATAAATGAGTTATAATGTCAGTATTCCGAAATACGATGTCAGCGCAGTTGTGATATGATTGATTTCCTTAAAGGGATTGTCTGGTTTAGAAATCCCATTTTCAAATACCCTGGATGAGATAATAGAGTGGGTCCCCCCATTGGGCGTCTCTTTCCGGAGGATCCGACAGCTCCCCATTACACGGACATCCCTATCATTTCAATAAGAACTGTGTAATGCTTAATTTCTCCTGTGGCGGCGCTGCAGGGAAATTGAAAGCTTTCTGGCAGGTTACAGCTGATCAATCTAGATCACTCTGATTTTCATGGTGCAAGTCTCAGTCTAAAATAGATATGACCCTTTAGGCCAATGTGATAGTATTGCATCCACAAAAATACCTCCAAATACCTGTTCACACAGGAGATATCACCCAAGATGGCTGATAGATTACTATTATTTGGGAAATAACCCAAAAAGGTACTAAACCCCAGACATGACCTGCTCCACTGTCCCCTTCAAGTCGGGTTGTCTCCAGATAGACCTCGAGCTCTGTTGTGATTGATCCCGTTATCACGTCAGAACATGGGCAGGGTCTTCTGGTTCTTTGGTGGGCCAGTCTGACCCTAACACTGCACAAACATGACCACAAGTAAGAAATATAGAGACGCCAATAACTAATGTTGAAAATCTCTGGAATTTTGGGTATGTCTTTCTACTTGGGCTTTGTGACCCATCAACAGTAAGATGTCTACAGAACATGTCTAGAAGACGACTCGGTCTTACCCATGATATTCAGTATGTTGTCTGCAATGGTGGTCGGGGTCATCATCCCTTGCGTTGTTTCATTCTGTAAAATGGACATCATGGCTTCCAGCTTGCTGAGCGTTTTCCGCTGACAAGATGCACATGCCAACTCCTTGCTGGCCACCTGAAGACAAAGGAACACGCAGTCTTGGTCATCTCATAGACTCTTTTATTGCGTAAAGTCAACTGATCCAATAGGGACTTGTGACACCTGTAGAACGTTCTCACTTTGGCTCTGATCCCATTGCATTTTGCCTTTACGTCCGGCCTATACGTCATGGAAATCGGTCAACGTATGCACTGAACGTAAAAGGCACGAAGTATGCCACCGTAGACCATACACTGTCACACGACATACATAGGCCCCCCATGTCAAAACGAACAGCGAACTACGCTTTCTTATACAGTAAAAAAATAATATATATATATATATACATACAGATGTTTACCTGCCGAGTGGATGGCAAAAGGACAATCTTGGCATCCTTTGGTCTATATGGATACCTTAAAGGGAATGTGTCGCTAGAAATATTTTTTATTTTTTTTAGTTCAACAATTAGTATTTGAGTGATTACACATTGTTTTAATATTTGTTCTTTTTTCACAAGTCAGGAAATATTATAAATTAGATTCTAACTTATCACATTTCCATGTGCTGGCCACTAGAGGGAGCAGTTCCCAAAATTGCAGCATGGTCAATGTGGTAAAGCAACCTCATTGCGTTATGCTGCAAATTTGGGGTAGACACACTCTCTCTAGTGTCCTCACACAATCCCCCCTCCCTTCTTCTGGCCAGTGCAAGGAGGAGGAGGGGTATGAATCTTCAAACCTCCTACACTGTGTGCCGCCATTTTCTGAGCGACTGCACAGTGTAGGAGGATTAGATACAGGGCTCAGCAGACAGTATAACACGAACATAATGCACACAACACATACACGAACATAAATTACCTTCTCCTGCCGCCGCCGCTCCTATTCCTTGCGCCTTCGCTTCCTTGAACATATGGCCAGAAGCTGCGACCGGAAGTAGTCATCTTACTGTCCGGCAGCGGCTTCCGGTCCACATGAAAATGGCGCCGGATTTCGATCTGCGAAAGAGCTTCGTTTTGGTCTGTGTGGGAGACACAGACGGCGTACGCTACTGAGAATGGAACGGCTCCCGTTCGCATTCTCTATGGGGTTGTATGTGCCGTATTCCATCTCTGTATGTGTCGTTAATCGACACATACAGAGATGAAAATAAAAATGGCAGCCCCCATAGAGAAGTAAAAGTAAGAACAAAGTAAAAAGTAGAACATGAGAACACAAATAAATAAAATTTATGTTAATATCATATTAAAAGCAATATGATACAAAAAAATAATTTCATGACACCTTCCCTTTAAGCATGCATATGTGCTGTACTTCCTGAGGCATACGCTGTATATAAACACAGAATGTGGTGTGAACAGGGCCTAAATCAAAAGACTTCAATTAAAGCCCTTTGGTACTGCACAGAGATTTCTACTACAGGTAATGTAATGGAATACTAGGTTTTTCAGGAAGAGAAATCTCTGAGCCGTGCCCAAGGGGTTTGATCTCTCTATAGGGGCATTTCAGGAAAGCAGTGGTGGTCCGAGATCACAGACTTTAGCAATGTGATGTCCATTTTTAACCCCAGTACTCCTCCTCATTATCCTAATACTTGAGGTACGTACCGTACATTGTGCAAGCGCTGCCGTGATCTGCCGTATATCATCCACCGTGTTAACTTTCAGAGATATGAGGGCATCGGTTATTTTCTTGCGCACGTTACCCAGGTTCAGCTCACTCGCCTCTTCTGGTTTGCTCATGATGTGTTCATACTAATAGAAATAAAAAAGGTAATTACATCTAAAAAAAAATAGAGCGGTTGTCTTGTTAAGAAAACCTATTATCCTATTAGGGAGTTAATAAAGGGGGTCCCTTGTTCGAGTGGAGATGAGTTACAAAGAGCGTCTTTTATCCTGGAGGACCCGGCATATCTGTGTATTAAATGTACAACCCATTGAGGTCGATAGAAACTGTGCAATTCTTCATTACCCCTGTGGTGGCGCTGCAGGAAATGTAAACACTTACTGCCAGGTCGACCCATCCAGATCATATCTAAGACAAATATGTAAATTGTGTGAGAACCAATGTGCCCCCGATAACAGCTTCCGTAGGGGTTGTAAACCAGATTTCCTAGAATTCTGAATGGCAATACTTAGTATCAAAGTAGTATTAACAATATTCCAACTGCCTGGCATCCGGCGGAGTAGAGTGATGCCACCGTATGTTAGACTACAGGGCATTACCAATCAGATATTCCAACAATCTGGAAACATACTTTCATAAATGCTAATTTAGGCCTTGTTCAAATGTCGTGTAAACGCGTAAAAAACGCTAGCATTATTGCAAGCGCTTTTTAAAATACAGGCGTTTTTGACGCGTTTTTCGTGTTTTTTTTACGCGTTTATGCACTCCCATTGACTATGGGAATTAGGCGCGTTTTCCGCGCCAAGAATTGACCTGACGCTTCTTTTTTTTTACACAACGTGTTTTTTAAACACGCGAGCGTAAAAAATAAAGCGTCGAATGCACAACAATGCATGTTCTTATTGATGTCAAGGGAAAGCTTAAAGCAAGCATTTTTGACGCATTTTTCGCCGTGTAAAACGCGTCGCATACACACCGTGTGAACAAGGCCATGGTGTTTAATTGGATTATAAAAAAGCGTTCCGCAGTTTCCGTCAGTGTCATAGACATTCAACACAGTGACAGAAGGCATGCTTGATCGCTGCTCCATTTAACTCTTCCTGGCAGTGGTCTTGCGGCTGAGAGGAATGGGGGACACAGGACCTCTGTTCTGGCAATCGATGGGGGTCTCAGCGGTTGGAACACCAACAATCTAGCAGTTATCGAAATACCCCTTTAAGAAGTAAATAATTTACCTCATTAAGAACGGTGATGAGAGCCAAGGAATACTCGGCGACATGCTGGGGGTCTCCTTGCTTCAATAAACCTTGTAAGCGTGACTCTGTGAGGTTGTGTAACCAGTTTGCAAAGCTATGAAATCCATCTGGGAGGACTGGCATCAAAATATCCAGGGTGCTATAACGGAGAGAGACGCGTGGAAATATCTCATAGTAGATTCAGTCTATATTACTGTCATATAGGTGACGAATATAATACCAGGATTCACTTACTGGTTTAAGGCCACTGCTGTCGCCCCCTGCTGGTCCTGCACAAGTATAGAAACTTCCACCATGAAGTTGGACTCCTGGTAGCCAACAGGCAAGAAAGTGGTGTGCTCTGACCGGCTGCCCTTGTATACCCAGAAGTCATCGCAGTGCCCACCCCGGCAGCGCTTAGCCCTCAGGATGAAAACTAGAGACACCTCATCTTCTGTATCTCTCCACCCTGCAATGATGATCAAGATTGTACAAGACAAGAAATTTACAAAAGCAAATGTTACGTCAATCTCCAGTGCCACATTGGTGTGTACCATGTGGCATGGTTGGGTACTGACCTGTACAATCAAAGTGCACCGGGTCAGTCAGGGCATGTATGGTTTTATTAGGGAAGATTCTGCAAGTTCCTCCAGACGGTGGAGTATTTGGGAGAAGATCTATAGAAGCGAAGCCCTCTTCTTCCATGGTGGGATCACTGACATGAAGGGTGAACTTGTACCCCTCTCCATCTTTTAACACTCCCTGTCGGAGTACCAGGTTCAACTCTCGGTTTCCGGTGGTCGTGGTGCTGGCATTGAGGATTAAGGTCTTGTTACTGAAGCTCTGAGCTGTCCATCTCTGCCGGGAAAAGAGAAGTCACTAAGAGACGGAAGATAAAACCAAGCTGCATATGGAGGGACAGTACATGATATACATAAACAGGAAGGGATATCCTACTATCGGTGCCAGGAGATCCATAACGCATCCTATGGAGCTCCCGAAAATCAAAAAAGCCCCAAAAAGGTGGAAAACAAAATTGCTGAAAATCCTCGAGGACGAACCCAAAAAATCCAGAACTCGCCTAGGGACATCAGTCATCCCGGAGCCTCCGATATATGGTAACACCCAACAGTTACAGTTGGGTAATAGATATAGGGAATTTAATTTATGCAGAATTATCTCATTTAGATGTTGGCATGTTACAAATACCCCACTCCACCTGAGCCAGAGGGAGCAACTTGTTAGGATATGGAAAAACAATGTAATATGGTTCAGAATGACTACACATAGGATTATAATATCAATCAGATTCCTGGAGGGTGGAGTGCGCATCTTACCCCGGACCGTGCTTCATCCTGGCAGTTACTGCAGGATCCTTCCAGGTAAACATAAGAGCTAGCGCTCACTTCATACACAGACTGCGCCTTGCAGGACACACACTTCAGAGACACCATGGGAACGCTGCCTTTCTTAATTAATACCTGCAATAAAAACAAGGACATGCAACACCTAGATATTAACTGATATTCATTATTATAAACCAGGTTTTATGATATCTTATTTTATGAAATATCAGCTCATTCATCCTATATACGAAGCAGAACATATTTACTGGACCAGTACTGGATATTATAATACTGCTCCCTAAGTATATAACAACGGTAATACTGCCCCCTATGTACGAGAATATAACTATTATACTGCCCCCTATGTACAAGAATATAACTATTATACTGCCCCCTATATACAAGAATATAACTACTATAATACTGCCTCTTATATACAAGCATATAACTACTATAATACTGCCCCCTATAAACAAGAATATAACTACTAAAATACTGCCACTATATACAAGAATATAACTACTATAATACTGCCCCTATATACAAGAATATAACTACTATAATACTGCTCCCTATATACAAGAATATAACTACTATAATACTGCCTCCTATATACAAGAATATAACTACTATAATACTCCTCCCTATATACAGGAATATAACTACTATAATACTGCCCCCTATATACAAGAATATAACCACTATAATACTGCCCCCTATGTATAAGAATATAACTACTATAATCCTGCTCCTATATACAAGAATATAACTACTATAATACTGCCCCTATATACAAGACTATAACTCCTATAAAACTACCCCCTATGTACAAGAATATAACTACTATAATACTGCTCCTATATACAAGAATATAACCACTATAATACTGCCCCCTATATACAAGAATATAACTACTATAATACTGCCCCCTATATACAAGTATATAACTACTCTAATACTGCTCTTATATACAAGAATATAACTACTATAATACTGCCTCCTATGTACAAGAATATAACTACTATAATACTGCCCCTATATACAAGAATATAACTACTATAATACTGCCTCCTATGTACAAGAATATAACTACTATAATACTGCCCCTATATACAAGAATATTACTACTACAATACTGCCCCCTATATACAAGAATATAACTAGTATAATACTACCCCTATATATCAGAATATAACCACTATAATACTGCCCCTATATACAAGAATATAAATACTATAATATTGTCCCTATATACAAGAATATAACTACTATAATACTGCTCCTATATACAAGAATATAACTACTATAATACTGCCCCTATATACAATATAACTACTATAATACTGTTCCCTATATACAAGAATATAACTACTATAATACTGCCCCCTATATACAAGAATATAACTACTATAATACTGCCTCCTATATACAAGAATATAACTACTATAATACTGCCCCATATATACAAGAATATAACTACTATAAGGGTATGTTCACACGGCGGGGGTCCGTAACGGCTGAAATTACGGGGATGTTTCAGCCTGAAAACATCCCCGTAATTTCAGCCGTACCGGCATGTGCAGGCGCTTGAACGCCGCGTCAATTACGGCCGTAATTAGCGCTGCTATTCATTGGAGTCAATGAATAGCGGCTCCAATTACGGCCAAAGAAGTGACAGGTCACTTCTTTGACGCGGCCGTCTAGTTACGCGCCGTCATTTGACAGCGGCGCGTAAATATACGCCTCGTGTGAACAGACAAACGTCTGCCCGTTGCTTTCAATGGGCAGATGTTTGTCAGCGCTATTGAGGCGCTATTTTCAGACGTAATTCGGGGCCAAAACGCCCGAATTACGTCCGTAAATAGGCCGTGTGAACATACCCTAATACTGCCCCTATATACAAGAATATAACTACTATAATACTGCCTCCTATGTACAAGAATATAACTACTATAATACTGCCCCTATATACAAGAATATAACTACTACAATACTGCCCCCTATATACAAGAATATAACTAGTATAATACTACCCCTATATATCAGAATATAACCACTATAATACTGCCCCTATATACAAGAATATAAATACTATAATATTGCCCCTATATACAAGAATATAACTACTATAATACTGCTCCTATATACAAGAATATAACTACTATAATACTGTCCCTATATAGAATATAACTACTATAATACTGTTCCCTATATACAAGAATATAACTACTATAATACTGCCCCCTATATACAAGAATATAACTACTATAATACTGCCTCCTATATACAAGAATATAACTACTATAATACTGCCCCCTATATACAAGAATATAACTACTATAATACTGCCCCTATATACAAGAATATAACTACTATAATACTGCTCCTATATACAAGAATATAACTACTATAATACTGCCCCCTATGTACAAGAATATAACTACTATAATACTGCCCCCTATATACAAGAATATTACTGCTATAATACTGCCCCTATATACAAGAATATAACTACTATTATACTGCCCCTATATACAAGAATTATATCTACTATAATACTGCCCCCTATATACAAGAATATTACTGCTATAATACTGCTCCTATGTACAGGAATATAACTACTATAATACTGCCCCTATATACAAGAATATAACTACTATAATACTGCCCCCTATATACAAGAATATAACTACTATAATACTGCCTCCTATATACAAGAATATAACTACTATAATACTGCTCCCTATATACAAGAATATAACTACTATAATACTGCTCCCTATATACAAGGAATATAATTACTATAACACTGCTCCTATATACAAGAATATAACTACTATAAAACTGCCCCCTATATACAAGAATATAACTACTATAAAACTGCCCCCTATATACAAGAATATAACTACTATAATACTGCCTCCTATATACAAGAATATAACTACTATAATACTGCCCCTATACACAAGAATATAACTGCTATAATACTGCCCCCTATATACAAGAATATTACTGCTATAATACTGCTCCTATGTACAGGAATATAACTACTATAACACTGCCCCTATATACAAGAATATAACTACTATAATACTGCTCCTATATACAAGAATATAACTACTATACTACTGCCCCTATATACAAGAATATAACCACTATAATACTGCTCCTATATACAAGAATATAACTACTATAATACTGCCCCTATATACAAGAATATAACTACTATAATACTGCCCCCTATATACAAGAATATAACTACTATAATACTGCTCCCTATATACAAGAATATAACTACTATAATACTGCCCCTATATACAAGAATATAACTACTATAATACTGCCTCCTATATACAAGAATATAACTACTATAATACTGCTCCTATATACAAGAATATAACTACTATAATACTGCCTCCTATATACAAGAATATAACTACTATAATACTGCTCCTATATACAAGAATATAACTACTATAATACTGCTCCTATATACAAGAATATAACTACTATAATACTGCCCCTATATACAAGAATATAACTACTATAATACTGCCCCTATATACAAGAATATAACTACTATAATACTGCCCCTATATACAAGAATATAACTACTATAATACTGCCCCTATATACAAGAATATAACTACTATAATACTGCCCCTATATACAAGAATATAACTACTATAATACTGCTCCTATATACAAGAATATAACTACTATAATACTGTCTCCTATATACAAGAATATAACTACTATAATACTGCTCCTATATACAAGAATATAATTACTATAATACTGCCCCTATATACAAGAATAGAACTACTATAATACTGCCCCTATATACAAGAATATAACTACTATAATACTGCCCCTATGTACAAGAATATAACCACTATAATACTGCTCCTATATACAAGAATATAACTACTATAATACTGCCCCCTATATACAAGAATATAGCTACTATAATACTGCCCCCTATATACAAGAATATAACTACTATAATACTGCCCCCTATATACAAGAATATAATGACTATAATACTGCCCCCTATATACAAGAATATAACTACTATAATACTGCTCCTATATACAATAATATAACTACTATAATACTGCCCCCTATATACAAGAATAGAACTACTATAATACTGCCCCTATATACAAGAATATAACTACTATAATACTGCTCCTATATACAATAATATAACTACTATAATACTTCCCCCTATATACAAGAATATAACTACTATAATACTGCCCCTATATACAAGAATATAACTACTATAATACTGCCCCCTATATACAAGAATATAACTACTATAATACTGTCTCCTATATACAAGAATATAACTACTATAATACTGTCTCCTATATACAAGAATATAACTACTATAATACTGCTCCTATATACAAGAATATAACGACTATAATACTGTCTCCTATATACAAGAATATAACTACTATAATACTGCTCCTATATACAAGAATATAATTACTATAATACTGCCCCTATATACAAGAATAGAACTACTATAATACTGCCCCTATATACAAGAATATAACTACTATAATACTGCCCCTATGTACAAGAATATAACCACTATAATACTGCTCCTATATACAAGAATATAACTACTATAATACTGCCCCCTATATACAAGAATATAGCTACTATAATACTGCCCCCTATATACAAGAATATAACTACTATAATACTGCCCCCTATATACAAGAATATAATGACTATAATACTGCCCCCTATATACAAGAATATAACTACTATAATACTGCTCCTATATACAATAATATAACTACTATAATACTGCCCCCTATATACAAGAATATAAATACTATAATACTGCCCCTATATACAAGAATATAACTACTATAATACTGCCCCTATATACAAGAATATAACTACTATAATACTGCCCCCTATATACAAGAATATAACTACTATATTACTGCTCCTATATACAAGAATATAACTACTATAATACTGCTCCTATATACAAGAATATAACTACTATAATACTGCCCCTATATACAAGAATATAACTACTATAATACTGCCCCTATATACAAGAATATAACTACTATAATACTGCCCCTATATACAAGAATATAACTACTATAATACTGCCCCTATATACAAGAATATAACTACTATAATACTGCCCCTATATACAAGAATATAACTACTATAATACTGCTCCTATATACAAGAATATAACTACTATAATACTGTCTCCTATATACAAGAATATAACTACTATAATACTGCTCCTATATACAAGAATATAATTACTATAATACTGCCCCTATATACAAGAATAGAACTACTATAATACTGCCCCTATATACAAGAATATAACTACTATAATACTGCCCCTATGTACAAGAATATAACCACTATAATACTGCTCCTATATACAAGAATATAACTACTATAATACTGCCCCCTATATACAAGAATATAGCTACTATAATACTGCCCCCTATATACAAGAATATAACTACTATAATACTGCCCCCTATATACAAGAATATAATGACTATAATACTGCCCCCTATATACAAGAATATAACTACTATAATACTGCTCCTATATACAATAATATAACTACTATAATACTGCCCCCTATATACAAGAATAGAACTACTATAATACTGCCCCTATATACAAGAATATAACTACTATAATACTGCTCCTATATACAATAATATAACTACTATAATACTTCCCCCTATATACAAGAATATAACTACTATAATACTGCCCCTATATACAAGAATATAACTACTATAATACTGCCCCCTATATACAAGAATATAACTACTATAATACTGTCTCCTATATACAAGAATATAACTACTATAATACTGTCTCCTATATACAAGAATATAACTACTATAATACTGCTCCTATATACAAGAATATAACGACTATAATACTGTCTCCTATATACAAGAATATAACTACTATAATACTGCTCCTATATACAAGAATATAATTACTATAATACTGCCCCTATATACAAGAATAGAACTACTATAATACTGCCCCTATATACAAGAATATAACTACTATAATACTGCCCCTATGTACAAGAATATAACCACTATAATACTGCTCCTATATACAAGAATATAACTACTATAATACTGCCCCCTATATACAAGAATATAGCTACTATAATACTGCCCCCTATATACAAGAATATAACTACTATAATACTGCCCCCTATATACAAGAATATAATGACTATAATACTGCCCCCTATATACAAGAATATAACTACTATAATACTGCTCCTATATACAATAATATAACTACTATAATACTGCCCCCTATATACAAGAATATAACTACTATAATACTGCCCCTATATACAAGAATATAACTACTATAATACTGCCCCTATATACAAGAATATAACTACTATAATACTGCCCCCTATATACAAGAATATAACTACTATATTACTGCTCCTATATACAAGAATATAACTACTATAATACTGCTCCTATATACAAGAATATAACTACTATAATACTGCCCCTATATACAAGAATATAACTACTATAATACTGCCCCCTATATACAAGAATATAACTACTATAATACTGCCCCTATATACAAGAATATAACTACTATAATACTGCTCCCCTATATACAAGAATATAACTACTATAATACTGCTCCTATATACAAGAATATAACTACTATAATACTGCCCCTATATACAAGACTATAACTACTATAATACTGCCCCTATATACAAGAATATAGCTACTATAATACTGCTCCTATATACAAGAATATAACTACTATAATACTGCCCCTATATACAAGAATATAACTACTATAATACTGCCCCCTATATACAAGAATATAACTACTATAATACTGCCCCTATATACAAGAATATAACTACTATAATACTGCTCCCCTATATACAAGAATATAACTACTATAATACTGCCCCTATATACAAGAATATAACTACTATAATACTGCCCCC
Source organism: Rhinoderma darwinii (assembly GCF_050947455.1). Lineage (NCBI taxonomy): Eukaryota > Metazoa > Chordata > Amphibia > Anura > Rhinodermatidae > Rhinoderma > Rhinoderma darwinii. The sequence goes on along the minus strand of NC_134692.1, from coordinate 136,128,272 downwards.
TATATACAAGAATATAACTACTATATTACTGCTCCTATATACAAGAATATAACTACTATAATACTGCTCCTATATACAAGAATATAACTACTATAATACTGCCCCTATATACAAGAATATAACTACTATAATACTGCCCCCTATATACAAGAATATAACTACTATAATACTGCCCCTATATACAAGAATATAACTACTATAATACTGCTCCCCTATATACAAGAATATAACTACTATAATACTGCTCCTATATACAAGAATATAACTACTATAATACTGCCCCTATATACAAGACTATAACTACTATAATACTGCCCCTATATACAAGAATATAGCTACTATAATACTGCTCCTATATACAAGAATATAACTACTATAATACTGCCCCTATATACAAGAATATAACTACTATAATACTGCCCCCTATATACAAGAATATAACTACTATAATACTGCCCCTATATACAAGAATATAACTACTATAATACTGCCCCCTATATACAAGAATATAACTACTATAATACTGCCCCTATATACAAGAATATAACTACTATAATACTGCCCCCTATATACAAGAATATAACTACTATAATACTGCCCCTATATACAAGAATATAACTACTATAATACTGCCCCTATATACAAGAATATAACTACTATAATACTGCTCCCCTATATACAAGAATATAACTACTATAATACTGCTCCTATATACAAGAATATAACTACTATAATACTGCCCCTATATACAAGACTATAACTACTATAATACTGCCCCTATATACAAGAATATAGCTACTATAATACTGCTCCTATATACAAGAATATAACTACTATAATACTGCCCCTATATACAAGAATATAGCTACTATAATACTGCCCCCTATATACAGGAATATAACTACTAAAAGTAGTGGGAACATTTTATTATCTTATTTAAGAATCTCTTTAGTCACTGACCGTTTGATTGGTGGACTCAGGATGTCTGCCGGGTTTACTGACAGTCAAAAAAAACGTGTACTCCACATCTGGTTCCAGCTTTGATTTGTGAATGAACATTTCACCCAAATCTGAAGTGACTTCTGAATTACATGTTACACTTTCTAAATTCTGAAATGGAGGACACAAAATAGTTATTTTTTAAAAAAAACTGATCTTGTAGTGATCTGTGCTGGTGGACAAATCCAAACAGCTGAGATAAACACCATAGCAGAGCATCTGTACAGGGGAGGCAGGAAAGATGTGAAGCTGTGCAGTCCGAGCAATATCAGGGAGGCAGAAGAATGTGACTAGTGTTTATGTATCATGTGGACGTCTTACCTTTGTCAATGTTGTACATGACCATTTATATGACAAGGGAGTCTGCTCTTCTTCCTCCAGGTTTGGGTCATAAGACTTCTTCCCATCCAATATTAAATCTCGACTACTTGACCAAACTCTATAGGATCCTCCATCAATGATTGGCACCAATTTGCTTGGCAACATAGTAACATTGGCATAACTGCTTCTAGACAATGGCGTGTCTCCAAAGGACACGGAGAACACAAAGCAATAGTCTCCAATATCGAGAGCTAGCTTGGGTACTACCAGCTGAGGTCTGCTCATATCGACATTCAGTAGGTTGACCTTGTCTGACTCAAAGTAGTGCAGGCAGCTAGTTGCTTTGTATATTTCCCATAGGTGTTTCGTTTGGTAACTGATGCATTCACGGAGATTGATCTCAGCCTCGATATAATTCTTCTGGGATCTTCTCATTATCACTTGAGTAGGAAGCTCCAGCTGCACCTCTGGTTCCTCACACTCAAGGATCCGAGTGGTCACAGTTATTTCGGAGATCCAAAAGCTGATTAGGTTAGAGGCATTGACCTTCACCTTAAAGTCTCCGGGTAGCTGGTAAGTATGGTTGGGAGTTGCGGAGTAGGTCACCAAAGAAGGAGTATTATCTCCAAAGGACCATTCAAATCGAACATCCAGAGGACTTGGAAGTACGACTGCATTAAAGGTGACACTTCTGTTTACGAACGCATTGACGCGAATCAAGTTGAGTCCTACAATCATTTCTTGGACTCTTATTATTTTTGAGATGTTCTGACTTCCCAAAGCATTAGATGCACTGATGTGTATGGTCAGGATTCCAGCACCCACTGGGGTATAAGTCACATTTCTGCCTGCCAAGCTAGTGGCGGTGTGACCCTGCAAATCAAACAGCCAAGTGTAGGCAACCAGAGAGCCATGACTGACTTCTGCTCTGAAGTTCTTCTCAATCCTAGCCGGTATGGCAACCTTACAACAATTTACAAGGTTCAAATTCTGTATAGCTTCAAGAACGGATATCATGACCGTGTCACGTTCCTCACTTACTTGGTTATGTGCCACCACAGTCACCGGATAGCCACCAATTTTGGTAAACTCGTACGTGTAACTACTACCGTTAAGAGCAATGGAAAAGTCTCCATTTATCGTCAACTCGTAGCTGACAGAGGAACCAGAGGACAAACTGACATTGAAGGTGACTAATTCTCCAGGTTCCACCACCATCTTGCTCACGAGGAGCTTTAGACCCTGTATTTTGTCTTGCACTGTGATGTTTTTGTAAGAAATTTCCCAGCTCACGTCGTTTGAGGCATTGAGACTGACTGTGAAGAACCCAGCTTCCTCAAACTGAACAATGGCCTCCTTTTCATAAATGATCCTACCAAGAACACTCCAGGACCATGACACATTTGTGCCATGTTGAACACTGCTGGTGAGGTGCAAGATAGTCCCTGTGGACACATAATCTCCCCTATGGTCTAAGACCATTATGGATAATCCCTCAACTGGCTCTTGAACAAAGATCGTGATTGTTGAGTTGACGGAGCCCAACGTGTTGTTGGCAACAGCAAGTACCTCCTTTGGACCAGGGCTTTGAAAATTATACAAGATGTAGGACTCATAAGTGAACCAGACCACACTTTCCTCGAGATACCATGTGTACATCACCCCAGACCCACTGCTTAGACTCATACTAATGTTGCCTGTCGTGTTAAGAGCGGCTGGATTAGGAGATGCAGAGAGCTTCATTTGGCCAAGGATTTCCACAAAGGTCACACTTATCCTGACGCTTGCATTTCCCAACATATTGACCGCTTTCAAAACAACGGTAACGGTTTCTGGCTCCGTACTCAAGAACTGATAGGTTTTGCTTGTACCACTCTGAATAATACTGTCATTCTTTAAGATAAACCAACTATATGAAATATTGGTCCCTTCTTTGATCGTGGCATGTAGAGGAAGGCTCTTGTTGGTCGGGAAACAGCAATCGTTGACCAAGTCACCTGTCGTAATTTGAAGTCCTTCAATGGTCTGTAATACATATATAATAATACTGTCCTGAAGCGAACCGAGTTCATTCTCAGCCGTCACAATGACGTTAAATGTTCCGATAGAGCGGAACGTGTAGGAAATGGTGGAATTACAAAATATAGGAGAACAACGATCACATAGTATCCATGAATATCGGATATCATCCCCTGATAGGAGGAAGGCTGAGAAGGTTACGGAACCATTCAAAGGCACAACCGTCCTGGTAGCATTCATAGTTAGTCCATGTATTCTGGTCTTGACTGTTATGTTCATATAGGCCCTACTACTACTTACACCATTAAAGCCACTTAGGACGATGGTAAAGCTCCCTGTGGCGTTATAAACATAAGCGACTGACTGTCCTTCAGCTGCGACCCCATCTCCAAAATCCCAGTGATATTGAACTTTAGTGCCACTTCCTACAGCTGAAAATAAGTATATTTGATCTACTTCCAAAAACTGCGTCCCATTATGTTCAATTTTGATGGTTCCAATCGGTTCTTGGATGTCCACCAATGCGGTTCCATTGTGGAAAGAGACATTGTTGTACACGGACACCGATACTAGATAAACGCCAGGAACTTTGTACAAGAAGTTGACCTCCGTTCCACCATTATATCTAGAACCATTTGCCCCAAAGTCCCATACGTATCGGTACCGGTAGGCCGGGAAGACAATGACTTGGAAATGACTCTCGTTGCCTAGACTTATATTCTGTTGAGTTGGCAATAGGGTAACGTTGACTATTTCAGGTTCTATACAGACATTGGTATAATAATAAGCCTTGTTCACATGGCTGGAGAGTATAAGGGCCAGCGGGAATATTCCACTTGTTGAGAAGTTATATTCAACTGATGGGATTCCAAAAATGGTGATACTTAAGGAACCATTACCAAAGGTCCAGTTAAAGGTATAGTGTTCATAATCCCCTGTAACATATGCCTTCAGTGAGACGTTGGCATTTTCGAGGATGCAAGTAGTGGGCTCTATTTTAAGTACCTGTAGGACGTACACACGGACTTGGAGGAGCTTTGAAACGGAGTTGACCGCATTGCTAGCGGTTATATTAACTGTGTAATTTCCATCTTTGCAATACGTATAGTTCATCATAGGCTCATTGCCCTCAAATATATACCCATCGCCCATGTTGAACCTCCACGTGATATTGTCCCCAGTTTCCACCGATGCATTTATAAAGGTTTGTAAGCCTCTCTCAGTGGGTCCATCAGAAGACACGACCAATCCAGTTATCTCCTCATAAACATAGACGGACTTCATTGCCCATATTTCACTGATGTTGTTCATAGCGAGGACTCTGACACTGTACGTCCCGGCGCTGCCGTACGTGTGATTCAACACTGGCTCACTGGTATTGAAGTGGAAAGTCCCATCGCCTAAGTCCCAGGTGTAGAGGACCGCAAATGGTGAGGGTTCAGCCATTACTTCAAAAATTGCCGATTTTTCAGTGACCAAGACTGGAGCATCAGTAACAATAGTTAAATTGGTCAGGGATCCTTGAACCTGTAACGGTATCGCCTGCGAGATGTTTTCGTATTTGTTGAATACAGCCAACGTCAAATTATATTCTCCTGAAAGAAAAAAAATACGTTGAAAAATTAATTATTGATTTACAAAAAACTAACATTCTGTAAATGTGATGGCAGCATCTATAGATGTAGCAGAGCTGAATTTGTCATTGTTATAGTTCTGGGTAATATATGGAAACTACACCCAGAGGAATAGTGCCAAAGAACAAGCATGGCTCTGCTACATCTGTAGAACAGACAATCGTATCTTACCGGATTCCTGGTAGATGTGGGTGATGTTATTTTCTACAAGCACCATATGAACAGATGGGTCAGGAACTGGGAACGACTGGTTATACGGAGGCCTAAAATGATAATCTTGCTGTGTGCCATCTCCAAACGTGCACCTAGAAGGGACAACGTGTTAATGTGACGTCAGTCTACTAGCCTGCCCCATCCAACTGGCACAAATACCATATAGGAAGACTCACCTGAATGTGGCTTCAACTGCAGAGTCCAATATGATGGTGGCAGAGAACTGTAGCAAAGCATTCTGGGTCACAATACTTGGGACTCCATTGATTTGAAGACTTTGCATTGGGTTCATATTCTCTACTGTGACATTGTAGGTTAAGGAGGCGTTGCTGACGTGGTTTGAGGCGGTCAGCTGTGGAGGACAACACAACTTTATTACATGGCAAGTGGTTCGGAGAGGCAAGGAGTCCCTAACTAGACTGGAAGGGGGATACATGAGCCCTAATCGTAACCCTGAGAAATCAGATTTCAGTGCAGTTAGGCCCCATGCACACAAGCGTGCCCGTAATCACGGGCACGGCCGGCTGTGGACAGTCACCCGCATTTGTGGACCGTGCGTCCATTATAAAGTATTGGAGAACAGTCCGTAAAATAGAAAAATAAGACATGTCCTATTTTTTACGGAAGGTTTCTACAGCATGGACACCTTCCTGTAAATATACGAGAAGGTGTCCGTCGGCCATAGAAATGAATGGGTCCGTAATTACTGTGCCTCTCCTTCCTCCAAAGCATATTCACAGGGGTCCAAGAACGGATTGCTAAATAAAAAGTCCTCACACGGGAGGACCGGTCACCTCTCCTGACATGTCTAGGTTACGAAATACTTGTATTTCCCATGAAATAACAATTCTGGAACATCTTCTCTTATAACTCTGCATTGTGTCGTTCCTCTGTTATTACTCCTAGCAATTTATGAATAAATTAACAACTGGGTATTACCATTCCCCTGGTCAAAGGGGCGTGTCCCTACAAAGTCTCACTCTGTCAGCACTGATTGGACATCAGACTGTGTAGGGACACGCCCCCAAGTGGTAACACCCAGTTGACAATTTATTCTTTCATTTCCGGGAATAATAACAGAGGAACGACACAACGCAGAGTAAAGATGATCTAGAATTGTTATTTTATGGGAAATACAATTATTTACTTAAACAGACAGTAGGTTGCCATCAGTAATTATTACTCCAGACTAACAAATGGTGGCTCTATGGGGGTCATAATATTCGCCCTGTAGAGCCATTACTCATTTAGTCAGTGACTAAGTTTCTTTTAATGTCATAGTCAGGCAAGGGGAGCGAAGGACCCTACATATAGCAGATTAGATCTCTGCTCCTTGGCGAATATGACGGGAAGGGGTTATTGAGCATAGCGCCAGTCAAACCTTGATTTCCCGGCTAATAAAGATGTAAAAGAAACATATTGGGATAGGAAACCCTTAAAGGCCAAGACATTAAATAAAGTCATATGGCTGGTTATTATTGCCTATGGAAGGGGAGGGGCTTTGACAACCGTAGTCTTTTTCATATCACTAGTAATAGATAATATAGTATAATTAGTGTGTAATTATGCAAAATTACCGTAAAGTAAATTAACACAAAAGTAATTAAATTAGGGTGGAGTTGCACATGAATAGGACCAAAGATCATAAAAATATAATAAAAAACTCCATACCGTCAGCTTGTAAACAGCGGATGTCTGATAAATGACATTGAAGACGGTATAGTAGTAGGTAAGAGACGAGCGATCGTCCACAGTCCATTTGAACACCACGTCGGATCCAGATTCTACCGAAGCTACATTGTCCTGTAAGAGAAGAACATGGCGAGTTACACGACACACGAAAGACGACGATCTGTAGCTGAAAATTCACAGATAACAGGCAAATTCTTCTGAATAGGGGAAACTGCCTATATAGAAATGCCCTCATTTAGTGTTATCAGAAAAACCGGACAGTGGTCATGTCACATGACCATGGTGGGTAATCACGGTCGCAGGTTGTGACGAGGGACAAAATATCACCACTGCCAGTAGCAAATTGCACGACATAGTCACGCGACGTAGCATCATTATGGACGACATGTTGTCATGCTGGGAGTGTAGGTATTGATGGAGGCGGGGGACCAGAGACTAATTTATTTAAGTATATAATATTGTTTGCATTCAAGGGTCTTTTTGATTAACGGAAAACTCCTTTAAATTCAGGCATGTCAGGTCAGGGTTTAGTTTTTCCAAACCTGCCCTTGTCAAAAACGGCCGTTTCGGCAATAGTTAGTACAATAACCTACAAGTTAGCAAGAGGAGTCCGAGAGCTGCATTGAAGCCGAGGACAGTACACTGCGCCCGATGCCGCTGGACTTTCACTAATTATTGCCGAAACAGATGATTTTGACATGGACATGTATGGAACACTAAATCCCAACTGCGTATTAACATGCGGGTGATTTAGTGGCTCCAAACCTAGTGACAGGTTCCCTTTAAAGGGGTTCTCCACATTGGACAATCCCTACTTGTTATAAGGGTCCCATGACAATAAGCAGATCACAAAGTGTCGCCCTGCTGTGACCACCAGCGATCTGCTGTAATCTGTGGGGAAACCTAGCATCAAGTGTCTAATTTCCCTGCAGTGCCACCCCAGGTGAACATAAGCATTACACTGTACCTATTCATATCAATGGGAATGGGTTGTCTGTTTATTTCAGGACAGAACAGGTCCTCCAGAGCGGGAGAGGCTTTTTGTAAACGCTCTGGCCAAGAGATTAAGGTCCTGAACCGAGGACCTCCCCTCCCCCGCTATTAACTCCGAATTCCGTAATAGAGTATATAAATTAGTTTTCTAAACTGGACAACTCCTTTAAGTAGTTTAGTGGAAGTCTGTACTATTGACAGCGTCTTGTAATGTTCCAGGTGGGGTTTATTGGCAGGATGACACAAAAATTATCAACATTTAGACTGGATTTCCCCTTTAATATCACTGTGAATTATTATTATTATCACGGTGATTCCGATAAGAAAATAAAATTGTTATTTATGCAATTTTTTTTACCTTTTTTTAAGGCGGCTCCAAGGGTGGAGGGAGCTTAATCTTAAAAGATTGCTACTGCTTATTATAACTGTTTTCTGTAACTAGAATAACGGGATGTGGATTTTAACATAAGGGCAACACATGGCGAGACCGCTCTGGGAAACCGGATAGACAGAGAGACAGGAAAACACTGCACAGGCGGCTTGGCTGCCGGTCACTGCCGCGGTTTTTGCAATAAACGATAGTATTCTGCTAAATGTTTTGGTGATGCAGACTCTACCTGCACAGCAGAACTCTTAATACAGTCATACAGAATACAATCACTTCATCAAAATGTCACCCTTCCCGGTTCAGATCTTAACCAATAGTGACCGTAACAAGTGGTGTGTGTCTATGAGTCATAATCAATCCAAAATATGACATTAATTATAGCTAAGCCTAAAGGGGCTGTCCAATCAAGACAACCCTAAAGCAACGACCAGCCATAAGTTTCCCCTCAAAGGAATGGCCATCCATATAATACATAGACGAGGCTGGTCTGTGATTGCAAGAGCCACTGTTTGTTAGAGTTTCTCTAGTTCGGCTATGGTGGGGATCCTTCCCCTCTATGATGTCTATATTTCCAATAGGACACATGGAAAGGAATTGTCTCGGGAACAACCCCTAATTGAGACATTATTGTAGGTATGTAAGTTGGGACCTGCTTGAATGAATAGATCTTGGAGTGAGGTAATACCGAGAAGGGTCGGACAGTTCAATTCCTTAATAGAGATGGCAACTATTAATTGTGAATCCAGGATGCTGCTGTCTTTACTAGCACTAATGTACTAGCATATCTTCATCCCTGTACTGCTTTCTCTTTCTAGAGACACTGATACAGCCCATGTATGACCCTGTGCTGACACTGATGCTGCCTGTGTGTGATCTCTCCCGCTCGCCCTCATCTACCTCTGTGCTCTCCTCCCTATCTACACTGTGATCAAGTACGGCCCGTGTGATTCCCCTCCTTCACACTCTGATGTGGGTTCCTTCATCCCTATCTGCAACCTGTGTTATACTCCTTTCCTAGCAGATTCTGGGTTCTCTCCTCCCTATTTAATACAAATTGCTCTGCTGAGTACATCCTGCACCGCCTGCTGGTATCTCTACACTGCTGTTAATTCGATGTCAGAATCAGCAGCACAGCCAGCTATGTACAGGAGTTACCCAGACTCTCCATGAACAAAATCGTAGAAAATTCTTAATGAAAACTATTTAGAAAGTTGTTTAATTTAGCATTTAGGAAGTAAATGAACAATAATAAAAAAAAAATCAGTCCTAATGTGTCCATAGCCCGAGACCCTTTTGACCTATAAGCTCCTGAGAGGTGTTTCCAGTACTGTTTGCGGGAGTCCATGAGCTGGGGCTAATATTAAAAGGTACAACTGCAATAAGCAGGTCTGTTTTGGAGATTTTAAGTTCCAGAAACTTCCTACTCGTACTAAATGACCCTTGTTTTTGAGAATCAGTGGGAGTCCGACCTCACGGAACCCCATCAATGTAATTTTTCCTTATGTGGTATTCCCCTTCCTTCTGAGTGTTAATTTCTTAAACATCTGATGACCATTTATAATGGTTGCACCGCTAAATTCATAGGGTTAACCACCTGTAAAGTAATAGGTTCAATAGGCTTCCTAAATTCAACATAGTATCCGCCCCTGCTTAAGAGCTAGACTAATTTTCTCTTTGCATGTGTGGGATTCAGACCTAAAAAATGAACATTATTGCTACCTACCACCCGGGTGTTGACCAGAACTCTCTCCTGAGGGAAAGGGCTGATGCTCAGTCCTCTGATGAGTTCCTCCATTTTTACTTGAATTGTTTTATTTTCTGAGCTAATTTCATTTTGTACCGATATTACGACTTTCACGACTCCTTTGCCGAGACCCTTCAGATTGATCTCGGCATAAGACACATCACCTCTCACTGTATCACACTCCACGTTGCGAGTAGAAATCACTGGAGGACATGTTGGCCCAAAGCTCCAGCTCTGGTTAGTGCCCACCCAATAGGCTGTAGCATTGGTACCTGACAGCAGTTTGAGGACCAGAACAGTAGAATTGATAGGAACGTAGTAGATCTCCTCTTGTGGGATTGGGTAAACCACTTTTAAGCCTGAAATCGGTGACACCACATCAAAGGAACAAGAATGAGTAGCTTCAAACAACTGGTTGCTGAACCTTGCCATGACGGTGTACCTCCCCGGATACCGGAGACCATTATTTGGTTGATGGCTAAAAAGAGGAGAAGTTTCTTCAGTGGTCCCGATGACTCTTATGGAACGAGACACTCCACCATTCTGCTCTTCTTTACTAGACCAGTTTTTAACTGTGCCGTTTACTAAGAATCCTCCAAGAAGATCCCCAGGAATACAGTCCAACCAGCTCAGCTGGCGAATAACGTGGTAAGATCTCGAGGAATGGCAACGTAGAAACATCTTCTGTAGCGCATCATACTGGACAATAAGGAGGGAGCCTGGTAGCATCTCAACACCCACATTCTCAAAAGAAGCCTAAAAAATAAAAAATATATAGATTTTCGTAACATTTAATAAATCTTTTAACCAGCATTATCAGGATATTATAATTTAGGGGTTGTACAGGATTAGAAAAACTTGCTTTCTTCCAAAAACAGCGCCACACCTATCCACAGGATGTGTGTGGTATTGCAGCTCAGTTCCATTCACCTCAAAGGAGCGGAACTGCAATACCAAACACAACCCATGGACAGGTGTGGCGCTGTTTTTGGAAGACAGCAGCCACGTTTTTCAAATACTGAACAATACCTATAAAGGGGCATTTCATACGGAAATGAAAACGAACCCTGTAGAAATAATAGGATCCATCAACAAATCACAAAAAACAAAACCACGTGATAGTGTGAACGAATACTTAGATTGTCAGGATAACAGCTGTAAAGATGAAAAATTCTGGTCTGGAAATGTGCTCAAATAAGTTGTCAGTTCCCTTCCCCCACTCCTCTTGATAACTCATGCAAAGTGGATAATAGGGGGCGGCAGTGAGTAAAGGAGAAAGCTCCTCCCAAGGGAGGGACATTTATCATCTATCAAGAGGATAGGTGATAAATAGGATAGGTGGGGTCTGGCTGCTGGGACCCCCACCACTTTAACATTTATTACCTATACAGTCCAAAGTCTTAATGAAAATCTATTTAGTCTCCTAACGTGTCCGTTTTAGTAAATACTTAAAAATCCCATGAAATAACAATTCTGGAGCATCTTTTCTTAGAATGCTTTGTTGTACCATTCCTCTACTATTCCTCCGGGAAATATATGACTATATTGACAAATGGGTGTTACCATTTCCCTGGTCAACGAGGTGTGTCCCTACAAACTCTGACACTATCCAATCAGTGCTGACAGTGTAGAGACACACTCTATTGACAGGGAGAATGGTCACACTACGTTGTCAACTTATTATTATATTTCCAGGAGGAACAATAGAAGAACAGCACAATGCAGAGGTGTAAAGAAAAATGAAGAACAAAATCTTGGCACATTACCAAATACTGTGTGGCGTTTCCTGGAGGTATTATAAAGAGGTATTCCTTTGATAGAATGAAGTTAGGAAGACTGTGATTGGCCACGGTTGGCAATGACGTGGCAGTAGTGGTAGAATTGTTGGCAGGGAAGCAGCCACTCGCCACCGGTAAACTGCTGTTTGTGTAATTAGAGGGCTCCAGATCTTCCTCACACTCTGGGAGACTCTCGTTGCTGGGCAGGGTGGTAGTTGGGGCGGTCGTACTTTTAACTGGACAATCTGGAGAAAGAAAACGGGTGAAAATAAACAATATCTATCTATTTAAGGCTATGTTCACACGGGGTATTTTGCAGGAGGAATATCTGCCTCAAAATTCCGTTTGGAAGTTTGAGGCAGATATTCCTCTTCCTGCACGCCGATTTTCGCGCCGTTTTTCGCCCGCGGCCATTGAGCGCCGCGGGCATAAAACAGAGCGAAATACGCTTTCTCTGCCTCCCATTGAAGTCAATGGGAGGTCAGAGGCGGAAGCGCCCGAAGATAGGGCATGTCGCTTCTTTTTCCAACGAGGCAGTTTTACTGCTCGCGGGGAAAAAGACGCCGACGCCTCCCATTGAAATCAATGGGAGGCGTTTTCGGGCCGTTTTTGCCGAGTTTTGCGACGCGGTTTCCGCGTCAAAAAACTCGGCAAAATACTCCGTGTGAACATAGCCTTATGTCTATGTACCGAATATCTATCTCGCACCAATGCATGTAGCAGAGCTGAATCTGCCCTTTATTTCTTGGGTGTTGCACTTTTATTTGAATAGCGATATATATCAGAGGTAATATAATGCAGTAGGTTTTTCATCTATGTAAAGGCACAGATAATAAATCCCAATATCGGAATGTATTTTAATTGGCTGATAGCTCTGCTACATCTGTATCAAATCAACTTTGCTCTTCTATATCCTAATCTTTATAAAATGCACTTTTCTACTGGAGAACAGGGTTACTGTGCCCTTTATATACAGATTATAAATCCACCCATCCCATATTCCCATCTATAATGAACGTTGTGCCCCAGGTTCAGCTTGTTATATGGCTTCTCTATGGCTACAAGTCACTTGTTTAGTCTCTTACCTTGCACTGTGCTCGGGGTGAATACTTGAAACCTCATCTGGACGGGATCTTCCAGATCCTGAGTCACAAATTCTAGAGCTGATAAATAGACCGTCTGTGTGACGCTGAACTCAGGGAAGATCAGAACCTGAGATAATGAAGAAATAGAGGTGCCTGACGTTACCACAGTGAATGGAAGACAAATACAGACAACAGATGTCTTTTCAATAATCTGTTAAATCGTATGTTCACCTTTAAATGCTCTTTACAGATAGAATTAATCTACAAAAGAAGTTAAGTCACTTTGTAAATATATTACATATCCTGCTCTGATTCTGAGTTTCATCCTGTATTATACTCCAGAGCTGCACTCACTATTCTGCTGGTGGAGTCACTGTGTACATACATTACATTACTTATCATGTACTGATCCTGAGTTACATCCTGTATTATACTCCAGAGCTGCACTCACTATTCTGCTGGTGAAGTCACTGTGTTACATACATTACATTACTGATCCTGTACTGATCCTGAGTTACATCCTGTATTATACTCCAGAGCTGCACTGACTATTCTGCTGGTGGAGTCACTGTGTACATACATTACATTACTTATCCTGTACTGATCCTGAGTGACATCCTGCATTTTACTCCAGAGCTGCACTCACTATTCTGCTGGTGGAGTCACTGTACACATACATTACATTATTTATCCTGCACTGATCCTGAGTGACATCCTGCATTTTACTCCAGAGCTGCACTCACTATTCTGCTGGTGGAGTCACTGTACACATACATTACTTATCCTGTACTGATCCTGAGTGACATCCTGCATTTTACTCCAGAGCTGCACTCACTATTCTGCTGGTGGAGTCACTGTACACATACATTACTTATCCTGCACTGATCCTGAGTGATATCCTGCATTATACTCCAGAGCTGCACTCACTATTCTGCTGGTGGAGTCACTGTGTACATACATTACATTACTTATCCTATACTGATCCTGAGTGACATCCTGCATTATACACCAGAACTGCACTCACTATTCTGCTGGCGGAGTCACTGTGTACATACATTACATTATTTATCCTGCACGGATCCTGAGTGACATCCTGCATTTTACTCCAGAGCTGCACTCACTATTCTGCTGGTGGAGTCACTGTACACATACATTACTTATCCTGCACTGATCCTGAGTGATATCCTGCATTATACTCCAGAGCTGCACTCACTATTCTGCTGGTGGAGTCACTGTGTACATACATTACTTATCCTGTACTGATACTGAGTTACATTCTGTATTATACTCCAGAGCTGAACTCACTATTCTGCTGGTGGTCACTGTGCACATACATTACATTACTTATCCTATACTAATCCTGAGTGACATCCTGCATTATACTCCAGAGCTGCACTCACTATTCTGCTGGTGGTCACTTTGTACATACATTACATTACTTATCCTGTACTGATCCTGAGTTATATCCTGTATTATACTCCAGAGCTGCACTCACTATTCTGCTGGTGGAGTCACTGTGTACATACATTACATTACTTATCCTGTACTGATCCTTAATTACAGCCTGTATTATACTCCAGAGCTGCACTCACTATTCTGCTGGTGGAGTCACTGTGTACACACATTACATTACTTATCCTGTACTGATCCTGAGTGACATCCTGCATTATATTGCAAACACTGAATGGGGCATATAGGATATAGGGTGGATTCAGGGTTGGTTAAAAACATAGAAAATACTGATGCTGTATGATAGATGTGGTTCTTCAGTTTTGTACCTACCTCCACCTCCCCATCAGGAGAGGACAACATCTCCACTCTGGACAAGTTTTGCAGGGGGGAGTTTGTATCAAAAACCGAAGATCCCACCACAAAGTATTCAGCGTGTAGAGTAAGAACTAGAACAAAGGCAACGTAAATATATCAATAGAAAGAAGGTAAAATCGCTCTCCAAAGCAGGTAATGTTAATAAAGGTGGCCACATTTATAAAGCAGAGGGAGGGGTCCTTCACTTGCAGTAATGCATTTTTTTGCCTGCGGAGGCGCTGCATGCATATCACGAGGAACCAGGTTGACCGTTGATCGCTTGGCTGCAGCGATCACGTCAATGTCCAGTATTAAAAGACATCCTCAGCTTGTAGAAGACAACCAAATAGGTGTACACATTGCATTATATGAAGTCTCCAAAAAATTCAAAAATACCCCCAAGCTGTGAAGGACACGTACCTTGTGGTTTGTATTCACATACATAGCTGTGTTTTGAGCTGCACAGATCTGTATTGCACACCCCATTGGGTCCCATTCTCACACAACGATCCGCCGCGGATGGCTCGGGCTCCCCCGGGAGCCAGTTCTGGCAGCTCTCTAGGTCAAACCGCTTTCCCGCAGGAAGAGATTCTGCACTTCTGGTGTCATTGAATCCTATCCACACCTCCAGACCACTTAAAAAACAGAAGGGGGAAGATCGTATCAATGTCAGGATAATACGAACCATAGGGATAGTGGTTAATATGGCTTCCAATAAATTGTTGCAAAGGTTGCGGTTGCACCCGGACCCTAGTGCTTGAGAGAGCCCAAAAAAACAGTCTGCCCTACATGAGGACAAATAAGATCGGTACTAAAAATAACATGTTATTAGGGAAGGCTGATTATAACTGCCCCTACAACTGCCCTCCACACAGTATAATGCCCCTACAACTGCCCTCCACACAGTATAATGCCCCTATAACTGCCCTCCACACAGTATAATGCCCTATAACTGCCCTCCACACAGTATAATGCCCCTACAACTGCCCTCCACACAGTATAATGCCTCTACAACTGCCCTCCACACAGTATAATGCCCCTACAACTGCCCTCCACACAGTATAATGCCCCTATAACTGCCCTCCACAAAGTATAATGCCCCTATAACTGCCCTCCACACAGTATAATGCCCCTATAACTGCCCTCCACAAAGCATAATGCCCCTATAACTGACCTCCACACAGTAGAATGCCCCTATAACTGCCCTCCACACAGTATAATGCAGCTACAACTGCCCTCCACACAGTACAATACCCCTATAACTGCCCTCCACAAAGTATAATGCCCCTATAACTGCCCGCCATACAGTTTAATGCCCCTATAACTGCCCTCCACACTGTACAATGCTCCTATAACTGCCCTCCACAGAGTATAATGCCTCCATAACTGACCCCCACAGTATAATGCCCCTACAACTGCCCTCCACTGTATAATGCCCCCATAGCTGCCCTCCACACAGTATAATTTCCCCATAGCTGCCCTCCACACAGTATAATTTCCCCATAGCTACCCCCTTACAGTATAATGCCCCTATAACTGCCCTCCACACAGTATTATGCCCCTATAACTGCCCTCCACACAGTATATTACCTTACAGCTCCCTACTCTACCATTGGATTCAACTGTATCTGCGGCCTGAGGATGCAGATACAGTTGAAACCAGGGGGAAAAAAAAAAAAAAGAAGAAACCGAAACGCGCATAGTGACATCGGTTAATTGTGCTGAATTTCGGTTACGTGTTGTCTTTCGAATAAATGCCCAACCCTACGGGTTATAATTACGGGGAGCCTGTTACAGGTTTTGTATCAGGGCTTACACCTCTATTGCCCCTTTTTCCCCTCTGAGCGAACACCTAGCATTCTTACATTCCCCTCCACCTGCATCCCTTTCGTACACGTGCAGTTCTCAATAGAGGGTCTGCTTGCCACCCAGCAACACATGTAGTAGGGTCTGCCGGATATTGCCGTTCCTTTCTCAGCTCCATCCACTAATATGCCACCTTACGCTCTTTGCACCCCCTCAATGGCGACCTAGGCAGCCACATGGTTCATCTACCCTCAGCCTCTCCCTGCCAAATTGTGATCCTTTAAACCTTAGGGGAAACAACAAAAATGGTCAGGAACAACCCAACCCGTCTGGATCTTTTTCACGTGGCATAAACCATCGGGGGAGGGTCTGGCAGTCCCCACAGACACGTCATTCTCATTGGATGTCTATGGATCACTTTATCCTCATTAAATGGACTTGTAATAAAATGACGGACTCTTTATGGAGATGTTTTGGGTATTAATATTTGCTATATGTAATTATCTATCACCCAGGAATTATAATAAGAACTCCAGTCGTTGGCGTCGGCATGGTATAAATGTTCAGGCTACACATGTGTTTCCTCTCCCAGCATCCTCAGTTGCCAAGGACAGACCGGTTAAAACAAGCTGCCATTGGGGCCCCCGAGAGGAGTCGGGGGGGGGGGAAGGATTGTACGCAGCTGCTGTAGGACTATGTGCATACAGAAGTCACTGCCAGGAGCTGGCTGGCTGGCTGCTAGGGAGGAAATTACACATTGATCTCCGTCCTGCCCCTGAGACAGAGCAAATAATGGACAAAACGCCCCGGACATTAGATTAATCATTGCATAACGAAGCTCGGCAACTTTGTAATATACTTTGCGTTGAAATTTTTCACGGTTTTCAAGATCTCTGCTTGCTGTCAATGGATGAAAGATTCTTGTTTACTTCCCGAGGGCAGAAAACCATTACATTTTCAGTCTGGACAGGTGGATACAGTCTAGGAAAACCTATGACATTTCACGGATTTTAACTTTTACCACTAAGGCCTTAAGCACCACGATGGTGAAGTATTTACGGTGTCATACGCATTTGCGCACCGTGCTCACAGTAAGTATAGGAGCACGGCCTGTAAATGCGAATAACAGGACATGTGCTATTTTTTGCAGCTCATTTCTACGGCCCGGACAAACACCCGTAAATATACAAGAAGGTGTCCGTGGCCGATAAAATACTGACACAATCATTTCTATCTGCAATTACGGATCCGTAATTGCGGATACAAACTACAGTCGTGTGCAAGAGGCCTAAGTAACATATTTGAGACCAAAAGTGGTTAAAAAGTGGAGTAACTTTGCTTTACATGTCTTTTTCTCCACGACCACAGCTGCTTTCAAAACTTTGTAGGTTGCCCTTGGAAACAGACAGCAGTTTAGCTCCTCCTATTTGTCAGACATGTGACTGCTAAGCTCGAACCATGTAAGTGAACTCCCACAATGCATTTCTCTCTGGTGAGCAGAATTTCGCTTTAGAAATGAATGGAGAATAAAACATTGCGTGGTGGAAAATCAGTAAAGAAATGTATTTACAAAGCGGCTCCACATTTACGTAGAATTTAAAGGGGTTGTCTATTTATCACCTTTCTTGTGTCTGATCGCTGAGACCCCAGACGATCACTAGAACAGAGGTCCCGAGCCTCCATTCCTACTCCCTGCACGACCAATGTCTATGGGACTGATAGACACAGCCAAGCGCTGTACTCGGCTGTTTCCATCATTAGGAGTAACAGGGGGCTCGGGACCCTGTTCGAATGATCAGCGGGGGTCCCAGCGATCAGATATTTATCAGCTATTCTGTGTTTAGGAGATTCAGGTTATTCGTTGGACAATCCCTTTAACTGGGGAATGTGGTAAATTAATGCTAAGAAGTGGAGTTTTCCTTTAAATGTACCCAGCGGGCAGAGCATGAAAATACAAAATCTGCCCCCCCCCCAGCTCCTAAATACTTTTATTATATAAGGAAAGTGTTATCACCACTGTGTCATGTCCTCGTACCTGGTAACCCGGGTCTCCAGAAACTTCTGCAACTCATGACTGCTCACAACGGCCATGTCCCCATTTCCGAGATCCTGGCAAATTTTTTGTGCTTCGAACCAACCGGCTTTTTCCGATACCAACTGGTAACAATGGTTATTATAGGGGTACACCACACTTCCAAGAGGACAGGCAGGGGAAACTGCAGGATAGCGGAGAGATTTACATCAACTTTGGCTACTACTCTTACATCTGAGATACTATACATCATTTTTTTCTAAGGGGTGGTCTCCTTCCTCAGGACAACCCTTCCAATATTCCCTATATGTCATCCTAGAGGGGGAACCAATGCTTCGGACCACCATTTATTACCACAGCAGTGATCTGTAGCAAAGATCAACGCTCTACCCGGCAAATTCATCCCGACCATGTATTACATGGTGCCCTATTTATTGGAATGGGCGCCATGTATTACTACATTATCCCGGCGATCACATCTGATCACGGGGGGGTTGCAGCGACTGGCACTCTACCCGATAAGCTCAAGCTGCAAACTAAAAGAGGATTATTCAATTGTCATATTAGGAATTGCATTCACTAGAGTTATCATCGGGAGTTGCTCCCTTTACAAGTCAAATTCCCAGATGGTGCCATGAACGGAAAATACAGAAGCCATGTGCAAAATCCTCAATTCGGCCAATGGCGTTCCCATAGAACATCTTTTTACTCAACTCAGGACTGACCCTTGTATTCACACCTACTATTTAGAGGGCACCATGTTTCTGCTTACCTGCCTCACCGCTCTCAGACGTTACAGTAGACTCCACCTCCACCTCAGTGCCACCTCTCACCGTCACCTGGACGTCCACATGGTCATTGGTTCTCACCAGAGATGGGCATTTGATCTGTATGTCCTCAGGTAATCCTACCACCCTCAGTTCATCACGAATGAGAAGGACTCTGCTACCCAGGAGTAGAGTCACAGTCACGATGTACATGCCAGGCCGGGCATACCTATGGGTGATGTTGAGCTCACTGGTGTTATATAACCGATTGCCCAAGTCCCAGAGAAGAGGAGTAACAGGGATTGGAGCCTTGACCTCAAAATGTACGGATTCCCCCAGTCTATAGGTTTCTTGGGAGTGCTGCAAAATGGTAAATGACTCGGTGCCGGTGGCTTCTTGGACTATCGTTACGTTGCACTCAGAGGAAAGGGACGGAGAATTGCAGACCTCGTGGCACTGGAGAGACGTGTTGGTAGGGATGGTCTCGCCACAAATGCAGCCATGTTTAGGGTCGAGGGTCCAGAAGTCGTAGAGATTAGCAAAGCACTGCGCACTGCAAGTCTCATTCGTTGGTTGTGCCAGGTGGATGGGCGTAAAGGCCAACACAGACTCATCGATAGAGGACCGATTTAGTGGACAAAAGATTACGCCACCTCCTGCAAGAAGACATTTCATGGTAATGTTTAGTGTACTCCCTGTGGTATAATACATCTAATACACCCAATATTGTGTGCCCAATGCCCATTGTTGTGTATCTGTAGCCGCCACCTGCTAATTCTCTTTCTATGGGGTTGCCGGAGATGGTTATGAGAAAGTCCCTTTAAGACTGTACATTGAATACTCACCGCACGTGGCCTTGGAGAACGAAGCATTGAGTAGCAGTTGACCAGATACCACAGGAGGTCCATCACAGAGGGTAGAGTCCGCCTGCTCCAAACTAACCCCATTTTCAGCAGCCCATAAAGGCAGCCATGACATACGGCAGTCACAAAGCCACGGATTGTCGCTCAAGTTCCTGAAAGCGATTGTGAGTAAAAACGGAATTCACATTATCGACTCCAAAACTAAAAATACACATTTTCTAGAAAGAAATATTTAAAAGTGAAGTCCACCAAAAACATAAAACCCCTCTGTAACGAAGATATCGTATAACTCTTATACTAGCCTCAATATTAATACACGGGCCAATGATCGGGCAAACCAGCGTTCATATGACTGCTCATTCCCGATCATTGCCCTGAGCACATGATCTCATTAATCGGCGCTCGTTTTTGCGGCCAATATTGGCCGGTGTATAAGGACCCTAAGCCTTTGTAGCTAGTGAGCGGGGCAGTTATTGGCCTATTGCATCTGAGGCTGGATAATTAAAAATCCCTGATGCTCTAGGGTATTAGAGGGTTCAATCTCTGGTGGTCTGGGCTCATTATGGTAACATCCCCAGAACAGAGAAGGGGTTAATTTAAGCGTTCCAGGTAGTCTAGGGCAGAGAGAAGCTTTTAATGTTTGCATCCCTCGTGGTTTAGGGCAGAAAAGGGGTTTCTGTCACCGTTCCTGGTGATCTAGGGCAGTGATGGGGTTATTATCAGCATCCCAGGTAGTTTAGGGCAGTTTTTTTTAATGCTGTATATTACAACATCAATACCACCATATCAGTTATTACTGTAATACTCATATACTACCATACCGGTTATTACTGTAATACTCATATACTACCATACCGGTTATTACTGTAATACTCACATACTACCATCCCAGTTATTACTGTAATACTCATATACTATCATACCGGTTATTACTGTAATACTCATATACTACCACACCAGTTATTACTGTAATACTCATATACTACCATCCCAGTTATTACTGTAATACTCATATACTACCATCCCAGTTATTACTGTAATACTCATATACTACCATCCCAGTTATTACTGTAATACTCATATACTACCACACCAGTTATTACTGTAATACTCATATACTACCACACCAGTTATTACTGTAATACTCATATACTACCATCCCAGTTATTACTGTAATACTCATATACTACCACACCAGTTATTACTGTAATACTCATATACTACCATCCCAGTTATTACTGCAATACCCATATACTACCACACCAGTTATTACTGTAATACTCATATACTACCACACCAGTTATTACTGTAATACTCATATACTACCATCCCAGTTATTACTGTAATACTCATATACTACCATCCCAGTTATTACTGTAATACTCATATACTACCACACCAGTTATTACTGTAATACTCATATACTACCATCCCAGTTATTACTGTAATACTCATATACTACCATCCCAGTTATTACTGTAATACTCATATACTACCACACCAGTTATTACTGTAATACTCATATACTACCACACCAGTTATTACTGTAATACTCATATACTACCATCCCAGTTATTACTGTAATACTCATATACTACCATCCCAGTTATTACTGTAATACTCATATACTACCATCCCAGTTATTACTGTAATACTCATATACTACCATCCCAGTTATTACTGTAATACTCATATACTACCATCCCAGTTATTACTGTAATACTCATATACTACCATACCAGTTATTACTGTAATACTCATATACTACCATCCCAGTTATTACTGTAATACTCATATACTACCATCCCAGTTATTACTGTAATACTCATACTACCATCCCAGTTATTACTGTAATACTCATATACTACCATACCAGTTATTACTGTAATACTCATATACTACCATACCGGTTATTACTGTAATACTCATATACTACCATACCGGTTATTACTGTAATACTCATATACTACCATACCGGTTATTACTGTAATACTCATATACTACCATCCCAGTTATTACTGTAATACTCATATACTACCATACCGGTTATTACTGTAATACTCATATACTACCATCCCAGTTATTACTGTAATACTCATATACTACCATACCGGTTATTACTGTAATACTCATATACTACCATCCCAGTTATTACTGTAATACTCATACTACCATACCGGTTATTACTGTAATACCCATATACTACCATCCCAGTTATTACTGTAATACTCATATACTACCATCCCAGTTATTACTGTAATACTCATATACTACCATGCCGGTTATTACTGTAATACCCATATACTACCATCCCAGTTATTACTGTAATACTCATATACTACCATCCCAGTTATTACTGTAATACTCATATACTACCATACCGGTTATTACTGTAATACTCATATACTACCATCCCAGTTATTACTGTAATACCCATATACTACCATCCCAGTTATTACTGTAATACCCATATACTACCATCCCAGTTATTACTGTAATACTCATATACTACCATACCAGTTATTACTGTAATACTCATATACTACCATACCGGTTATTACTGTAATACTCATATACTACCATCCCAGTTATTACTGTAATACCCATATACTACCATCCCAGTTATTACTGTAATACTCATATACTACCATACCGGTTATTACTGTAATACTCATATACTACCATCCCAGTTATTACTGTAATACTCATATACTACCATACCGGTTATTACTGTAATACTCATATACTACCATCCCAGTTATTACTGTAATACTCATATACTACCATCCCAGTTATTACTGTAATACTCATATACTACCATACCAGTTATTACTGTAATACTCACATACTACCATCCCAGTTATTACTGTAATACTCACATACTACCACACCAGTTATTACTGTAATACTCATATACTACCACACCAGTTATTACTGTAATACTCATATACTACCATACCAGTTATTACTGTAATACTCACATACTACCATCCCAGTTATTACTGTAATACTCACATACTACCACACCAGTTATTACTGCAATACCCATATACTACCACACCAGTTATTACTGTAATACTCATATACTACCATCCCAGTTATTACTGTAATACTCATATACTATCATACCGGTTATTACTGTAATACTCATATACTACCACACCAGTTATTACTGTAATACTCATATACTACCATCCCAGTTATTACTGTAATACTCATATACTACCATACCTATTACTGTAATACACATACTACAATAACCAGTTATTACTGTAATACTCATATACTACCATACCGGTTATTACTGTAATACTCATATACTACCATACCGGTTATTACTGTAATACTCATATACTACCATCCCAGTTATTACTGTAATACTCATATACTACCATACCTATTACTGTAATACTCATATACTACCATACCTATTACTGTAATACTCATATACTACCATACCGGTTATTACTGTAATACTCATATACTACCATCGCAGTTATTACTGTAATACTCATATACTACCATACCAGTTATTACTGTAATACTCACATACTACCATACCGGTTATTACTGTAATACTCACATACTACCATACCGGTTATTACTGTAATACTCACATACTACCATACCGGTTATTACTGTAATACTCATATACTACCATCGCAGTTATTACTGTAATACTCATATACTACCATACCTATTACTGTAATACTCATATACTACCATACCGGTTATTACTATAATACTCACATACTACCATCCCAGTTATTACTGTAATACTCATATACTACCATCCCAGTTATTACTGTAATACTCACATAATACCACACCAGTTATTACTGTAATACTCATATACTACCATCCCAGTTATTACTGTAATACTCAGATACTACCACACCAGTTATTACTGTAATACTCATATACTCACAATTCTGTCAGATTCTGCAGTTGATCAAATATTCTTCTGTCCAGGGTTTCTATGCTGTTGTTGGAAAGATCTCTGAAAGAAAGAAGATAAGAATACTATAAGAACTACTGATCCTGTCAGAAATCCTCCTGATATCCCGCAGATTATTATATATTGAAGCCATTTCTTTAAAGCACACCAGATGCCTGCACACTGCGAGGCAGCCATCCCGTACATCCGAACAGTAGAGGAGAAAAAAACAACACAAAGCGCACATCGTGCATCAAATGATATAGTAAAAAATCCACAGATAGGTGATCAGTTCTGCTGACCTGGTTGGAGCACAATATCCTTGAAAGCGTGTTTTAAAATATTGCTGCAGCCTGGGTTCAGATCCGGATCCAAAGGGTCCAGTGGTAGAAGTTTGAGGAAAAAACGGATTTTTCCCTGGCGCTGCTAACTGGTAAAACCTTTAATCTGGGAATTAAAGGGGTTGTAGGACATTAGAAAAGAGGATCTGGTGAGTTTTTTTCTTCCAACGTTCCACTTTTGTCCATGGGCTATTTCTGGTATTGCAGCTTAGCCACATCAAGTAAATACTGCAATACCAGACATGGCCATGCATAAGAGTGGCGCTGTTTCTGAGGGGGGACGGGGGACAAAGCCTTTTTTTCTAATTTCAGACAATCTTTACTGGTTTTTGAGGTTATATTACCATAGCGACTAGTTATTCCGTTGTAGTGAATGGGATGTTCTAAAATCCCATTTACACAATGGCACTGAAATCCATGCGTCATGCCAGATGAATGCAATTCTCACAATTGCAAGAAAACTTCCAAGGTCACACCAATTGATTATTTTATTTCTGTTGTTAGTCCAACAGACTATTCTAGATCAATTTCCAGTACACAATGGTCTGAAGAACCCTGACCAAAAAAAAAAACAGGTTTTTATTTTACAGCAAAGTTCCATTAGTCCAGCATCCGATAATCCAGAAGTTGTTTCCAGCCCTATACTGCAATATAATATATAAGGCTTTCTTCCCGAACATTTTTTACCCTTGGACGTGAGTTTCATAGTTCTTGCTCTGACCAACCGATAATCCAGAATATTCGATAATCTCACAGATTGACAAGGATTAAAGGAATTTTAGAGCATTTATTTTATGAGGAAAACGGATCAAAATAAAATAGGCAGGACCTAGTAACTGATAAGACACTTCGCAAACAGCATATATAAGAACAAAGTAAAAAGAAAGACAAGAAATACAAGATGGATTCTGCCCAAGGACTCAAATAGAGGGAAATAATTTACATTCTTAAAGAAGATCTCCAGTTTTCCTCTCTGCAATCCCCACCTGACTATATACCACACTCTACACTTTTTCTTATTTAGATTATATATATATATATATATATATATATATATATATATACTGTACCTACTTTTTGACCTGCTGCCTTGTCTGTGCTTTAAAAAAGCCTCCATCTTGATTCTTAAACTTCCCCAGCTTTCTCTTCCTTCCTGCTTTGCTATCAATCCCATAATACTTCAGCACAGCATCACATGACCAGCTAAAGACCGTATCATTTCTGCATGCTGGGGGACACTGATTATCATTCGCTCTATATTCTCCTAAATAAGCGGAGAAACCATAAGCATACAGACAGGGAGGCTGCACTATATTCTTCTACATCTGTGTGACAGGAACCTGTCTAAATATCAGTGGTAGCTGATGATAGAAGTTCCTGTCGTCCCCCCCCCCCCCCTGTGTATACATAGTGTGTACAGGAACTGCTGAAGCCTGTGATGGGTGACACATAGATCTCCATAGACCCTAGAAGAGAAAATAGTCACCGAGCCCGATTCACACTGCTGCTAAGCAACAATCCCGGTCTGATATATAGAGATAAATAACAGGTGAGAAACCGACACATGGAATACCATAATGGTCACATGGGAAAGTTTCGTTTTGGCCGGCGTGTCCCTTTAAAGACAATATTGTTGCACATTGAGATGTAAGTAGCCAAATATCTGACTCTTTTGTGCCAGCTGGACAGATATTTTGGAATAACATGCACAATAAAGAATACTTTTTTTTCACAGTACGTTTTTTTTCTGAGTGTAGCTTTCAATTGTCCTTAAAGTGGGTTCTCCGGGACTTTAATTTGAACATTAACGGTCCTTATTTAGCATAGGCCATCAATGTTTGATTGATGTGAGTCCAACCTCAAGGACCCAATCAGCACAATGAAGGGGCTGCGAGCTCCGTGTACCGTTCACTGGCCCGTACGGACCTGTACATATGTAAACAATTGAAGGGACTCTTCAATTTGCTTATCGTCAAGGGTCCCAGAGTTCGGACCCCTCACCGATCTTACAGTGATGGCCAATCCTATGTTTAGCCTGGAGAACCCCTTTAAATAGGTCCCTTTATAATCTAAACTTTATTTCTATTGTGCCCCGTTTTCCAGTACATCTTATTGTAAGGGTCGCAAGGTAAGTTGTGACTTTTATTTTTCTTATACAGAAACACTGACGTCGCAGCGCAATCACTATTTTACCACGACCAAAAAAAAAAATCGGTGACACATCATGGAGACATTACCGAAGATAACCCTATGGAAGGTCTCCACACTAAAACACCAACCAATGGGTAAAAATAGGTAACTTAATGAGCCAAGGAACTCCGTAATATAAATTAACCCCTGCAGTCAATGTCAGGCTGGGGTTCCTTCCGGCCACCAGAGGACATATTTCTGAGGGTCCATCCTTCACCTATACACTTCATGTTTTAATTGCACCGTAATCTTTGTTGTTATCATTGTACACATCAGTCATTAATAGAATCTAAAATGTTATTTGTGAATAAACCCATGAGAAGTGGAAAGTGATTGTCTCCAAAGCCATCTCCAGACGGGGTTGTCTTCTACTGGACCCTTGGGGACCGTTATTGTGTCAGAGACCGGGCCCACAGTAGGTTCCTAGTGCTCTGGTGGGATGGTCGGACTTGCCTTCGGCACTCATCAGAAACTTCCATGACTTGGAAGTTCTTTTGACACAAAGATGAATAGGAAAAGCCACCCTGTCTTGAATGACCTCCGATCTTCTACCTACAAAGCTCAAATTTTGTCCAATCTTTCGAATGTGTTGAAAAATTGGAACATATTGACTCCATACTTCATCGGCACACTTGGCTATATGTCTATGACACGTTAGATTTTTCCCTAGCCCTGAGTTACACAGTTATAGAACACCAAGAAAAGGTCACAAGAAGTAAATATAAAGATTGACCACTCGAACTAAAGCCACGTTCCGGCCTGAGACTCAACGCGGTACTGCTACAATACAGACAGTCCGTAAACCTGAGAAAGGGATGATGTTCTCTACTCAGGGCCCTACAACATATCCATGAACCCTGCATGTTCCTCCTTATGGAACTCTATCGTTTCCTCCCGTTCTCCAAAAGGCTAATTAGGTTAATCGGCTTCTAATTCAATTGACCCTTTAGAATATAAACCAGTGTCTGAAGAAGGTTAATTAGATTAACCCCACTAGACCCCACTAGGGGGCAGAAGGCAACGTGAGAGCATTCTCCTAGTAGCATTGTGGAATATGTAAATAACGGGTAATAAATTAACTTTTCTCTTTTGGTAACAATCTGTCAATGGCTGCGCTTAAAGGAACACTAAACCTACAAGAGAACGAGGAGGTAAATGCTGGGCAAAAAAATTAACTAACTTTATGTCAATTTGTCAGACCAAAGAATCTTGGAGAAATCGGGTTTAAAGTTTCCCCTCCTCTAAGACAGACACTCGTGAGAGGGTCCAGTTAAGAAAAGGGGCGTGGCTTGGCTTCCCTTCCTGATTCCCACTGCTGGTAGAACAGGGTAGGAGATTGTCGGGTGGCGACTAAGCTGCCCATCATCTAGAAATTGGCCTGGTCTGAAGTCTGTGAGAAGAAAAAGGTGGCTTTTACATTTAAAAGCGTGGTCCAATTTAAAAAAAAATACCCATTTTCCAAACCTCATTAGGGCACTGTCATATCATAGAAGGCAGTCTCTCATTCTGGAGCTCCATCAATCAGCCAGAGTGGAGAACGTCTACAAAAAGTGTCTTGGGAGGACCTAGCCGACCCATGCGTTACATGGACAGCCCCTTGATTTTAAAGAATACTGTGTAATGCTTTATTTCCCCTGTGGGGGCACTGTAGAATAATTGAATACTTACTACCAGGTTCCCCCACATATTACAGTTGAGCATTTACGTTCCCATAGTAGGATCTTCCGTGGTCCCTCCTAACAAAAAGTGGACAACCCTTTTATTGTTTCTTTAAAATGATGCAGAACAGGAGGAGGTCATGCTGGGAAAATGTATGGTAGTGAGCAACAAGAACATTTAATTAACTAACCACAATGATTCACAAACAGGCCCTACTGACAATGGTTCACACACAGGGAAGCCAACATGGAATTCATCTCTGTTCTCTGTATAATTCGGACAATGATGTCATCGGACTACAACACCTTCTGATGACACCATTAATATTTTCTATAAGGCTGAGGAGCTCTTGCAGTGACAGGATGGGATAGCGATGTGAGCGTGTTGTCAATGAGCAATATCCCCCGAGAACCTGCTGGACTATTGAGAAAATGCAAGTTGTGTAAACTTTCCCACGGATGCAGCGATGGTGGTGAGGTAATTCTGGCCCTGGACCATCAGCTCCAAATCCCAAAAATAGCTGGAGACAACACCTACCCACTGCATTCCACTTGGTTCCCTAGTGTATGTGATGTGTTAACCCACAGGAAGCCAACACAGTCACTCCTGAAACATCAAGATACAACTCCCTCCTTGTACTGTCAGGCGCTGGTTGACTATCCCAAATATTCCAAAAGTTTTGCTATTGACGTTCCGTTGTACCGAGTTTTTTGTTTATAAAGTGTCAATAACAAGGGAAACCCAAATGTTCTTTGCTTTACATCATCAAAGTCAGACAATAAATCTGATAATTGATGAGTATCACCATCCAAGACCAGTTCCAGCCAGTGTCCTCCTACTTGTTGGGATCTACAGTCTTGTCCAGATGGGCAGTACCATAGGAGTGAGTGCTTAGTTTGTCAGTTCAATGGTTGAATGGGCTTAAAAAGTGATAACCAATTTTGGGATCCACTAATCAAACCAAAGCAATGGTGGGTTGCCTGCCCCAACACTGGAATAGTGAAAAGTAGACACCGGGCTGACCTGAGGGGTGTGCAATCTGTGCATCATCTGTCACTAGTAAGGGGAGCCCCAATGGCCTGGGCACCTGGAGCATGCACACCCTTTGCAAACGTAGTGCCTGAGCCTGTAAACCGGTAACCGAAGAGGATACAGCTACATTCCCTAGTTTATGGAATGGACAGTGTTATTTGGGCACACTTTGGCAAATATGGTATATGGGCACTGTAAGATTTTATTACTTGAGCCCTATATGGTACATCATAAGTGGAAATGTCAATAGAAGCTACTATATAGTGAACCAACCAACCTAAGCCAGGCCCCGAGTTGAGAACACATTGACTAATTCCATCGAATTGGGCACAATTAGGTATCAGCTGAAACTAAAGATAAACTGTTGAAATTTTAGGACGATTTGTTTATACGCATGCCCCCCATCACTCCAGAGAGAAGAGGTGCCAAATGTGGCAAAAGTCAAACAAATGTTTAGCCAACAGCTATGTCTATGGGCAAGAGGAGACAAAAGAAAGAACATTATAGGAGTGAGAAAGAAGAAATTTAAAGGGGTAATTCCCGAATAAACAATGATCACGATAGGTTATAATTTTCTGATCACAGGGCCACCACTACTGGGACCCCCAGTGATCTCAAGAACAGTAGGGGTCCTGAACCCCCAGATCCTCCTCACTGTACCCTCTGCAGTTGGGGGAGCTTGAATGGAGCGCCGGCCGAGTATGTGTGCTGCCGCCCCATTCAAGGTCTATGAGAATGATGGAAACAGCCGAGCGGTGTACTCGGCTGTTTCCGCCATTCCCATAGATTATGGGTAGGTGATAATTTTTCATTGTTTAATTATCCAACAGATATTTATGAGAAGAGCGATAACTCGGGTTAATGATGGGTTTATGGAGTTTGTAAAATATTTAATTGGCATCGAATTGTGGGAATAAAAAAAAAAAAAAGAATAAAAGAACATTGTGTTCTCAAAGTCAGGAAGTAAAAAATATTCTACGAATCGGGTTAACTGCAGAAAGTTCCAAAATAGATAGATGATAGATAGATTACTTGAGGTCACTGACGTAATAATACCACAGAGATTAAATGGGGTAAGTCTGGCCCATGGAGCAAGGCCCTAAATAGGATGTGGTCTACAAAAAAAAAGGTGTCTATGTCAGGGTGATGTTTGGAATTACTGGAGGTGCCGTCTGAACTGGCCAAATTTCTGGGTAAAATGAGAACACCCTAGAACAAACTCAAGATGGACTCTACGCCCGTTTTCCCCTAACCGTACCATGCTTTTTTTTTTTGTTAAACTTTTAACTAACATTGTGGTGCCCAAAACGAGGGTTGCGGCCAATCTAAGTAGGACCACTTTCCGGGACACCCTCTCCAGTGGACCAATAGCAGCTGCAGAGACCATCGCTATGGTAAATTTGCCTTTACTTGATTCCTTCAATAAAAAAAAATGGTTCAACAATTACATTTTGTGCGCTGTGTAAACATGCATTAAATCCTTACGAGTTCCCAAATAGTTAAAATGACAATTTCTGGACATGCCAAAAATGTGACTAGACCCGAAATAAGAAATATGTTATAGATCTGGTGGGAGGAAAATGTAATATTTGTAAGGGTGTCAGGGTGAGTGAAGTTGGAAAGCGGTCAAATACAATGAGCGAACTTGCCGGGTCCTTGTCGTAAATCACCACACAGCACGCTGTGTGCGCAAAGCAACTCGCTGCCGTGATTTTGACTGAAAAGGTCTGTGCACATTGGACTATTGATTAGGCAAAGTCTCACATTATTCAAAACCTTCGAGAGGTTGGTGGTAGGGCAACAAAGGAGTCCAAAGTATAAATGTCTTGGTAGCAAATTCAAGGTCAATGGTTGACAGATTTGAACAACTAAAACATTTAAATGGAAAAGTGAACCTCCAAAAAAAATTCACAAAATAAGACGGGGAGGAGACTGGAGAATATCTTGTAGGGTACCTAAACGTTCAACAAACTGCTGACATGTCATAGTGACATGTCAGAAGTTTTAATTGGTAGGGGTCCCAGCACTGACATGTCAGAAGTTTTAATTGGTGGGGGTCCCAGAACTGAGAACCCCACCAATCGCTAAAACGCAGTGGCAGAAGTGCTCGTGTGAGCGCTGAGCCGCTTCGTTTCTGTTCAGCTTTTTCCGGAAAGAAATGTATCGGAGCACGGGCTCATAGACTTTCTATTGAGCCCGTACTCAGATACATTGATTTACGGAAAAAGCTGAACGGAAAAGAAGTTTGTTGAACGTTTCTTTACCCTTTAAAGAGTAATTCCACCTTAAATATATCTATAAGGTGCCGCAGCCAACTAGATGTGTAACTAGAGCAGTTAAGGTGTCCATACACTTTAGATAGCTGTCGAACGAACGCCTCCTGGGCCGACAGCTACTACTCCCGACTCAACCATTAGCCGAGCGTGCACGTTAATTTCAATAAGGAGAAGGAAACAAGCTGCTGCCAGACACCTCTGGTGGCTTATCTGATGTGGGTACAAAGGATCGGGCATGTTGAAATCCAAAATACCCCATCTTTCTTGCCACCGGCATCAAGTGCCGGGGAGAGTCGGGAGACCCCCGTACACATCAATCGGCTGATCCCTCACAAATTAGCGGATTCGGCTGACATTTTTCTAATGCTAAACTTGAGGCCAATCCTCAAAGGAGTTGCGGGGGGGTGGGGGCTTCAAAGGTGAATGGCGCTATCCCCCTTCCTCATAGTCACAACACTAGCAATCATAAATGTAGAATTGGGCAAACCGTGACGTCATCCTTTTCTCCTACAAATATAAGGGGTGTGGAGGGGTAAATCTTCCCAGGACATTACGACTCTACCAAAAAATCTCTTAAATCACTTGAAACCCAGCAAGCAAATATTAACGGCAATCATTTTGAGGTATATTGTTATATTCTTGGTTGCTAGTGGTGATTAAGTAACCTAGTAACCTGTCTCATGGGCTGTACACAAGTCTACTGGTCTGCGGGACCCAAATATGCAGCGAGCGTTGCGTTTCGGCTGTACAGAAATCACTGTCTATATTTTTTTGCCACTTTTCCAACTCTAGAAACGTGCCAGTTGGTTGCAAAGGCGCACATGGTGCTCGGAATATGCTTTGGCTCGTGAGAGGAGGATATTATTTTATCCATTCCTACCTCTGTTTATTCAGCTGGAATCGGACATTAACCCTGTCCTGACACTGTACAAATTGCTAAACTATGTATAGTGATGCAGGTGGCGGGTGGGATCTGCCTCCCCCACCACGAAAAAAAATAAATACCAAATTTTAAAAGAAAATGTATCATCGTGTGAAAATTCTAAGGAAAATCTCAGTTAAAATTTTCAACCCAATGTACGCACAGTGAGCATGCTTCTGTCTGTAAATGCTTCTTCTCAAATCTATATTAAGTATATTCACAAGAAGCGTAAGTAATAATACAACTGTTCACATAGCGCCCCCGATAATCACAAAACAAAAAAGATGAACTGATGATCCTAAGAAGGGGTATTCATATGAAGGCTGGAACACTACACTACTGACCTGGGGCAATGAAAGGACTGGATACCAGGGACTGAGAAACGTAACCACCGGACCACCAGGGACTGTGACCCTACAGACAACTGAGAGTTGAACTAAAACAATATGAGGGGCTAGGGAAGAAACCACAGAATACCAGGAATTGGGGCACTAAACACTGGATGCAAGGTGCTGAGGCATAAAACCACTGAATACCAGAGTCTGCGGCACCAAACCACTTGGCACCAAGGTTCAGATCATTAAACCACTGGATACCAGAGGATGGGGAACGAAACCAAATGACACCCTGGTGGTCCTGTGGAAAACAACAACAGAGGGAAGGGAACAAAATCACAGGACCACCAGTTACTGTGGAACTAAACAAGAGTCTGGGGCACCAAACCACTGGACACCAAAGTTAAAGTCATTAAATGACTAGAGACCAGAGACTGGGGTGCCAAAACTACCGGGTACTGTGGAATTAAACAAAAAAGTCTGGGGCACAAAACCACTGGGTATCAAGGTACAGGTCATTAAATGACTAAAGACCAGAACCTGGGGCACTAAAGCCATAGAACCACCAGGTAACGAGGAATTAAACGAGAGTCGGGGTCACCAAACAACTGGGCACCAAGGTTCAGGTCATTAAATTACCAAAGCCTAGAAGCTGGGGCACAAATACCATAGAACCACCGGGTACTGTAGAATTAAATAACAGTCTGGAGCACCAAACCACTGGGCACTAAGGTTCAGGTCATTAAATGACTAGAAAACAGAGGCTGGGGCACCAAAATCATGGAACCACCAGGTACTGTAGAATAAAACGAGAGTCTGGGGTACCAAATCAATGGGCACCAAGGTTCAGGCTCATTAAATGACTAAAGAAGGGAGGCTGGGGCACCAAAACCATAGGACCACCAGGTACTGTGAAACTAAATGACTAGACACTAGAGGCTGGGGAAATAAGCCACAGGCCCAGTCAGTAACTAAACAAATGTACACCAGGGGCTGGAGCACCTAACTACTGGACACCTGGGGCTGTAGCACCTAACTACTGGACACCAGGGGCTGGAGCACCTAACTACTGGACACCAGGGGCTAGAGCACCTAACTACTGGACACCAGGGGCTGGAGCACCTAACTACTGGACACCAGGGGCTGTAGCACCTAACTACTGGACACCAGGGGCTGGAGCACCTAACTACTGGACACCAGGGGCTGGAGCACCTAACCACTGAACACCGGAAATCTCCAAATATGATTTGGTTATCTTGGAATTTCTGTCCTATAAGGTGGATAAGAACAAGTCAACACCATCACAGTCCTCATTACTACTTGAGCTGCTAATTGGGTCCACGTAATAACCTTTGTTTGAGCAGTCCTGAAGAAGGATTACACAATTATTACACAATAATGTGTATTAATTGCTCTTCTCATCCCATGGTTTATGGTGGACGCATAGTCCTTTAATCTGCTGGGTTGTAGGTGCTCGTCAATGTAGAATTACCCTCTAAATTACGCAACATGGAATGTTGTATTAGTTGTAGAGGTGTGGTAATGATACAGAGTGGAGAATGGCCTTCCGAAAGACCGAGGCTTTGTGAAAAAAAACATGTTAATTTAATAGCTATTTTATGATGGAAGGATTACAGAAGATCTCTCTCTCTTCCCGTTTGGGTCTTGAAGCTAATTTACCTCTCCCAGAACTCATTTCAGTCTAAGCTGTTCCTCTCATTACTGTCTTGGACAAATTCCATCCATCAAAAGCAGCTTGGAAAAAAAATAATTCTATCCTTTTCTGGTCTGAAACTAAGCAGATTGTGCCCATGAATGACATAATACTGACTGACATCACTTTTGGCTCTGAGCTGTGCCGTTGTTAACCCCTTAAGGCTTGAGAGTAGTCGATTTTAAGAGTTGGATTGGGTTAACAGATCACAGGTTTGGCAAGGGGTACCAACAATAAATGTTGGACAGGGCCGAGGAGTACGCCATCTATCTCAATATGGAGATATCATCTTGAGAACTTTGATTCAATGTATGCAAAAAGTCCTACCCGATTATAGTCCTAGACTGGTGATCGTACCGCTTACAGGCTCTTCATCGGAGGGTGATTCTCTATATAAAGTGGACCAATCATTGGAGGATCAATGGTGTCTAATGGTTGGCATAGCAGCTGCAACCCAAGGGTTAAGGGCAGGCTCTTCTTGTTTTCCTTTGGGCATTCAATAACCAACAGACATCCATGCCCTACAATGTTCACAGTGGATGACCACTCAGCTCTTCAGTGCCAAGACCATCACTGTGGATGCAAATCCCAACATGATGAGAAACTGAAAGATCGAATGGACATTTAATGGTAACTCCCGGGCAATGGGTTGGTTGGTGCCCTGTGCAATACCTTCTACTGACGCTAACAGAGTTTTACTATGTCCTTCTGCATCACTCTATTGGGCAAGGATCAATTCTTCAACCTATTCTAACAGTTGGGCAAAAATCATGATGAGCCGTGCAGGAGACATGGAGTCCTCCAAAAACTGATTGTCTTGGTGTATAGGTGTTCCAACCATTGTTGGTCTTCAAAGGTCCTCCTGCAGCTCCATTTTAACGAACCCCTTGGTTTTCCTTCCCACTATAGAAATTCCTTAAAAAAAAGGGTAAAGATAAGTCCCTCCAATTAAACATATAATGTAGGGGTCAAAATTGACATTTCAAGTTGATTATTCCCATTATCCATAACTGCTACAGATTCAACCCCTTCGAAAGATGAATCCCATCTTGGCAACTGATCTTGCCGCAAAATGGTTAAGGTGTGGTCATCATTGAGTTATTTAATAGACCAATTAACAGTTGAGTAGTCTATTAAGAGCGCCT
Organism: Rhinoderma darwinii; assembly: GCF_050947455.1. Lineage (NCBI taxonomy): Eukaryota > Metazoa > Chordata > Amphibia > Anura > Rhinodermatidae > Rhinoderma > Rhinoderma darwinii. The sequence goes on along the minus strand of NC_134692.1, from coordinate 136,092,581 downwards.
TCCAGGAACCATACAGCTTGTTTTCTTATATAATATTTTTAAGAGGCGGGAACGTCAACCATGTGCCAATTTTCAGCTGACCCAACTCTTAATTTTTTTTAATTCTTTTTTTTTTTTAACGGGGGAGGAGGCCATTGCATGTTCCACTTCCAAATGCAGAAAGGAAGAGTTGAGGTTTGTTATATGGAAAATGTTCCAGGCTCCCGAAACTTGGGAGGAAACTTTGTGTCATAAAATACTACCTTATGCTGGTCTCTTAACTCTTCCAAATCAGATTGTCCATCAAAAATTTCCATTCAGAATAAAAAATTAACCATATTTTTCCAGGATAGAAAATGGTAAATAATAATTTTGCGAGCAATGTGGGGGGCACTATATTATGATATTCCATGTCTTCATAGTGATATATTTACCTTATATATAATTACAAAGCACACAATCCAAGAAATTAAAAGGGGGATATGGACTCTTTTTGGTTAAGCGCACTGCAACCCCCTAAATGTGGTCAATCCGATTCAACCCAACTATGATCACTCTCATCCGATCTGTTCACAAGATTTTTTTAGCAACCCTTAAAGGCTATGTCCACCTTTGCAACAAATTTAATTGTATTGTTCTAATGCATCTAAAATGAAAAATAAAGCCACTTTGCAATAGGTCTTGATTAAACATGCCCTATTGTTGCTGCATCTCCATGGTAACAGACAACAAATAAACTGTGTAGTCTGATCCTGCAGTCATACTACCTTCCTTCCGTCCCCTACATACATTTGGAAGGTTAGCAAGAAGTAAAGTACAGATAAAATAGAGCAAGAACGCAGGGTCAGACTACACAGAGTTTATGTGTAGTCTGTTACCATGGAGACACATAGTTCTGAATAGGAGCCGCAGATTGAAAACTAAATGAAATTTTATATCAAGACCTATTGCAAAGTTGGTTCATTTATTATATTAGATACGGGACAATAAAAAATTGGTTGCGAAGTTGGACATAGTACATACGATTACAAAATTATAAAATGTCAGAAATAACCAAATTTATCGCAATCAAGGAACCAAAATGAAAAACAAAATAAAAAATAACAAATATATATATATATATATATATATATATATATATATCTGTCTGCTTAGGTGGAATGTACTGTTCCTCGCTCTCCGTGGTAGGGGAGCGGACACTGTTTCAATAGCAAACACAAGCCCTCTACGCTCTCAGGGATTCATTTAGTGTTATGGTGAGGCTTTATGTATTCCCAGACAGATGTCCCCCCTACTCCACTGCATCCTAATATGGTCACAAAGAAAAGACAACATCACACGGCTTAATGCTGCGAACAAATCCGAAGCTTGGCGAGCCGGCAGGTTTATATTTGTTGCATGAGGGGAATATATACCTAAAGATTGAAAAGAAGATTAAACCAGATCATGTAAATGTATATTTGCCAGTGATGCAACCTGCATTCATTAACCCACCCACTTAAGAATGAGTATGGCACTGAGTGGGGCTGAGCAGCTTTGCCTGCCTCACTCACAGCAGGAAATCCCAGCACAGTCTGAAGCGCCAATCTCTGCACAGTCTGATGTGCCAATTATCAGTTGAGTTACTTGCAGCCAATCAGCACTCTGCAAACACAGCCTTGTTTATCGATGAACCTGCAGCTGAGGCTCTTTATCACCTCAACTGAGCATTTTATTACTTTGCTGTTTGCAACACCTTTAGGCCCCATGCACACGACCGTAGATTTCGTCAGTAATTACGGACACATTAATTTCTATTGCCAACGTACACCTTCCCGTATATTTACAGGAAGGTGTCCGTGCCGTAGAAACCTTCCGTAAAAAATAGGACGTGTCCTACTAGTTTATTATATTTGTGTATATCCTTGTATTTTGTCTATTAATTGACCTCTTGTAATTAGGTACTTCTGTATCACCCATTATACATGCTGGTTGTACTGTATACTGTATGGACCTTTATTTTTCTGAGGTCATAATATAACGTACCTTAAAAAAAAAAAAAACTCTCCGCTCTCCTGACATTTCTGTTTTAGTAAATAATTCTATTCCCCGTGAAATAACAATTCTGAAGATTTTTTTTTAGGAACTTATGTTGTTCCACACCTCTGTTATTCCTCCTAGAAATGTATGAATAAATTGACAACTAGGTGTTACCAGTTGGGGGGGGTGTCCCTACACAGACTGACACTGTCCAATCAGTGCTGCCAGAGTGGGACTGTGTAGGGACACGCCCTTCTGACAAGGGTAACACCCAGGTGTCAATTTATTCATCAATGTCCAGGAGGGATAACAGAGGAATGGAACAATGAGGAGCTCTAAGAAAAGATGATCCAGCAGTTAATTCATGGGGAATATAAGCATTTACTAAATCAGACATGTCAGGTGAATTGGCAGGTCCCCTTTAAAGGGATATTTACAACTTCGACATCGATGGGATATCCACAGGAGCCCGACAGACCCCCAACCCACCTGGTGAGGTGGCCGCTGAGGAAGCCACCTCTCCATATATTCTCCACCTATACACAGCAGCCCCAACACATTTATGGCATATCCCGTGGCTATACAGCTGATGCCCAACTACCCAGGCTTGCAGCTCATGCTGGAACTTGTAGTCCTACACCTGATCATTGGCATTCTCAGCCTGCAGACTTCTCCATGAGCTCAGAGTGTCTCGCGTTTTATTTTTAGCCTCGTCTCCTCCCTTTATTCTCCCATGCGGTCATGAGGATTGTATCTGTAACTTAAAGTAAAATCCCCACCGTATGACTTCTGCCTGGTCGTAATTCTACCCTGTGGTTATTAGTTGTTTTCCAAGACATATTAATCAAGAGCAGAGAAAATGGCTTTGAAGGAATATTCTGCTGATAGCCTGAAGCCGGTCACAGACGAAGAGCTTGTTCCAATTATACTAACCCACTATAAAAGACTTGGAAATTTATATTACAGTACAGTGCCCCTAGTGGCGGATATCCAGCTTTCCACTAACCCTAAATGGCATATAAATCTGAAAGTTGCAGTCTAGCCCTTTACATAAGCTTTGACTGCTCTGCCTGTGTAAGTGTCAGTCTTTACTGCAGTTCTGTCATTCTATTCATGAACCAGGAAGCTCAGGATAAACATTCCTAAAGTCATCCAGAAAAAGTCTGAACCTGAATACGACAAGTCACCTTTCCCGACATCCATATAATAGTATGCAATGGAGTCACACAATTGCGGCTACTGAATCATTTGCATTTAAAAGCTTTCCTGCTAGAGTTTCTCCTAATATCGTAACCCTGGTGGCGAAACTTTATAGAGTGTCCAGCTGCAAATGACAGATACCCCCGGGTCCTTGTTGGCACAGCAATAAATCCTGCAGGTCGTGATCTTACGCCATTGCTTCAATACACAGAACGGTGTGTCGCTATAGAAACCAGCAGATGGTTCCGAATCTCTCCTGTCTACCATTTCACTATGGCAATCGCTCTGCGTGTAATTGTATTCAAACATCATAAAACTGTATGAATGTCTATTCCCTGGACATAAGAACGCTGGATTTTTTCACCTGAACATCTTTTTTTCCCTCTCCAGGGATAAGCAGACAAAAAATTATCTGGCAGCCACTTATCCCTCCTCCCCCATAACATCAACATTTGGCACAGAGCATTTATTGGCGTCTACTATGTGCATGTCCAGCTTTTAATCCTATACAAATCCCCTGCATAGGTGTAAATGCTAAAATACTAGCTACCTGCAGCCACCACTAGAGGGAGCTTAAGAGTTTACTGTAAGATTATACATTGAACTCAATAATATAGTGTGCAGTAAACTCCCAGGCTCCCTCTAGTGGTGACTGCAGGTAGCAGAATTTAAAGACTTTGTCCGGTTTCTGTCAATAAAATATTTTTTTTGCCTAGTGAAACGTTATACAATTTTCCAATATACTTTCTGCATTAATTGCTCTCGGTTTTCAAGATCTCTGCTTGTTGTTATTTAGTAGGTACATTCATTGTTTACATGTGATGGTCACAGGTGCATGGCTCGTTGCAGTTACAGTATGTGTATCTGAGCGGTGTCTTGTAATGATCCCAGCCACCTGTGTGTCCATCACATGACCATGGACTGAATTGTATTGACTGAAAGTAAACAATAAAATGTTCCTAATGAACAACAGCAAGCAGAGATCTTGAAAACCGTGGGAAATTAATACAGAAAGTATATTGGAAAATGGTATAAAACTTTTTATTATACAAAAAAATAACATTAATTTGCTGAAACTGGAAAACGCCTTTAAATATTTAACTCTGTGGGAGGATTTGGAGCTCTGAATCAGAAAAACGGAGCTGAACCCGCTATAAAGATATACGAAGAATTGAACCTGCACAAAGTGTTGGACCTAAAAACAACACGGTGTTAAATGGTGGACATTCACTGGATCACCTGCTTCGGACAAACCCCTTTGCATATCACCTACTAGGGGACTTATTACGTATGAGATGTACGAAAAACAACCCCCCAGGGACATGCCCTAAAAATGTTAACAGATTATATGCCTCCTAGTTTTCTTGGACAAATCTGCAGAGATTTTATTTCTATTTCCAAATTTCTTACTAGGCAGATTTGCCATGCTGGGTATTGTAGTTCTACAAGGACCAGTGCTTCGTTCTGCAGGAAATACCTGGATGACGTGCATCACCCCCTCCCCCTATTACTAATAGAAACTGTGGCTTGGCTGTGGTTTTCCTGAGGCCCACTTTATAAAGTACCAGTAACTATTCCAGAAGTTTGGGGAAAAGGGGAGGGGTGGCGGTGACGCATGAGCGTGGGCGACCGTCTCTCAGCCCATTCCTTGCACATGGGGTTAAATTACAGTTGCAGAATTATTTCCATAGGAAAAGAAGGATACTTAGGGAAGCCATGCTCTATAACGGATGAAAAAAATCCCGATTTATGAGGCCTGGCAAGGCATGGCTGAGGTTCAACAAAATGTTCAGACTGAAAGTCGCCTGAATTTGCCTCTTAAAACCCTCTGCCATGTTGTTTTTGAGAGCGACTGGTCCACTGCGGCCAGATCTGGCGCAGCAGAGACGAGCGCTGGTTACAGTAGCGATGGAGCAAAGATCCATTGCAAAGATTGTACGTTTTCTGTACACTTATATTGCCAAGACAACCTGCGCTTATATACCACACGGACATACAAAAGCAAAACAAATAATTACATAAAGAAATAGACACTATTAAAGTGGACCGGTCAGGTCACCTGACATGACTGGTTTAATATTGTAAATACATTTTTCTTAGAACTCTACATTGTACAGTTCCTCTGTTATTCCTCCTGGAAATGTATTAACAATTATTCCTCTAGTCAAAGCTGTGTGTCCCTACACAGTCTGACTCCGTCCACTCAGTGCAAACAGTGTCCGACTGTGTAGGGACAGTTCCGATTGACAAGGGGAATGGTAACAGTTGTTTTTTTTTTATTTCCAGGAGGAATTACAGAGGAACGACAAAATGCAGAGTTCGAAGAAAAAGATAATTCAGAATTCTTATTTCATGCGAAATGGAAGTATTTACTAAAACGAACTGTCGGAAGAACTGACAGGGCCTCCTTAACTCTTTCCCTGCCATTGCAAATGATTAGGGGCCCACTACCGGGCTGCCTTTAGAGTGACCTACATTTTAAGACGCAACAAGTAGGGGTTAATTGTATTCGCACTAAATTGTATAGGTGTGGAGAGTATAGGGTAAGGATCCACATACAGGTGGCATGGTCCAGAAGAGGACCATCACCTCAAGTGAAGCAGACATCGTTCCAGTCCGCCCGTGGAGACGACCCAAATGCCAGCGTTAAACATCTGCGGGTCTATGGCAACAATTCCCCCCTGCCCTCAGTGTTTAGGACATCATTTGCCCTATAGAAGACGCCGTGTAGTGGTGAAAGAGTTGCTGTAAACTGATGTAGACCCCCAGAAACCACAGTTCTGTACTGGGAACACAACATCCGCTCCACGACGCAGCGGAGAACATTGTCTAGTGATCCAGAGATCAGAACCCGGCACCCGGGATTTCAGGACTGCTTGTCCCGGAAGAGCCGCAGCTGGAATGATGAGCAGACTGGGATAGGCCTGCAGCAGCCACTTGTAAACATCTGTGGATTCCAGACATATTGGGTAAGGGATCTGATCCTTCCTTCATGTGCGGTAAGGAAAGCCTCAAACATGCAGACCAAGGTATATGAACAGGAAAACATACAGCCATATTCTGGGGGGACCACCAAGACACGGCCGGCTCTGGAAGTAGTAGACGCGCACCTGCTCTGCCTATGTACAGTGAAGCCCAGATTTTATATTTTGGCGGGCATAGACTAATTATTCCCCCTTTCATACACACATAGGGGGGAGATGTATCAAAACTGGTGCAAAGGGAACGTGGAGCAGTTGCCCATAGCAACCAATCAGATTCAACTCTCATTTTTCAGAGACGCTTTGGAAAAATGAAAGCAGCGACGTCATTGGTTGCTATGGGCAACTGCTCACTGGAGTCGGGGTAAGTTTAGGGTGGAGTCATAGTCAGTAGAAAAGTACCGACTCCATGTCGAGATTAAAAATAAAAATATGAAATATTATATATTATTAATATTGTATTCATTTATTAAGGCCTGGTTCACATCTGCGTTGGAGGCTCCGTTAGGGGCCTCGGTCACAGGTCCAACTGAAAATACAGGAAACAATAGAAACAATAGATCCTGGTGGAAATCCGACAGAACCCATTAAGTCAATGGGTTCCGCGGGACGCAGATGATGACCGTCGTACAACGGAACCGATGCTTCCGGTATTTTCGTTGTTCTTCTGCTCGGACGAAGCAGAACGGAATGACCGATGCAGATGTGAACGAGGCTGAAACGCGTAGCTTGTTGCATATTTACTTCCATAGGAATTTAGGAAAAGTTTGTCTCCCTGATTACCAGGAACGCTAGAGTGTTCAGTGGCGCTGCAAGGAGCCGCTCGCCGCTAAACAGAACTGCAGGAGGGAAAACGGCCGGACCGAAACAAAAAGGGGAGAAGGAAGATATACAACCAATGAAGGTGAAGGACGCAAGGGCCAACAGGACACATACCCAGGGGCAGACACATAACAATGCTGCTGTGCCCCCGTCTCTGAACCCAAACCCCCCTTACAAGTTTTCAACTGTGACTGCCTCCAGGGGACGCAAACACAGGGGGCCCGGTGCACTATGGTTAAATCGGCCCTTACTGAGCGTGCCTGCAGTCCAGAAATGCTAGAAAGCTTCTTATGAAGAAGTCGGAGCTGTAGTCGGACAGTGGTGCATTAGGGGAGTTGTAGTCAGAATCGGAGGTTTGGCTGACAGCCCTGGCTGTAAGCGCCCAACACTTTACGTGTGAATATATTGAGCCACACAATAATTACCGCGTCACACCCCACGGGTATTACAGACCCGTAGACAGGCATTCTCCCATAAAAGCAATGCATCTAGGGGAGAGTACCTCCATAATAATACGGCATTTCTTTTTATGAAATCAGGCACTTGGAATTACTGTATGGACCCATAGCAATCTATCCGTACAACCCAGATCTGTAATGAGGCCGTGTACATGATCCCTGAAGCTAATTTCAAAGGTAGGGAAGGGCGGGTAAGTACATATATAGTATATATGGCACATAATTTATACGCACCCACTTATACGCACTTTGGCTCGTTTAATGGGCATAAGTGCACCCCATAGATCAACAGTAATGGACCATCTTAAAGGTGTCCGTATCTACAAGGCGCTTTAAGTACTGCAACTGTATTGGATGGGGAGGCGTGCTGCAAATATTTAAAGGGTAAATAAACGTTCAACAAACTTCTGTCATGTCATAGTGACATGTCAGAAGTTTTGATTGGTGGGGGTCCGAGGCACTGAGACCCCCACCAATCGCTAAAACGAAGCTGCAGAAACGCTCGTGTGAGCGCTGAACCACTTAGTTTCTGTTCGGCTTTCTCCGGAAAGCCGATGTAGCGGTGTACGGGCTCATGGACGTTCTATGGGGTCCGTACACACCTGGAAAAAGCCGAACAGAAACTAAGCAGCTCAGCGCTCATACGAGGGCTTCTGCCGCTTCGTTTTAGCGATTGGTGGGGGTCTCAGTGCTCGGACCCCCACCAATCAAAACTTCTGACGTGTCACTATGACACGTCAGAAGTTTGTTAAACGTTTACTTACCCTTTAATGTATAAAACTTGTTTCCTTGCTTCGTGCCTGTAAATTAGATTAATATAGGCCATTCTCTCTCTTCCCATGATCCTGAGATCCGCCATATGTCGGCGGGAAGGATTACATTTCAGTTGGCGATCTTTACAGATTGTTCATTTTAATGGGATTTGATAAGATTTTAGCATGGGTCAGTGCCAGTGGCACTGATCTGTCCAGCAACCGCTCTGGGGAAGCCGGCTTATTGCTAATGGTGTCACACTGTCGCTTTGTAGTGTTGGCGATGACAATGTAATAGGTAGCCATAGAACGGACAATAAATATAATAGGCTCTGTTCACATTTGCGTCGTAGCTTCCGTTTATAACAGAAACCATGATGATGTGCTGCATCCGTTATATGGCGGAGTGGTATTCTCGAAGAAAACTGCCAATATACACAGACCAAAAGGGAATTGAAAATCATCATCACAGAAAAATCTGGTCTAGGCCTATATATACACACACATACATTTATATTTTAGTGCTTGTTCCTGAAAACTGGATAAAAATGCCTATTATATTGATATTTTAGACATTAGAAGGGTTTTCCATTTTTTTATAATCCCTGTGCCTCAAAAATAAAACTGATCACAAGTTGTCCCACTGCTGGAACCCAAAGCGATTAGCTATATTTTGTGGGGGAAACAGAAGTGTTCAATTCCCCTGCAGCACCACCGCAGGGGAATTCAGGTATTACACGGTGCTTATTTAAATAAATAGGATGCACTTGTCGTGTTGGGTCCTCCATAATTTCGGAGAGAGACACTCTTTGTAGCCGTTCTTTGCTCTGGTCGATGGGGGTCCTGAACAAGGGACTTCCCTCTATTACATCTAAATACCCAAATAGGGTGTCTGAAAATGGGTTTTCTGACTTTAACCGCTATTGGATTTTGCGCCAGTAAACCATTGTAGTGTTATCTCCAGGACATACCAGGAGCACAACACTACAAAAAGGCTTCAGCTTCAAGGACGAACGTTGACACGAGAGACAAAGCATAAAGTGACCTCGTCTCTGGCACATGCTGAAAATCAAAAGTATCACAAATGATTAACTATCCCGCTCTCCCGAGGACGGTTTCATTCCAGAAAAGTCAATGACGATAACTGGACTTTACCTGGGAATATGGCGTTAAATGATGCCTTATGTTTGTGCTTTTTTATATCATTTGCATGAAGTATATAAAATATATTTCATCACTGTAATGCTGGGAAACGGTTGGACAAATCCCAGGTACCCCTGGGAGCCATTGGGACTAAAAATCTGCAACGGAGGTCAACATTTTTGAGTATTTTTCAATTGATGTTTTTGGCTTTTCTGAGCCACTAACTACGATAGATAGATTAGATAGATAGATAGATAGATTAGATAGATTAGATAGATAGATATACACTTGCAACTTATATACCTCCTGTTTAATCTATGCTCAGGCTATTGTTACTATTCCTACCCCATCCCTGCCTCTGTTCAACCTCCATGCTTTACACTGCAGCTCTGCTGGTTCACATTAGCTGCAGTGAATAACCTCCAACATGCCCAATACAAGGTAGGGTCAGCCAAACCAGGAGCCAATCTGGCTCATAAAGGAGGGTCATGCGACAGCCCCTTTAAACTATTTAAAAGTGGTGGTCCAAGAATATGTACATAAAGCTTAATCATTGTATAATGAAAATTTTTGCAGCTCCCCGATATGATTTATGTCCCTTCTTGCGGTCATTGAATTGAAACATTCTCGTCCATGTCTATAAGCTGCTGTAAGTTTCATGTTACGAAGGGATCTGGAGAAACAGAAGACCCCCCGAGTTAGGTAAGGATTCCATTAAAAGTCTTTAAGAAGGAGTTGTCACTTTAAATAAAGCTCTACATGAATAAAAGAGAAAATATGCAGATTTTTCTCATTATCCATAACATAATTATTAATTTTGAGAGGCCGCAGAAAGGTCCACATTTCAACACGAGCCAAAATGAGAAGAAAAAACACATTTTTCTCTATAGAGCGCCAACATTCAGCAGATGTGCGGTCATCAGCCAAGTTATACACATTGATCCTGGACAATCCTGATGACCAACGTCCGTCCCATATACAGGTCGGACACTGCACTAATGGGAAGGGAGAGACGCAATTAACTCTGTCAGGTCTGAACTGGAAAATTGGGAGCGAGTCACGAAGAGGTAACCTGTGGCATTACCACCATGATTCAGGACTCAATGACTCACACCGCTGACATGCCAAACTTCCTCCATCACCCTGCGTGTACCAAGTAGTGTCTGGACGCCAGGCAATCAATGGTATAACGAGACCGGATCAAATACACAGGAAACATATACGATACTGTCTGAAGAGAAGGAATAGTTTGGATCGGATTCACCAGTAATCAGAATCTGCTTCGTGAAGATTTCTTAAGCCAAGTTCACACTTCGCTTGGCATGTACATTCGGCGTATGCAAAATGCTACATAGCTACTCTAGCGGAAAAAATTACCCGAAACGGTGTGACTGTGTAACCCTGCCCACTTTTTTGACAATTAAAGGCTGTGTACACCTTTGAAATAGTGCTTTGTTTTTTTTATAAAAATGTCTCTCCATGTGTTATGTCCAACTTTCGAAATACTTTTTATTAAAAATTGTTTTTACTTTTTGAGATACAGCTGCTTTGTATCCTGTATCTAGCGCTGAAACCTGTATCCGTCAGATCAGCGGGACTGACGGGTTCAGTGACAGCGGGTCCGGTGTGTTTTGGACACGCAGGATCGAGCTGTTATTGAACACATCTAAGTTCATAACCTATGTGATCGATTACAGGTGGATCCTGCATGTCAGAGACACGCAGGACCCGCTGTCACTGAACCTGTCAGTCCCGCTGAACTGACGGATACAGGTTTTAGCGCAAGATGCAGGATACAAAGCAGATGTATCTCAAAAAGTAACAATTATTTTTAATAAAAAGTATTTAGAAAGTTGCACAAAACACATGGATAGACATTTTTATTTAAAAAAAACAAACAAAAAAGAAGTATTCGGGTGTACACAAGAAATGATGTACGGGTTGGAAAAAGTTGCTCTAGAGCTTCTTAAACAGGTTGTCTCACCAGAGACAACCCCTTTCAGAAAGGTGTCGGGGTGGCAAATAGCTGATCGCCACGGGTCTCGCTTCCGGCCACCAGCTGACTATGCCAGGGAAAGCCGCGGCCAGTCAGGCATTTCTCCTGGAGCGGGGGAAACGTAGTACTAAATCGCGGCCAATAAATGGCTGTCTGGTTCATAGACGGGGGTCCGAATGGAAAACTGCAATACGTCACGCCACCAACACTGTCCACATAGACCCAGCTAACCATATAGAGAAATAGCTATAGGGGGTGCCGAGGTAGCAGTTGCACGCGGGCATTGGTGCCTAAAGAGGGCAAAAGGCCTCTCTGCCACATAAGACGACACCAGTATAATAAATGGCACATGATAGGTGGGCAGCCCTGGTAATAGATTTTGCATTGGGGCCCAGAAGTGGTACGACTCTTGCCCCAATCCTCGCACTGGACCAAAATTGTAAAATCCCCCTCTACAAAGTGATGCCCCCTATAAAAATGATAAACAGCTAAATAAAAGACTAGCAAACCTACAATATACAAGAGGACATAAATATCAGTGCACAGCCCCCGATCTACTCCTCATGCACAACTTTTAGAAGATGCCACTAAAATAATACTGTAATAACATTTCTTTTGCGTTATAATCCTTGAACGGTTAAACGGGACGCTACGCCTTGTCCTGCTGCTCCCTGGACCACACCTTCATCCAAGAACATTTCAGGAACCGTAAGCCAAAAATCTGTACAGTGAAGACGTGTCCAAATTGGTTAGTTTGTGTAACCAGCCCCAAGTATCCCTTGATGATCTCTACTTGAAGAATATCCCACGCTTGCAGCTTTGTTTATCTATATTTACACCATTCATATTTAAATTCCGGAATCATCTTCCCATGACAGCCCGAAGGAGCAGGACTACAGCCCATCTGATCCAGAGGCCAGCCTTAAAGGGCCTCGGTTACCGGGTACACCCTTTAAGAACAATGATGCATGTACACCCACTAAAAGTTGGAAAGTTTTCTTGGGCATTTTGCTAGTGAAGCCTCTTGGCCAATCAGAAGTGTGCGAGGGCTCATATGTTGGCTTTGTCCAGACGATATCCAGTAGTCTACACTGCGAATATAAAGAGATACGTGAGCCTTCCAATTGGCCAAGAAGCTCCTTAAATGGTATAATGTGCCCAGAGTTTTTTTGACTCCCTAAATAGAGGATCAGGGGCCACTTAGAGGGTCCATCTGCGCCCTGTAACATTTAACTTGACTGGTGCCAGTTACCCTTTAAAGTGGACCAGTCACCTAAAAATGACATGTCTATTTCAGTAAATACTTGTATCCCCCATAAAATAACAATTCTGGAACATACTTTCTTACAACTCCGTGTAAGGCCGTTCCTCTGTTATTCTTCCTAGAAATGTAAAAATAAATTGACAACTGGGTGTTACCATTCTCCTTGTCAAAGGGGCGTGTCCCTACACAGTCTCACTCTGGCAGCACTGATTGGACAGTGTCAGTCGGTGTAGGGAAACACTCCCAAATGGTAACACGCAGTTGTCAATTTATTTGTAAATTTCTAGGAAGAATAACAGAGGAACGGCATCATGTATTTCATGGGAATATAATTATTTACTAAAACAGACATGTCAGGAGAGGTGGCAGGTCCTCTATAATACAGAGCTGAAGGCCAGGCGGCCAAATGAACCTAAACATTTTCTGTGTTGCGTTCTACTGAATTTTTTTGAATTTTTGCTGCAATATATATGTGAACATGCTTATAATAAAAAACAGAGGTCATTGGAAACTGAAATGACTGCTTTTTAGGACACCCTGTGTCTACTGCTCCATAGATAATAGGGTGGAAACTGTATTATGATCATAGATTAGCAAGTTAACATGGAACTCCCACAAGCTTGTGATCAAAAAACATTAACTTCGGGGCAAAGAATTCCAATAATAGGAAAAAAATTAGGGCCTTCTGTTCATGCAATTCCCCCATCAAACCCATTGCAGAAATATTGTAACAGAGGATCCGTAAATTCAGGCCCCTGCCGATACTGGTGTCATACATGGTGCTCTACAGGGTGCCCACGGCCCTTTGAATTGGATAGTAAATTTCCATGTCTGGAAAGCCCCATCTCAATGGTTGTCCTATTATTGTTCCATTTCAATTAATAGTACAGTGACAGGAACATCCTACCCTGCCCAGAAGGGGACTGTTGGCTCTATAAAGGCCTCATGCACACGACCGTAGCCATGTGCACGGCCGTGATGTTCGGGTCAGCCGGCCACGGAGTGTCAGCCGTGAGCCGCCCGCAAATCTCGGGCTGTGCACATGGCCGCGGCCATTATTTTCAATGAGCCCGGACAGCAGAACACGGCCGTAATAAGGCTTGCCCGTTCTTTCTGCGGTCCGGGCTCCGGGGGCCATGCACGGACCGTGAAAACCACGGTCGTGTGCATCGCCCCATAGGAATGAATGGGGCCGCAATTCTCCTGTGGACTTTCGGGGGGAATTGCGGCCGCAAAAGCACGTTCGTGTGCATGGGGCCAAACTTCCCTGGGCCCATGAATCTTAGAATCAGTGGGGTCCAAGTTCATTGATCCCCATCTCCTGACATATCGTTGCGACAGCAATTTTTTAGCTGGACTTCCCCTTTAAGTACGGCTCATTACAGTATTTTTGGCCTCCGAGACACTAAACAAAACAGTTTAGTGCGTGAAAAAATTGGCTTTAAAAGAGTCGTGTATTATAATCCTAGACAGAGTCCAAAAAGGCATATCTCTGCGTGTGAACCATCGGCTACGAGAAGACGGCGGTTAATTTGATTGTAATTAGTCGTTTCTACTTTTCAGCCAAGATTCCTGACACTGGACAGAAATGTTGACGGAGAAATGAAGAAAAATGACAGTGAAGCAGAATTTGATACAACCCCGTACAATGCGCGTCTGTTCTATCCTCCCTTTTCCTATCGACGCTCCCTTAAATTACAAATTGACATTCTGGGAAAGAGATGAGAAATTCTATTTAGTAAATGGACGGGGAATTAAAAAATCTCAAATAATACGGCACGGAGTAGCTCTCAAATTCAGACCATGAAGAAGAACGACAAAACAATTTAAGGGCCAATTTCACCCAAAAATGGTTACACGTGGATGCAATAAGAACAGTCCCCTATATATGGATTCTGTCATGGCCCTGGACTTTACTAATTCATGATAATCCCTCTAAATGCTCCATAAAGGGTTCTTGGAACAGTTGTCCCTCTTCTGAGCCCCAGGAGGAAAGGAAAAAGTGGCTGTTGCACTAAGAAGCCAAAAAGTGTGGGGTTATTTCTTGGGCCTCCACTTAAAGAGGCTCTGTCACCAGATTTTGCAACCCCTATCTGCTATTGCAGCAGATAGGCGCTGCAATGTAGATTACAGTAACGTTTTTATTTTTAAAAAACGAGCATTTTTGGCCAAGTTATGACCATTTTTGTAGTTATGCAAATGAGGCTTGCAAAAGTCCAAGTGGGTGTGTTTAAAAGTAAAAGTCCAAGTGGGCGTGTATTAGGTGCGTACATCGGGGCGTTTTTAATACTTTTACTAGCTGGGCGCTCTGAAGAGAAGTAACATCCTCTTCTCTTCAGAACGCCCAGCTTCTGACAGTGCAGACCTGTGACGTCACTCACAGGTCCTGCATCGTGACGGCCACATCGGCACCAGAGGCTACAGTTGATTCTGCAGCAGCATCAGAGTTTGCAGGTAAGTCGATCTTACCTGCAAACGCTGATGCTGCTGCAGAATCAACTGTAGCCTCTGGTGCCGATGTGGCCGTCACGATGAAGGACCTGTGAGTGACGTCACAGATCTGCACTGTCAGAAGCTGGGCGTTCTGAAGAGAAGAGGATGTTACTTCTCTTCAGAGCGCCCAGCTAGTAAAAGTATTAAAAACGCCCCGATGTACGCACCTAATACACGCCCACTTGGACTTTTACTTTTAAACACACCCACTTGGACTTTTGCAAGCCTCATTTGCATAACTACAAAAATGGTCATAACTTGGCCAAAAATGCTCGTTTTTTAAAAATAAAAACGTTACTGTAATCTACATTGCAGCGCCTATCTGCTGCAATAGCAGATAGGGGTTGCAAAATCTGGTGACAGAGCCTCTTTAAGGTTTACGCTGTGTTCACATCACCGTTCATTTCCGCTGAGGGGTTAACCCGACGGAAACCTCAGACGGAACCCCTCAACGGAAGGGCAACGGTGATGTGAACAGGCCCTTAAAAGGGTTTCTCATCATTTACTTTGTAATTAGTTACGGCATGAGATTGAATTTGGTTGGTGTCTAAAAGGCCCCTACCCATCTGGGCCGCAGTATGATAGGAAATGTTACTCACCATTGAGGCGAATGAGAATTACCAAAACCTACAAATGGAAATACCACTGGGTGGTAATTGGCTTCCTAAAAAATTCACCCTAGTGTTGGTGTCTGAGATAGGGAAATTAGATTGTGAGTCCCGTTGGGGACAGGGACTGATATGAGTGGTGACAATCTGTACAGAGCTGTGGAATATATTGGTGCTATATAAGCAATAGTAAATAATTAACTAGGCCAATATGATAAGTATATAAAGAAATTTCTAAAAATAAAAATGTGTCTTTAACTGTTTCCACATTCTTGAGCTAAATCTTGCAAAACTTGTGAGTCGGTTCCCACCAGCCTTCATGGGGAAAACGAAGTGGATCCTGGGATAGCTGCTAAACTTCAATCGGAAAAGGGGAAATCATGTGATGTATCTCAAGGGCTGGTTGGGGCGGTTTAAGTTGCGTTTTAGGACATTTACATGGCTACTTGTGCCGCCTATGGCTTGAAGTAAGGTTTGGGCTTGATCTAGACAATTTTCAGGGACAACTGTTCCAAGAACCCTTTATGGAGCATTTAGGGGGAATATCATGAATTAGTAATCTTAGAGTCCAGGGCCATGAAAGAACTATAGGGACTATTTTTGAACTGACCCTACAGCTGTATATGTTGTGAGTTAAAGAGGCTCTGTCACCACATTATAAGTGCTCTATCTCCTACATAATCTTATCGGCGCTGTAATGTAGATAACAGCAGTGGTTTTTATTTAGAAAAATGATACATTTTGACCAAGTTATGAACATATTTAGATTTATGCTAATGACTTTCAAAATTCACAAATGGGCGTGCCCAACGTTAGCGAAGTGTCGGGATTGTGACTAGACATCGCGTCCTGGCTGGAGGTGATTTCTATTCACTCTCAAGACACTTCAGTAAAGTTAACGTGTGAGTAAGTGACAGCACAGCATGATCTCGCAAGATGACGATGTACTGATTACATGAATGGAGAGAAGTATATGACGCTGATTGGTCACTGATTGGTCACTGATTGGTCAGCGTCATACACTTCTCTTTACAACGCCCACTTGGTCAAAAGCTAAATCCGGTGGATAGGTCATCAGAAGGTGGAAAACCCCTTTAAGTATGTGATCCAACTGCCATTCGAGCTAAACTTCCTTGCCCCTCCTCAATTTTTCAATAAAAACAGACCACAATTGGCACCCAGAATTTTCATTGACTTTTACGGGTACAACTTTTGCAGCAACCCCTGTTGCCACCTTCTACCGATGCTACTTTGCAGATGCCCATCGTGCAACTTAATGCACTCTAATGGGATGTGGCGAAGCGGCATCTCTGCAGGAGGTCATCTACCCCAAGACTAATATATTGCAGCAAATGAACGTTTTTTTTACGAGAGCAGTTGCGATATTCCATAGTATCCGTCTCTTTTACAAAAACATCACTGAGTATTCGGTTACATAAGTTCACAGCACATTCAAAACATATTGAAGCATGTTATTCCTTGTTGGCAAGTGATTACCATAAGCGGTTCCAAAATATCCCAAATTTATAGTCCCGACACCTCTTCATTCTCCAGTTCAAGTGGCCAAAATACATGAGAATCCTTTTACTATCCAAGATTATGGGCTTTTTTCACATATTGCCTTTTCCATCTGGATATCACATATCTTACCCACATGAATATCAAACGTACCCCCTTCCCCCATTAGTTATTATACAATTGTGAGTTAATTGGACACATCAGAAGGTTGGGATTGGTGCAGGGGGTTATGAGGGCACTTTGGACAGACACCACCAGCACCTGACGGATCCTATTGACTATTAATGGGGTCCGTCCGGTTCCGTCGTGGGGTCTGACATATTGACAGGAAGAACAGTGATGCATGTTGCGCTATTCTGCACGTGAAATCAGACAAAATCTGCGACGGAGCATCTGACGCAGATGTGAACAGAGCCTAAATCAGGGGGACCGTAACCTCATATATTCATTGCTTAAAGGTCACGATCCTGTGAAAATGGGAGAAAAATGACCCCCACTTTGATCCCCAAGAGTAGGGGTCCCCAATGTCCAAAATTTATTTTTTAGGCCTCATGAACACAACCATAAGGATTTTTACTGTCCGCAAATGCGGATCTGACGGCTAGAGATACACATCCGTAGTCGTCCGCAATTGCAGAAGCGCCCATAGACTTCTATGGTCGAGTCCGTGTCGCAATTGCGGACAGAAATCGGACATGTTCTCTATTTTGCAGATCATTTCTACGGCCCGGACACAAATCATTGAATATGCGGACAGGTGTAAGTATACGGAATCCGTAATTACGGATGAAAACTACGATCGTCTGCATGGGGCCTTAGTAGTGGATTACTTCAACCTACACTTTGTGAGTGATTCACATAAAGTAGTAAATAGAAGCAACAAATATAAGGAAGAAAACGTCGCGTAAAATAGAGATCGTGGATTTCTAACGTTTTCACGCAACTTCTAAATGGATCAGAAGGAGCCCAGGGACTATGGTTTTGGGGAATAACGCCTCCTATGATCATCTTCTAAAAAGTGGGAACCTGCACCTTGTAACGGGGTTGCCAAAATGTAGGAGTTTTTATATTTTTTTCTGGCTGACCCAACGTTCATACACATACGGTAAACTCTTAATTCGGCATCAATGGGGCTAGACAATATCCAATCTTATTCCCTAAAGGATTTTACGATAACATTACGTAATGAGGTTACCAAATAAAATATAATTGTAAGCAGAAAACAATATGGCCGCCTCCACTCTATAAAAGTCAGACTTTCCGTACAGAGGGAGACGTTTCAGTGGGGTCGTGAGCCGTCTGCGGATTTCCTATACCCCCAGGCACATGGAGAAGTTGCTTTACTTTAAGATGTTACATAAGATCGAGACACACGCCGTCCTGTCGTATGTGAACACCCCGTGTAATGGCTCTGCGCTCTCCTGGTACTGGTTTTACAGCTCCCAGCTGTGAGATCTGCAGCTCTTTCCTTCAATGCACATTTACACATAGTTCACATTCCACCCCAAAGTTACCATGGAGAAAACTCAACTGGATAAAACGGTTTGTGTTTTATTTTTTTTCTCTTTTTAGAAGAAGAAAAAAAAAACGGAGCAAAAAAAGTTAAAGGCGTTCATCATTTTTATATAAATAAAGCTTAACCATTGTATAATATAAAGCTCTGCAAATTTCTAATAAACGGTGTGTCTCAATTGCTCACCTTTTGTAAGATCTCTGCTTGCTGTCAGTGAAAGGAACATGCTTGTTTACATCTACAGGCTGAAAACCTGTAGAGACCTTCTTACAGATGAGGAATTGGATCCAGTCTAGACAATCATCTATAAGGCTATGTTTACATTTGCGTTGGCAGCTCCATTCAGAGCCTCTGTCGCAGATTCCGTCAAACCTGACGGGAACAATAGCGATGCACGCATCGCTATTCTTCCTGTCAAAGCGACGGACACCACGACGGAACCTAACAGGCCCCATAATAAGTCAACGCGGTCTGTCAGGTATCCCTCATACTACGAATCCAGCACTGTGTCATGGCTTCCGTTATGAACGGAGCCCACGATGCAGATGTGAACAGAGTCTAAATGAAACCATCTGGACTCCAGGCTGATACCGTTTACCTGCACCGGAGAGATTTGGGCATGTATTTAGCTTACAGAGGATTGTGTAGACTGGACACAATTGCCACAAAACCTCAGCAGTGAGAAGTATTAAGTCTCTAGGGGTTTTCTGGCTCTAGATATAAACAAGAATGTTCACATTCACTGACAGCAAGCATAAATCTTGAGGGCGCAGAATTGAAACACAAAGTATATTAGAAAGTTATACAATTTTTTATTATACAGCGATAAAACTTTATTTACATAAAGCTGTTTAAATTTCACAGGAAAGCCGCCATGTTGTCGTCAGCAGTCTCCTTTATATAAGCGACATCCTACAGATGCTCTGATACAGTGATGGACAGATCCTAGGAGATGGGTGGGCGCTCGTTTAGGCTAGTGCTGAACGGCGACTTTGGTCGCAACACGGGTCGCGCGGTCAAAGATCACCGTGTCGCTCTACCTGCACCGCAATCAATGTGGTAATGTCGTGACATGCGGGTTGCCACGGTCGCGACACGACAGTTGCAAAAAATCCAGCGGGTTTAGATTTCTCGACCAACCCGTGGTCACTACGCGGCCACACTGACTTCGCTACCTGTGATGCCTGCAGGGCAACACAGTGAAATTTGGCACCTCCAAACTGGCCGAGTAGCCCCGAGGGTATCAAGACTGTCTAACAGGAAAGCTGGCCTTGTAGCCCATAGCAACCAATCAGAGTGCAGCTTTCATTTCTTAAACTGCTCTGACAACATGAAAGCAGCACTGTGATTGGTTGCTATAGGCAACAAGGCCAGTTTTGATAAATGAGGCCTAGAAATGTGTTTCTTGGGTTGTGTTCTATCAATGTCTAAGGAAATTCTCACTTCTGGGCCACTAAAAAGTCACACTGGCTCCTCAGATCTATAGTATTTTGTCCACCCCTGTTCCAAAAATGGCTAACTAGAGGGCACGGTTGCAGCCGCTTGCCACATATTCCCCTCCCC
Source organism: Rhinoderma darwinii (assembly GCF_050947455.1). Lineage (NCBI taxonomy): Eukaryota > Metazoa > Chordata > Amphibia > Anura > Rhinodermatidae > Rhinoderma > Rhinoderma darwinii. Next base: position 136,072,272 of record NC_134692.1, on the reverse strand, counting down.
CTATATGTGCCCTCTTAACCAATTAGCAGACCCAAAAAAGGTCACGACACTTCCCTCAAGTCCTGACACCTTAGGCTGGGTTCACATGACCTATTTTCAGACGTAATAGAGGCGTTTTACGCCTTGAATTACGCCTGAAAAGACGGCTCCAATACGTCGGAAAACATCTGCCCATTACTTTCAATGGGTTTGCAAATGTACTGTGCCGACGACCTGTCATTTTACGCGTCGCTGTCAAAAGACGACGCGTAAAAAAGACGACTCGTCAAAAGAAGTGCAGGACACTTCTTGAGACGTAATTGGAGCCGTTTTTCATTGACTCCATTGAAAAACAGCTCCAATCACATCCGTAATTGACACCGTGAAAAACGCGCGTACGAGCAATTACGTCTGAAATTCAGGAGCTGTTTTCTCCTGAAAACAGCTCCGTAATTTCAGACGTATTTAGATATCGTGTGAACATACCCTAAGAATAAAGAAGGGTCCTGTTAGTAAGGAGTCAGAGCTCAATACTTCTGACTGGCACGTTGCATGGCCATCTAGCCAACGCAATTGCATCTACTATTTGAACCTTGATAGGACATCCTAAAGATGGCCACTTGTAGAGGGAGCCCTTCTTGGTGACGATTTCCTTTAAATAACATAGGTATCTTACCCCCTATGTAGGTGAATTTTGCGGGGAAAAAAATTCATCATTATTTATATAAAGAACAAAGGTCACAGATGTTTTGAGATGATTTTAAAAATCACAGAAAATAGCAAAAATTGGTCCAATCAACTATTTGTATTGCCCCAGATTTCTTTAATATTGCGCACGATTCAACTAATTTCGATCAACACTTACGATCATCTCAATGTGTAAATACTCGTAAACGAATACTTTCAATAGTCGAAATTGCTAAAAAGCCATATGGGCAGAAGTGATAAAAAAAATTGACTTCCTATAATAAAAGATGATAACGAGAGCTTTAAAACATGGGAATCCACACTTTTGGGCAGACCTGGCACACGTCTTGGGCAGGGATGTGACTGATCGCTCTCTGATCGCATCTCTCTGAATTTCCAAAATGAGCAATAACAGGATATAAAGTCGCACATGACTATTGGGGTATGTTCACACGCAGTGACCAAATACATCTGAAATTACGGAGCCGTTTTCAGGCGAAAACAGCTCCTGATTTTCAGACGTTTTTTTTAACAACTCGCGTTATTCGCTGCGTTTTTTATGGCCGTTTTTTAATACAGTTTTGACGAGCCGTCATTATACGCGCCGTATTTTGACAGCGACGCGTAATATAAAGGCTCGTGGGAACAGAACATCGTAATTCCCATTGAAAGCAATGGGCAGATGTTTGTAGGCATATTAGGTGCATTTTTTCAGGCGTAATTCGAGGCATAAAACACCAGAATTACGTCTGAAAACACTGCGTGTGAACATACCCTTACACAGCCAGGCGGCCGAGAATCTATCACTATAATAAACCTACCGACCGAATATTATACCAGCTACAAAATGATCTCATAATTATAGCATGGCATATACCCAGCAGACTGGCACATTATTGAAATAGTCATAAGGCTGGCACCCCAGGGGTCCTACTGATGCGACATAAAAATTGTAGGACGGTTTTACTAAACCCACTCCGGTCGCTCATATGACGCCCCTGACAGCTAAGGGTAAACAGTATTTTATGCAGATTTCTATATGACTGCAACTCCAACCTAAAGTCCATGTATGCGGCGACTTTTACGGAAAATGTGCAATTTCTATTCATGTCGTTATGGTGACTTCTGCCATGCAATGCCCACTGCAAACTGGTCACACAGATCAGGTTATGCAATATCTTCCAACTCGATGTGCCATAGAAATCAATGGTAAATATCACGCAACATTGACTATTGATTTCTATTGGAGTTTGAGCGATTAATTTATATCACGCAAAAGTTGTGGCACCAAGACCCAGTTTCATGGGCACACGTATGCTGCAGCCTAATCATGTCCGACATCAGCCTGGTTCTTGGGCATAACACAGTGGGACGGATGAGGTTACCATCAACTGCAACTTCTGGCAGGGGGCACATATTATGTAACGCAATGCCAGTCTATGGAATTTGAGACGTTGTATCCCTACAAAGGGTTAAATATGACATCATTATAATACAATACGTAACGATGGGCATTGATAATAATAAATATTATTGAGGCTAATTCAGGAAATTCTGGTAGCGAAATAACAAAAAGTATATAAAAAAAAAAAGTTTTACAAAGTTTCTAAAAGTTTGCAGCTGGCATGCAGGTCACGTGATCCCATTGAGGGTAGAAGTTTATGGGGGTGTAGGAAGCAGGGCTGAAGTTTAGCAGGGTCGGGCATACTCACAGCACTGTAACATTGGCAGGGACAGTCTCTAGGTCCAGCAGTCCTGCCCCAGAGCAATTCACCATGCAGGAGTCGTTGGCACAAGTACAGTTACCCGGGCATGGTTGGCACCATCCTGCTGCTGCCCCCGATCCGAGCCCCAGCAAGAGCCCAGCAGCAAGAAGGAAGAAGAGGGGGCAGAGCTGCGATCCCAGCACAGGGGGGGAGGCGCCATCTTTTCTTCTTAGGGCTTCAGCCTGGGCATTTCCAAAATGCATAGCTTACTCACATCGCATGGGATCCCCTGCTGCCCCCCACAGCATGCAACACTGGAGAAACCCACAATCCCGAGCCCCAAAGTGCTGATCCCGGCTCTCAACTGCAGGGAGCACTCATCCAAGCTGCCTCTGTGTGTGGGACGTTCTGCCTTTCTCTGTCCTGTAGGGGAGGGAGCTTGCAATACTCCATGAGCAACGCTAGATGGCGCTGTAGAGAATGGACAATTCCCTCTTCGTTTTGGTGCAATTCCACGTAGAATCGCTAGGGGGCGCTAAGAATAAATCTTCTTTTGTTCAACAACAGAGACTATAAAATAGAATAAATACATGAAAACTGCTGCTGACTTTATTTATTCTCTTATTTTTTAATTTTTTAAATGACATGAAAGGATAAAATATCGCACCATGACACATCTTCATCCAGTAGACTCAATGTTATTTAAAAAAAATCCACTTAAACCTTCATTTTTTTTCTTCTGATAATTATACAAGTATTCTGCTCTGCCCTCCCCCTTTGTATTATAATACTGAGTCGGGGCGTAGTTGGATAGAGGTTGGGGGCTGGCAAAGGTCCCTGGGCACCAATACTTCACTCTGCCTTGTCCAGGGTAAATAAAGGGTAAGGGCACCGGACTGAATCTTTGCCCCGGGTATAGGAAAGCCTAGCTACAACTAAGTATCCACTTTGAGGCCCCATTTACATCATGTTTTTGGCCTACGTTTAACGTATAGGCCTGGAAAAGCTCACACGGTATACTTTAAACGTATGCTGTGATGGCATCCGTCACCCTAGACTATCCATTATCGACCCTCAAGCCAAAAAAAAATAAAAAATTACCGTACATTGCAAAAGTATAGTCAACCTAACTGTTGCGAATGATCAGGCCTCTGTTCCTGCGTTCCGGTTCCTCTACTTTCCAGTATCCAAAATGGTCGCCAGTGTCTCAGACTTTTCTGTGGAGATCTTCTCTGGACACAGCGCCAACACAGGGGCCGATGTCATCAGCACCGATATGTCGGAGGGCAGTGGAGGGGGTGGGTGTCTCAGACTTTCATAGACCTTCATCTCCACAGGCCATTTTGAATACCGGAAAGCGAGGGACTGGAACGAGGGAAGTTGACTATATATTTGCAATCTATAGTCAAAGTTTTTTTTGGGGGGGGGGGGGCTAGAGGGTATACGACATGAACTCTCGTGACCCTTTTCATGGCGTATACATTAAACGGATACCATTATAGTCTATGGTTGACGGATGGCACTATTAAGCATCCGTCACCTTTAGGCTATTATGGAATCCGCTTAACATATACATCATGAAAAGCTCATGATGTATACATTAAATGGATGCCTGTGAAGTATGACATACAGTGACATATGTCATCCATATGCTCCCATGTGTTATTAAAGCGTATACTTTCTTTGCGGGATCCCGTATGTATGGAACAGCATAGTCTTCTACTCTATTCCGTACATGTAGTTACTCTGTCCCGTTCCCTTAAATTGACGCTGAGCCTGTCCATGTTTCCTGTTTCAACCAGTCTTTGTTTTTCTTTTCAGAAGCGTTGCCGTCACTTCACTCTTTTCCACTTGCTTAATCACTTTTTTCACTTTTTTTTTTTTTTTTAAGCCTAGCAACTCAACTTTTACATTGGGTTAAGCTCTAAGTTCACATTTCAAAGAGTTACATACCAGACAGGAAAAGTCATGCAAAAAAATATCTCAAATACAGTACCACCGCCAAATGTCTGCATTATCCTCTGACGGACATTATGCAACTCCAATTTAGAACTGTAGGGGGCAGCATCAAATATAACATAGAGTATCTCCATAAGGCAGTGGTCTCCAACCAGTGGCTCTACAGCTGTTGCAAAACTACAATTCCCAGAATTCCCTGATAGCCTGCGGCTTGAGTTTTATAACAGCTGAATAGCCACAGGTTGGAGAGCAAGTAAAAAAAAAAAGTTTAACTTTCGTAACTTTTTTTTGAGCGGTATTCTATTTAGTCATATTATTGTAAGTGTTTTTTCAGCTGTTGCTTATTCATATAGAGAAAACCATGGCAAAAAACGCTGTGTGGGAAGGCACCCTAAAGGGTTATACCCATGTCAGACATTTATGTCATATGAACAGGATATTCCAGACATGTCTGATAGGTGCGGGTCCAAGTTTGGAGAACTGCGCCTATCGAGAAAACGGAGGTCTTCCATCCCTTGCTCCCCCTGGTGAGATGGCCGCAGCATCCAGATGTAGAATGCATGGAGAGGTGGCCGCGCACACTCGCTCGGCTGGTCCGTAACTCCCAAAGAAATGAATAGTGAGAGCCCCGCGGTCTCCCCGTTATATCTCCGCCTGGATGCGGCAACCAGGCCAGAGATGAGACCCGCACTTATCATACTTTAGAGGGGTTTTGTGGGGACCAAAAATGATTATCAGTGTAGTCCCTGCTGTATGTGATGCACTCGCTAATATACATTCTGGTCCCCCGTCGCGTTGAATGTGAGATTTTCATAGATTTTTATAGCGCTGCCGGGGGATCGGAAGTCTAGCTGCACAGTCTTCTTTGATGATACGACTCTTGTGATCGGCCCCGCTGTAATCTATGTATTCGCTGTACTACTGGCTACTGCTTATACATAGAGTACAGCGGGGCCGGTCACATGACGAAGAGTCGTCTCGTCATCAAAGAAGACTGTGCAACTAGACATCCGATCCCCCGGCAGCGCTACAAAAATTAATGAAAATCTCAGAATCAGCGCGACGGAGGACCGGAATGTATATTAGCGAGTGTATCACATACTGCAGGGATTACACTGATAATAATTTTTGGTCCCCGCGTAAGCCCTCTAATGGTATATTCTGTACATATTCCATAAATGTCTGAAATTGGAATAACTTAAAGACGACCTGTCACCTCTCCTGGCATGTCTGTTCTAGTATATACCGTACTTGTATTTCCCATGAAATAACAATTCTGTAGTATCTTTTCTTAGAACTCTGTGTTGTGTTGTGCTGTAACTCTGTTATTCCTCCTAGAAATTTAATAGACAAGTTGGTGTTACCGGTAGGGGGTGTGTCCTTACACAGACTGACAATGTCCAATCAGTGCTGACAGTCTCAGACTGTGTAGGGACACGCCCCTTTGACAATGGTAAAGGTAACACCCAGTTGTCACTTTATTCATCATTTTAAAGGAGGAATAACAGAGGAACGGCACAACACAGAGCTCTAAGAAAATATGTTTCAGAATTTTTATTTTATGGGCAATACAAGTATTTACTAAAACAGACATGTCAGGAGAGGTGACAGGTCCCCTTTAAGCGAAGGCTATCCGGTTGACAGTTTCCTTTCAATTACAAGATGCTTCTTCCTGCCGACTCCATCCTTCAAATACTATTTTCTTCCCAGTAAATAAAAACGTCTCTGCAGGTTAATGATGATGTGATAAGGACAGGGGTGACTGAGCTGCTGCACTATCCAGGAGCCGATCAGTCATTAACCAACTCAGAGCTTCCTTGTCCGTGCAGATTGTGTGCCGGTTATATATTCACTTCCCTGTCATATGACCAGTCCATTAATTCCTCTGGTAAGCAGAGTAACGCCATCAGAGCCCCCTCCCCCGCCCACATCTACCTTCCTATTACCAAATTCTGATCAATTATCAATCATTGTCTATATTCGAAACAAGAGATTCATGTCATTTTGTATTTCACATCCGTGGAGTCCGGGGACTGGTACCACCACCAATGTTGAGAATGAACAGAGTCCAGTGTTGATCTGGTCAAATCAACGGGATTTGCTTTCACGTGTAGGTTTCTGTAATAACCTTTGATTTGTGGCTACAAAGAGCGTCTCTCGTCCTGGAGGACCCGGCACTTCAATGTATTACATAGATAGAACATTGATTTCAATGTGTAATGCTTCCTTTTCTCTGTGGTGGCGCTGCAGGGAAATTCAACACTAGTAATAAAGGTCCTTTATTGATTTTTTCTGATTGCTAGGGGTCTAAAGAGCGGGACACCCTGTGATCAGGTTATGTTGGGGAAGCCTTCTTAAAAAAAAAGGATAGTCCAAAGCGGACAACCCTTTTACGAAGAATGCCAGGAATTATTCGTTATCAGCAGTGGTGGAGAAATCTGCTCTGTAATCGACTTAGCTTCCTTCTTAAAGGGACACAGGCAGTCTGGGGATAAGCAGTCCCATCTCTCTCACCTGCGAGTCCAGCTCTAATCACCTCCTAGCCCGATCTTTTTGTCTAATGTAGAAACGAGCAATTAGGATACATTAACACGGGACAGAAAATTACGCCTGTGCATTTCACCGCAGATCCGTGGCCATTCAATACCCGTGTTAGACATACCGATTTTCATGCTGATTTTGTTGTGGATTTCATACTTCTCATTGAAAGGAATGAAATTCGCGATGAAAATCCGCAACATAAATTGACAAGCTGCAAATTTTAAAATCCACACCGCAAGTCAATTTCCACGCAGAAATTTTCCGCAGTGTGTGGACATTTTTTAAAACCTCATCCACTTGACTGCTTCTAATAACGTTGGGGATTTTCTGCCCACAAATCCGGATAGAAAATCTGCAGCATATGCATTACGTGTGAACATACCCTTACAAAGCAGCTTCAACACAAGGACACATGGCGGCCTACAAAGCAGAACACATTGCTCTAATGTCATGACATACAAGAGTAGAACTAGTAGTGTTTGTTTTTTTATTCTCCCACGTCGATCTGCGTATGTCATAAAAGATCGCAGTTCTTTACATGTGCTGCCATCTAGTGGTCAAACAGGCTTCACTCCAGACTGGTTAAAAAGAACATCTCGATGTATAGCCTAAAGTAAAAACAAATCTTAAATTACTAGTACATATTTATTGTACTGCCTGGGCCAAGATAAGCAGCTTTCACGCTGGCAATAGCAAAAAGAAAGAGTGAAGACAATTGACACAAAGAAAAATGAGGGGCAATGTGAAGCCACAGAGGGTTATCTGGGGAGGGCTAGTGATGTCTAGATGGAGGGGGCAAAGTTGTCTGAATTTTGGAGCCAATCATGGGGCATTTAGATTTGTTTTATTTGCGCCTAATGCTATGTTTCTATATACATGATGATAGGTAAAGTGCAACGGCTCTTTTATATATTGATTTGCTGAAGGCACCGAGGGGCAGAGTTTCTTATTGGGGTCATGGCTCCAGTTTTATGATCAGATGCAGAAATATTTTAAAAAAAATTTTGTGCAAAATTTTGGTCAGTTCTCCTTTTACGCTGCCCGTTCCCTGCGACTTTGATTCCTCACCACAAAATGTTTACTTTAATAGCGGAGCTGGGAGGTGACACTCATGATAAGGACATCTCCCTGCAAGATATATGAGCAGACGTCACGCGCACAGCAGGGAGTCCTGAGTGAATTTTGCTCACATCCAGTCAACGCTACAATATCTGAGCTGTCAGATACCAAGACGAATGATCCTCACAGGACCGGTAAGATATTCTCCAACACCACTATTACTTAACTCACTCTAAAATGCTTCTCATGTCTTGAAGAAATGCTGCAGTATGGCATATGTGATGCCTCCCGGCCCGACTAGCGGACCACTGGGACCACCGATGTATGACACAAAAGTTCAGCCTCATTAAAATTTACGAATGGTTGCCCTTCAACCGCTCCATAGCAACAGACTACTAAATGGCACTGCTGACAAAGTGCTACGGAGCCAGCGAGGAGCAACTGACAGAATGGTAAATAGTATATGCCAATTGGACATAGACTTTAAAACTCTATAGGCAAGGGCAAAATGTGGAATGCATCACAGTCAAAATGGCCAGATAGTGATAGGACCGTCAGGGACAGCCGGAAACCATGGAGGGTTAACCTATTGATCCATCAATCTCACAACCCGCCATTGTTGCTGAATCCATACTGAACAACAGACCTAACCCGGCTATCTCCTGACAAAATGTAGACTATGAGGACGGCCAGACAGTCCCTCAACATCGGGTGTTCGGAGAAACACTGGTCGGACAGGGTGGATTCTGATCTGATGCTTTGTTTCCCCCAAACATAAGCGGCACCAAATGTATTTGCCACCAGTGATATCACTGCATACTGATTTATTATTTTGTTCAATTAGAGCTATATAAATCCCTGTGCAGTGAGCTCCCTCTAGTGGTGGCTGCCAGCAGTCAGAATTTTGAAGGATGATTAAGAGTAACTGGATATTTGGAACTCTGTATCAGAAAAACAGAGCTCCGACCCCTATCAGAATTCTGGAACTATTTAGATTAAAAAATACAGGTACCCTAGACCACCACCATTAACCCTATCATGACCATATACTGTAATTAGATTATTAAATAATATTATGTGTTAACCATTAAACCACCCTAGACCTCCAGGAATCGTAGATATAATCCCATAACCACCCTGGAAAACCATATATATTGGAGATCAATAGGACAACCAGGAGTATAACCGGTATGCTATCATTAACCCCTCAACCACCCTTAAAATTTGTTAAGTACTTTATGTAGAAAATTGGCAAAGTCTATATAATCGGGGTAGGAGTGGATTTTTGCCAACTTCAACCTTTAAATCCATCTTTAAAAAGTTCTGCTTTTGCCCCTGGGAGGGTTCCTTTAGAATGCCGGCTTATATGGCAATCTGGATGACCTGACTTTCATACTGTTGGCGTTGATCTATTGCAAATTCACAGGGAGAAAATAAGATGTGGAGCGTAGACGACAAATACAGCCCCGATCATAGAGAGATTTGCAATTTGCAACTCAGCATTATTATCATGCAAACTTATGGAAAATCTGCAATCTGCGGCGCACACAGAGAAATGGAAAATCCATTTACCAGCTCCGTGCTGCTCAACACAAAGGCGCATTGACAATAGATAATAGAAGTGCAGATTCTGAAAACGCAGTAGTGAGACGGTAATGTACAGCTGGCTTACATCCGTGCTGTGATAATATCATTATCAGTCAATGTGCGAATTTACACTATTACATCACTGAGCGGGGGAGGGGCGGGATATTTGCTTTTAGTGCTAAGTAACAGAAAAATAATGTCTGTATAATTTGTAAGGATGTGACTGTCAAGTTTCTATGTTTTGATATAATCTGGTTTTAATATTAGTTACCGATCACATATATAAAGCGGTTTATTGGTTTTATATAGCTCACGATTAAAGGGAATGTCCACTCTTTACCATTTTGTTTCTTTTTAATCTCAATAGGTCCTAAATTCTGTGCTGATTAATTTCTCGATATATCTTTATAGCGATCTGAGAACAGCTATTCTGATACAGAGCTCCAAATCCCCTACATAGACAGAGTTACATGATAGAATTCTGTCTACCCGCAGCCACCACTAGAGGGAGCTTAGGAGCTTACTGCATACTGTTAAACGTTGTACTCAATAATAATAATACAGTCTGCTGTAGCTCCCTCTAGTGGTGGCTGCAGGTAGACAGAATTCTATCATGTAATTCTATGGCTATGCAGAGGATTTGGATCTTTTAACCAAAAAATAACCAAGCTCTGACCGTTACAAAGAAATTCTGAAATTAGCATAAAATCCAACGACAATCCATATTTTTTACATGTTATTGTGGTTTCCACAACCCCGTTCACATGCTGCGGAAAATTTCCAGAACAGATTTTTGTCTGCAATGAGTAAAAAAAATTAAATCGGATTATCATTATATTTGAAGCTGCAAAAGCCACGTCGAAATCCGTGTTAAATCTGACGTAAGTGAACGGGGCTTAAATCTTTCCATTTTATGGATACGATCCACTCCTCTTTTTGACTTCAAAATACGGATACAAAATGCCGACCAAATCTGCAATGTGAGAATGAAGCCTAAGACCAAATGCACATGGTTCGTATTACACGTGCATGTGCGTGCGTATTTTTCGTGCGGCAAATCCGTAGCGTAATACAGTACCAGCACAGTAAATGAGATTTCAAAAAATCTCATCTACAAATTGCAGATTTTTTTCTGCACACAAATTGACCTGAGGTGCGTATTTTAAAATCTGCAGCAGGTCAATTTATCCTGCGTTTCCACCTTAGAATTTTATCTGATTCGTTTTTTTGTTTTTTTTAAAAACGCATCAAAATCTGCAGTATAAAAACACACCAAAATGTAAAATCTGCACCCAAGGGTACGTTCACACGCTTAACCAAAAACATCTGAAAATACGGAGCTGTTTTCAAGGGAAAACAGCTCCTGATTTCTAGCCGTTTTTTAATCATACTCGTGTTTTTCGCTGCGTTTTTACGCCTGTTTTTGGAGCTGTTTTCTATAGAGTCAATGAAAAACGGCTCCAAAAACAGCTCAAGAAGGGACATGCACTTCTTTTTCACGGGCGTTTTTTTTACGTGGCCGTTTTGGAAAAAAAACAGCCCGTTGGAACAGAACGCCGTTTTTTCCATTGAAATCAATGGGCAGATGTTTGGAGGCGTTCTGCTTCCGATTTTTCAGCCGTTTTTCGGCCGTTTATGGGCGAGAAATGGCCGAAAATAAGCTGTGTGAACACACCATCAAAATGATTTAAAAAATCGCACTACTAGGCTACATGCACACGTTGCATATTTTGCTGCAGAAAATATGCACCAAAACCGCAGCAATACGCAGGAAATTCACAGGTAAAAAAACGCACCTAATCGTGCGATTTTCTATGCGTTTTTTGGTGTGGTTTTTACGGTTTGATGCGTTTTTGATGCTGCGGATTTTGGTGCGATTTTCCACAGCACTAGGCAGATACAATTCGCAAGCAGAAACGCAAGATAAATTGACATGCTGCGGATTTTAAAATACGCACCGCAGGTCAATTTATGTGCAGAAAAATATTGCAGCGTGGACATGAGATTTCCTGGAATCTCATTGACTGTGCTGGTATTGTATTACACTGCGGTTTTTCCGCACGGCAAAACCGTACGTAATACGCATCGTATGCATTGACCCTTAGTGAGAATTCACAAGCTGCAGAATTGCTGCAGATTTTATGTGCACTGAAAATCCACATCAATTTACAGTACAATACACGTGGATGGAGTTTTAAAAAACCTCATCTACCTGTAGCGGAAAAAATCTGTGTGGAATTGAGGGAATTCTACAGATTTTCTGATCCGCGACATGTCAATTCTGTTGTGGATTTCTCATGGGTTTTTCACAGCGAATTCACTTTTTGCAATAGATATGGTGAAGTACTTACCAAAATCCTTGCCAAAATCCGCTATAGACCGCCTCTGTGGTAAGTACACCACTAATTGACTGAACTGACCCCATTAGGCTATGTTCACACATCGCGATTTGTTGCAGATTTTGATGCAGATTTTTTAGACAAAGTGGATCCAGAAGGAAGAAAAAGTATAAGTTCTTCCTTTATATTTCCCATTCCTTTTAAAACCATTTTTGGCTTTGGCTCAAAAATCTGCATCAAATTATGATGTGTGAACATAGTCTTTGGCCCTGTTCACACAGAGTTTTTTTATTGGCCCTCAACGATTTTAAGGCAGAGGCGTTCTTTTCCCGTGCAGTTTTTTGCCGCATGTCCTTTCTGACCTCTGACCTCCTATTGAAATGAATGGGAGACAGAAAAAAACCTGCGGCACTCATTTCCGAGCGTTTTTCGCTACATTTTTGGGCCGCGGTCCTTGCATTAGCTTCAATGGTCGCGGATGAAAAATGCTGCAAAAAACACTGTAACAAAGGCTGCGTAACCGTGGAAAAAAAGCGTAGCCAGTTCAAAATCTGCCTCAAAATTCCTGAAGGAATTCTGAGGCAGATTTTTTCTGCCTGCAAAAAAAACTCTGTGTGAACAGGGCCTAAATGATTCCATAGCCTAGCTAGAAGACCCCCAAAGGGAGGTTGCCAATACATTGTATTGTATACCTAATATTTATGGGACCCTTACAAGATTTTGGGGTTTCAATGATGTCCTGTGGGATTTCCTTACTGAAGACAATATAAATAATTGATGTGAAGTCGCAGCTGATCGCAGACGCTTTCTCCAAAACAACCTGGACACGTTAAAGAGGCTCTGTCACCAGATTTTGCAGCCCCTATCTGCTATTGCAGCAGATCGGCGCTGCAATGTAGATTACAGTAACGTTTTTATTTTTTAAAAACGAGCATTTTTGGCCAAGTTATGACCATTTTTGTATTTATGCAAATGAGGCTTGCAAAAGTCCAAGTGGGCGTGTTTAAAAGTAAAAGTACAACTGGGCGTGTATTATGTGCGTACATCGGGGCGTGTTTACTACTTTTACTAGCTGGGCGTTCTGATGAGAAGTATCATCCACTTCTCTTCAGAACGCCCAGCTTCTGGCAGTGCAGACACAGCCGTGTTCTCGAGAGATCACGCTGTGTCGTCACTCACTTCCTGCCCCAGGTCCTGCATCGTGTCGGACATATCGGCACCAGAGGCTACAGTTGATTCTGCAGCAGCATCAGCGTTTGCAGGTAAGTAGCTACATCGACTTACCTGCAAACGCCGATGCTGCTGCAGAATCAACTGTAGCCTCTGGTGCCGATGTGTCCTCGCTCGTCTGACACGATGCAGGACCTGTGAGTGACGTCACAGCGTGATCTCTCGAGAACACGGCTGTGTCTGCACTGCCAGAAGCTGGGCGTTCTGAAGAGAAGTGGATGATACTTCTCGTCACAACGCCCAGCTAGTAAAAGTAGTAAACACGCCCCGATGTACGCACATAATACACGCCCAGTTGGACTTTTACTTTTAAACACGCCCACTTGGACTTTTGCAAGCCTCATTTGCATAAATACAAAAATGGTCATAACTTGGCCAAAAATGCTCGTTTTTTAAAAATAAAAACGTTACTGTAATCTACATTGCAGCGCCGATCTGCTGCAATAGCAGATAGGGGTTGCAAAATCTGGTGACAGAGCCTCTTTAATCACGTTTTTGTCTCTGCTCAGTTATATATATCTACAGCACACAAGAAAATGGCGACCGCACACTACGAACACTAATGCCACCTAAGCCACTGAATCTAAATAAATATGCATTACTGCTGAATCTGCTTACAATAGGGAGGTTCCTAGCGCACATTTTGATCAAATTGTGTGAGCCCACCTGCCACGACAAGGCGACCTCTATGAGGTGGGAACCTACACTGTACATACACCCAGATCTGGGACTAAGCCTACATATATCTGGGGATGGAAGGGACAAGCATTAAACAAATTAAAATCACCCAGAATGGGAGGAGCACAAGATCAAAAAAATATATATATACATATCTGTATTTCATTAATCTGAAGTTGGCGGTAAATGTGACACCTTCTGAGCGGACAGAAGAGGATCATGGGAGTTTACAGTGGACAGAAGAGGATCATGGGAGATTACAGAGACCCTGTGCCATCAGCATAACACCATTGAAAATGCAATCATATGGATTATTACTGGCTCCCCAATATTAAAGATAATAGGGGTGATTAATAATAACTGGTGCAAAGGAAATTTGGATAATTTGCCCATAGCAACCAATCAGGTTCAGCTTTCCTGACAAATGAGCTGGAATCTGTTTGGTTGCTATGGAAAACTGCTCCAGTTCTCAATTGCACCAGTTTTTATAAATCCCCCCCAATGTTTTTAATAGTCTCTATTATTTTAGCCATTATGTCTGACTTTACAGCATCCGCAAAGGTTGTCACCCAGCTATTCCAGATTACTGAACGGCAAACCTGCCTATCTATGCTGCCATATGGGACTGTTGAATGTAACACTGGGCAGAATTGTCAGGGGTCTGGAAAAGCTGGGTGAATAGACTGTGATGCTAAGTGATAATGACGGTGCATCTGTGACGGGTCTTTACCGGTTCCCAGAAAGGAGACAAGACTTAGCGACATGTCACAGATTTTGGGGTAACCCTCTTGGTTCAATAGATAGTATCAAGGAGTAAGGAAAGGACAAAGAAGTCCAACTTGGTCAGACTTGCAAGGTCAGCAACCGAAAAATAGCAGACGGTAAAATGTAATGAAATTTAGGTGCCAATGACACTAGTCGGGACAGAAAAATAAAGAGAATTAAAGAGAATTATTTGAACCTAATATAAAAAGACAAAGAAAGCAATAAAAAAAAATAAAAAATTAATCTGCAGAATTACCACTTGTGAACAGCAGGGGTCAGTGTTGAACCTACCAATTTTTTATGTACTAAATTATTATAGGAAAGTGGTGCAAAGGCTCCAAGTGTTTATATATGAATATCCTGGCACCACAGCTGGCACCCTGGGCATGCATGTGCCAGCGTGCCACTGCTAGTGCTGCAAGTAAGTGGGCAGTTGGTAATGTTATATTGCATACCTAACATATGGAGAACCCAACATAGAAATATGTTCCATTCAAATCAACGATGTATAATCCCAGATCAGAGCTCATGTCCCACAATGCAATGAAAGCTGCAAACTGTCATGACATGCTGGGAGTTGTAGTTTGGCACAAGCCGGAGAACCACATGTGAGATCACTTTTGGGTGTATTTCCCCTTTAAGTAGTGAACGGTCTGATGGTAGAAAACAAAAACGTCTTAGGCCTTATTCACACTAGTGAGTCCGATTTCCATCCATTGTTTTCACGCATCCATTGAGCTCAATGGGCAAAAACGAACCATAATAAGAGCGGCGAGTTTCACGCAACGGACACATGCTCTGTGAAAAAACATGTACATCTGAATAGCGCCATTGAATTGCATTGGTCGGTGTGTTGTCAGTTACTTAAACGGACGTGAAAAACGCTGGTGTGAATAAGGACTTAGATAGATGTTGTATAGTCAAGACCGCCATGGGTCGGCCTTCAGAATCACCTGCAGGGGAAATATAGTAAGAATGGGCGACGTAAACGGGTCAGGTCCCCTAGAGAGACAGCTGCTTTTTGTTAGCGACTTTTCGCTGAGTCCAAGCAGAGGACCCCCCTCTATGAATATGTCCTAATAGGACATATGACAACGGGGTGTCTTCATGAGGCGACCACTTTAAATTGGGGGTTACACGGGTGACATTCATCGTCTGCAGCTACCACCTGTTGTTCCGGGTGTGAATTGGAAAATTAATACAATATTATGGGCTTGAGACCCGGTGAGATGTTTTTCCCGTGCTAACAATGTGCCGTTATCCACCCTGCTTTACACTGAAGGCACTAATGTGTATATCACTGTTTTAAAGGGTTACTCCCATCTCAGACATTTATGCCATTTTCACAGGATATGCCATAAATGTCTGATAGATGCGGGTCCTACTATCTCTAGAACGGGGCCCCATGACCCCTGTCCGACTTTCTCCCGTTGTCGCTGGCCTCCGGACACTGAGTTACGAGGTGGCCGGGAGTACGGAAACAGACGAGATTTGAGTGCGTTACAAAAATTGTGTAGCTCAGCAAGTTTGGCTGTTTTTGTAAAACCTGGTGCCTAGCGACAGCGGCGGGAGGTAGGACGGGGGTCAGGGGGCGCCCGTTCTAGACATAGAGGAACCCGTATTTATTGGATATTTTTAATGCCATAATTGTAGGAGATGGGAAGAACCCTTTAAATCCAATAAACGTATAAATTGACCTGTATGCCTGAGATATGTTCTCTGAATCTGAATGGCCGCCACGTAGTTGCCGCTGCAAGGGAATTGTCTGATTGGCTGCGGCTTCCCCCGGCAAAATCAGCTGTACAAAGTGTGGCGAAAGGAGACGGACCCCTATAAATAGGGGAAAAATGACACAATAACATAGCATCATACCCCAGAAATGGTGCCGCACATTGTACCAACACTTCAAATTAAGTTTTTCCATTCATGAATCTGGTTGTGCTAGGTGGAATGGCGGCCATATTGATTTTGACCCAGCTTTCCCAGACACAGAACTAAAAATGGCTAAATATCATTTTTATAATTTTTACCACTTGATAAATGAGGGCGACTGATTTGTATTCACAGGGATTTTTTTATTTTAAGGAGAAATGTTCTTTCATGATCTCATACAGCAGAATTGTCAGTGCGGCTGTCTTTGTTTTTGTTATTCTGCCTGCACATTGATAGTGAGGGGATTACAGGAGGAGCTGAGGGAGGGACAAGGAGGGAGGGAGGGAGACAGCGACACATACATGTTTGCATTGGAAGGGATCAAGCAGTAACATCTGTCCTGACTCATTTACATAACACCGCCCCTGGTCCGTGCTCATTGGCTGAGTAGATTCCCTTTCTCGCTTGTTGTCAATGTCTGCCAGCGCTGAATGGTCATCGCGCCTGTCAGTCAAGACGGAGCCCCGCCCTTTACCACAGGCTTATACCGGTGCCTGAGAGGTGAGAGGAAGCGGCGGTCTGAGGGAGCAGCGACTCCACGAACCATCCCGGGACCGGGAACCGGCGGAGCAGGAGAGCAAGGCGGGAGGGACAAAGCTCTGACCGGATATCGAACTACTGGAGCAGAGCTGGACATTTATCATTAGTATTGAGGTGTAGTCGGGTTTAGCATTGGGGTGCAGTACTGTGTAGTCGGATGTAGTATTGGGGTGAAGTAGTGTGTAGTCGGATTTAGCATTGGGATGCAGTGCTGGATAGAGGGATTTATTATTGGGGTGCAGTGCTGGACCGAGAGACTCAATTATAGAGAGTAGTGTTTGAGAGATTCAGTATTGGGGTGTAGTCCTGGGTTTTAAGGTATAGACAGTTTTGGGGTACAGGGCTGTGGAGGGGGACACAGCATTTAGCTGCTAGGTTGGTCTAATTAATACTGGAGAGGAGGAATATAGTCAGGTCCCAAGAGTATTGGGGTACAACGTTGCAGAAGGTGATACAATATTAGGGTGCACGGAATTTATGTATTAGGGTGTAAGCAAGACACAGGGTGCAGTCTGTATTAGTAACCTATTGCATTAGGGTGCACGCTATATTAGGGTGCAGAATATATTCCATTATTAGATTAGGGTGCAGCCTATATTAAACTTTAGGGTTCAAACTGTATTCTTCTATTAGAATAGGGTGCAGTCTGTATTAGTAGCCAATTATATTAGGGTGCTCGTTATATTAAACTTTAGGGTGTGAACTTTATTATACTATTGGATTAGGGTGCAGCCCATATTATACCTTGCTGTATTAGGGTGCATGCTATATTATATTTAGGGTGTACATCACATCACGCTGAGTTGTAGCCTATTTTATAAGCCGATGCATTATAATATTACGTTTAGGGTGTGAACTATATTACACTATTAGATTAGGGTGCATCCCATATGACTGTTATATATTAGAGTGTAACTTGGGGTGAGCTCCTTGAATACATAGAGAGTGCAGAAGTAGAGTGACAAGGAGAAAAGAGACATCCAGAGGATCCAACCAGGGACAAAGGCGAGGGAACGGAGCTGGGAGCAGCAGACAACAGATTGCAAAGATCTAAGAGACATCACAAAGCACCAGAAGAGACGTCAGCGGACAGAGAGGGGGTGCAGTGAGCGACAGGAGCTGAGGAAGGGAGGCAGCAGGGACCGCTGAGGTTAGACAGCAGGGACCGCTGAGGTTAGACAGCAGTATACAGATACCAGGTATCTAAGGAATCAAACTACGGAGCAGACAGGGGCCAGCAACAGCTTAGGGGGCAACGAGTTCACAGGCTGCATCGGTACAGAGAAGAAGGACTGTATGACCAAGGACTGTTCAAGAAGGACTCGTATAGACCAAAGGGTTAATTTTTGGCTGCGTTCCTTCCTCTGGTGACCACGTGACTAGCAGTTGTGGCTATTAGACATCTGGAGGACTCGGTCCAGAGAGTGCCTGATACTGCGGGGTAGTAGTCCAGTAATTATCAACCTCTAAAAGGGCTCAGTAGTCCAAAACCTGCCACCTTCTAGGTGGCACTGGATATAATTGACCCGTCCCATAGACAGTGACTCCTACCGGTCACATCATGTCCAGGAAGAAGAGTCAGAAGGGTAAAGGTAGCAGCTCCCCTGCTTCCTGCAGTATCCCACCCACCAAGGAGAATGGCAAGGTGGGCACCGAGACCCAAAGCAATGGCATGGTCATGTCCGGGCGCCCGTCCCTCAGCAACAGTGGAGAGTTCTATGACATCGCCTTTAAGGTGAGATCTTATATGTGTTTCCTGGGTTTTAAATCATGTTAGTCGGTCCGTCGTGTTCACACTAGGGATGAGTTCACACACGTGGTTGAGGCATAAATGGATCCCGGGCGAGAAGGAGACAGATTTCTATGGGATTTGTTGCTGTTTTTCTTTCAAAAAGTGACGGCAGAAACACAGGGTCAAAGCATTATCTATCTATCTATCTATCTATCTATCTATCTATCTATCTATCTATCTATCTATCTATCTATCTATCTATCTATCTCTTCGTTCACATCTGCGCCAGGACACCGTTCATGGGTTCCGTCTGACTTTTCCGTCCGGGGAACCCATGAACGGAATCCAAACTAAAACAAACAGAAACCATAGGTTTCAGTTTGCATCTCATAGATTTCAATGGTGATGGATCCGGTGCAAATGGTTTCTGTTTGTCACCATTGTTTAAGGGTTCCGTCATTTTGACGGAATCAATACCAAAGTCGACTGCGATATTCATTCCACCAAAATAACGGAACCCTTAAACAACGGTATCAATGGAAACCATTTGCGCCTGATCCGTGACCATTGAAATCTATGAGATGCAAACTGAAACCTATGGTTTCCGTTTGTTACCGTTTGGATTCCGTTCATGGGTACCCCGGACGGAAAGGTCCGACAGAACCCATGAACGGTGTCCCGGCGCAGATGTGAACGAAGCCTTATTATTCATATAGTGGCGGTATATTGCGCAGCACTTTACGATCTACACACATATATTTACACCTTGTAATTTACACTCTCATCTTGGAGATCTGTCCATACAATGAGGCTTTCCGTTGCCATGTAATCCTTTGGGAGTGTCATCAAATATAAGAAAGATTTCATCCATAGCCCGGATATCCCCTCTGGATGACCGTGACTCCTGCCAGTGTCCGGCAGGGTGGTCTGTAATGGTCTGTAATGGTCCATGTTGTCTCAGTAATTATTCCATGACTCAATATAACAATCTATCAATCACCTACAGGAGGCTTTTTTTCTTTCTTACGCTGTTTTGAAATGTATGGATTCAATAGAATAAGGAGAAGAAAAGAAAGTCGATATCCATGTTCTGTATTGTCTACAGTGTTTGCACCTGGTGTATTGGGAAGAAAATTGCAGGAACTTCTTGTAGTTTGGTGATCCTCCGGTTCCTTATTAGTACAAGATTTCACGCACTCACTCTATCTATCTATCTATCTATCTATCTATCTATCTATCTATCTATCTATCTATCTATCTATCTATCCATCCATCCATCCATCCATCTATCCATCTATCCATCTATCCATCTATCCATCTATCCATCTATCCATCTATCCATCTATCCATCTATCCATCTATCCATCTATCCATCTATCCATCTATCCATCTATCCATCTATCCATCCATCCATCCATCCATCCATCCATCCATCCATCCATCCATCCATCCATCCATCCATCCATCCATCTCATATCTGTCTTTCACATGTATTCAGTCTGTTTCTGTGCCTTAAACATCAGATTAAAGGGCAACTCCAGACAGATATGAAAATGCTTCAACCTGTTCAGTTCCTTGTTTTTGTCTACAGGGGGCAGTATTACAGTGGATAGTGTTGGTGGAGTAATGATACCAGCACATAACTAGTTAGTTGGACTGCAGTGGGGGTGATAGGAGGGATGACTTCCAGATGAGAGAAACCTTGATGGGTATTGGTGGATAAATTAGCGGTAGAAAGTGTCAAGAACAAGTGACAGAAGTTACACAGGGGTGGGGGGAGTTACTGGTGATGACCTGCTACCTGCACAATGTCTAGAAGAGATCAGCGTGCCCAGATAGTGACGGACAAGGTGGCCACAGAAGCTGATGGATGGGTGGAACAAGTCAACCCCATTCAGATAAAAGGGGTTGTCTGCTTTGGACCATCCCTACTTGTTAGACGGATCCCTTGACAATAAGCAGATCGCTGGGGGACACTTTGTGATCAGCTGCAATCTGTGGAGAAGCTTGACAGTAAGTGGTCAATTTCACTGCAGCGCCACCACAGGGGAAATGAAGCATTGCATTCACATCAGTGGGTTGTCTGTGCATTACAGGACAGGTGCTCCAGAGCGAGAGACTCTGTTTGTAACCACTCTCCACCCCGGCCAAAAGATGAGGATCCTGAACAGCGGAACCCCCCTATTAACTCAGAATTCCTGGGTTCACGCAGAGTTTTTTGCAGGCGGAAAATCTGCCTCAAATTTCTGTCTGGAATTTTGAGGCAGATTTTGCTCTGCCTGCTCGCAGTGTTTTTCATGGCGTTCTTCGCCCGCGGCAGTTGAGCGCCGCAGGCAAAAAAACGCCGCAAAATACACTTTCTCTGCCTCCCATTGATGTCAGAGACGTAAACGCCCGTAGATAGGGCATGTCGCTTCTTTTTCCCGCGAGACGGTTTTTCCGCTCGCGAAAAAAAAACGCCTCCGCCTCCCATTGAAATCAATGGGAGCCATTTTCGACCATTTTTCAACACGTTTTCCGACGCTGTGTCCGTGTCAAAAAACATGTAAAAAAACTCTGTGTGAACTGGCCCTTATAGCGTATATGACAATGAATTTTCTAAACTGGACAATCCCTTTAAGCTCAGGTGGCTGAGACCTTCTGAGCCTGTGGTTGACCTCATTACTGTTTTTGCTGCTCTTCCCATAACTGGTAGGCAGAGAAGAGGGTTAACTTTTTTGTTTCTTAGGAGCACGACCCACATTGGTGTACAGGGAATATGGGGCCAAGTAGGGCTAATGTTGTGTCTCAGGCCTCCAAAATCACGCTTGGCAGTGGCCTTACTTAGCTTCTTTCTTACTTGCAATGTGTAATTGGCCGCCAAAAAAGTCACTCTGCTGCCCTCAAAATAGTTATCCTAAATTTTTTTGTTTTTGAAAAGTGACAACCCCTTGAGCCATCAATGTGTTCATCTCAGTTGTCACATCCCCGCCCCCTTGGCAACTCATACAAAGCTTCTTGCGACAAAGTTACCCTCTCTGTAGTGTAGGGGTGGCCACTCAGCGTTCCGAGGAGCAGATAGAAGAGGACGGCTCAAGGACTAGGGACCCGCCAAGGGTTAGCTATTGGGCCTTTAAGATCCCTGGCTATCTTGAGAAATAAAGCTGATTTTCCTTGTGTCCGATGCATTAGGTTGAATTATCCAGATTGATGAATAAGTTCTTGTCATGTAGAATCGGAAAAAATGAAGCTGCCCTCATAGATCTGATACGGTCCTTACTTACCCACCTGAAGTCGCCTTCCGCAGCTGAATTATCTGGTCATTGAGTCCGCACCTGAATTTTACCTCCTTTTACCGGCCGAGGATCCTTTTATATCCTACGGATAAATGAGGGAATTATTTTCATATACATTTGTCAGAGATGGAAAGAATTATCGTGCCATCTCAAAAAGCTTTTCTGGAACATTAAATGCTTTTAAGAAAAAAAAAAGAAAAAGAGACGTCTCTTAGAATACAAAATAGATTTTCCTCTTGAACGAAAGAAAGAAAATTGTCAGACGGAAGTTTTGCGAAAGTCTCATTATCTTATTTTAGGGCTGAAAACATTTGCAGCCTCGGGGGGAGCAAGAACAGCCGTCCATGAAATATGTTACTGGTCCCAGTGGCGGGAAGAACCTGGAGGGGAAAATGTTTAGTTTAGAACTTGACAGATTAGAAGTGGTTAAAGAGGCTGTTTAATTAAGACAATTCCTTTTCAGACCGCCATGATGACTTCTTCCAGCCACGACTTCCCCTACAACCAAGAGTGCCAGATAGTGACCCATACAGTAATAGTGACCCACACATTAAATGTACCCCTGTGGTCCACACAGTAATAGTGCCCCTTTTAGTCCCCACATACTAACAGTGCTCCCTTTTGGGCCCCACACATTAACATTTTGTGCCCCCCACTTACTGAATGATTGCCCATTTTGTGCTACCCCACAGTCCTTTAAAGAGGTTGTCCAGTCATAAGGCATTGACGGCCTATCCTAAGGATAGGCCATCAACATCTGATCGGTGGGGGTCCGACTCTCGGCACCTTCGCCGATCAGCTATTTTGAAGGGAAGAAGGCTGTGATATTGTGAACCGCCGCTTCAAGTGTGTCCGCAATTTTCACACGAGTATCGCCGCCCTATTAAACAGCTGATCAACGAAGTGCCGATAGACTGACCCCCACCGATCAGATATTGATAGCCTATCCTGAGAATAGACTATCAATTTCTTATGACTGGACAACCCATTTAAGTAAAAATAAATGAGAAAAAAAACTATTTATAATTACATAGCCTTCTCCCACCACGTGGCTTGTCATTGGCCTGTACTGTTACTGCCCTGACAAGCAGAGCTGGAATTTCATATTTTGTCTCATTACAAGCCTGCGACACAAGAGTCGGGGGCCGGTGCTGGTACACAGTTTGCCGTATGGTTAAACCGGCCCTGAGGTCCATTATATCTTCCAGTCCGTCCATGTCCTGTATCCCACAGCACCGGCCTTCTGTCCTGAGGCATTTGCAGCCAGCACTTTTTATTTTTCCAGCCCTGACCTTGATTGGCCGCTCGGTGAGTCCGGGGTGAGCGTATAATGAACCAGCAGCGCGCACTTGCTATTCGGCACTAAGCTCACAACCATCAAGTTTTTTTACATATGCACTTAATAGCGGCTCCTGAGGCCGTTTTCCATGCGCGACGCTTATCTCTGTGTGCTACATTCACCGGTCTACATAACAAATAACATGTTTTGCCACAGCACATATTGATGTGTAACCTGCTAATCTGCGGCCTGTTGTTGTGGAGGTTGGGGGTTGTGATTCAGCCTGTTATCTAGCAATACAGCTAGAGGCTTTGTCCTGTCTTCTATAAAGTTCTGCCAATAGTATCAAGATCTCTGCTTGCTAGCGGTGAAAGCTCTGGAGGGTTTGCTATTGTGTAAATTTATCAGGATTGCATTTCCCAGATACAATTGTAACAAACCCTCAGCTGTGTGTAGCATTAGGTCTGCACACAGGTTTTTTTTTAACCTGGATGTAAACAAGAATGGTGACATTCACTGACAGCAAGCAGAAATATGAAAAATAATGAGGAATCGGTACAAAAAGTATATGACAAAGTTGCAGAACATTGTATTATTATTTACAGAACGCCCCCTTTAAACCATAATGTGACACATCCATAGGGTCTGGGAAGTGGGGAATCTTGCTCCCCCAAGGATTTATTGGGATGTTAAAAATCATAGGCACTTATAGGGATAAATGAGCCTTCCTGGCCAGTACTGGGGTCGTCGTGGAGCATCGGCGCACCAGAGCTGATGATCTTTCCAGGGGCGGATGGGGGGGCCGGAGGCTATCAGGACAGTGGGGAAAAGATTGGGTTTGGAGGATAAAGGACCCGTGGCAGGAGGGGGAGGCCTATTTTTGGAGTGCTGTGGGGGTCTTCTCCACTTAGTGCATGTCCCTGGTTGTTTGTAATTGACATCAAGTAGCAACTATATCTGAGATTTTAGTTTAGCATGTTGCAATTTTATGCATAATATTAAAAATCGAATAATATAACAATAATAATAATAATAATCTAATAATGATAATCTAATATAACATAATAATAATAATCTAATAATAATACCTAATAATAATAATAATAATCTAATATAACATAATAATAATAATAATAATAATAATAATAATCTAATAATAATAATCTAATATAACATAATAATAATAATCTAATATAACATAATAATAATAATCTAATAATACCTAATAATAATAATAATCTAATATAACATAATAATAATAATAATAATAATAATAATAATCTAATATAACATAATAATAATAATAATAATCATGTAATAATATAACAATAATAGTCTAATAAAATAATAATCCAATAATATAACCTAATAATAATAATCTAATAAAATATTAATACTGTAATAATAATAATAAATGAGGAAATTGCAGAGAAACCATCTGAATCTTCCTCTTTATAATGCTATTTGGTAATAATTTCTCATAAATCCTCCAGAAGATCCTTCATTTCACTCGCCATCTTTCTTGATATCTCTTTCCACTTTAAATGCGTCTCTGATCTTTCTTCTCCTTCAGTCGTTGATTTCAAAACGTGATTGGACGTCGGTAATTACAGTGACCTGGGTTTAATTATCGTTTCATCCAGTGTCGAGGATGAGAACATTGACTATGAACCGTATCACAATTATCTGCTTATACAAAATGCAATTTTACGGGGACACCACATTTGATGTAGTAAAGGGAGAGACACTAAAGAGGATTTGTTGTGTATCGTCTGGCATACAGTAGCTATAATTTACAAGACATAAAATAGTAATGGTATATACTACCGACACTAGATCAGAAGACTGGATTTGATTCATGTGACGGCTTCATCGTGTTTAGTGTCCTGACACAGGCAGAATACACAACGCTGGATACTTGAGAGGTAAGTGACCAATGGACAGCAGGGGTAATATTTATAAACCCACTAGAACAACCAGGAATATAAACCACTAGACCAGCAGGCATCATATTCATTAAAATACATTTCCTTCATAAATATGGCATATCTAGTTGGTATGCCATAAAATTCTATGGTTGGAACCAAAAGTCCAACACATCAAAAATAAATATATATCTATATATCTCCTACTAGATATTATTTACTAACCCACTATGCCGTATTATTGGTCGTCTAGTGGGTCAAAACATATTATTTATTAACCACCTGACCACCAGGGATATTACTTATATTAGACCACCAATAGTATTATTTATTAGCCCACTAAACCACCAAGGATATTCTGCATTACCCATTAGACCACCACATATGTTAAGTATTAACCCACTAGACAACCAGGGATATTATTTTTAATCCACTAGACCACCAGGAATCTTGGTTATTAACTCACTAGACCACCAGGGATATTTGTTATTCACTCACTAGACCACCAGGGATATTTGTTATTAACTCACTAGACCACCAGGGATATTAGTTATTAACTCACTAGACCACCAGGGATATTAGTTATTAACTCACTAGACCACCAGGGATATTTGTTATTAATCCACTACTCGACCAATGATATTATTTATTAATCCTCTAGACCACAAGGGATATTATTTATTATCCGATCAAGGAATATTATTAACTAACCCGCAGGACCAACAGACATATTATTTATTGGTCCATTATTTGGGGAGTTGTGGCAGTAGGCCCATTTTTAAAGGGTGTTTCCCTATGTTGGACTTTTATGGCATATGCAATGTGTCTGACACATGCGGGTCGCACATCTGGGACACTCACTGATCTATAGAAGAAGGACACTTGACCCCCGTCCTACCTTCTGCCTCTGTTGTTTGGTTCCGGCCATCGAGTTATGAGGTTGCCGGATTTCCCGGAAACAGCCAAGTGCGTTTTTCTACTCTGTTTCTGGAACTTACATAGAAGTGAATAAGAGTTATGGACACAGCATAGCACAACGAGCCACGCCGTTTCCGTCGCCAGCAGAAGTGGTACAACAGAGAGTCAGGGGGCCTTGTTCTAGAGATAGATGCAGATTCCAGAGGTCGGACCTGAATCTATGGATCCTGTGAATATGCCATAAATGTCCGACATGGGAATGCCCCATTAAGTTTGAGAGGATCGTCCAGAGAGTGAAGCTCAATTAGACCACCTTGTCTTACACATTGCTCACCTTGACCTTGTCGCAATTTTGGAAAATCGTAGCAAGAAACGCGTTTTGACTGTACCTTGTGAATAGACCCTAATATTGTATATCTATCCAATGCAGTAAAATACCAAAGAAGCAAAGCAATTGTCTAAAATACCTAGAAAAATACTAAGATTGTGAGTCTTATGTGCTACAAACACTTCGTTAGGTATCTGAGCATATTTTATAGGATTTCCCTGTCTCAAGGACTCACAATTTATTCTTAAGACAATTCCATTTAAGACTGAGTTGCAGCGGGCATTGATTCATTTACCAGTGCAAATTAATGAGGTCAAGTGCTTTCTTCCACCGATGTGTCTGCATTAGAAATGAAAGAATATGGTTGTTGTACGAGTTTAGTATTGGGTCTCTGGGTGCATGACGGATGAAGCAGTGGGGGCCCTTTATGACATGTAGATAGCACGGTGTGCACAAGCACATTGCCATTAAGATGTCGTTGTGCTCGGTTTATCATTTTGCACCTATATTATCCCACGTAGTGTTTGTAGAAATAAAGATGGCTGTGAACTGGACAATACTTGGCTCAGGAGTTGTCTGATTCCGATATTTAAAGGGATAAATTACCTACCTAGGAAAGAGCATTTTCCATCTCCCATTTTTTTTACCACCACCCATTGAAGCTTCCCAAATCCAAAAAGATCAAATTTTGTACTCCCGTTCTAGTCCCTTGAAGGCCGCCTTTTTGACGTGATCAGAGTATTAGTAGCAGAGACCGGACCAGAATTTCAAAGTAAATATATTAAAAAAAAAATATTATTTTTCTAATTGGGGAGCTACAGGGGTTTTCTGCTTATCGGAGCGGACGGACCCCCTTTAAGGCCCATTTATACCCTTACAAGTTTTATTATACCACCGATTAGTGATCGCTGAGTCCCGAGATTGTAACCACCAAAAGATGAAAGCTTTTACCTTACAACTATGTTGTGACTCACGGAGATTATGCAGCATCACTCAATAGAATACTGTTCAGAATTTAATGTGCAAGGAAATGTAATATAATTGAAGGCTTTCAGCGAGCAGATCCATAGAAAAGTTGCTGGTAATGTGTTGCTCGCAACTGTAACATTCATTTGCAGCCGGGGGTGGGAAACGGATAGGTCTTGCCACTCTCAACATCCTTGTAAACAGGAATGTAAAAGATTGTAGTCTTCATATAAAAGGTCATTTTATACAAAGCATTCATAGACACGCAGAACTGTACCCATATAGTTACACACTGAAAGGAAGTCGCTCTATTATAAATTGCCCAACAAAGTAATGGTACCCAATGAACTGACCTCAATTTCCCATCTTTGAACAACTTGTAAGCCTCCTTGATGTGTTCGACTGGCCAAGACTGCAAACTGGTGAGGTTCAATTTTGTACCCATTAGGTAAGCTTTATTCGGGCACGTACCGGTTAATAGAGAAGTGGAACTCTCAACCATAATCCGATTGGCGCAAGCTAGACCGGGGTGTAGAGTCTGAAGTATTTCCCTGGTATTCACCTGTTAACCTCCCCAAGGAGATGTAGACTTGAATGCAGGTGGATCCCCAAAGAGCGACCCCCAGAATAGTCTTTGGTTGGCGGCAGTAGCGCTTCAGGTACGATCGGTGGGTATGTGGACCCACTGGGCCATACCGTCGTAGCGGGATAGCAGCTGACCAACCTGTGCACCAAGTAAAGTCTATAGTCCGAGCAAGGGTACCTGAGATAGTACAGACAGCAGCGATGGCTAGGCTCAGAAGGGACCTTGGCAGCAGACACCAGGCGTGGTGTAACACAACAGGACTCCCAACTCTTTTAAGGCACAGGTAGCAGGAACGGGAACACTGGGAACAGGAAAACAGTAAGGGACCATTTGCTAGACTGACACGGGATAACACAACAACGCTCAGGTAATGAGTGAAGGGGCAGGGCCCTTTTTATAGTCCAGGGTGATAATGAGTGATTAGACAATTCTAAACATGTGTGAACGCTGGCCCTTTAAGGCCGGGACTGAGCTCGCGCGCGCACCCTAGTGATCACTGCAGGCCAGGACGGCTGCATGTGCTGGCATCTCCGGGGAGGGAGGCGTCGGCAGGATTAGAGGTGTCTGCGGTCAGCGACCGCAGACATTACAGGTACAGTAGCGAGGTCAGGAACTAAGCCGAGGGTCGTCACCAGGAGAGCAGACAGGATGCTGGAGTGTAGTTGGGAACGAGGTTGTGGTAAGGATCCAGGAGTAGAACGTAACAAAGGGACTAGACATAAACGTGGTCCGGAATAAGATCGAATAAAGAAGTCCATAACAACAGACAGGAAAGGATCATACCTTAATCACCAGATGGCATCCAGCAGCAAGGTTCCCCTTCAAGTAGACCGCCAGGCTTGATGTCATCCGGAGGCGCTGGTTATCTTGACCCGACACAAATGGCCACGGGGAGCAGGAAGAGTGCGGATAAGAAGAACAAGACTGCTGCTGAGCGCCTGAGTGGAGCAGCATGGAGCAGAGTGAGGTAGCCCAGCAACTTGCCGCATCAGACGACTGAGACTTCGACCACCAACGGAGACCAATAAGGATCTCCTTATTTAAACAGTCTTTCTGGTGCAAATCAGAGACCTTCACACATCTTGGACCAGTGGTGGCAATCAAGATCTTTTATAGAACCATGACAACCCAATTGAAAAACCACCCATGGTTTTAGTTTCCCTATATGAAGAACAGACTTATGACTACATTAATAGTAAATGTATTAACTTACATGGGGTGTTTGGACATATAGGATGGAGCCCGGGTACTTGAAGGAAACTCAGGAGAACATGCAAGCTCCAAGTGGTTGATGGATTCAGATAGATGAACACATTGCACTGAGCCATCGTGCTGACGTAATTGGCTCCTAGTGGCACTAGAGATAAGTGTTATTTCTAACTCCTTAGGACTTCTGTGTTTCGTGACACATTCCAAGGAGATAGACTCAGAGTTCTGACTGATTGACACGACTCCATATGCAGGAATAAGGACGGCACAGCCGTAACAAGCCTGAGTCATCTTATTCTAATGGTGTCAAGTCATCTCTTGCTGATGCCTGACACAAGGAACAGAGATTTCCGAGCCCACGTCTTAAGATGGCCATGGACCAGAAGATCTGACCCTGATCCCACCAGTGTTCACATAAAAGTTACTATTTTATATTCTATATGACGTTGGTCGTTAAAGAGGACCTTTCATTAGTTTAGTAGTGCCTAATCTCATGGGCGCTGTCACACTGATAATGATAATGACAATTGTGGCCCAAAAAGTTTATTATTTAAAAAGTTATGACATTTTTTCTAAATATGCAAATGAGGCTATACTAGACAAGTGGGCGTCACCACCAGCGATTCTCCTGAGGTGGAGCCTCCTCACAGCCTCTGACGCTGTCCTATCCGTATGAAGCTGCTTCACACAGTGTGAGAGACTGAGGCTGGTGGGAAGGGGGATCACTTCAAATAGCCATATCTCCGGCTGTGGACCACCTAGAACAGCGGTTCTGGTGTTCTATAAAAGATGAGATTCTTTCATATGGCACCAGGATCGCAGTTCTAGTTGTGGAACAACCGGAGATATCGCCAGTTGAGAACACATTGTCGGGAATGCAAGCTGTGTACTATATGATCACACTGTGTTGCTGGGCAGGGAAGGGGGAGAAGCTGTGTTCTCATTGGACAGCGTCATACCGAAAACATTACACCGCCCAGAGTGAAAAGTTACCTCCCATTTGGCAAGTATAGCCAAATTAGCATATTTAGAAAAATGCTCATAACTTTGCAAATAATAAATGTTTTAAAAAAAACAAAAACACTAGTTATAAGCATGACCGCAAGTATTAGATTAGTTAGGAGAACGGGAATTAATAAACTAGTGACAGAGCCTTTTTAAAGGGACATGGAAATAAACTTGCAGTGATAGAATTGATTTCCCAAGTGTGTTCTCGAAACGAATCCTACATTTGTTCAGACCACTTTATAGTCAACATTGGTGTTTGTGAGACCCTCCCGTGTATGGACAACTTTACTAAATAGGTCTTATGAGCTTATCGGTAGATCACTCTAAACGTTCACCGGCCACATGGATGGGCGATCATAGGATGTAAGATAATGGTGGTGGTGGGTTTTCCGGCGATACCTACCATTCGGAAAAATGGATTTGGCAAATATAAACATCCATTGGTATACTTAAATCCATTAGGACATTGATCTCCACTAACCCATTGTCATGAGCTCGTGTAGGTTGAGGGACTTGATCTAAATCTAAATTCTAAGAAATGGGTCAAATTTGGAGGACTCAAAAAATTTGGTAGCTTCTGTTAGAATTAAGTTGTGCGCTCGAATAGTAGGAAGTTGGTGTTTTTGGTTTTGGGTGGCTTTAAGATTTATGTGAATGTTACTGCTATGTTAAGTCCCGGAGTAAATAGTGACAAGAAATGTTTCCTGCCTTAATGGGGTTGTCCAACCTCTGTTGAGAACGGGGGGTGGGGGAGTCCAAATCCCTATTCTAGGCGGAAGGGCAGTACGTGCATGTGCCGACCCTCTCAATAGAGATGAACGGGAGCATCAGAAAGCGCTAAGGGGGCTCAATGACCAGCTGGACAGTTTAGGACCCTCTGAAAACAGAAGTGAAATGTATGAAGTGGGTCCATAGCCCCTTAGTACTGACATTCTAGTATAGACCATCATTAGCTGTATGTACAATGGCGACCACAACTTTTAGCAAGAGCATCCCTTTACTTTCTGGGTTGCCCCTCTGCAGAAGTCTTCAACTTCAGTCCAAGAAACAAATACATTCGAGACTAGTTGGTTCTTTTGGGTTAGAATTGAGTTTGGGACAGATACCGGACCTTGCGGTGCTGAATTAAAGTCTAGGTTGCTCCACTTTCTAGAGTTGATTCATTTATCAACTCTTTGTTCTCGGAATTGGAGGTGGGCCGAGCCCATGAATCCCCCCTCTGGTGACATTTTGAAAATGTTTAGATGTTAACCTTCACATTAAAGGGATCTCCCCCATAGTAAGTTGTCATATTGCCAGGATATGCTATAACTTATTGATCAGTGGGGGTCAGACCTATGGGACTCCAAATGAGCCGCTACGCTAGTGAAGCACAGTTGTGCCTTATTTTTGGGGATTTTGTGCGTCTCTGGAATCGGACCTGCACTCTTTGGTAAGTGATCATATATTGTAGTGGGGCAAATCCATTTAATTCAATGGAAAGAAATTTATTTTTTTACATTAGTTTCACAACCGTAAAGAAGGGTTAATCTGGCAGCAGCTTCACCCCAGGAGAATTGTGCGCAGAGTCAAGCTGTGGTCCTTATGTCTTAATAAGCGTAGATTTCTTGGATGTCCCGGTGTTGCAGCTCAGGTCCTATAGCAGCTGGCAGACGCTCACCTCCTGCCAGGTCCAAACATCTCAAAGAGACATTCAGGTGGATTAAGTGCAGATTACAATGTTTGATGTTCTAGTTTAGAATATAATTAAATGGTACACCATAAAACCAAAAGTATGTGAACCCCCTCCTAATTATTGAATTCAATTGTTTCAGCCACACCCATTGCAAACAGGTGCATAAAATCAAGCACACAGCCATGCCATCTCCATAGACAGACATTGCTAGTAGTATGGGTCGTTCTGAAGAGCTCAGTGACTTTACTCAATAGGATGGCAACTTTGACCCAAGTCACGTTGTGACATTTCTGATCTGCTAGATCTTTCCCGGTCACCTGTAAGTGTAATTATTGTGAAGCGGAAGTGCCGAGTAGCAACAGCTCAGCCGCAAAGCGGTAGACTACGCAAACTTACAGAGCGGAGCCGCCGATAGCTGAAGAGCGTGAAACTGGATCAATATCTAGTTGGGTACGTCGACCAATCAAACTACGACCACATTAATCGGGGGTCTACAACCTGCGATTTTCCTGCTCTTGTGAGTCTACAACCCCCTGGAGGCTGTGAGGCCATCCTGAGAGCTGTAGTTTCGGAACAGCTGGAGAGCCACTGACTTGGATGGTGCGATCTTACGTATGTTCCTCCAGTCGTGTCCGACATGTTCATAGGACCGGGATGTTTATTTATTATTGGTGTCATGGACACAACTGTACGCACGCCATCCGCTCTATAATGAGCACCGGAATCACAATATGGGTGCCATGACGCCACTCGCCGTACGCAGTCACATCTTTCACTTGGTGACTCATGCAAATAATTGGTTTCGATGAGTCAATTCTTCTCGGCTTATTCCTTTGAAGACCTCGATAACATGACCGTTATTCTTTTATGAATTGCATATAAGAAGGTGTTCTAACAATCCTATCTCTTGTTGTGTCTCTGTATCCAAAGAGCCATATCCATAAATTATCTAAAACTTACTCCAACCCAACTAGGGTTTAGAAATCTAAGCTGTTGCCAATGCAAACCTACCGTATTTGGCTTCTTAAAGGTATTAAGGCCTCTGAAAGTGGCCTACGGCGGTCAGGACATGCTGGGAGTTGTAGTTTTACAAAAGCTAGAGAGTTACAGGTTGGGAAATACTTTATTAGACGAACAGTCCTCATGACAGGAAGAGTTGTCATAGGGGACAATGGAGCAGAGCTTTGAATAGTTCTCCTTGAAATGGAATTTTAGAAAGCCGTTTCTTTTACGTTAAAAATGTATCGGTCAGGCATATAAAAAATGAAACAATAGCGAGTTCTCACTGCCCGCAGTTTATTTGCTTACAGATGGTTATTTCTAATGATCCTTGACTAACACATAATAACTTTCAGTCTGCTGAGGCAGGTCCCATAAGGATAGTGTATAAGAAGCTTGTTCTGCTATGATTCATTTGCATGTGTTAAAAAATGTGAGGCTTCTCGCAATGGGCACGGTGATGAAATTCGTTTTTTTTTCTGTAGTTCATACTTAAATGATCCAAGAGCCGGGATTAGATTGTGGTTAACCACTGATGGTACCAGACACTCCTGAGCTCGGACAAGTTACACAACTGTTTGATGTTTTTCAGGTTATATTGACCTTCTAGAAGCTTAAAGTGAATCTTCACCTTTTATCGTCATGTTGTTCTTAGGTCCAAAATTCTGCAATAATTCATTTCTTAATATATCTGGTTATATTGTAGATGCTTATCTTGTACTGATCCTGAGTTACAATTTTGCCGGTGGAGTCACAATGTATACATGACATTACATCTTGTACTGATTCTGATCTTGTAATATACTCCAGAGCTGCACTCACTATTCTGCTGGTGGAGTGACTGTGTACATACATTACATTACTTATCCTGTACTGATCCTGAGTTACATGCTGTATTATACTCCAGAGCTGCACTCACTATTCTGCTGGTGGAGTCACTGTGTACATACATTACTTATCCTGTACTGATCCTGAGTTACATCCTGTATTATACTCCAGAGCTGCACTCACTATTCTGCTGGTCGAGTCACTGTGTACATACATTACATTACTTATCCTGTACTGATCCTGAGTTATATCCTGTATTATACTCCAGAGCTGCAGTCACTATTCTACTGGTGGAGTGACTGTGTACATACATTACATTACTTATCCTGTACTGATCCTGAGTTACATGCTGTATTATACTCCGTAGCTGCACTCACTATTCTACTGGTGGAGTCACTGTGTACATACATTACATACTTATCCTGTACTGATCCTGAGTTACATCCTGTATTATACTCCAGAGCTGCACTCACTATTCTGCTGGTGGAGTCACTGTGTACATACATTACATTATTTATCCTGTACTGATCCTGAGTTACATCCTGTATTATACTCCAGAGCTGCACTCACTATTCTGCTGGTGGAGTCACTGTGTACATACATTACACTACTTATACTGTACTGATCCTGAGTTACATCCTGTATTCTACCCCAGAGCTGCACTCACTATTCTACTGGTTGTTATTGGAAACGGTCAGCTGCTTGTTGTCAGGTGAACCCTTAAAAGTTTAGCTGTGCACTCATAATGAAAAGGACGGTTAGTTTTTGTCAGATTACTGTACAGTGCCTGGTATACGAACATTACTGCCCAGAATGTGAATCATCAGAGCTTGTTCTGTGTAGACACTGAGCCTACAGGGAATACTGGAAGATTTCAGCTCTGAAGTCTGTAGAATTGTGAATGCAGCTCTGAAATGTGATACAGACCGGAACTCAGGATCTAAACTTCAGATGGGTTTTGCACTTTCAATGAGACATTTTAGAAGATAGCATCTGTTAGGGGCCCAAGCTAATGCACTTCATCAGGTCCCAGAGTGAACGAGGCTCATGCTCCTGATAATCTACATTCACTCTAACTCTTCTTTTAATATTATGTCTTTTTTTTTTTCTAGGTGATGCTGGTGGGAGATTCGGGAGTGGGAAAGACTTGCCTGCTCGTCAGATTTAAGGATGGGGCGTTCCTGGCTGGTAGCTTCATCTCGACCGTTGGCATTGACTTTCGGGTAAGTGTTCCTTTGATTTTCTTAAAGATAACTACAGCTGGCCGGAATCTGTATAAATCCCATCAAAAACCTTAAAGTGAATGTCCACCTTATAACAATTCTATATCACTTTTTTAATACAGAAAATCTTTATTGCGGCCAGAGCTCTGATGTTTTTTTTTCTTTTCTACAGAGCTCCAATCTCCTGGCATAGACATAAAGTTAAATGACACAATTCATACTGCCTGAAGTCACCACTAGGTGGGGCTTTCTGCATACTGTTTTGTCATAGAGTTTAGTGTATATACAGTATGCTTCTAAGCTCCCCCTAGTGGTGGCTGCAGGCAGACAGAATTGTATCATTTAACTTTGTCTTTGCAGGGGATTTGGAGCTTTGTAAATAGCTCTGACCCCCTTAGAGAGATATTATGAAATTAAAATTAATCAACGCAGAATTTTGGACCTATTTAGAGTAAAAAAAAATAAAGACCCTGAGTTTTATCCCATTGTGTTTATCTGTTGGTTTTTCATAACTGCAAGTGAAGCTACCACAAAAAATACAGTTAATGACAAATTCAATATCGATCTACCAAACCCGTCTGCCATTTTGAAAGCCGCCATCTTGAATGCAATTAGATTGGGTCAATTATATCCTTCTGATATCCCCATCCAACCTCTGGGACCTGCACCTATGTGAACGGGGGTCTTCCATAGATGTGAATGGAGAGTGCCATGTGTGTGTCTGGATGCGGCCGCCTGACAAGGCAGGACGGGGGTCTGGGGACCCTGTTTCTCCAGAAAGGTAATTCCTCTTTAATTGGCGCCACTCATATCGCCACTCATATCGCCAGTAAGATGTATGTTTGATGAAGGAAGGATCTTCCAGCTGACAGCGGTGGAAAGTCTATGGGCGGCTGCGTGTGCCTGCTTCTCATGATTTACGATCCCGCATACATGGACTGGTCTGATTTCCATTGATGTGTAAATTTTCTGTAGAGATTATGGCTGGCACCTGCTGGGACATTTTCATTTTTTATTTACATGACCTTAAGTGGCGGGTAATCTCCAGATGCCTCACAATTGGCCCTTTGATATAAAATACAATACAATAGCCGTACTCACAAGAATGGGATTTCAGTCTCTATAAATACCGATAACATTTTGTGTACCGCCACTTTATCCAATATAAATATCTGAGATCGGTGGGGAATTACGTACAAAAACATGGTACAAAATATCACAGACGGCCTGATAAATCCTCCCGAAATGTATTATACCCTTATCTCTTGTTTAGGGGGTTTGTGCAGCTGTTTTACATATAAATGCATGCAGTCCTATATACATCCAGTATATGACCAGCGACTTAAATAGCAGCAGATACATTATGAACCCTTCAACATGGGCAAGGCGCATGACAACGTTGAATCTTTTATCTGTCTTCCTTACTCAATTCCTTGGAGAAAGCTAAAAAGTTGTGATAACATTCAGCAAAAGGCCAGAAGAAAAAAATGTGACTCTCCAGATGGCGTCATGCTCTCGGGGGGGGAGGGGGGGGGTGGGCTATGGTGGCCATTGCGAGTCGGTGAGAAGTCAATGCTGGACAGTAGTAAGATGAGGTTGTCCATGGCACATCAGGCCACCTAGCATTCGGGGTAGTCTTTAAAGTATACCTGTTGCTTAATTTTTTTATTCTTCATCTAAATAGATCCACAATTCTGCACCAATTCATTTCATAGTATATATTTATAGCGGTCGATGTTCAAATCCCCTGCATAGACTAGAGCTAAATGATAAAATGACTTCTACCTGCAGCCACCACTAGATGGATCTTGTGAGCTTACTGAAGACAGATGTATTATTGCATTCAATAGAAGCTGTATAAATCTGTGAGCTCCCCCTAGTGGTGGCCTCAGGCAGAAATAATTTTAGCATTTAACACTATAGCTGCGTCATAGGATTAGCCATATATCCCTTTGCAGCAAGTCGGATGAGCAGCAAGTGCATTCCTCAGCAGGGGGCGACATTAAGCATGCTATATAAAATAGCTCCCTTCTGAGGCATGATGGGAGTGATATTTGGAAGAATAAATATAATATAAAATGTCTTGGTATATACACTACCGTTCAAAAGTTTGTGGTCACCCAGACAATTTTGTGTTGTCCATGAAAACTCACACTTATATTTATCAAATGAGTTGCAAAATGACTAGAAAATATAGTCAAGACATTGACAAGGTTAGAAATAATGATTTTTATTTGAAATAATAATTTTCTCCTTCAGACTTTGCTTTGGTCTTGGAATTCTCCATTTGCAGCAATTACAGCATTGCAGACCTTTGGCATTCTAGCTGTTAATTTGCTGAGGTAATCGGGAGCAATTTCACCCCATGCTTCCAGAAGCCCCTCCCACAGGTTGGATTGGCTTGATGGGCACTTCTTGCGTACCATACGGTCAAGCTCCTCCCACAACAGCTCTATGGGGTTGAGATCTGGTGACTGCGCTGGCCACTCCATTACAGATAGAATACCAGCTGCCGGCTTCTTCCCTAAATAGTTCTTGCATCATTTGGAGGTGCTTTGGGTCATTGTCCTGTTGTAGGATGAAATTGGCTCCAATTAAGCGCTGTCCACAGGGTATGGCATGGCGTTGCAAAATGGAGTGATAGCCTTCCTTATTCAAAATCCCTTTTACCTTGTACAAATCTCCCACTTTACCAGCACCAAAGCAACCCCAGACCATCACATGACCTCCACCATGCTTGACAGATGGCGTCAGGCACTCTTCCAGCATCTTTTCAGTTGTTCTGCGTCTCACAAATGTTCTTCTGTGTGATCCAAACACCTCAAACTTCGATTCGTCTGTCGATAACACTTTTTTCCAATCTTCCTCTGTCCAATGTCCATGTGCTTTTGCCCATATTAATCTTTTCCTTTTATTAGCCAGTCTCAGATATTGCTTTTTCTTTGCCACTCTGCCCTGAAGGCCAGCATCCCGGAGTCGCCTCTTCACTGTAGACGTTGACACTGGCGTTTTGCGGGTACTATTTAATGAAGCTGCCAGTTGAGGACCTGTGAGGCGTCTATTTCTCAAACTAGAGACTCTAATGTACTTGTCTTGTTGCTCAGTTGTGCAGCGGGGCCTCCCACTTCTCTTTCTACTCTGGTTAGAGCCTGTTTGTGCTGTCCTCTGAAGGGAGTAGTACACACCGTTGTAGGAAATCTTCAGTTTCTTGGCAATTTCTCGCATGGAATAGCCTTCATTTCTAAGAACAAGAATAGACTGTCGAGTTTCACATGAAAGCTCTCTTTTTCTAGCCATTTTGAGAGTTTAATCGAACCCACAAATGAAATTCTCCAGATTCTCAACTAGCTCAAAGGAAGGTCAGTTTTATAGCTCCTCTAAACAGCAAAACTGTTTGCAGCGGTGCTAACATAACTGCACAAGGGTTTACAAGTGTTTTCTAATCTTCCATTAGCCTTCTAACACAGTTAGCAAACACAATGTACCATTAGAACACTGGAGTGATGGTTGCTGGAAATGGGCCTCTATACACCTATGTAGATATTGCATTAAAAACCAGACGTTTGCAGCTAGAATAGTCATTTAGCACATTAACAATGTATAGAGTGTATTTCTGATTAATGTTATCTTCATTGAAAAAAACGGTGCTTTTCTTTAAAAAATAAGGACATTTGTAAGTGACCCTAAACTTTTGAGCGGTAGTGTATCTTAGGGATATTTCGTGAAGCATTGACATAAATATATGTTTTGACTGGAGCTCTTCAAGCCGATGTTGGACACCGCGTATTTGTATGCAGAATAATGAAGTTGTCATGGATGATTTACCAAGTGCTCAATGACGTGTACTGCCTGCTGAAAGCAGAAAAACCCAATAACCAGTCTACCGACGAAATGCTAAGTCATACAGGGAGCTCTATGCTTGGTGTTTACGTATAAGCCTGAGGCAACGCTTTATCAGCAGGGGATGACATGTGATCAGGCCGCAGCGCTGAGGAATAAAGTATTCAGTATTCAGGTGTGAGACTGTCATAATCAGCGTCTGCAGACTATTCCTCCATAATCTGCAGTGCTTGCTGCTGGTGCGGTTGTCTTCTCTGCTGGATCAGTGGTCTTCCCTGCTGGATCAGTAGTCTTCCCTGCCGGCGCGGTGGTCTTCCCTGCCGGCGCGGTGGTCTTCCCTGCCGGCGCGGTGGTCCTCCCTGCCGGCGCGGTGGTATTCTCTGCTGGCGCGGTAGTCTTCTCTGCTGG
Organism: Rhinoderma darwinii; assembly: GCF_050947455.1. NCBI lineage: Eukaryota > Metazoa > Chordata > Amphibia > Anura > Rhinodermatidae > Rhinoderma > Rhinoderma darwinii. The sequence goes on along the minus strand of NC_134692.1, from coordinate 136,033,071 downwards.
CGCGGTGGTCTTCTCTGCTGGCGCGGTGGTCTTCTCTGCTGGTGCGGTGGTCTTCTCTGCTGGCGCGGTGGTCTTCTCTGCTGGCGCGGTGGTCTTTTCTGCTGGCGCGGTGGTCTTTTCTGCTGGCGCGGTGGTCTTTTCTGCTGGCGCGGTGGTCTTTTCTGCTGGCACGGTGGTCTTTTCTGCTGTGGCTGTGGTCTTTTCTGCTGGCGCGGTGGTCTTTTCTGCTGTAGCGGTGGTCTTCTCTGCTGTGGCGGTGGTCTTCTCTGCTGTGGCGGTGGTCTTTGCTGTGGCGGTGATCTTTTCTGCTGTGGCGGTGATCTTTTCTGCTGTGGCGGTGGTCTTCTGCGGGAGTGGTGGTTTTCTGCTGGGGCGGTGGTCTTTGCTGTGGCGGTGATCTTTTCTGCTGTGGCGGTGATCTTTTCTGCTGTGGCGGTGGTCTTCTGCGGGAGTGGTGGTTTTCTGCTGGGGCGGTGGTCTTCTCTGCTTTACTGGTCTTCTCTGCTGGAGCGGTGGTCTTTGCTGGGGCGGTGATGGTCTGTGATGGAGCTGTGGTCTTTTCTACTGGGGAGGTGGTATTCTCTGGGGCGGTAGTCTTCTCTACTGGGGCGGTGGTATTCTCTGCTGGGGCGGTGGTATTCTCTGCTGGGGCGGTGGTATTCTCTGCTGGGGCGGTGGTCTTCTCTGCAGAGCTTGGTTACGGTGATTGGTAACTTTTGTAGTACTACTGACAAGAGAAATGAAAGATTGGTGGGGGGGTCTGACCACTGGGAACCCTAAGAATGGATGTCCCATGGAGTCCCATTCTGGGGATTGTGGGGGCTCTAGCAGTGTGACCCCTCACTAATCAAAGATTTATGACTTAAGAATAAATGAGCTAAAGAATTTGGGCGAATGTCCAGTTAAATTGGAAAACGTTTTTAGGGGCACTATGTACGTTTCACTAAATTATGCACATGGTGTATCACAGTTTATGATTAATCACGCACTACATTACACTCCACTGTTTCTGAACAAGTGTTGTTCTTCTGAGACTTCTGCCTGATTGAAATGTTTAGCATCCTACGCTGGCCGCATTTATCTGTTACGGAAATTGACAAATTTGCACAGATATCGGATGGAGGCGTTATTATGGACCGGAAAGGTCTTTGACCTGGTGATTCCTGACGATCCGGTCCTGTGCATTTTGGGCGCATCGGATCCACTTAGAGGATTTCCATTAAAACATCCTAAAATGTTTTTGCAATGATCGTTTTGCTAATTCTACGCCACTGGTACCTAGACCTCACATTGGTCAATGGAAAGACCGGTCAATAAGACAATGCGGTTTAAAAGATCATATTTTAGATTTAAAGCGTCCTCCAGATTCCAGCGGTGTAATTTTTTATATTTTTTTGTCCCACCACTGGCACCGCTCTGTTTTGGTGCAAATATGCTAATAGTGAGTAACGGTACAAAGACGAAGAGACCTCATCTCTCCTCAGTAGGCGTGGTCTCCTGCATCGCTATGATGCTATCTAATCACTGCGGACAGCCTCACAGCGATGCAGAAGACCTGCTCATCTCATGAGATTTACTTCATCTCGTGAAAATAGCCTCTGTAATGTAGTCACTCATGGAGCCGCCACCATCCGAACGTAGGAGTAGAAAAGATGGGGAGAAGAACGGAAGACCCAGGCCATAGATCCCGCTCATAGGAGCAGCAGCAGAGGTGCAAGCATCCAGGTAGCACCCAGCATCTTGTGAGATCTCTATAGGTTTTATAAATGGGGTACTTCTGAGACCTATAATATATGAATGTGTGTATATATGTGTGTGTGTGTGTATATATATATATATATATATATATATATATATAAAATATAATTTTTTATTTATTTTTGAATAAAAATGTCTATCAGTGTGTTTGGTGCAACTTTGTAATTACTTTTTATTAAAAAATATTTTTTACTTTTTGAGAAACAGCTGCTTTGTAACCTGAACCCGTCATGTCAGCGGGACTGACGGGTTCAGTGTCAGCCGATCCTGCTTGTCTCTGACACGCAGGATCGAGCTGTTACCAATCACATCTAAGTTCATAAATTAGATGTGATAGTTTACAGGTGGATCCTACATGTCAGAGGCACAGGACCCGCTGTCACCAACCCGTCAGTCCCGCTGACCAGACGGGTTCAGGTATCAGCGCTAGATACAGCTGCTCTGTATACAGGATACAAAGCAGCTGTATCTCAAAAAGTAAAAATAATTTTTAATAAAAAAGTAATTACAAAGTTGCACCAAACTAACTGGTAGACATAGATATATATAAAATTTCAAAGGCGTACACAGCCTTTAATACATGTTTTTTGTAAGATGTTATTGTTGTTGCTGTGTCAGCTCCCGGGTTGTTAATTTGGGGGGGTCATTTAGTGGGTGCTATTGTTCCCACCTGTTTAATATTATAGGGTCATCTTATATGTTTTATTCCCCCGTGTGTGGTGCAGCTCTGAAGAAAAACCTGCTGAACTGAATTGAACATACAGCAAATGAGGGATATTTTGTGTGATTGGTCAGTACGAAAAAATCAAGGATATTTAAAGGGACAGCAATGCCCAAGGGGAAGCTATGTCAACCCTGGGACTGTCCCTGGAGATTGGTGATCATGCATTAGGTTATTAGATTGCGGGGGCAGGGATTATAGTGACAATTATAGAGCGGGGCTGCTAATTGCTTTAATGTTTAAGAGCAGCGGTCACGTCCTAATGTCCAATAAAACGAATAACACCGGTGATCAATTTATGTGATGAAGTAATCAGTCACTATGTATGAAGAGTCCTCACAGTCCAAGCCGAATATGATGTCATGTGTAGTAGAAGCTCATGGGTCCCTCATATATAATGGCTTTACACATGGCAGTATACACATTACAGTATATAACAATGCACAAAGAAATATATGTATATTATATAGTGTATGTTATAACATGTAGAGCTCTATAATTGACACTTGTGGTACAGGACAATGATACACTGACACTTGGGGTACAGGATGATACATTGACACTTGGGGTACAGGATAATGATACACTGATACTTGGGGTGCAGGATAATGATACACTGACACTTGGGGTGCAGGATAATGATACACTGACACTTGGGGTACAGGATAATGATACACTGACACTTGGGGTACAGAATAATGATACACTGACACTTTGGGTACAGGATAATGACACTGACACTTGGGGTACAGGATAATGATACACTGATACTTGGGGTGCAGGATAATGATACACTGACACTTGGGGTACAGGACAATGATACACTGACACTTGGGGTACAGGATAATGATACACTGACACGGGGTACAGGATAATGATACACTGACACTTGGGGTACAGGATAATGATACACTGACACTTGGGGTACAGTATAATGATACACTGACACGGGGTACAGGATAATGATACACTGACACTTGGGGTACAGGATAATGATACACTGACACTTTTGGTACAGGATAATGATACACTGACACTTTGGGTAGAGGATAATGATACACTGACACTTGGGGTACAGGATAATGATACACTGACACGGGGTACAGGATAATGACACTGACACTTGGGGTACAGGATAATGATACACTGATACTTGGGGTACAGGATAATGATACACTGACACTTGGGGTACAGGATAATGATACACTGACACTTGGGGTACAGGATAATGATACACTGACACTTGAGGTACAGGATAATGATACACTGACACTTGGGGTACAGGATAATGATACACTGACACTTGGGGTACAGGATAATGACACTGAAACTTGGGGTACAGGATAATGATACACTGATACTTGGGGTGCAGGATAATGATACACTGACACTTGGGGTACAGGATAATGACACTGACACTTGGGGTACAGGATAATGATACACTGATACTTGGGGTGCAGGATAATGATACACTGACACTTTGGGTAGAGGATAATGATACACTGACACGGGGTACAGGATAATGATACACTGACACGGGGTACAGGATAATGACACTTGGGGTACAGGATAATGATACACTGACACTTGTGGTACAGGATAATGACACTTGGGGTACAGGATAATGATACACTGACACTTGGGGTACAGGATAATGACACTTGGGGTAACCTGTATCGGTGTGACTGTTCTATATAATTCTCTGGTACATGATATCTGATATTTATTACACCCCTGGCAATAACGTCTCCTGTTCAGTCCCCAGACTCTTCTCTTGTACAGGAGTAATATATTTTGATGGTAGATTCTTCTGGTGTCTTTTTTTCTTCTCTTCTTTATTCTGGAGGTCGTTGGATGGTCCAAATATTTTTTTTCTTGTAAACCTTAAACGTTGGACCAGACAGATATTCAATATTTTCTCATCAGAAATCTCCATAACCCTGAATAAATGCTTCGCGCACCTTGTAGACAGGAGAGGTCAATGGTGACTTTTGGCTTTATTAATGGCGGAGCCTTTGAACAACCTGATACCTGAATTTCCTCACTTATTGATGCCTCAGTTTTGTTTGGATTAACCCTTTTTGGTTTTATCTTATTTACTTTGGTATTGGGGGGGTCGGTTCACAGCCTTCTTTGGCATTGTATAATTTTTTTCATCAAGAATTGCCATTGATGACCAATCCTTAAGATAAACCACCAATGTTTGATCGTGGGGGGTCTGATCTCTGGGACCCCCACTATTACAACAAACAATGTGGCACCTTCACTATTTCAAAGTGCTACATCTGTACATGTTGCTGAAACTGGTACTGCAGCACGGCCACCTTCAAGTGAATCAATAGACCATCTGTAAAGGATCTGCCAGGCACAGCTTCGTGGTTAACGCCCATAGATAATCAGTCTGCACCTGCTTCTATGTCTGTGAGACTGACTCCATCTTCCACCACTCAGGGTGGCAGACTTAGGAGTGGGAGAACCTATCACAGCCTGGCCAGACGGAGCTAGCTCCCGCCCTCTGTCTATTTATACCTGCCTTTCCTGTTCCTCCTTTGCTTGTGATTCTTCTCGTTTGGTTTCCTGGCCCTGCTGCAGCTTCTTGTACCATTGTCCTTGCTTCATATTGACCCCGGCTTGCTGACTACTCTCCTGCTCTGCGTTTGGTACCTCGTACACTCCTGGTTTGACTCGGCTTGTTTACTACTCTTCTGCTCTGCGTTTGGCACCTCGTACTCTCCTGGTTTGACTCGGCTTGTTCACTTCTCTTGTTGCTCACGGTTTTGCCATGGGCAACTGCCCCTTTCTCCCCCTAGCTCTGTGTACCCTTGTCTGTTTGTCTGTCGTGCACTTATTGAGCGTAGGGACCGTCGCCCAGTTGTACCCCGTCGCCTAGGGCGGGTCGTTGCAAGTAGGCAGGGACTGAGTGGTGGGTAGATTAGGGCTCACTTGTCTGTCTCCCCACCCCCATCATTACACCATCAATGGGAACTATGGGTAAACCCCACTGGGTGGGTAACTTTGACTATAGTCAGCAAATTGAAGTTCCTATATCTGTTGTATTATATCTTCATTACCTTTTTGATGTATTCACTTGATACTGTTTATGCAGTATTAAAAATACATTTTTGTTGCTAACTGGAAACTGTCAGCAAGTTGCTGTTAAAAGATCTGCAAATCTGATGAGTCATTATTTAGTACTTTGATGTGAAGTAGCTATGGCTCCAATTGTCTCATGCGCACATTATAACCAGAATATATACACGCGACTGCCCAATGCAAGTATTAGGTCTTTCATGGATTCGCACATGCAGTTTTCAGTGTGTTTTTAGATGCAAGTCTTTTTTCTGTATACTTTCCCTTCCTTTTATGATCGTAATAAACATATTATCATACGTCATAAAAAAACGGCAAATAAATCTTCCCCTTCTGTTTCACTTAAAGCTTGCTACATACAGATATACACAGCCGCCATTGAGATCAATAACACAATTGTATTCAGTAAGCTCTTAAGCTCCCCCTAGTGGTGGCTACAGGCAGCCACAATTTTATCAGCAGAGGAGCTCTGTAACAGAGAAAAATGTAGCAATCCTAGAAAATGTAATGTATTACGACTAACAAATATGAGGTAACCTTTTAAGAAACTTGCAAAACAAAAAGTCAATATAAGCAAGTACCCGACCAGATGGGTGGTGAATAGCCCGTCTCCGATGGTCTCTTCTACTAAGATGATTGCTTTGCCTAAGAAGTTTCTTGTACATTGTGGATGTTGAACATTGTTTCAGACAGGAGAAGGTTTTCTGCCTCCGCTTGGCACCACGGACAGCTCCCCGGAGACTCTTCACCATTACCAGCCTCTGATTAGGTTTTCATACACATCATTTGTATCAATTAACAGTGTAATTACTTTCCAGTCCTGCATGTGTCAGAGGAAAATGTGCCGTGGGATCAGTAGCAAGTCCGGCTCTTCTCCAAGTACGGAGCTCAGATGGGAGATTATTTAGTCTTCTCTACTTAGTTGGTTTCCAGAATAATCTAGAAGGAAACATTGTCTTCTCTCCATGGCACGGTGGCATAGAATGAAACACACACACACACACATACGTACATATATACATACATACATACATACATACACATACATATACATACATATATACATACACATACATACATACATTTATATACACATACACACACACACACACACACACATATGTATACACATACATATATATATATATATATATATATATATATATACTTACACACACACACACACACACATATATACATACACACACAGACAGACACACATATATATATACACACACACATATGTATACACATACATATATATATATATATATATATATATATACTTACACACACACACACACACACACACACATATATACATACACACACAGACAGACACACATATATATATATACACACACACATATATACATATATACATACACACACATTCATATACACACACATTCATATACATGCACACATATACATACACATACATACACACACATATACATACTTATACATCCATCCATCCATACTTATACACACACACACACACACACACACACACACACACATATATATATACACACACACACATTCATATACATACACACATTCATATACATGCGCACACACACACTAATATTCATATACACACATACATACATACATACATACATACATATACAGTACATACACATACATATACACACACACATACTCATACATATACATACACACACATACATATATACACACGTATAGCAATAGCTTGGCTAAAAAGATTCCAAACTTTTTGCATCCTGTGGCCCAATGGATGTTTTTTTTTCTGCATTCACTTATTAGCCCATAGGACATTGATGTTGTGCTATGTGCGAATAGATCCTGAAAGTTTTTTCTCAGACACTTGTTTTGGAGCTAAATGGATGGATAAATTCAGGAGAGTATAAAGAGAAAACTCTGTGAATGCAAAGAGAGTGTAAGAGCAATAGAGTGCACGAGTAATAGAGCACAGTGTGTCAGTAATGGGTTGTAGGCATAGAGAGCGCAGGTGCAATAGAGTGCATCAGTAATGGGGTGTAGACAGATAGATTGAAGGTGTAATGAAGTAAATGCATAGAGTGTAGGAGCAATAGGGTGCACCAGTAATAGAGCAAAGACATAGAGAGAGCATGGGAAATAGAGTGCATCAGTAATGGGGTGTAGACAGAGAGTGCAGGTGAAATAGTGCATCAGTAATGGAGTGTATACAGGGAGTGCAGGTGAAATAGTGCATCAGTAATGGGGTGTATACAGAGTTTGCAGGTGAAATAGAGTGCATCAGTAATCGGGTGTAGACAGAGAGAGTGCAGATGAAATAGAGTACATCAGTAATGGGGTGTAGACATAGAGTGCATCAGTAATGGGGTGTAGACAGAGAGAGTGCAGGTGAAATAGAGTGCATCAGTAATGTGGTGTAGACAGAGAGTGCAGGTGTAATAGAGTGCATCAGTAATGGGGTGTAGACCGAGAGTGCATGGGTAGTGGAGATTATCAGTTATGGGATGCAGATATAGTACATGAGTAATAGAGCGCGCACATAGTGAAGACGCAATATAGGTCATCAGTAATACAGCAGAAACAGAGTATAGGAGCAATAGAGTGCATCAGAAATAGAGTGCCGGCATAAACGGGACAGGGGTGTTAGAGGGGCAGAGTCGGGAATGAATATTCACAGACCCTAATTCCTGGCAGGGTGAGGGGCATACCACATGTAATATATTATAGCATCCTCTTCTGGAAGTGAGCGCTGTTTTATTGTGACCTCCACTTCTCGGTTATGGTCGTTTACAACGGTGGATTCATTTCATGTCAGTAGTTTCTAGATCCACAACCTCCTAATTTGCTCGTAGTTCACAGTCCACAGTAAATAAAACCGCAGAAACTCTGGTAGTCGTGCTCATAAATCCTATTATTCATTGCTAGCCATCAGCTCGGTAATGGATGAGGAACCTTTGAAATGTCTTTATCATGGAAATATGTCTGCGGTAAATTCTTCATTTTATGGCCACTACTGAAGCTGTTCCCTCTTATTTACTGTTTGCTGCATGTTCTGGATCACTTCATCTTTCTGAAAAACTTTGCAGCGGTAAGGTCTCACTTGTTGACCATTATTATTTCCAGGGTTAGTCTAAGACATTTAGGGGCTTATGTATAAAACAAGTGCAGACAAAAAGTGAAGCAGTCCGACATATATTTCATCTTCATAAAAAATTACTTCTGAATTCTGGTTGGCTATTGACTGATGCCGTTTCTGGCTGCAACTTTTGGGGTCCCCATGAATAGCTGTTTGAAGTGGAAAACCCCTTGTACAACCTGTAAACTTATGAGCGTTCTTCAATTATTCTGTCTGCGCCAGCGTGAACCCTGCCCGGTTCCTGGTCTTGCCTGTGATTCACTCTATTACTCATGCATTTGCTTATAAGATCAACCTGCAGTTAGTGAAATGTTGGTAATTTAAAGGAGTTGTATAGAATTAGGAAAACGGCTGCTTTCTTCCAAAAAACAGCGCCACTGCTATTATCAGGTTGGGTGTGGTATTGCAGGTCAGCCCTATTTACTTCAATGGAGCTGAGTTGCAATATCAGACACAACCTATGGCACTGCTTTTGGAAGAAAGAAGCCATGTTTATTTAATTCTGGGATTCTTTCTAATATGAAATGCTCCTTCACAGGCTAAATTCGGGACGGGGTAATACCTTCCAATACATTTCCTGACCCAACTCGGCCTCGGAGCTGATGATGTGGCGTTTGTACAATGTATTATACCATAAGCTCTTGGGTGCGACATAAGACAGTATATAATACAGGGTCGATCTCTATATACATCACCGTCTCCGCTTTGCCACAAGCTGCAGTAGAGTCTGGAATAAGTTTTTCTCAATCTTTTTTGCAAAGTTGAAATCCACTTAGAATTTTCTATAAATACTTTGTTTATCTGAGTTGAATCATGTATGATACTCCATTCACATCCAGAGCTGCAGTCACAAGTCTCCGTTAGTTCTCAAGCTGCAGGACTCCAGCTGTACAAAGCTGGTCTGCATTGGCCCTGTATAGTAGTCTGGTGATGGAAAAGCTACATCTCTCCTAATTCTATGCAACAATCATAGTACAGTGCTATATACAAGCTTCATGGTGTGTCGATTAACATTACTGCTGATAGATTCCAAGCAGCAGCCAGCAGAATTTTCGTAGCAGCTCTAGATGTGACTAGAGTAGGAGACGGGCAGATGAGATTCACTTTACAGAAGAACATTTAAAGCTGCTATACTCATCATTGCTGATTGTGCAGATAACGACGCAAATGATGCACAGCATCGCCCTATTCGCGCTCTGAGAGCGTCGCCCCCTGATCTGCAGACGACAATCAGACATTGGTTAATCAGCATTCAGAAGTCTTCAGCAATCAGAGAAGGCTGCAGAAAAAGACGAAAAAATTCTCCAGACTTTACGTAACATCTCCCTCGTAACAGGAAAATACATCCTTTTAATGGTGCGATCTCACGTCTGACAACGGATACAGCCAGCCGTTAATTAATATTATGATTCCAATATTAAGCACAGTGTGAGCAGAAAACAAAATACCACTGTCAGATAAAAGATAGATGGTGCCTTTAGGAATGGCGAGAAATTGGTAAGCCGCGTGATTACTAATCTCAACCCCAAACACTTTAATCAAAGGTAATTGCTAAATAAAAGATAGATATGCCGCTCTGCCGATGAATGGCCGCAACAAGATATTTAAATGGAAATTAGGCTTAGCAGTGTACTAAGCATGTCAGACAGATAAGACTGCAGACGTGTCTAATCACTGCAGAGGAATAACAAACGAATTATAGTGTATAATAGGGTGCAGTACCCCCTCCAGACAGTAGAGGCACTGTGAACTGTTGTAGCACTTTGAAGGAGATTTACAGATTTATGTAAAAATTCTGAAACTTTCTAATATAACTTGTGTCTTGAGTCACCATTTTCTAAATCTTCTTGCTTACCCGTCCTGATCATGTCTTGATAACACAGGTGCAGGGCTCATTGCATTATCAGAAATTTCCTGCAATGAGACCTGCTGGCTGGTGTAAAAAAGGAACTTTTTCATTCATGAGATGTTGAAGATGGCGAAGTATTGAAATGGGGTTTTATCCGTCTTGAACGGAGTGTCCGGGTGACCAGAGACAGTACTCCATAACCTCCAAAATGGCTGATCAATGTTTATGCTTCTGGTCCCCAGTAGGAAAAGCAGCTGTGGGGTATAAATGGCTGCTCCCCTGCCAAACCGGCCTTGTTCCCATAATAACCAGTGTGGCCCAATGACGTCACTACAGCCGTTTTTTCTCATCCTCCAGATCTCATCTGATCCTAGTTACAAAGTCCTGACATTTTCCCTGCCTTATTCCTTTGGGTTTACGCCTGGTACCTTCCCTGTTGAACCCTCTGACATTGACCTCCGCTTCTTCTTCTTCTGGCTATGTATAACTGGTACTCCTACCAGACTCTTACCTCCTAACTGGCATTGACCTTTCACTATCATGACCTGCTCATGTCTATTATCACCACATCCTTGCCTGATATACTCAGCAGTTTTCCTTACCAATTGTTAAATACTCCAGGCGCCAAGACCTGTGGACCTTACCGGGAAAGTCCATAGTACTTGCTGGGGCTTAGAGTGAAGAACGGGAGGACTTTTTAGACTATTCCATCTGCTTTGCGGCACTAGAGGCTCCTCTATCTGGTGAGTTTATTTAGAGGACAGCTTTGACAGAACACTAATGATATTTCCACTATCTTGGACATGTCATTTCCCAGTTGCGTAGAAGCCAACGGAGATCAAACGTCTTCTCAAAGAGTCTTCTAAAGTCCACAAAAAGGGCCGAAAGGACGACTCTTTATCTCATTTAGATAAGATGTTTCTTAATTAAACTTCCAGGCTTTTCCTAATACAAGAATTAATATTTCACGTCTAAGTAAACGTACACAGGATCGACACTTTACTGTGAGAAAAATAATTTTTCGCATAAAGGTGGGAAATTGTCAGACGAATAAGGAAATTTAACTCATTAGAAAGGAAAGAAAAAATCTCCGATTTTTCTTCATGGGTAAATTGGTGTGGCCGTCTGGCATGTAATACGTGTGAGGCATCAACTGACGGGTAGAAAGGAAAGGCACAGTTCATTCTTGTCATACACCTCCTCAACCCTCAGGGCTTTCCTCATGGATCATAAGGATCGAGGAGAACCTTGACTTTCTTGCCTATAGCAGCCAATGAGAGTTCAGCTGTATCTTCTAAACTGCATTGGAAAAATAATACATGGACTCTGATTGGTTATTATGGCCAAAGTGAGACCTGTTGCCCAGAGGGTCAGTGTGTTCGCATATCCTGCATGCCAAGAAGTGGAAAGTAGAGCCTTGTATGGAATCGTCCACTCCTTCGCTTTTAACCCGAGAATAAAAAAAAAATTTAATATGGAAAAGAAGAAATAATAAAAAAAAAATGCAACCAATTGCAGGATTATATGACTTCTCGAGTCCTTGTCCCATGTTCTGCACCTCTCTGCTTTAGTCGAGACAATTTACTTAAAGGAACACTCCACTTTAACCGCACTTTATACCAAATCAAAGTTCAAATCTCCATACAATGTTAAACAACATCTTCTCCATTCATGTCAACAGCTAAATTCGTAATTCTGCTGATTTCCTGTATCCAGAGAGCAGTGCATTGTGGGAGCTCACATAACAGTTACGCAGCTAAGCTGTTAAGTCACATGTCTGACAGCAGAGAGGAGCTACACCTGTGTCTGTTTCCATGAGCAACCAGCAGAATTCTTAAGGGATGCATAAATGGAGTCCAAACAATAGTGTCTAAACAATGGAGAAAAGTGTCAAGCCGTAATGAACCTGGTCATAGGCGTTCAATATCGGTCAACTGTTGTCTGACCACTATGTCATGTCAAATTGGGTCTGGCATAGACCGGGCAGGCTGGATTTTTCCTATCTTATTTTATAGGTCTATAGATGCTCTTGAGGTGTCTGGGAGCTGAATGTCCTTGTTAAAGGAGACATCAGCCATTTTGATAGGCTAATGGAGAGGTTATGGCCCTCAGAAGTCAACTAATCCTGAAATTTGATTGGTTTTCATAAATATGAGCCATTAACCTGGCTCCACACCGCTTTAGACTTGATAGACTTCCGGATCTGGACTATATACAGTATGTATGTGTATATATATATATATATATATATATATATATGGTCTTAGGGTCTGCGGCTGTATCTCTGTGTTTGTTTGTTGGTCATACTGTACTGACTGGTATATAGTAGCCCAGAGATTTCCCTCCTGAGAAGTTGGGAAACATGCGGACGTCCTCCACCTGACTGCCCACATCTTTTAGGGATCACCAAGCCGTAACCCGTGTGAACTCATCATCTTAATCTTTTGTGCTCGGTTATTTGCTCATAACAAGCCCCGGCCGGCTCCGCAGAACCCTCCGTCGTGTTTATTGATTCATGAAATTTACATATCCGCCGTGATTAACGAGCGAGAAGGGACGGAATAATTGCTCTCCGACAAAATCTTTGCCAGGCAGGGAATTATTCGCACTTGAGAAATGGCCGGCTGTGAGATCATATTATTTTTCATGATAAACATCTTGATTAAAGAGATTAGTTAAACTTTCTCGAGTTCTTCAAGGCAGTCGGTAGAATAAGTGGACGTGACCGTAATTTCTTTATCTTTGACAGAAGCTACATTTTGGCCGGGTTCACATTCTTTTTAGGATTCGTCCAACTGTTCATTTGTTTATTTCTCCAGATGGGATTTTAAAAAATCTTTAAAATTTACTCAACAAGGTTAGCTACAAAGAGCGTCTCTTTCTGGAGGACCCAATATGTCCATACATTACGTGTAGAGCCATGCAGAACGTGTAGAGTTTCAATGGGCACTATGTAATGCTTCACTTACCCTGTGGGGGTGCTGCAGGGAAATGGAACATGTTCTACCAGCTTCCATCATCACCAATATGACCTATCATTACCAATAGGGTACTTTTTTTTTCTTAAAAAAAACCAAAACCATTAACCCCTTCATGAAAAAACTATTTTAGTAAATACATGTCATTAGAAACTATTTTTTACAAAGCTGCTTACACCACCTGGTTTTAATATGCAAGTGACCCAGCTTTCTGCAAGAGTCTGGTCCGAACGTCCGTGTTTGTATATTCATGACATCCTTTGCGTCCTCCCACAATCCCCTGCTGCAACCTACAGGCTCAACGCAGGATCTCGCAATTGATGTGTGGGGGGGGGGGGGGATTGGATCAGCTGTAAAATATGGTCAAACGCTACTCTGGGGGCAGACACCCAAGGGTGTCTGACAACCTTCAATGCACTAGGACTGATGGTAGATCATGTGTAAAGGAGTTTTCCCATAAATATTATTTATCACCTATCCACAGGAAAGGTGATAATTATCTGATCGGTGGGGTTTTGACCGCTAAGACCCCCACCAATCACAAAATCGGGCTTACCTTTTTGTACCTGGGAGCCTCATAGGAATGGAGCGGTAGTGCGCAATCACTATGGGGCTGCCTAAGATAGTGCTCGGCCTCTCATAGAAACGAATAGAGCGCTGGTCAAGCATGCGCGCTACCGCTCATTTCCTATTGGGCTTCCAGGAACGGCAATGTAAGTTTGTTCTCGTGATCGGTGGAGGTTCCAGCGGTCGGACCCCCACCGATCAGATATTTATCACCTATCCTGTCGATAGGTGACAAATAATGATTATGAGAAAACCCCTATAAGTATACACAGGGTTACCATGGTAACAGATACAGTTAGGAAGATGACATCACTGGCTTAAATAGTGTCATGGCGGACTAGCAGATTTTCCACAAATTTGTCAATCACCCTCCTGTATCATGATAATTCATTATAATTTGATCTTCATACTGGGTGACAACCAATGCTGCCACCATAACATCTCCCCTATGGGTTGTCACTCAACTTTCTTAGACTTATGCAGTACAAAAATGGGATATAAGTGGTATGAAGGCAGGGGATGTAGACAGATTTGTTATTCGTGAGATTGAAACAGATAAGCGACAACCCATTTGGGATCTGTAATGGTGGCCATATTTATTTTCATTCTGCATTCCCCAAGGCAAATATAAGTATAACCCAGGTAGGAACATGTAATACCTGAGGTATTCTCTGCAGCTCATCTCTCCTTGTCTGTAGACCTGACTGCAAATCATAAACATCTTATTGTATATTTTCATTGTGTGGTTATTTTATATAATACAGATCAGTCCGCATTTACAGGCAGCCACCCTCAGTATCTGGACGAGGCGCAGAATGTGCCCCCCAGGAGTCATTCCCTCCAGTGCGTCCATCGCTCATTGTACTGATAATATACGGGGGCTGCACCTTTCCTCATTTGGTTTTGTGATTTATGCTGCCACCGAAATCCCATCAGTCACAGGTTACTGTTGTGTTGTAAAATCCCTTCAGTCTCCGAGGCCTGATAAGAGAGTTTATCTCAAAAACTGCACAGAGCTGCTCAGTCGTCTGTGCAGAAAATCCGTAAAACCCTAAAAAAAAAGACACCGCATCTTTCTATACAGAAACAGAAAAATCACCAGATTGTTTTGTGTGGACAGTAATGTGCTACTTTTTTGTTGTTGTTGCAAAATATAGTAAATATCTTCTTGTATATAGGAGGCAGTATTATAGTAGTTATATTCTTGTATATAGGGGCAGTATTATAGTAGTTATATTCTTGTATATAGGGCAGTATTATAGTAGTTATATTCTTGTATATAGGAGGCAGTATTATAGTAGTTATATTCTTGTATATAGGGGGCAGTATTATAGTAGTTATATTCTTGTATATAGGAGCAGTATTATAGTAGTTATATTCTTGTACATAGGGGGCAGTATTATAGTAGTAATATTCTTGTATATAGGAGCAGTATTATAGTAGTTATATTCTTGTATATAGAGGGCAGTATTATAGTAGTTATATTCTTGTATATAGGGGGCAGTATTATAGTAGTTATATTCTTGTATATAGGGGGCAGTATTATAGTAGTTATATTCTTGTACATAGGGGGCAGTATTATAGTAGTTATATTCTTGTATATAGGAGCAGTATTATAGTAGTTATATTCTTGCATATAGAGGGCAGTATTATAGTAGTTATATTCTTGTATATAGGGGGCAGTATTATAGTAGTTATATTCTTGTATATAGGGGGCAGTATTATAGTAGTTATATTCTTGTACATAGGGGGCAGTATTATAGTAGTTATATTCTTGTATATAGGGGCAGTATTATAGTAGTTATATTCTTGTATATAGGAGGCAGTATTATAGTAGTTATATTCTTGTATATAGGGGGCAGTATTATAGTAGTTATATTCTTGTACATAGGGGGCAGTATTATAGTAGTTATATTCTTGTATATAGGGGGCAGTATTATAGTAGTTATATTCTTGTCCATAGGAGAGGATAGACGTGTGCTTGTGAGCTCCCTGTTAGGACTATGCATGGCTTCTGACCCAGGTGGAGGGGAGGGGTCCTGGGCTGATGATCCTGGGAAAGCCCAGAGTCTGGAGTTTGGCCTGCAGCATGGAGATGGTGGAGGTGATGATCTGGAAATGGTGGCTGGTGAGTCAACTGAATCTCATGATGTTGGTGAATTGTGCACAAAAATGACAAAGAAAAATATCTTTAAAATGGAAATGCAAGTTCGCAAATTGAGAACTGAAATTAACCAAGAGACTGATCCAAAGGCAAAGCTGATGAAATGTGAGTGTCTGGATGTTTGCACACGTGAGCTGGTTATATTGAAGGAGAAATTGCAGAAAGAATCATGCACAGTACCCAAAATAAAGAACTGGGCAATTGAGAACAAAAGGGAGACCAGAGCCCAAACTGTGAAGAGAAAAAATATCATTGCAAAAAAAGACACTGACTATAAGACTGTATATAATATTGTGGAGCAGGGAAACCCTGGAAGATATGAGTGTGCAGTGGCTGGAGGATCACATCTCTCATCATGTGTGGGGTCTGTGCAATCAGCCAACACAAATGCTGCTAAAGCTGCAGAGAAATGTGTGCTAGCTGACGAGGGGTTAACTGCAGTAGACTCTATGTGCAGTACTGATGAAGTGAATGCGAGTGGCACTCCTGGGAGTGAGCAAGAAAGTGCCTCATGTCCTGATATTATAAGTGAGACCTCGCTCAGCGCGGTGATTGACAGTCTGATATCGGATGAACCAGTGGCACAGGCTGAGGCGGACATTGCAGACCCTGTTCTGGAGGTTCAGCCGTCCGCAGGGTCAGTGAATGGAGTGCAGGTTACACAGCGATCAGGAGCAGACACAGGAGGATCTGCAGTACAATCAGCTGAGGAGAGGTCCAGTCCTGACCCACCTGCTGACAGACCTCAGTACAGGAGACTGTTCTCCAGCGTCACAAGACCGACTAACCCCACACCTCAGAGGAGGAACGCGGTCAGAATCAGGTACTCAGGACCAGAGGAAAACCTCCCCTCCAGACTCTACATTGGGAAAGTTTTGTTGAAAGAGTTTATGAAGTTTAAAGCTTCTGAGGTGTTCGCTCTGATCCACGTTCCCTCCAGCAGGAATTATGACATCAGTTTCAAGCTGCAATATAGTCTAGACTTATTCTGGAGTATTTATAACGATACAAAGGAGCACGCGATGTGGGAGCATCTACATGTCATCCAGCTGACTAAACCCCAGGTAGTCACCGCCACCGTCCTGTTCCAGTCTGAGGTGGTGGCCCTGGCAGATTTGCAGCACTGGTTGAGCAGATATTGTGAGGTGAAGAGACTGCCAACAAAGATCTATGATGAGGAGGAGATCTGGAATGGAGGATATTCTGTCAAGATCCAGCTGGTTCAGGAGAATGGAGTGACCAGACATCTGCCGCACTCCTTCTACCTGGGCTCGGAGAGAGGCGTATGTTACTACCCTGGTCAACCGCGACTGTGCCATAGATGTGGGGGCAGACACCTGGCATTCAACTGTTCCCGTATTAAGTGCTCACTATGTGGTCAGTTTGGGCATGTGAAGGATGATTGTACAGGACCTGTCATCTGTAACCTGTGCTTAGGACCTGGACATACATTCCGGGAGTGTCCGCATGCAGAACATAATAAGGAGGAGACCTTTAAAGAAGCCATGGAGGAAGAGCAGGAGGATGTCTCCATATGTGTAGATATGACCCCAGAACCTGGAAGTCCCAGCGAGGATGTGAGCCAAAGTACCAGAGATCGTGCTCCAGAGACGAATGTCCCATCTGTGGATGCTGCACAAGTGTCACCAGCCACTGAAAATAGAGGTCATGCTAAAAGTAAAATATCCAGTCACTCTGTCACCAAAACATCTAAACATCTGCCCAACACCAGTAAGGAACCAGCTGATCCAGCCGCAGCGACCAGTAAAAAACCAGCGGGGCCAGCCGCAGCGACCAGTAAGAAACCAGCTGATCCAGCCGCAGCGACTAGTAAAAAACCAGCTGATCCAGCCGCAGCGACCAGTATCGATGAGGAGGGATTTCAGACGGTTAAAAGGAGAAGTAAAATAGATGATTCTTCTAGGAAAAAAATCACTGCTGCAAAGAAATCACCGGAGTCTCCAGTGCTGGCGATAACTGGGGGACGTTACTGTGCGCTGGGAGAAGATGACCAGGAAGAAGAAGCAGAGATGGAGCAAGTCTCCTCACACATCCCAGATGACGAACCTCAGGATGAAGATGCTGACCCCCCAATGTCCACCAAAAGATGGGGTGTTACAGGACATAGCAGTGGAAGAAGAAAAAAAAGTAGGAAAGACATGTAACCAGGATGATGCTGAAAATCACCTCCATCAATGTGAACAGTGTGAAGAATAGGAGCAGGCGGCGGGCGATATTCCAGCGTCTGTCTGACGACAAAACCAATGTCATCTTTATACAAGAGACTTATCTACAGAGTAATGTCCCTGCTGTGTCCCTGTCCCTGCAGTCACCACATCTATTGGGACAGTGAAAATCTCAGTTGCTGTATAGAGACTTCTAGCCCGAACTCCGTTTATATCATAGAGGTTCACTATATGCCAAAAATGTGGTGACCGTGTCCCATCTGTGGTGTGCGCGATGCTGCCCGGTCACCAATAAAGAAGAACTCTCCTGTAATACGGTCTAGAATAATATCATGAAAAATAGTTGAAACAATCTATACTGGCGCAATATTCATATATTATGGTTTGTTTAATGATTGTGATGTTATTGAGAGACATACGTTTATTTTCTTTATCTGTTATGAGTGTATTGCAAAGGTATTGTAATAATTTGTTGCAAGTTTTCAAATAAAAAAGATAATTATAGTAGTTATATTCTTGTATATAGGAGCAGTATTATAGTAGTTATATTCTTGCATATAGAGGGCAGTATTATAGTAGTTATATTCTTGTATATAGGGGGCAGTATTATAGTAGTTATATTCTTGTATATAGGGGGCAGTATTATAGTAGTTATATTCTTGTACATAGGGGGCAGTATTATAGTAGTTATATTCTTGTATATAGGGGCAGTATTATAGTAGTTATATTCTTGTATATAGGAGGCAGTATTATAGTAGTTATATTCTTGTATATAGGGGGCAGTATTATAGTAGTTATATTCTTGTACATAGGGGGCAGTATTATAGTAGTTATATTCTTGTATATAGGGGCAGTATTATAGTAGTTATATTCTTCTATATAGGAGCAGTATTATAGTAGTTATATTCTTGTATATAGGGGGCAGTATTATAGTAGATATATTCTTGTATATAGGGGGCAGTATTATAGTAGTTATATTCTTGTATATAGAGGGCAGTATTATAGTAGTTATATTCTTGTATATAGGGGGCAGTATTATAGTAGTTATATTCTTGTATATAGGGGGCAGTATTATAGTAGTTATATTCTTGTACATAGGGGGCAGTATTATAGTAGTTATATTCTTGTATATAGGGGCAGTATTATAGTAGTTATATTCTTGTATATAGGAGCAGTATTATAGTAGTTATATTCTTGTATATAGGGGGCAGTATTATAGTAGTTATATTCTTGTATATAGGAGCAGTATTATAGTAGTTATATTCTTGTATATAGGGGGCAGTATTATAGTAGATATATTCTTGTATATAGGGGGCAGTATTATAGTAGTTATATTCTTGTATATAGGGGCAGTATTATAGTAGTTATATTCTTGTATATAGGGGCAGTATTATAGTAGTTATATTCTTGTATATAGGAGCAGTATTATAGTAGTTATATTCTTGTATATAGGGGGCAGTATTATAGTAGTTATATTCTTGTATATAGGAGCAGTATTATAGTAGTTATATTCTTGTATATAGGGGGCAGTATTATAGTAGATATATTCTTGTATATAGGGGGCAGTATTATAGTAGTTATATTCTTGTATATAGGGGCAGTATTATAGTAGTTATATTCTTGTACATAGGAGGCAGTATTATAGTAGTTATATTCTTGTATATAGGGGCAGTATTATAGTAGTTATATTCTTGTATATAGGAGGCAGTATTATAGTAGTTATATTCTTGTATATAGGGGGCAGTATTATAGTAGTTATATTCTTGTATATAGGGGGCAGTATTATAGTAGTTATATTCTTGTATATAGGAGGCAGTATTATAGTAGTTATATTCTTGTATATAGGGGGCAGTATTATAGTAGTTATATTCTTGTATATAGGGGGCAGTATTATAGTAGTTATATTCTTGTATATAGGGGGCAGTATTATAGTAGTTATATTCTTGTATATAGGGGGCAGTATTATAGTAGTTATATTCTTGTATATAGGAGGCAGTATTATAGTAGTTATATTCTTGTATATAGGGGGCAGTATTATAGTAGTTATATTCTTGTATATAGGGGGCAGTATTATAGTAGTTATATTCTTCTATATAGGGGGCAGTATTATAGTAGTTATATTCTTGTATATAGGGGGCAGTATTATAGTAGTTATATTCTTGTATATAGGGACAGTATTATAGTAGTTATATTCTTGTATATAGGGGGCAGTATTATAGTAGTTATATTCTTGTATATAGGGGCAGTATTATAGTAGTTATATTCTTGTATATAGGGGGCAGTATTATACTAGTTATATTCTTGTATATAGGGGACAGTATTATAGTAGTTATATTCTTGTATATAGGGGGCAGTATTATAGTAGTTATATTCTTGTATATAGGGGCAGTATTATAGTAGTTATATTCTTGTATATAGGGGGCAGTATTATAGTAGTTATATTCTTGTATATAGGGGCAGTATTATAGTAGTTATATTCTTGTATATAGGGGCAGTATTATAGTAGTTATATTCTTGTACACAGCGGGCAGTATTATAGTATTTATATTCTTGTATATAGGGGCAGTATTATAGTAGTTATATTTTTGTATATAGGGGACAGTATTATAGTAGTTATATTCTTGTATATAGGGGCAGTATTATAGTAGTTATATTCTTGTATATAGGGGCAGTATTATAGTAGTTATATTCTTGTATATAGGGGACAGTATTATAGTAGTTATATTCTTGTATATAGGAGCAGTATTATAGTAGTTATATTCTTGTACAGAGCGGGCAGTATTATAGTATTTATATTCTTGTATATAGGGGCAGTATTATAGTAGTTATATTCTTGTATATAGGGAGCAGTATTATAGTAGATATATTCTTGTATATAGGGGCAGTATTATAGTAGTTATATTCTTGTATATAGGGGCAGTATTATAGTAGTTATATTCTTGTATATAGGGGGCAGTATTATAGTAGTTATATTCTTGTATTTAGGGGACAGTATTATAGTAGTTATATTCTTGTATATAGGGGACAGTATTAT